>NW_027492122.1:0-688741 GCF_021521415.1 Bidens hawaiensis | reverse complement strand
TTTACTTGAATAATTGCTCGATTTGGTGTTCTATGATTCTATGCCTATGTGTTTATCGCTTTTGGTTGGTTGATCTATAAATCCTAGACTACTTGGCATCCCCTTGTAGCAAGGTGTCATTAACGTAATGCAATTAACGATAACTATTTAATCCTAGACTATTTGGCATCCCCTTATAGTTAGGTGTCGCTATCGTAAATCTATTAGCGATTTTATCCAAATTATTGCTTTTATTTATTGTTTCGTATACGAGTTTTGTGGATCTTTCTTACTATTTATCTATATGCACAAACTTATGAATTGCTCACCAACCTTTGTGTTGATAAACTTTATTTTATGAAATGTTACAGGTTTACATCTTGGTTGATTATGGAGCTTGTGGAGGAAAACGTCCCAAATACCTTTGGGATATTAGTAAAATGAACAATATTTAATTTGCTATGTTTTGTGATATCTTGTAATGACTAGGTTATGAATATTCATTATGTGACATTTTTGATGTTGTGAAAGGAAATGAGTTTATTATATTTTGTCGTTTTAAAAAGTGTCATGTGCTTATGGGCAATCGTTACACCTCCGCATGTTCCACCGCCTTTGGTCGGGGGTGTGACAGCGTTCATCCTTGGTAGACGCTTCAGCCTTCAGAGTCTTGATAAGCTCATCACGTTCATCCAATTATTATTGAAGGGCAGTTTTTGCCTCTTCAACAATGGTTTGGCGGGCCTTTTCTGCTTCTAAGTCCGTTTTGGCATCTGTTAAATGTCGTTCAGAGGCATCAGCAGCCAGGCGGTTGTCTTTGGCTTCTTTCATAGCCTCTTCGGCTTCTTTTTCCGCCTAGGCTGCTTTTTGTTCAAATTCTTTCCACGCGTCATTCATGCCTAACCAGTCTCGGCATATTTCCTGACTGGTAGAGAGGGCATTAGCTAGCGAGTGCGAATAAGAGCTCAATAACTCTTTATGCGGACGCCCACATTGATGTTTCCTCTCCGCGGGAGGAAGGCTTCTGATCAGATACTCATGGCAAACATCCGCATTTGCAAATGTCGAATCTTGACACACTGACCAATGCGGATGATGTACCATGGGGTCTTCTTCGTGTTCGGATGAAGAAGCACTCGGACCATCAACAAAGATGTTAGGCCCCTCCTAGCTTTTAAACCGAAATGGAGCGCGGAGAGGTGGAGAAATGGAGGTTCCCTTGGGATTAACCTCTTTCTCACCCTCATGTGGAGGAGTGTTAGCAAGACAATAGGGTCATGAATACCCTTTGGCAGGGATAGTGGCGGAGAAGAAGGCGGAGTCGATCCCCTCAGATCTGAAAGATCCTTAGAAGAGTCTTCAAGAAATTCTACAAGACAATATTTCTACATCATAAACGTATAATAATAACAATTATTAAACTTAAAGGCATTAAATTTACCTGAAGAAACTCCTAGAGGTGCAAGCTGTTGAAGACAAGCTCCCAACTTCGTCTTTTTATGCTTCTTGGTAGCAACAGGCTTGGTGGACTGCACCTTGCATTTCCCGGACACTTTGGAAGCATCTGTAGCAGCAGCTTGATGTTCATCTTCGATGAAGACATCATCAGTAGCTCGATGTTCATCTTCGGAGATGACATTAGGAGCTCGATGTTCATCTTCGATGGAGACATCGGCATCTTTGTCACCCGCCACCTTACTAGTGGACGGATTCTGATTTCACTTGAGGGTTAAACCTACAGTCGAACGCAAGGTATTCAGAGAGTCAGTAGCACCAATGGGTAACTCTTCTTTACGGGGTGATGACTCCTCACTAGAAGAAAGAAGCACTATCACCCTGCTAGAAGTAATAGCAGTAATAGGACAAGGTTTTAGAATTCCCTCACCTTTGGCAACAAATTCCTCAACTTTGGCGAACATCGCCTCGGAAACCAGGGGTTCCGGGCGGAGAGTGGTGGAAAATAGAAATCTGTTGCGGGTGCGTTCGAGGATCATTCGTCCTTTGGGTCAATCGAACGTCGCACCATGAGACCCTCCTCATGGTCCAAAAGCGTACTAAAGATGGAGCCCTCGCCTGCATAAACAAATAAAACAATTAGGACATAAATGGAATCCCAGGAAAGTAAAAGATAAACATACTAATGTTGGGCTTCTCATAATACGGTTCCAAATCGGAAATGGCCATAACCGGCTCATCTTCGCAACCACCAAAGCCCCTTCATGTATCGCACGCGTAGGGGTGGGCGTACTGGTTAGGGTTTTGAACCATGGAAGGTCCACTTGTGTAGTGGCACGGACCACAGGTAACCCTTCGTCGGATTTGTGATAAGTCATCGCAAACGGAATCACGTCCTCCCAAATCCATAAGAACTTTGGCTTCCACTCATGAAGGCTCTGGTACCACTCGGTACCAATAATGCCCTTCCCAGTTGTAGCCCAACTGTACCACCCGCCCCGGTTAGCAATCTTGTAAAAGGCAGCGAACTGGCTAACAGTAGGCTCCATGTCGCGGGCCTGACAGCAGAATTCGAAGTGACGAATCCTCAACATCCCAAAGGGATGGATCTGCAATAAATGGATCCCGTAGGCCGTCAAGACAGCCTCAATAAACTTTGTTACAGGCAATCTGAAGTTCTCTGTAGTAAAGTAATATGCATACACAGCCATCTTATTGGCCGGAGGTTAAGTGGAAACAGAGCCCTCCGCCGGATATTCGGGCTCGCATTCAGGCACTAAGCTGTAAACATTGACGATATCCTTGTAATCCCTCTCCTTCCAATGGAGAATGACGTTGTCAATAGAAGCGTCACTCTTCTTCTCTTTAATCATTTTAGATCGCACAGGTGAAGTATAAAAAGTTCAGATCTAAAGTTGAAGGAGAGAAGAAAAAGAATTAGAAAGAGACTGGAATGTAAATAAGATGGAAACAACCTATTTATACACATCGCAGTTAACGCGACAGATAAAACGCTGGTGGAGAGACAAAACGCGGCCCAATCAGAGGTCGACACGTCAGGCGGGAAAGACGAAAAAGCAATATAGACTACAGAAGGACGTCATACACGTCTTATCAATCGTCTTGCGACAGTTCTCTTTCCGCCACGTCATCACTTTTCCCCCACTTGCAAATTCAAATATCTCAACAAAGTTATCTCAAAATATCTTAAGAAATACATTGTAGGATTCACAAGATGACAAAAATGATTTCTTTTCATTCATGTAAAAAGATAATTACAAAATATGAAAGGAAATTATAAGTCAAAATCTATTCTATGGGTCTTGAGCAGGGATTTCCTCCGGAGGCGTAGACGGAGCATCCTCTAGCTCCCCCTCCAGATATTCCTTCAATTGATCCACGCCGTCACTCGTCGTCGCAAACTCAAGAAGCATGTCCTACAAAGGAAATGTCAAACTATCATATTCCTTAATACGCATGTCGTATTCCTGAGCGACATCGAGTCCGTGCAGCGGATGTTCTTCAATGGAACGACCGGCTTGATCATACGCCATTCCTTCATTAAAGCCTATCACACGGCCAGAATTGGAGGAGGCAGTGAGCAGAAAAGCAAGGCTATCTGTCAGCTCTGTTCCTTCCTTAATATGTTTAATCACCTGCCAAGGAGAAAGAGATTTATTAGAAATTGGCAACAAAAAAATATTGGTAACAAGGGAAAAATGTGAGAAACGTACCGCATTAAAGCCTTGGCCCAACAGCCATCGTCGCTCCCTTTCCGTCCGCTCCGCGCGTTCTTGGAGCTCATGAAACCCGTAAGCTATTTTTTGTTTATCGTTCAGGTATTCAGCTGCACGGGCTTCCACCTCTTCACGCGCTTGCGGAAGTGAGTCATAGGCGGCTTGTATATCGGTAGCTCTTTTATCCTTGAGCTATGCCTGCTCCTTCTGCAGCTTAGATTCTGCCTCAAGTTCTTGGATAATAGCACCTTGGCAGGTCACTTGGGCTTCTAAAGCTGAGTTCGCGTCAAAAGCCTTACCCAAATCCTCCTTCTTTCTTTGAGTTTCGTCTCGAGCAGCTTGAAGGATGGCATTTTGTTTAATACAAGACTCCTTCCACTGATGGGATGCAACGGCATGTCTGTCTACTTCCGCCTTCAAAGCAATTTCGGCATCAGATAACTTCCACTTAGCAGTATTGGCTGCTAAACATTGCTCATGGGCTTCATGCTTAGCCCTGTCAGCCTCCCAAGTCATTTCACCCCATCGTTCTCCCATAGAGCGCCATTCGCGTAGAATTTCTTCTCCACAAGCCATGGTATTGGCTAAGGACGAAGAATAGTCCATGTATCGATCATGGCGAGAACGACCGCGCTGATGGATCCGCTCCGCATGCGGGACACGTTGATTGACAAACGTCACACAAGTGTCCGGATCAGTGAAGCGAGACCCCTTCACGATATCCCAATTTGGGATAAACAATTGGTCATCTTCCCCCGGATTAGGTTCCCCATAATAATTAAAATTCGTTGCTTGGGGACGCACCAGGGTAGAAGAAATGTGGTGGTGATTGATGAGGCGCGTCGTGCGACACCACCCTCCCAACGTCCGATGGCGGACATTGAGAATGTGAACCTTCTCCTTCTCCTTCTCCTTCACCTGTCAGGAAAGGTGATGGAAAGGTCAAAGTTCGTGGTGGAGTTTGATGCGAGGACTCGTGGATCTTAGACGCTTCCTCGTCCACCTCTAGATATTTCCCCTTGAAACTAGAAGCATCATCAGTCCCGAATAAGTAGGCCAAAGGATCTTCAGTTTCCGGCAGAGGAAGGGGAGTCTCTTGATTTTTCTCAGGCGGTGGAGATGGTAGTTTGTCGTCCTCCGCCGATGAAGTTGGCGGCTTCTCGGATGATACACTCCCACCAATACCGACAATTGGATCTACATACAACAAAAAGCATACTTAAGTATCAATGAAAACATGAGAGAAAAAGATATAGTTAACACATCGACTTACCGGCCATCCCCTTCATATGGTCAGCAAGCTGACTCTTTGCTTCTTCGGACGGTGTGTCCGACGTTTCTTTGTAGCCGGACCTTCCTCGGCATCCGTGTGGCTAGCACTCGTGTCACTTGCCCGGAAGGATTGAAGACTCTTCTTCCGCTCTAACTCTGCCAACATATGCGAAACAAACGAAATTTCAGAAGCATCATCAGAATCTTCTTCTTGGGATGACGACTCGTCACTCGAAGAAGGAATGACGATCACCCCATCAGAAGTAAAAGCGTTGAGCGGATGAGGGTTAAAGATGTATGCACCTGTTTGGAAGATAGCTTCCGAAGCCATCGTTCAGCATGCACCTTAGTAGAGAAAAGAAACTGACCTCGTGTCCTCTCCAGGACAGGCGTTTTTTTCACGTCACCGATACGTTTTCCCGTGCAACCCCTGTTCTCAAAGAGGGCATTCAACATAGGCCCTTCACCTGAAAATGCATAACAAGAAGTCAGTCAGAAGTTTTATATGAAATAAAAGGGAGAAAAGGAATAAAACTTACGTTCATTCACGCCCATAAAGATGGGCTCTAAATTTGGATATGGCCACAGGCGGATCATACCCGCCCATACTAGGGCCTCCTCCGGCAAGGCCCGCATTGGAGATGGTTCCGAAACCAAGACGCGGAATCATTCCTGGCCCTCGTAAGGAGCCGTAATGACTTCAGGGAGCGCCTCGTTGGCCAGACGACGAACCATAGCATCTGGAACTACATCCTCTGAAATCCAGAAAAATTTGTGGCGCCAGTCTTCAGAGCCCCCCTCGGGCACAGTGCCGATAATCCTTTAAGATATCAGATTAAATTTAAACCACCAGCCGCGGTTGGTCATCCAATAGAACACGGGGAATCGGCCGATTCAATGCAACATTCCTTTTTCCCTACACACGAATTCGAAGTATCGAATTCGTATAAGTGCAAGAGGATGTAACTGGGATAGATGGATCCCGTAAGCACTTAGTACCTTCATGAGAAAATTGGTTATCGGAAACCGAAGATTCCCATAGGTAAAGAAGTCGGTGTATACTGCCATCTTGTCGGCAGGGGGCACGCTTGCAACAGACCCGGCTTTAGGGAATTCCGGTCCCCATTCAGGTGAGATACCGTAAGTATGAAGTAGCGTTTAATACTCAGAGATATCCCAGTTAATCTGTATTGATACTTGGTATCAAAGAACTTGTGTCACTAGCCATCGACCCAACAGTAAATGGAAAGCAACGAGCAATTTTGAACAATGTCTGCAGATTAATTGGAAGAAAAAGTAGAAGATATATTGAAATCGAATACGATAAAACTTCAAAAGGAAGATAACCTCCAATATTTATACCCATCGCAATTAATGCGATGGGATACGAACAGTTGAGAGATAAAGGCGTCAGCCACTTAGCAAACGCCACGTCACGCGGAAAATTCGAAAAAGTGAAAAGGGTGTACAGTCGGGTACAGTGACAACCGGCATAAACGTCTCATCACCTGCTCACGCGCCTACAAGTGGTCAACTTGTCCATTTCATAGTTATCCACATCACCAACATATGATCTACCAACTTCCAAAATTTTAAAACCCCCAAATTATACCTTAAGTCCAATATTTCACCCAGATAAAAATCACGCGGAAGAAACACTGGACTAGGGGGACTTATAGAGGTAGGGTACCAAAAAAACCCAAATACCCTTAAATATCACCTGCGGGTCAGAGGGAGGCTCCTCATATGGATCACCCGCATAACTACCATGCGCGGAAGCATCCAGGCACCGTCAAAAGTCATCCGCATGGTAACATATCCACCTGCTAAGATGACAGGAAGGCAATGCCACAGGACAGCTGTAATTAACTAATTACCTTCTAGAAGATTAATCACGACTGTTACTTGAAGAATACCTGACCCGTCAACCAATGAATAAAGGACAGCTGGTCAAATTGTTATAACCATGCACATGGCCAGGGATTAACTCGTCCTATCTTAGAGCGACACGTGTCCAGGTTGTTATATCCATGCACATGGGATGTATAGCTTAACCTATCACGTGAGAACACGCGTCCAGACGGTTACGAGAGATCTTCTAGAATGGGACAGCCGGCCCAATCATATTCTCACATCTTTTGGCTATAAATACTTCACGATCTCCATGTGGTAATTCATTCACTTCCCACTATCTAATTAAATTACTTAAGTACTTTCTCTCCATCAGAACTGTACTTATTCTCACGCCGGATGGTGGTTATGGGAAGACCCCCCCCCCCCTGTCCTTCCCGTAACGAGCTCACGGTGCTTGTTTTGTAGGTTTCTGTCACTGGACTTCTGAAGGTTGTGCTCATATCGTAGTTGGTTCGTTGTCTGTATCCTACCATGTGAACTCATTAGATTCAAGACCCGTTAAAGGGATCGGATCGGTGTTTCTTCATACTACATGGTGCAATTTTATTCACTTCAAGGCGCAACTGACTCAGGATTGAACCGTGTGTCAATCAATTATCTTTGTTTCTTGAATTATTCAGCTAGTTTGCATGGTCAGTCCTAAGTTTGAACACTTATTGAGCGTGTGTTTTGTATTGAGTATTTCTGGGTTCTTTTGTTTTGCTTGTACGATCATTGAATATTCTAGTTGATTGAAGAACCTAGGATATATGATATGAATAAATCTTTTTATTTTCAAGAAAACATGTTTATATTTATTGTTAGTATTATAGAGATTGCAATCTACGATGTGATATCAATGTACACAATAATATTCGTATTTTTTATAATTAAAATACAATGTGACCATGTTGTCTACCAATATTTCTCGACCCCCTTTTTAAAAAGAAAAGGGAAAAAAGATAACACTCTTAATCAATGTTCAATGCTCCCCTCAAAGAATACAACAAATAACTTGCATTGGATAAGAAATAGACAAAGCATAAGTGAAGAAACATCATCATATATCTTATAAATCTTAACACTACAACGGAAATGAGAAATAGTGGCGACAATTGTTTCCGCTAAAAACATGTAAATTCGTTGCTATTGTGTCGATACTAATACCAATACCTTGTTGCTAATGATCAAGAGCCGTTGTTGCTACTGGTGTCGCTGCTAATACTATATAGTCACTGCTAATAGTGTCGCTGCCTTATACCTCCATCAATCTAGTTAACCGGCAAACAACTACGGCAGAGCAATAACTGCAATAACTATCCCCGCTAATGCTTAGATTGTCGCTGCTATTGCTATCTGACCTATATTGCATAGTTTTTCCATAATCTAATAATGAATGTTGGATTAGAAAGAAGTTAGAATAATTTCTTATGCGTTTCAATTTAGGATACCGTTCTGAATAACTTGAAACCTATCTTCATAAGGTCTCACAAAACCTTAATAGCGTATAATTGTTTGGCCCATCGTAGGTGTCATTCTTTTTCTATTTATTGTTTGTACGTGTTGGTTTCCTTGTATTTTCTATTACTCCATTTTTCAACTCAACTTTAACATACTTATTATAATAATTATTAAAGGAATGATTGCGTTCAACATCAAATGCTTAAAGGAGCCAAGGAATATGAATCGTCTTTAGTGGCCGGGTTAGAGTTGGTTAGTTGGTTATGACATATATGATATCTCGAGAGATTGAGGTGTGTATCACACGTGTAGGGACTAAGGTATATGTTCAAATGAAACACACACACACATAATATATCTTAAATCTTATATATATATATATATATGTTTAAGTTCAAGAGAGAAATGAAATTACTGCGAGAAATGAATATGAGACACTAATTTTATTTTAGGTTTTAAAAGCTTAAATATAAATGAAAAAAGATATAAATGGAACAATAAAGGCACACACACTCTCTCCAATTAATACAACTAATATAACTATAATAAATCTCTCTCTAATTAATATATCTACATAATTTAACTATAATAATTAAAAAGATAAAAACATTAATTTAATTTTATAATTTATTTACATCCTCTTCATTTTATCTAACAAAAATACAATTTATTCATAAACTAGTTCTTTATATTAAAAAAAAAACAATTTCTTTCCACTCAATTTATTAGTATATATCAACGCGTAATTTTTAACAATAAATATTAAAACATAATATATTTTTTTAATTGATATATCTAGAAAAACTATTGTCATAAATAATAAAAAAAAATGTCATACAAATGTGTCCATTAAGTATAAACAATAAATATACAATCTGCACAAAATTATATAACATACACTTGTTTTGAACAATAAAAACGTACAACATACAAAAAAGCATATAACTTACATATTAAATTCGACATCAACAATTATATAAACTACACAAATATACACATATCATACACGTGTGTAGGTTATATGTTTTTCGTATGTAGGTTATGTTTTCTTATTCTTAAAACAAATGTGGGTTATATGTTATTGTGTAGGTTGTATATTTCACATTTAATGCAAACATATATAAGATACGTTTTTGTATTATTTATCACAATGTAACTACGTGTTGATGGATATTGATAAGTTGAGTTGGAGGAAATTGGTTTTAATTTTAAATAGAATTTTTTTAATGTATGAATAAATTGTATTTGTGTATGATGAATTTTTTGTGTGTAAGTTATATGTTTTTCGTGTGTAGGATATATGTTTTCGTGTGCGTGTGTATTTTATTGATGATGAATTTTGTGTGTAGGTTATATGTTTTCTTATTCTCAGAACAAGTGTAGGCTATATATTTTTGTGTAGGTTGTTTTTTTTTTTTTTTATTTAACGCTAACACATGTAAAATAGTTTTTTGTATTGTTTATCACAATGTAACTACGTGTTGATGGATATTTATATATTGAGTTAGAAAAATTTGGATAGAAAAGAAATTTTAACGTATGAATAAATTGTACTTGTGTAGAATAAATTGTACTTGTGTAGAATAAAAATTTGGATAGAAAATAAATGAATTCTTAATATTTTTCAATTATAGTAATTTGATTAGTTATATTAATTGAATAAATATATTAATTGAAGAGAGAGATGCATTTATAGTTTCTTAATTAATCTTGAAGCTTTAAAAACCTAAAATAAAACTAGTGGCTCATATTCATTTCTCGCAGTAATTTCATTTCTCTTTTGAACCATCCCCTATATATATATATATATATATATATATGATTGATTTCTTTTGAGAACCACTTTGAGTTTTAAAAACTCGAAAGAACTCAACGTAACAAATTTTTTTTTCGAATTTTTTTTACACATGTGTAATACGTAAGTGTAAGTGATGTACAAAAAATTACGGTATTTTTTATACACACCGAATCGACTTTTTACACATGTGTAACTAACGTTTAAACTTGTGTAATTATCGAAAATACTTATTCTCTCTCCTGCTTCATTTTTTAATTAAATTTAATCTCAGCCACATATTTCAAATCATTTAATTAAATGTGTGGTTCAAAATTGGGTTCTTAAAGTTCTTAAAACTCACCATGGTTCTCAAAATAACCCTCCCATATATATATATATATATATATATATATATATATATATATATATATATATATATATATATATATATATATATATATATATATATAAACAAAACATTCAAAAGCTTTCTGGTTGCTGTCTATATTCACTCAAGTCACCAGATTGTTTTATTTGTAAATTGAGGTTTCTCATGCATTTGACCCAAATTTACGGGTATAAGTCTTACCAAACTCAGATAATCCTTAAATGAGTTATAATATCTCATTAAATTAAAAATTAACCTCACCAAATATTTGATATGAAAATCTTATAAAATAATGATATACTAAAAATTAATATCCAACTTTTTTCAAAAAATATATTATTCATAATTAAGAAACAATTTTATGGTAAAAAAAATAAGTGGCTCATGAGTCTCACCAAACCTAGATAGCTTTTAAGCTGGGTTATAACATTGCATTTACTTGTGAAATATTTTCATCATCAAACCTTAAGTATATTATTAACTTCTTTACAGTAAATAAAATTAAAATCCAACAAAATATATAAATATTAGAAAAGAATAATGTAAAACAACCCCCTAATACAGGGATAAAACTAGTGTGTGTGTGTGTGTATAAAGGATCAAATACAAAAATTGATTATCGTACAATAGGTATGCGATACTTTGGAACGTCAATTTTCAATATACACGCTAACCCTAAAATCACAATCACGCGAGCCAGTCTTCGTCCACCTCTGCTCCCACCGATTCGGTCCATCTTCACCATCACCGTTCAGCAATCCATCACCGTCGAAACCACCATCCACCATCGTGAGCACCATCCTCTTCCGTCATAACCATCGATCGTTGTTCAAAGGTTAGTTGATCAAATTGAATAATTGAAATGAAATTGCTGAACCTAATTGAGCAATTAACCTTAAAATTGATCCAGTTAATCATCAACTTGAAGCTTCACTCGATTAATTTTTGACATTTGAGTGATGGGTTTTAACCTTGAATGTATCAAGGTTTAAGCCTGAACGTTTTTGGTTTTTAGCATGAACGTTTTAGGTTTTAAACCTGAACGTTTTAAGGTTAGACCTGAACGTTTTAGGGCTGAGAATTTGGCTTGAACGTTTTTGTTTTTTTAACATTGAACGTATTTCGCGTACCTAGTGTACGTTAAGCAATTATTGTGTGTTTGCGTACCTCTCTCTCTATATATATATGTGTGTGTATATATATCTGAGTATGAGTGTCAATTTTTATAATAAATCCTCACTCCTAATTTATTATGAATTAATTTGATAACTTGGCTAACAAATACAATTATTTACTACAGTTATTAATAACTAGAAAAACTGAATTATCACATCACAATATTTTAATAAAAAGAAAGCGTGTATTAGTTGTAGAATCTATTTTATATCTTGATAAGGGACAAAGAGTAGCTTAAATTAATTAGTGATAAGATGCAAAGTTAAGTTCAAGATTTACTTAAATAATCAATTATCGTCGCCTTTTAATTATTCTTTAGGAATGATTTACCACCTTTTTAGATGCAAACCAAGTACTTCAATTTTTTTATTATATGTGATTTTAATTTTTTTTTAAACTTCATTTGTATCCTGTTAAAAATTTATATGTAGATAAAAGTTAAAGAGGTAAAGAGATAATACACTACTAGAAAACTAGACAATTGCAACAACCTTTCTGTTGGTACCGGTACCGACCGGTACCGATCCCGGAAATTGAAAAGTCTTGGTACCGGTACCGAAATATTCGGTTCGGTACCGGTACGGTACCCTGATAATACCGGTATCGAGGGTAAAAAATCGGGAAATACCGGTACCGTACCGTACCGATCTCGAAACTTAAAACTTTGGTACCGATTCGGTACCGACGGTACCAAATTGTACCGGTACCGATTTTGCTCATCCCTATTTGTAATTTCCTGTTGCTATCGTTTTGCAATCGAAAATGTGGTGGGCAAATCTTGCTATTGTTGCGCTTACAAATCTGCTATACCAAATTTAATCAAGGGTGTTGTAAATCATTAATCACTATCTTTAGAAATTAAAGAATTTCATTTTGTTTTAAGATAAAAATCTTAGTCATTTCCGTCTTCAAATTTTGAAGTAAGTCTCTGAATAAAGTCTCCAAATTCTCTTCATTTATCCTTGTTTTTTACTTATTTTCCTTGTTTTTCACTAAATTTCATTTTTAAGAGTAAACAAAACATGTATTTATCAAATAGGAATGATTTAAATAGTATTATTCCACAATAATGCTAACACTAAAAACTGCTTATAAATGATGATAAATATGCAAGTATAAAATGTATAAATAATGACACATCTTAAGGAATTAAGGATTGTAAGTAATTAAAGACTTATGTTATATATTTTTAACAAATATCAATGATAAATTTTCATATTTAGCCATCTGTCATCAAGAACCAACTTTCAACACAAAAGCTTGAGTTTAGGTTAATATGTTTCCCAATGCTCTTCTTGGCTAAAGAATCATTGATTGCTCATTCAAGTATGATTTCTATTTTTCAGTTTGTAATAACGTTTATCCTTATAATCACACATTTACCATTGTTTTCTCTCTACTCACACACGCTTTAGTACCTCACCTTCCCGAGACTTCCAAAATAATGTGGCACACCCGTTCTCATTAGGTTTTAACTAAATTTAATTCCAAAATAATGTGACACACCACGTCTCACTAGGTTTTTAACTAAATTTACTGAGACTATTAAAATAGTATAAAGTGTGGGTAAAGTCGTAAAGGTATAAAGATAAGAAGACAAAAAGTAAGTACTAATAAAAATAGTAGAGAAACAAAACAAAAATAACGTGCGCCCCGATTGAATAAATCTCTATGCTCCCTAAAAAATATATACAATACCAAATCATCAAAAATTTAAGTGTATAAAAAAACTGAATCATCAAAAATGATAAATTAAGTTTAGATCTCAAAACTATATAATCTATAAAACGAACCCAAAAAACTTAGAGCATATACGCTCTCTGCTATAAACCTACTCAACTTCTAAAATCACCTCATATGTAATATGCAAAATTTAAACCAACAACCATAGGCTTGAAAGCACGTTACTTTACCATAGTATTAGTCAGAACTTGAAAAACGTTTAACCATCCTCATCTTTTATTTTAACACACCACCAATATAGAAAGATTATCCAAAAAAAACTCAAATTTTCTCTTTTTAACAGTAAATGTATTTAATTTTTGTTATCTACCTCTCACTTTCAAACCCAAGGTATTTGATATGCATAAATAAAGGATGAAATTGAATGACTCATTGTAAGAGAATAAAGATAGTGTGTTTGGTTGATTAAAGGAATAAAATGATCTAATACCTAGTCAATTTCATTCCCTCTATAACACCACAATTTTATTCTATCCAATATCCATACTTCATTTTTTTCTATTCCATTTTCTATTCCACCTTACATCACCTCCATCACCCTCCTACCACCCACCACCACCACCACCACCACCACCACCATTGTCGTCGTCCACCACCGCCATTATCGGAACCAACCATCGTTATCAGTGCCAACCGTCCATCACCACCACCACCACCACCATCAACCATCGCCCCCGCCCCTCACCACCACCACCCGCTATCCACCGTCACAAGTACCCACCATCGCACTGCCAGCACCGTCTGCCACCCCCACCATTACTGTCACCACCCACCCCTACCTCCAACCACCATTATCTCCCGTTGCCCATCACCACCCGCCACCATCACCGCCCACCAATGCCACAACCGCCACCTATGCCCACCACCACCACCACCACTCATTACCATTTTAATTTTTTTCCTACCTACCAAACAACGCAAAGTAATCATTCATTTCATTCTCATGTAGTAACCAAACATCTAATTGGAATGGTACTAACTCATTCCGTTCCTTTATCTATTCCATTACCAAGTTCATTCCATTCTGTCATGCATTCCATTGTCTCATACCAAACAGAACCCAAGTGTTTAAAGGTTTTTGTTTTACTAATGGACCACCACCCATTGCTAATCAAATATAGTAACTATTCTATTTAAAATCTCATATTATGTTAGTCTAACGACAAAAAATTTTGGTTATTTGTTAAATATATTTGTACTTTCTTGTTTTTCTTATATGATTAAGATTTTTTTTAAAAGAATCTCCAATTCAATCCGATATGAAAATGGTGATCCGATATGAAAATGGTGACCAATTAAATCTTATCATTTAGTTATAGTAAATACTAGGTTAATAATCCGTGTATTACACGGGCTAAAGAATGATATAATGTCAATAATAAATGTTTATATATTCGATATAAGTTATATGTGAAATCAAACATGAAGTATATGTCATAATAGCATATGAAACAATTATAAGACCAAGCGTGGTCGGAGGATCATTGCGGCGTTTTGGGTTATAACGCCGGGGGCACCCCCCCCCCCTGACGTTTTGGGAATTTTTTTTAACGCGTTATACACAAACGCTGGAAAATGGCTCCAAAATCAAAAAAAATCGGCCGTTGGGAGCTTGGGTTACCGTTGGGTAGCCGTTGTTTTTTTTAAAGATTTTTATTAACTAAATCTATACTATGAAAACAAACCAAACCTCATTTTTTTAACACATTCTTCTCTCCCACTCTCTATTAAATATATTTTTACACAAATAATTCTACTACAATACTATCAAAATGTTTCCGAATAACAACTAAAATGTTCTCGGTTTCGGTCAATTTTCCCGTCAAGGCAACGCAAGCAACCAAAATCCACAACTGAACCCATCTACCGCCCCGATGCCAACCGTCCCCGTCCCTCAATCCATGTATCCATTCGAAGAGAATATGGCCGCATATATGGCATTTCTAGGAACCCCTTTACCAAATACGGTGCCCGGTTTCCAAAACCCAACCACAAACATCTTTCCGGTTCGGGTTCCCAACCCGACGACGAGTTTCTACCGGAGACACAACCCGTCCCGGAGACCCTCGGCGGTTCGAGCCAAAGCGGATGTCCGAGGAAACACGCAAAGAAGCCGGCGGCGAAGCTCGGGCTAAAAATACGGTGATACCGTGGAGTATCAACGAGTGCGAACTATGTGCTCGTGCTTGGTGCGCGATATCGGAAGATGCCAAGTACGGTAGGTTTTTAAAATACATATATAAATACATATATATTTTTTAAATTTCTTAGAACAAACATTGAACTTGTAATGTTTTTATATTTTTTTAGTGAACTATCAAAAAACGGGGATATTTTGACACAAAATTAAAGAGTTGTTCGAAGAACTTGGCGGGGACTCACGTCGAGAAAAAGATTCCTTACAGTCGAAATGAAACGACATAAACACCAAATGCATGGGTTTCCATACGGTTTACACTCGGATGAATTAGACGAGGAGTAGCGGTGTCTCGGACGCGGAAGTCATGGAAAACGCGTTGACAGAGTATCAACATAAGGTCACGGGGGCCTTCAATTACTTTGGCATTTGGAAAGATTACTTGTGGTTTCTCCCAAAATGGGGCCAGGTTTTGGGTGCCAACGCCGAAGGTGGTCCGTGTAAAAAAAAGTCTAAAACATCATCTTCGGTTGATCCAGACACGCCCCGTTCCGACGCTCGAAACTTCATCCTAAGCGATAATGAAGCCGGGAATCCTTATGCAGATATTACCGAGATGCCTCGACCGGGAGGTAGAAGAAGCAAGGGAAAGGGGAAAGGGGTCGCGTCGTCGTCGACAACGGGTTCGAATGTCGAAATGGAAAGTCATTTTAAAGAAATGAACATTCGACTCAAAGATATACAAGAACTTGGAGCTAAACGTCTTCAAGTAAATTTGGACGTCGTCGAAGTACTTAAAAGGAATGAATTGGACAACGACATCGAGGTTCTAACAAAGGAGTTATCCGAAAACGACCCGAGAGTTCAATCTCTAAAAGCAATTCGACAAAAGAAAATTTTTGAAAAATACATGTAGTCTTATTAATTTAGTTTTTATTGTATTTTTTAATTTAATGTATTTTTTTATTTTAATTTAGTTTTTATTTGTGAGTTTAATGTATTTTTTTAATTTTAATGTAGGTTTTTAATTTTATATCTATTATTTAAATGAATTATTTATTTAAAAAAACAAAAAAAATTAATGGTGACTGGGCGCCACGTGTCGCATAATGCCTGGGGGTGGGGCTTTATGACTACACCCTGTTTTTGTATAAAATCATAACTCTGACTGGGCGCCACGTGACGCATAATGCCTGGAGGTGAGATTTTATAACTACTCATGGTCTAATTACTAAAAAAAATTCATAATGCCAAACAATTTATTAAGACATAACAATTTCTCATAAATGAAATTATATATTACGCTAAATATTAAATATAATACTGACGAAGGATTAGAACATAATTTGTTCATAAAGAAAATAATTCAATGAATAAAGTTTTCATCGGGTTTGAAAACACCGATTGTTTCAACAAACTTGTTTTGAATCAAATATGAACCCGAACCGCTTGTTCAAATTAACATAAAACTAACTATACATGAATACTAATTTGAATTTTAAGTTAGAAATATTATCCTTTAAAATAACCTGTTTCGACTCAAACTTATTCCGATCATAACTCTTTTTCACCCGCACGTTTTGACCCGAACTAATTTGATACTCTTTTAAAACAACTTGTTTTGACTTTTGACCTGCACTTATTTTACTAAAAACACACATTAAACTAAACTTGTTTTGAACAAAACACGAACCCGACCCACCTGTTGAAATTTATATAAAACTAAGAATACGTGAATAATGATATTTGTTTTTAAGTTAGAACTATGATATAAAACAAAACGATTCAACCCGAATTTATTCGAACCATAACTCTTTTTGACACGCATGTTTTGACCGAAACATTTTGATATTTATTAAAATAACTTGTTTCGACCCGAACACTTTTCTATAATAACCTGCTTCGAGCTGAACTAATTTTACTCAAAAACCATTGACCTGATCTAAATATGAGCATGATCCACCCGTTTAAATTAACATAAAAATTAAGAAGACACGAATAAAAAATTTATCTTTGTTATTATACATAAACTTTTATGTAACATTGTAGTTTTTGCATTTGTTTTTGAGAGTCATGCAAAGCAAGGGGTTGAATCTTACACACACATGTATAAAATAACCATGACCATATTTTAGTTGAAATTGGCCAAGCTTTCTCACTCACATATAGAGAAACAACCTTAATCACAACACCATTGGTTATGTCGTTTACCGACTATGAACAAGTTGGTTTTGTCCATTACAGGTTAGTCGCAACTGTATCAAAAAAGTTAAAAAGAAAGGTAAACATTAAGAATTATTTGATGACAAACTGCTATAATTTCTTTTCAGCTACACTCCAATTTTTATGGCAAATGCAGTTAACTTTTATCAGATAATTTTGACCCGTAAATCTGAAATACCTTTGTCAAAAAAAATTCAACCAATTGATCAAGTTGCTGAAACCTGCTAATCTTTCTTAGATAACTTACTTGAGGTAATTAGAAACTATGAATAACATCATCTTAAGAAAGTCGTAATTGGTTTTATTGAGGTAATTAATAAATATTAAATAGTAATAAATGTATTAAATGTTATATCAACATAAACATTTATTAAAATGAATGGTAATTAAAAAATTAGTTAATTAAGTGGAATATGTATAAATGGAAATTGATTAGTTGACATTCTATGTGGATAGCATATTTGAAGGCCATGTGAAAAAACTGTTTTGTTTTAATAGATTAGTTATGTACTTTAGGGCTATTCAAAACCGGATATCCGAAACTTTCGGATAGTGAAAATCACTATCCGAGTGAAAATCACTATCCGAATCCGAATCCGAAAATTCGGATATCCGAATATCCGAAAAAGAAGTAAAATAAAAAAAAAACTTGTTTTAATAATAATAACCATACATCATTTTAAGAATTCAAGTTTTCAAATCCAATAAATTAAACATAACAATCAAATAACAAGTTTCTAAATCCAACAAACCAAACATATAAAATAAAATAAAAATATATTAAAATTAAAATACCGGATAATTCGGATATCCGAAAAATTTAAAAGCTGCTATCCGAATCTGAATCCGAATTTTCGAATATCTGGGATTCGGATATCCGAAAATTCGGATAATTCGGATATGGATAGTCGGATAATTTGGATACGAATTCAGATTCGGATTCGGATAGTTTTGAACACCCTAATGTACTTATTAACATACAATATGTGATGAACATGTTCACTATTAAATAAACTACGAGGAAAAACTTTATTATACTCGAAAACTTTAAAAGACATTTGTAATAATTTAATTAGGTACCCTTTTCCACAAATTTATCCAAACAGTTGAGGTCTAGATAACCTATCAGTTGGCATTGTAGTGAATAATATCCATAAAGACCCGAATTGTAGTTTTCTTTGAACGGTAAACGAAACCTTCAAATGGACTACTGGTTAAATTCATCATATCTAGATAAACTCACCTTTTGATTTGAGGAAAACCCTCACATGCGACAATGCGGTGAAATAAAACATGTTGAATTCAAGGATCCAACTAGCGAACACACCTACTCGCATAGTCTCCCCGCATCACCCAGCGTCGCCGAAACTAAATGATGAGGGCATGAGTCGAAGCTAAATCACATGAAAACACCTAGTCTCTCCCTTACCACAGTACCACTTCACTACCAGCTCATTGGCTAAACGAAACATGAATGTCTTGCCTATTTAATTGCTTCGATGTATGTATTATATATACTAGATAAATATCAATTTGCCTGTGCCAAGAGAATCCTTTTTAGCCTCCAATTATTTGACTTTCTTTACAATTAATTACAATGTAGAACCAAAATGATAGTTTGGTTTGATGGCTAAAGCTGTTTACGGTAACTCTTCTAAAGAGTATGTGTTTGAGTTTCGAATCAAATTGGCACCAATTTGTTTTGTTTTTTTAATTATCTTTTAAGTGTTGTTTAATTGTTATATTAACGATTAATTTTTCTTAATCAAATCCCTTGGCTACAAGTGTTTTTAGTTATTCTTTTATGTGTTTTTTATTATCTATTTATGTATAATTTTTTTTAAATATGATAAATGCTTTTAGGTTTAGTTCCATACTTGTAATGAATCTAACTGATACCGAATGAATTCGTGTCAACTCGTTGACGCAACACCCGTGTTTTTATTTCGAATATGTTATACTTGACGAAATTAGTTTTTGGGTTTAGTTTCGATACCGTAACAAACGTAGTCGATGCTGCTCGAATTCGTATTGACTCGCAACTGCAATGTCCGTCTTTAACTGACCGAATAAGCATCATTTTAAAAATGTTTTTCTCGTGTCATAAGCTATATGAGTTTCAATACTATTTTGGGCGTCTATTAATTTACTTTTAGGATTTAATGTATATATTGGCACGAACTTGGTCGATGAAAACAAAAAATCTTGTGACTTTGATTAGAAGTTGTGGGTAAAGTTAAAATCAAAGGACAATAAAAATGAGAATGGTGAGAAGGAATCATGTCCATTGATCTTAGATTTGAATGGCTGAGATTAATTTAATAAATAAAAATTGATGGAAAGGACATGAAGGTAATAACACACATTTGTTGACTTTCTCTCTCCACATGCAAGGCACATGCCAATTCCCACATCATTTTAAAATGTCCATAACTTTTTCATACGACATTATTTTTTAAAAAAATTCCCCATAATAATAAGCGTTTTTTATCTTTAATATGAGTATCATATTGTTATTTAAAAATAAAAAAAATTAATGGGTTTTTTAATTGTGTTTTTTTGTTGTTCATTGTGTCATTGTTTAATATGTTGTTTCCATTGTGTTTTACGTTTCAAGTCATTATATTCACCATTGTGTCTTACGTTTTAGGCCATTGTGTTATACGTATTCACCATTGTGTCTTACGTTTTAGGTCATTGTGTTATACATATGCATCATTGTTTTTTACGTTTTAGGTCATTGTGTTATACGTATTCACCATTGTGTTTTACGTTTCAAGCTAAAGACACAATGGTGTGCGAAAAGACACAATGGCGAAAAAAGACACAATGGTGTGCGAAAAGACACAATGACGAAAAAGACACAATGGCGAAAAAAGACACAATGATAAGCGAAAAGACACAATGGTGTGTGAAAAGACACAATGACGAAAAAAGACACAATGATAAGCGAAAAGACACAATGATGTGCGAAAAAATACAATGACGAAAAAAGACACAATGATAAGCGAAAAGACACAATGGTGTGCGAAAAGACACAATGACAAAAAAAGATACAACGATAAGCGAAAAGACACAATAGTGTGCGAAAAGACACAATGACGTGATTTTTGTTTTAAATTTTATATAACAAAATTCATACTCATATTAAAGATAAAAAAACGTTTGTTATTATGATGAATTTTTTTTAAAAAATATCATACGAAAAAGTTATAAACGTTCTAAAATGATGGGGGTATTAACATGTGTCTTGCATGTGGAGAGAGAATATATGTACAATTACCGCTATACATTTTTCTTCTGATCCCCTTGACACATGTCAATTATTTATAGCTTCTAACACTTGTCATTTTTGTTACCCTTTGTAGAAACCTAGAATTTGTATTGTTTAGTTGAATTTAATAAAGGAAATAAAAAACAAGTGGCATGGATGTAAATAATGAAGAAACAGGTGGGCATGTTAGTGAAAGGAAAGGAAAGGAAAGGAATGGAGGACACTATGCCGGGCTTTTCCTGGCCAATCCTGTTGCCTCCTCATGTAACAGGAATTCAACTAACGCTGTCTACTAACGCCCGTTATCTCATCATGTCATTATATTATTATTATTATTATTATTATACCTATACATATACATATACATATATAGAGAGAGAGAAAGAGAAAGAGAAAGAGAAAGAGAAAGAGAAAGAGAGAGTGGGTCTCCTACAAATCTAACGCACTATACTACTCACCCATTTAACGCCGTTTCCTTCCTGGATTCATTCTTTCTACTCACACACAACACAAGTCTTGTACCTCAACAACCATAGGTTTTGATTCATTTCGTTAAAAGCTTCTCGGCAGCTTAATATTTTACTTAGCTGTAATCATGATAAGTTTGGATATAATAATGCAAACAATTTGAGGTTTGATTTTGATTTTTTGAATATGGATAGTCAAAGCTCAATCTTTAAGTCATCTGAAGGTGAGATTTCTTTAATCATTTTATGCTTTAATTTTTTTTTACTTTTAGAAGTCAATTTGGATTTTAACTAGGGGTTGAATGAGTTTTTTGTGTTGGATTATTAATATTATGTTTTGTGTGGATTTAGTGACTGAATTAGGCTGGTTTTGGATCCTAACTAGGGTTTTGAATATGTTATAATAATAATAATAACAATCTGTGTGGGTTTGTTTGAATATGAGGTATGGAAGATCTGCTGTATAAGGAGTTATGGAAAGCATGTGCTGGTCCATTAGTGGATGTTCCAACACATGGACAAACAGTTTATTACTTCCCTCAAGGACATATAGAGCAGGTTACTTAATATTATTATTATTATTATTATTATTATTATTATTATTATTATTTTTTGTAATTTTGTGGTTATTGTGAGATTTGTGTATAGTTAGAGGAATCAAGGAATCAAGAGTTGGATCAAAGTATTCCTCACTTCAACCTCAAATCGAAGATCCTGTGCCGTGTTGTTCATACACAGTTACTGGTATATTTTTTTATATTTATTCTCAGTTTATTGAATATATACTTTTAGGTAAGTTTATGAAAACTGGTTAATATTGTAGGCTGAACAAGATACGGATGAAGTTTATGCTCAAATAACTCTACATCCAGAAGAAGACGTAAGACTTTGTTTTATGATTTTTTTTATAATTCTAGGCAACTTGATTTCTTTTTTTCTGTTTAAAAGTCTTATGTTTATGTTTATTTTTTGTGAAAAATTATAGCAAAGTGATCCAATAAGTCCTGATAAGGCTGTTGCTGAGGCTCCAAGGCCAACGGTTCACTCTTTCTGTAAAGTTTTGACAGCATCGGATACAAGCACTCATGGTGGTTTTTCAGTACTCAGAAAACATGCAAATGAATGTTTACCTGCACTGGTAATTTAGCTTTTTTAATTAAAAAAGTTAATGATTGTTGCTTCTTATGTTCTATTTTATTTTTTGTTTAGGATATGAGTCAACCTACCCCTACTCAGGAGCTTGTAGCTAAAGATCTTCATGGAATCGAGTGGCGATTTAAGCATATATTCAGAGGTCAATATGCTCTCATGTTTCTTACATATGTTTTAGAGATAGCAAAATGGATGAGCTGCGAGGGTTGGGTCACGGGTCGAAAAAGTTATTATTTTTAAACTTATTGGTGTCAAATTTGATTACGATTACAGAACTTATATTTCATTTGACCCGTTTTCTTTTCAGCTATTGTAAATTATTTGACACATCCGTTAGAGATAAAACACAACACAGATTGACTCATTCATAAGTAAATTGGTCAAAATTGCTACATATGTTTTGGCCTGGTTGACCCATTTGACCCGTTTCTTTTCAGCTATTATATATTGTTTCCATTTGACCCGTTAGAGATTAAACATAAATCGAATTGACTATTACACAAGTAAATTGATCAAAATGTCTATATATGCAGTATAAGAAACGGAAAAACTTCAATTTTCAACTCTTGTATTTTATATCTTTTGAATGTTCTGCCTCTAGATTCACGAATATGTAATTAGAATCCGGACAAATTGTTGAACCATGTAAATGATGCGTTAATTTCATTTGTCATTACTTGTATCATGCTTAAACTTCAATCTTTTAAGAACTATATATCTATATGTGTGTGTGTGTGTCAGATATCAGTTATAGATGCTAAATTAGATATTTATTTTCATGAAAAGTAACATTTTCTTCATATTCCAGGTCAACCTCGAAGGCATTTGCTTACAACAGGATGGAGTACTTTTGTTGCATCTAAAAGATTAGTAGCTGGAGATTCGTTTGTATTCCTTAGGTATTGCTTTCAATGTTTTAATTATTTTTATACACATGTTTATAAAATTTCGTGATTATTAGGGGGGAAAATGGTGAACTACGTGTGGGAGTAAGACGTGTTGCTCAGCAACATAGTTCAATGCCCTCTTCTGTTATTTCAAACCGAAGCATGCGACTTGGAGTGCTTGCAACTGCGTCACATGCTGTTACTACCAAAACCCGTTTCCTTGTTTATTACAAACCAAGGTGTGTTACTTTATATTTTCATCGCATATTTAACATATTATATGTTAAAAAGTTAAGGGGTAAAATCTGATACACTGCAATTTACAGGACAAGTCAGTTTATCGTAGGCTTGAACAAGTATCTTGAATCTTTAAACAATGGATTTACAGTCGGTATGAAATTTAGTATGCGGTTTGAGGGTGAGGATTCTCCAGAAAGAAGGTAGATGACATTTATATTTGTTGGTATTTAAGTCTATATATACAGAGATGATTGTCCTTAAATGTTGTTTTAATTCGTTAGGTTTACGGGTACGATAGTTGGAATTGAAGACCCGCCTTGCCAGTGGGAGGGTTCTAAATGGCGCTCACTTAAGGTAAATATCTGACATTATCTTTTTAATATTTTGTTAAATTCATAGCTAAATGAGTCACAAAGAAATAAAGGAAAATTAATAGTTTCTTGTAAATTCTTTTTCTAGGTTCATTGGGATGAATCAACATCAATAGTGAGACCAGACAGGGTTTCACCATGGGAGATTGAGATTTATACGACTTCTGTACCGACAAGCTTGGTTCAACCCGCGGTACCCAAAAATAAAAGACCCCGACCTCTAGTCAATGGTTAGTCAAAATAATAATAATAACAATACTAATGATTTATGTTTGTTTTATCCATATTAACCTTTGCTATATTTTACTTTTGCTGCTTAATGTTCTAGAACCTGCATGCTCAACTGTATCTGCTGTTTGGAATCCTTCACATGAGCAAACAGAAAATGGTAACAATGGCAAATAGCTACTAAAAACATTTGCGAGGGCTGGGTAACTGGTCAACACGGGTCGGGTTGGCTCAACACTTTATTTAGGCATTAAAGTTTAAAAAATAGTTAATTTGGTAACGATGATTAAATTGACTTAGGATGTTTCATACATTTGAATGCACTTTGAATGGCTTTACCCGTTCCTTTTTTAGTTGAATACTTAAATCTTTTGGATTAATCCAAACAAATCGTAATTTAAGTTAACATGTTTATATGTAAGGGTGAGAATTTTTGACATGGCACGAACCTAATACGGGATTTACGGGTTTGGGTTTAAACTAAACATGTTCGGGTTAGTTTCGGGTCGAACTTGCGACACATTTAGCTAAATGGGTTATGTTCGTGGCAATCCGGCTGGTTCATAGGTTGATATGTAACCTGTTCAACCCATTTGTTTATTTTTTTAAAATGTTTTTATGTAATAACCTAAACTAGTTGGGTATTTTTTTTATACATAAAAGTTGAAAATTTGATTGGCATGTTTTAAACACAAATGCTTAAAAAATAAAATAATATGTAAATTTAGAATTTTGTGAAAACAAATTAAATAAAATTCACTATTTAGTTTTGCACTAATTTTGCAGGTGAAACAGAAGATAAGAAAGGTCTCTCTGGTTGGTCTCTCCATTCAAATTTTGCGCCTCAAGAATCCACAAAACCGATCAAAGATTCAACTAAAAACCCGGTTGACTTGAAAAATTCAGAAAATGTTTCAACTTGTAGATTATTTGGTTTTGACTTAAAAGCCGCCCCAAAAAATGACATTGTACCCGAGGTTGACCCATCTATTTCAAACCCAAAATCTGATATCTCACCAAAGGATAATAAGCATGGCCAAAGCAAACAAACTACTTTGACCCGAAGCCGCACGAAGGTACATAATATTTTGTTCAATTTTTAATGTTTAGTGTAAGTAATGTAAGGAGTATGGTTAAATGAGTATAAATGTATAATAACTGAAGGTTCAAATGCAAGGAGTGGCGGTGGGTCGTGCGGTTGATTTAACGGTGTTAAAAGGGTATGATGAGCTCATTGATGAACTTGAAGACATGTTTGAGATTAAGGGAAAGCTTCATCCACGAACGCAATTGGAAATTGTGTTTACTGATGATGAAGGAGATATGATGCTCGTTGGTGATGATCCGTGGCCGTAAGTAACCTTACGCTAATTGTGTTAATTATGGATTATTTATTTTTCACATTATTACTTGTATAGTTGGCAAATTGAGTGGGTTGGGCTTGTTGGATACAGGGCTGGCTCTCAAGGCGGACAAGGTGGTCGACGGCTCACGGCCCGACACCCCGCTAAGCCCGATTTTTTTTAAAAAAAGTTATATATATTTTAATAAAAACAGTATGTATAGTTATTGTTTAAACTCAATTACACAACCACTAGCTTGGTCTAGTGGCAAAGGGATATGACTCCCAACCAAAAGGTTGTGGGTTCTAGTCTTACTTGAGACATGTTTAAGTCTATTCAAAAAGTTTTTTACACAACTAAAATCATAACCAAGTAAGCTCATTTAAAAATTAAATTGTTTAAACCCAACAAAAAACCCCTTTTACTTAAGGCCCAATCTTTTTCGCCTTCGGCCCAAAAAAATTTAACAATTCTCGGAGACGGCCTTGGTTGGATAATAGATCATTAGGGGTCCGGTTCGGGTCAAGACGAGTTAGGGTTGTTCAAAAAGCTCACCGCTCATTCGAAGTCAGCTCGTTTGTAAATGAGCCGAGCCTGTGCCGAGGTTAGCTCGGCTCGTTAGTTAGGCTTGTTTAGCTGGCTTATCAGCTCGTTTAGGTTAAAGCCCAAAATTTTAATATATATATAAAGTTATACATTATGTAGTTTATTAGCTATGTATTACGTGTGTTTCTTTTTTAATTTTACTTATTTATTTTATTGAAAGGGTTAAATGACAAAAATGCCCTCATGTGCAACACAGATGACTTTATTTAACCGGAAATTTTAACGTCGCCTAATTGAAAGGACGAAAACTGTGACAATATATGAACATAAAAGATATTTTTTGCTAATTTCTTGGTTTAAGGACCAAAAAGTGAAATTTTCTATATACCTAAAGGGCGAAAAGCGTAATTTACTCTTCTTTTAATATATCTTAATGTGTGTATGAATATATTTTTTTCTGTTTAAATAAATGAGTCAACTCTAGCTTTTTATGAGCCAATTCAGGTCACGTTCGGGCTTGTCTCGTTTACAGCCCTAGAACGAGTACATTTTTATTTCTGGTTTTTTCTTTCCAAAATTTTAAGCATTTTCACAAATAACTTGTCAATTGATGTCATAATTATTTTATTTCAGTAATAATCCATTTTTAAAATGAGATTTTATGCATCAAGTATAAGATTATGGGCGACTTTCAACCCGTTTGACCAATTTCCTTATAAGCTAATTTTATTTCACATGATCAGCCCATTATAGATAAAACATAACCCAAATCGATCCACTCATGCAGAGAATTCTGTAGAATGGTGAAACGAATTTTAATCTGCTCGATTCAAGACGTGAAGAAAATGAATTCAGGAAGCAAGCTGCAACTTTCTTCCTCCAATGACAATGAAGTCTCTGGTTTTAGCTTGGAGGCTGCTGAAACTTAACAAGTTTAGCAGTTTCTTATATATAATATCCCCTGTTTTTTAGGTTTGTGGCTGTGTTTTTTTTCTTCTTTTTATGAAGTCGGTGTTTGAAGATCAACGAAAGGGGAATAAGAGCGTAAGCTATTTGGTATTGAAGTTGTAGGAATGGAAACATGTAGATTAGGATGTGTGTAGTAGTTTAATGTTTGATGTTGTATGTGGGAGATACTATGTTATATATATGATTGCATGTTGCCGTGACTGATGCACACTATCTTTTGAATAGGTTATTGGGAGATAATATATGGTAAAAACTTGAAACTAAGATGTTTTTAAGGAATAATTATAAGTTTATAAAATGGATGGGTTGGTAGTAAGTAAAAACTGTGATCGGGTCAAAACGAGTTGTATATTGTTAGGGATCAAATAGGTATGATCATAATATTAATCGGTTTAGCAGTTGTGACAATAACGGTCACAAAAATATGTGAGTTAGTGTTAAGTCATTGAGCCTTATCTGTCCAAACCATGTGTCCATATCATTTACGACCAAAATCTTATTATGAAATAAAACTATTTACAAGGTTTTATATATCTTGAAAGAATTTAGGCATTTTAATAATTTATTTAGTATTTTTTTTTAATCATGAGACGTCTTATTGAAAAACCAAGGAACCTGTGATATCCTTTTACAAACTTTGAATTCAGTACTTTGAAATTTAATCCATTTATGACCCGTCAGCAATAATATATTAATATATAACCTAACATGACTCCTTTATAATATGAGGTCATATATTACTACTTTTATCTTTTAAATTACTGAAGGCTAATTAAAGACAACTAATAGATGATTAATTTATTATTCTAACTTTCCAAAAAAGAGGACTTGCATTATCATAAATTGTTTTGTACAACTTGGATTTACTTGGTACAAGATCAATGCATGCATTTTTATCTAGTCTGAAAAGACCATCCTACCCTCCTAGCAAACTCAAGATTCATGGATTTGAACATTGACGACAACAAACTCTTCATTTGAATGAGACAGCTTATTGCCCATGCTTGAACTCGATGACCCTTCAAGCATGCCCACACTATGTTGTACATGAACCACCCCTTGTGAGTTAGAATCCACATTGATCACAGTGGCTGGTTCAAGGATCACTGGCGGCTCGTGGTGGCGGCCTTTAGATGTGTTGACAACCGAGCATCTGCAAAGAGGGCATGTGGTGTTTGAACCGAGCCAGTTTCGTATGCAATCGCCATGAAACATGTGTTGGCAGGATGGTATTTGATGTAGCTTTTCATTTATCTCAAATTCTCCCAAACAAACACAACACCTTCAGATTGAATTTTCAGTAAATTCCTATTAGATTTTCTGACTAGTTTCTTCGAGTTTTGTTGATATAAATTGAAGGGAGAACAAACAATCTATATATGCATTATTTGAGTGTTTTAGCAAATGGTATTTCACTTCATTTTCTTCAAATTATCATTGTTTTGTTGTGGAAAAGCATTGCAATGCTATAGCTTGTAAAAATATGTTTTACTTTGGTTATAAAGTTGAATGGGAATTGCAACTAGTAAAAAGAAAGAGGGGGTGTGGTACGCTTAGCACAACCCTAAAAACTCAAGTATAAGATTCAAGAAACTGGTCACACTTTTGAGTAGGTGTATGCTTACATTAAATCCTTTGCGTATAAATCTTGATCGAACGCGATCACGGTAAGCTTATCTTCAAGGTTTACCTTTGATCCTGTTTCGCCCTACAAGAAAATATGAATCAAAATTATATTCGAGAAGAGAGAGAGAGAGAGGTGTTAAGTTTATACTTACAACTTGATAGTGAGTTGAAGAATCTTGAGTCCTTGAGGCTCTTGGATGGATTACAGATGAAGATAAATAAGAAGAATTGTTTCTGCTAAAAGTCCTCTTGAGGTAGAACAAGTAAAACAAGAGAAATAGTATTATGGAAAAGAGAATTGGGATGGAAAATATGAATGCTTGGTATAATTTCATTTGAAGTGCTTGATAATACAAGTGAGAGTTAACAACACTACTAGCACTTGAAGATTCAAGGTACCCCATTGCCTTTGGTAACCAAAACCAAAATGTATATGACAAGATTTCAAACAAAGATCCTTCTTTGGTTTCGATTTTAAGAAACCCTGCTGGTGGTTTTCTTGATTGATCAAGGGTCCGACACCATACACGCTAAATTTCGCTCACCTACTCGGGGTTTATATAAGAAGGGCGAAAAGACACGTGTATGTGTTTTGTACACAAAACTCAAAAAAACCTTAGTGGATTTCCTGTTTCATGAATGAGTTAGAACCAGAATGTAATAGTGCAAGTTAGAATCTTTTGGTGGAATAGAAGTTGGGTGTTATATGGTTCGTGTTTCAAACCATCAAACACTAGCTCCAAGTTTATCCTAGAATAGCAAAAAGACACTTGGTTGTTTTATAGACATGTAAGTTGATATATATAGAGTCTACAAATGAAGATCGATGTATGGAACAGTGGAAGTTGGAATAAACAGGTGGTAGTGTTTTTAATTAGCAAGCAACTATATTGGTATGTCAAGAGTTCAGAGACACTTTGGTTTTACATATGAGATAAAATAGAAGGAAAAAAAAAGAAGGCTAGTGCATTTCTTAGTTGGGTGGGTAACCAAGGGATGGGGTATAGGATTCAGGTATAAGTGGATGGTGTTTGATTGGGACTTTATGGGTTAGGAGTTTGGTGTGAAAAGCACAATGGAAATTGAAAGCAAAGGTGTGGAATATGATTGTTAGGATTAAACGCACACACGAAACCGAACACACACACGAAAGCAGTAAACGAACACGAGGATTTAACGTGGTTCGGTCTAAACTGACCTACGTCCACGGGTGGCAACTAGGTATATCTTTTTTGAGTGACCAAATATTACAAGTACATAATGTTGTTTATATAGAGTCTGAACTAGGGTTAGTAAATTATTATGCAAGAAATCTAAACCGGGCCGGGCTTGGGCCCGACCGCCCACACCCGTCTCCTCTTTTGACTTCATATAATAAACCGGGCCAACAAGGCCTACGAACCCAACAATCTCCCACTCGGAGGCCTTGAGTACTCTCGTCTGCACTCCTGATTGTACTTCTGTAATCTGAACATTAAACTTCTTCTAGTTGCCACCGCCTTCTCATCAATTAACCTGAAGGCCCGTTGAAGCTCCCCGGAGCTCCAACACGTCAGTCATGGCTGAAACTGCCCCTGACCCGTTCTCTGTCCCTACTGGCTCCCACTGTAACGAACTACCGGATCCTGAGATAACCTGAGAACAAACACTCTCCATATTCAGCAAGTAATTCACTGGAGAGACTTTTACAGCTGGAATACTGGTTTTCTTAATCCACTGTCGACCTGGAACTGTAACTGAAACACGATCTGTGCTCCCACTGTCACGATGTCCCCCAACTGATTTAACCTTCCTAGCTCGTTCATCCTGAATCTTCACTTTGGCTCTGGGTTTGTTACTTGCAAAACGAACCTTCTTCTGCCCACGAGATTCTGTGAACCGGACTTTGTCTTTCACCAAAACTGGATCCACTCCTTTCGGTGACATATCGACCATATACAACGAACCCATTTTCTTGCCACGAGCAACAACGAGATTCCCTTTGACTACTTTCCACTGCCCATTCCCGAACTTAACATCGTGCCCTTGGTCATCCAACTGCCCAACTGATATCAAACGTTTCTTCAAACTTGGAATAACCCTCACGTCTTTCAAAGTCCAAGAAGTACCGGCTGAAGTTATCAAATCAACGTCTCCCATACCCGTAACCTCTAAAATATCATCATTCGCTAGTCGAACCTTTCCAAAATCCCCAAATTTAAGATTCTTCATCGTTTCACTACAGTGAGTGGCATGAAACGATGCACCAGAATCCATCACCCAAGCATTAACGCTACTCTCAACACTACAAACCAAAGCCTCATCACTACTGACCCCGTCATCTGTGTCGTCTTCTGTAACGTTCACCTCTTTCTTACCATTCGGACACTGATTCCTGAAGTGTCATTTCTCTTTACAACCCCAACATTCAATATCCTTACGAGTCTTAGACTGACTCCTCTTCCTGCTCCCACTGTCTCGCTGTTTTCCCCTACCTCTACCTTCTGTGACTAGCATATTGCCTGATGATTCACCTGAACTTCTGCGTCTTGAATCTTCTCCCAGAATCAGATCTCGAATCCCATCGAAAGTAATATTTGTAGACGAACTACAAACTGCAGTCACTGTTTGCGACCAACTGTCGGGCAAAGAGGATAATAACAAGAGGCCTTGAACTTCATCATCAAACTTAATGTCAACTGACACTAAGCGGGACAAGATCGAATTAAGATTATTGATATGAGTTGTAACTGACCCACCCTCTTTCATTCTTGTTGTCACTAGCTCTCGGATAAGATAGACTTTATTCGCTGCCGAAGGCTTCTCATACATGTTGGATAGCGCCTCCATCATACCACGTGCTGTGGTTTCTTTCATGACGTTAAATGCCACATCTTCCGACAACGACAATGTAATACAAGCCCTAGCTTTCTTGTCTAACTTCTTCCAATCTGCTTCTGACAACTTTTCTGGTTTTTCATCCTCGAACACTACATCCAAGTCTTTCTGACAAAGTAGTGCCTCAATCTGCATCTTCCACCAACCGAACTTCTGTTCGTCAAACTTCTGTATCGAAACCTTTCCGTCTTCTGCCATAACAATGACTAAAACGAAAAACTGGATAAAAAAACAGAGACAGACACAGCAACACGAGCCTGAACTTAACGACTGTTCAACTGAACTCTGTTAAACAATCAACCTATTTAACGTGCAGCGGAATAACGAACTGTAAATCAGAAACTGAAACTTTAAACTGAAACGATAAACCTGACAAACGCGGTTGGCACTGGTTCTCCGTTTCTTTAAACGACTTCAACTGTTCTTCAACAAAAAATAGGATCTTGATTGGCTCGTTCTTGACTCGTTGAAACTGTTAAAAAATATCTTGTCCTTGTGCCTCGGCTAAACTGCCCGATAAAACTTTCGAACCTAAATAGAGAAAACTTGGCCCACACAAAAAATTGATCTTTTAAAACAAAAAAGAATCAAGAATTTTGGTCAAATCTGGCTATTGGTCAAAAGGTATGCTGCAACTTGAACAAATATAATTAACCATGGTCACGTCTCTCTCTACCAAGCACACGCTCTTAGTGAGAAAATATCGATTAAGCTTCTGCCTCAAAATCAATATCTTACAAAAACTCCGGTGTCTGACCCACAACTAAACAACGGTACACGGTGGTTATGCGGTGGTAAAATGCTTTCGAAAATAAAACCGAACCTGAACAACTCCGGCGACTGGGTATGGCGGAACCCTACCGGAGATCACCCCTTTCTTCCCTGCGGCTGAGTCGGTAAGACTCTAGCGGTGTTGCGACAGCAACAGCAAGGTTTTCTCGCGGCGAAAAAACGATGACGGCGGAACCCTAGCGCAGTAGGGTGGCGGCGGCGGAAGGTTAGTTCCCGTGTTCTTCGTGTGATCCGAACCTAAGCTCTGATACCACTTGTTAGGATTAAACGCACACACGAAACCGAACACACACACGAAAGCAGTAAACGAACACGAGGATTTAACGTGGTTCGGTCTAAACTGACTTACGTCCACGGGTGGCAACTAGGTATATCTTTTTTGAGTGACCAAATATTACAAGTACATAATGTTGTTTATATAGAGACTGAACTAGGGTTAGTAAATTATTTTGCAGGAAATCTAAACCGGGCCGGGCTTGGGCCCGACCGCCCACACCCGTCTCCTCTTTTGACTTCATATAATAAACCGGGCCAACAAGGCCTACGAACCCAACAATGATCACTATAACAAATGGCTTTTGAGATGAAGAAAGAATTCATTAAATATGAAAAGAAAATGGATGGAGTAAAACATGGCATCAGGTGCCGTGGACCCTCGGCACAACATCATATCGGCACAACATCATATACACGCGTATGCATAAGGAAGGTTCTCGTACAATATAAAAAGTTTGTAAGAAGCGTACAAAGTGGTCATGGGCCAATGATCACACTTCATTTACGGATGGTGGCATCTCCGTAAACAATAGGAAAAATAATAACATGATATAAAACATGGGAAGGTATATATATATGTGTGTGGTATGAAAAAGAAAACCAAAGGTAATCGCACCACATTTCATAAATTACGTTGAACGGTGATTATAGAAACACTAGTACTTTGAGAATTTGTAATCGTAACGTTTCATTATCGCGCACCATAAAATATGGTGTATTGTAATCGCACGATAGTAAAAGTGTCATTTAGTATCACGAACAAAGTCTTGATTGTTATCACATAAAAATTCTAGTTTTTATTATTAGGTACTTATCCATCTATCGGTATACCTTATTCAATCTATACCATCAAAAGGTCGTTATTATTCTAATCAAAAAGTTTTCGTTCTCTCCTAGTTAAAACTTAAAACACAAACACACACAACACAAGTATCTATTGATTTTTGTCATCAACCAAAAAGATGATAAAATTGTAGAGACCGAGATAGCCAACGACAACATTTAAGCATCACTAGTATCTCTTGATCGGGTCAAAGTCAGGTTAGATACCGGTCACAAGGTTTTAGCATTAGTCAAATGTTTTTAGTGTTATAACTAGTTATGGGTCAGTCACTTGTTTGTTGGGTCACTAAGTTGAATATTGGACTTAGTTGATAGGACGTGCATGTCCACATAGTGTCACACGAGCTTATTTATATGGGGTTTTGAGCATGAATGAAATACAAAAAGAGCTGCAACAGAAATTATTCATTGTTTTCTTGTTTCAATAAGTAAAATCAAGTTATTATTTGTGTGTGTTATTGGAGCCTGAACCAACATTTGGTATCAGTGCCTAGGGCTCGAGTGAAGAAAGAGTGACTGTTTTGAGAGTCGTTTAGATAAGTCGAGTAAAAAAGAAAGTAGCCTTGGCCGCTAACAATAGCGAGAAGGAATGAAGAAAATAGGGTTTTCATCAACCCTAAGGAAAAAAGAGCGATTTTCCAAGGTTAATTCGCTAGAAAGGTAGACCGAAGCCAGCGAGAAAGAAGAAAGAAAGCAGCTGGTGTAAGAAAGAAACACGGGAGACGTAATAGGCCGAACGTATTGAAAGAAAGACCGAAGAAAGAGACCGATGTGGAGAAGAGAGAAAGACTGCTACCGAAAAGTGAATTCCAATTAGGAGACAAAGAAGGCCGATAAAAAGTAGGCTGAAAGAAAGGACGAAAAAAGAGAGCAAGAAGATGATGGATTAGGTCAGCAAGAAAGAGAAAGAAAGTCGGGTTCAAATAGTTGAATCCTTAAGAAAGAAAGAAAGAAAGAAAGAAAGAAGAGGCGCCACAAGAATGAACAAAAGAGGTTGGTGTCACTTCGCAAGAAAGAAGGCCTCAAAAGAAAGAGATCGGTAGTATTGCAAGAAAGAAATAAAGTAGCATGCCACAAGAAAGAAAGAAACCAAACCCATGTGGCTCTAAGAAAGAGCAAAATCGAAAGTTTTGGTTCATTTATTCAGAAAAGCGATTCCACTTTTTGCAAGAAAAGCAAGTGTTGAAGCAAGCATGCGAAGTGGTGAACAATATGAGTAAGAAGATATGAACAACATCAGTCGATGTTGTTGAGACCAGACCGGACTGAACCGGTCCAACCGGGATTTGGTCCTCGACCGGTCCGGTTCTATAAAGTTTGCTCGGCTCCGAATCGACCGATCTGAACCGGTTCAATCGGTTGGACCGGAAAAATCGGACCGGTTGAACCGGTTTTCTATGAAAAAAAGATATCTTTTTCTTGAATAATCATTTTTCTAGCCTGACTCGTCATTTTTTGACCAAAGTTGTTCGACCGGTCCGACCAGTTCGATTGATTGAATCGGTGAACCGGTTGGCCGTCCGGTTCGCTGTCCGATCCGATTATGCAAACATTGACATCAGTAAGTAGTAGGTTAACTGAAATTAGCAAGAAGAGAGGTTTGAAGCAAGAAAAAATAGATGTGGACCCTTTCGATCTAGCACGAAGCCAGCTTACCATGATAATGTATGCATACTAGATGAGGATGAGGTGGCCCTACCACCAAAGAATAAAAATAAACACATAACCATATAACATGTCATCGATGAGTAATAAATCCATAAACACATAATGTTGAATTGTGGTTGATGAGATATAGATGCATATAATAAAGTTTGATGTGTATGGTACGCATGTTACCCCCAAAAGTAAAAGATGAAAAACAGGTGTGAATTACTCACCTTGATAGTATGTGAGTGGAGAGATATATAGTAAATAACTTGAATTATAAGTTAAGCGAGTTGACAATCCGATTAAATGAAAGATCCCTAACATGAGGCCAAGTGTAGAAGAACTTATGTACCTGATGTTTTGATGATAATAAATGTGCGCATTGAAGTTTACATTGTTCTTATTATTTTTATCATCTATATTTCTCTTGAATCATCATAGTGTATAGATTCCGCCTATTCACTATGTTAATTGATATCATATTGTATAAGATCCTGATCTTGGACTTACAATTCGGGTGTGATATCTAAAGATTCAGAACATGAAATTTTGGTTTTGAGATTTGTTTTGCTACTGGTGTAGTCTAAGAATTCGAAGAACACCTCCTTCATGTTCATCAAAGTTAAAATTGGGAAGAAGATTTGGAGACATATGTTCAAAATTCAAATAGATATTAAAATCTCGGAAGTTTCAGGATTTTGAGTCATCTCCAAGCTTTCTTGTTCTCAGCTATTTTGGGTTCTCGGCTACTTTGGTTCTCGGCAACTAAGGTTCTTGGTAATTTGTTTGGGTTCTTGGTGTTTTAGTTCTCGATATTGGGTTCTCGGCAACAACAGTTTTTGGTTTTCGATGTTGACTTGGGTTGTCTATTTGACTACTGTTTGCTAGATTTTGACTTTGGAATTTTATGATGGAGAATAAAGACACAAATTCATCCATTACCGACCTACATCAGGAGCTGAACTCTGTTATGGGAACCATGACTCGTATTCCCCGTCTTTTGACTGCTAATGGATTGGATGAGTGGAAATTTAGGTTTGAAAATTACTTAAAGATGAAGGATGCTAAGGCTTGGAGAAGCATCCTTAGGTGTCCCACAATTATTACCTATGAAAGCGACGATAAAGAAAAGACTATTGCACCAAAAGCCATTGAAATGTACACTGATGCTGATTTTGATAGTGTTGAAGAGGATGAGAGAGCTATGTCCACACTTACACATGCACTGTCACCTGACATTGCTCAGGGTTTTAGAGAGCTTAAATTTTCGAAAGCAATGTGCGAGGCCTTGATTGATGTGTATGGGGGAAATGAGGACATGAGGCAAAGTGGACAAGATCTGCTTTGTCAAAAGTTTAACATCTTTAATCATGTCTAGGGTGAATCATTAGAAGCTCAACTTTAAAGATTTGTCACGCTTGTTACTCAAATGTGTGTTGCTAAAATAGAGCTGACCCACATTGAAGTAAATAAAAAAACTATTAAATTTCCTCCCTCAGAGATGGGATATGAACGTGGCCGTTATTAGAAAGAAAAAGGATCTGGCTAGGATAACTCTATCTGAAGTTATGGCTATCATTAAATCCTGTGATATGGATGACAAGTGTAACATTCGTCCATTTTGAACCCGAAAACCTAACCCGGTGATTGAAACCCTAAAACTTGATGTTTTATTATATATTTATTTATTTATTTCCCTTTTAACTAATATTTTTAAGGGAATTAAATAATCACTTTTTTTCTAAACAAATTTCCAAGTTTTATACGTTTAATTATTCACAAATGGCTAACTGATTTGTTTTATAAATCGTTGCTTCTGCATCTTAAAAATTAATATATGTTATTTTAAAGACACACGTTTTAACGTTCCTATACGAACACTTATTGGGGAAATTATAGTCTAAACTAAACAATAATTGTAGGTTTCAAAACATTTACTCCTCGCTCAAGGATTCCTTTCGGTTATATTTGCTTGCATTATTTAAGCCTTCGTGTAAACGACTTTACAGTCTTAAAAAAACATTTGTGTCGATCATCTGACAACTTTATCATTCGAATCACTGACCGGTCCATAGTTCGAGGTGAGTAATCACATATCTTTTTTCTCTATTTTTTTCGGGGGGTGGGGGGGATTTTGCGCATTAAATTAATATTAATACACTATTATACTCAAAACACAATTTCATAATTTGTATGGTTATGATATTGTTCGATTAATTGTTGATTGTTATATGAACTATGTGTGTACCGCTTTTCTGGTTGGTTGATATCTCATCATCATCAACTTCATAGTATGCTCATACGCCTCCGGCGTAACTCGACACTGCTTAGTTTGAGAGGAAATGACACTTTTACTTTATGTTGTTTATTGGTTGCAAATTTGTCTAAGTAGACATGTCCATAATCTAGTGGCATGATCGAAAAGACACATATACTTGTTTACGTTAATTGATGCTATTCACTAACGCAAGGAATTGTTTTATTTCTCATTATTATTATATTTATACTAAAACTGTGGCAACTCGCTCAACATGTGTTGACAAATTATTTATACGCATAATGCAGGTTTTTATATGAAGTGAATGGATGTGAATGATTTAGTTTGGACTTTGGGATAATAAATAAAAAATAGAATAATTTATTTATTTTCTGTTCCTCTTTAAATTCTTTGGATAAAATTATTTATGAATGAATAAAGTTTAATACTGGCATCTATTAGTATTTTAGTGTCTTTGAGCTATGATACAAATATTGTCGCACCTCGGTAAACTCTGCCATTAGGTTGGGGTGTGAAAACAAGCAACGTGACATTAATCACGCCAGTTCCTACAACACAACATGATACAGTTCTACCACCAATAAAGCTTTTGCCGCTCAATATGGTTTTGCTATATTTAGATCCTCATTGAATCAACCAGCTTCGCCACCCATTTATCATTCACGTCAAAGCTCCAACCAAACACCGACCAAGGCTTACACCCTGTAACGTCCTAGTTTTGATTATAATAAATAAATGGAAGTTTGCTTATTTGATAAAGTGTCGTGTGTCGGTTTAAATAATTAAACTAATGGAAGGTGGGCTTGGACTTTAGAAGATAGAATAGGAGATGGAATGGGCCTTAGGTCCATGGGCTTAAAGGAGTATAAATACCCCTTAAACCCTAAACCTTTCCATTTTTATCCATTCTCTACACCTTAGCCTACACCTTCCAATACACACACATCATCCTATAACCCGAACCAAGATCCGAAGGCGAAAACCCAAGCTTGTTAGTGCTAGATCATTGTGAGGAACCAAAACAACATCAAAGACCAGCTCGTGCTCGTAGTTCGACTCGTTTAAGGTACGTTTATATTTAGAAATCGTTCATATAGATTCGATTTGATTTGGGAAATCACAGATCTGTCTTAGTATGTTGAAAACGAATCTAACCAAACAAATATTACTGAAATGGATTAGCATTTGATTGGTTAATTGATAACCTAAAAGAACCCGTAACCTATAGGCCTAAATCGCACCCCTTAAACATTGATGTTTGGCCGATTTGATGGGTATGGTTTGTTGGCGCTTGGATTTCGAGTTCAATGGTAGCAAAATCGTGTCGTTTCGTTAAGATTTGAGGGTTCAATCGCAAAAATCCGACTCTGTTGACTAGTTACTGTTCTTGGCAATTTTGACTTTGACCCTGAGTCAAAGTCTGGATAAGATGGATGCAGTTCGTTATGAGATAACGAATTAGTCATCCATTCATTAAGACCAGATAACGAATCAGTTCAACCATTCGTTAAGACAAGATGGCGAATTGGCTCACCAAATTCGTTATGCTAAAGTAACGAATCAAGTAATTCGTTACCTGCCAGTTCGCTATGGAAAGGTAACGCATTAGAGGACGAATCAGACGACAATAAGAGGACGAATTAGAATAACGAACCAGATCTCAAAAGATAATGAATTAGCTAAAGAACGAGACTTAATTCGTTATAGAGAATGGATTAGCGAATTAGGAAATAAATTAAATCCCTAATGGAAAATGTGTTAAGACAGTTAATGAAAATAAAATTTTTTCAAGCTGACCTAGCAGCTTAACCCCAGCCAGGGGCTCTGCTCCTTGGATCCCGCTAGGGGCTGCCGCCCCTAGAACCCCGCTGCCAGGGGCGCTGCCCCCGGACCCCCGTTTGTTGTGGGTTATATAAAGATAGAAATACGATATGAGTAGTATTAGTAAATTGATACATGTAAATATTATACAGTTAGCCGTGCACAGCTCAAGAAAGGGATTACGATTAACGGTGAACGTAACCGCATTCAAGTGAGTTTCTAGCCCCATTTCTGTGTTATGTTTTCGGGGCTGTGTGCATACTCGATGTGATTGTTAATACATTTATCCTAAGTGATAAGTGTATGTCTTATGCGATTATGTGAAAGGTAAGAATGATTGCTTGCCGGTACGTGAACGATCTTCGGATATTGCACGTACTGTCAAGTTATAATGTTATGTACGAAATATGAATGATATGTATGTACGTTATGAAAGGTAAGAATGATTGCTTGTTGGTACGTGAACGATCTTCGGATATTGCACGCACTGTCAAGTTATAATGTATGTATGTATGTTATGAACAAAGGTAAGAGATAGAAAGGTAGAAAAGGGACTGGACCCTAATAATATCCAAGGCAGAAAAGGGACCGAGCCCTTTAATAATCTCGAGGCAGAAAAGGGACTGGACCCTAATAATATCCAAGGCAGAAAAGGGACTGGACCCTAATAATATCCAAGGCAGAAAAGGGGCCGGACCCTAATAATATCCGAGGCAGAATAGAATAGAGTAAAGTAGAATTTAAGTTATGAAAGTATGAATGAAAGAATGTATGTATGTAAAGTGTGTGATGTTATTAACTAGAACTCACTCAGCGTAGCTGACTTTTAGTATGCACGCAGGTAAGCAGGATGAGACAGCTGGCTTGAGCGGGGAGGCATGACAGAAGAATAAGAGTCTGGCATCTGAAGACCTGTTATGTTTTATAAGCTATGTTTTGATTTTGAAAGACAAGAAGAATGTTTTAAGACTTGTTTATGATTTGATATGTGATGTTCTATGAATTTTTATGTTCCGCGTAAAGTTTTAATTAACTTTGATATTCAGAACTGTGTTTATGAGTAAATCCAACACCAAAGTAGGGCTACCAGTAACGGGGCCTTACACACCCCTATGTATCAGCAATCTCTACAGCCAACCCCCAAACCCCCCTTCTCAGATTCCTTCACTTTCAAAGAGACAAAGGAAAACATTACTTTAATGATTGGCTTTATGAACTGTTACAACAAGTTCATGGCTGGTGATCTAATCCATCCTCTCATGATTGCTGAACTAGATCAAATCCATCTCGAGGATGTAGAGGAGATGGATATTTCCTGGAAGATTGCTATGGCTGTTTTCAGAGCCAAAAACTTCACCAAGAAATATGGGAAAAATAATTGGACCTTTCCTATTGATAAGAAAGTGGGTTTCAACAAGGGTGAACTTAGATGCTACAACTGTCATGAACCGACCCATTTTGCTCATGAGTGTACAAACCCAACCAAGGAAGCTAATATGGAAAGGGCAATGGTACCAGCCGGGAATTGTAACACCCCGGCTTTAGCGGAATACGCCCGGGTGTGGCGTACAGATTGCCCAAAACACATGTGACACTATTAAGTGACAATATTATCATTATTTCATTGATGATCCAAATAACAAGTACTTTTGCAAATAAGAAAAATACAAGGAAATAAACAAGTCAAACACTTTATTATTGATAATCCTATGTCTAGTGTCTTTGCTTGTTTCATCCTCTAATAAGTATACCTGTAACATATGTATAAAATAATGTCAACTAACTTAATAGTTGGTGAGTTCACACATTTTTTTTATATAATACATAAAAAACATACAATTCCATGAAACTCGTGAAAGCAAATAAGGTCCTTTCCAATTGGGATTGTGCACCAATGTACTCGGTTAATGAGGCCCTTTTTCCACTCATAAAAACAAGGTCTTGAGTGCAAAGGGGGGGGGGGGTATGATTATACTATATTGCAGTAATCCATGAGCAAGTAACAAGTAAGCACACAAGTCCATGTATGAATTGTAGTTTGTAAGCAAAATCATAAACAGTTGGGTTTTTGTAGGATACATATGCCACCCCCAAAACAATAAAAGAGTAAAAAAGGGGGGGGGGGGGGTGAGAAACTCACCTTTGAGATTGGATGACAACTTGGAAAATAAACAGAAAGCGCGTTATATGAAAACGAAGGATTGAATCTCGCGAGCTAAAATAATAAACACGATAATTACTAACTAAATAATGGAAATAAAAGGTTGGTTTTACGGTTCATGCATTGTTGTTTATATATATATATATACTTTTACCCATTTTAAAGTATTTTAATAATTAAGTCTAACGGATTTTACAAGTTATTATTATAATATTACTTATAAGATGACTATTGATTATAATAATACTTATGGAATTTTAGCGTTACCGGTATTGCTTCATTTTAATACGAATGTTTCTTGGTTTATAAAATTACAACGTTATTATATATTTTATTTATATAATTATTCTACGAGTTTTAACGAGTATTGTCGGGTTTGTAAAAGTTGATTCTTGGATGAAAATGCTAAAGTAATCTAAAACAACTTTTATTTAACTATATATATAAAAAATGATTTTATTTATTTTATAATGATTTATAAATATATATAAGATTTATTATAACTAGTAAAATGGCTTTAAAAAATATAAGATTTATTATAACTAGTAAAATGGTTTAAAAAAAAAATATAAGATGGATCTGCAGTGACCCGGGTTCGAACCCGGGCCTCTACGACCACAACACATACACAACCACTTGACCAATTCAGTTTTGTTTTTAAAAGATTGGAACTAATAATTTAAACACATCATCCTGTTCATCTTCTTCCTCACAAAACCCTAGATTTCAATTATCCAAATCTGTTCCATATTTGTTGAATTAGAGTTAGGGGTTTTATTAGTCGGGTTGAAACTAATAAAAACCATGTAAAAATTACCTTGGATGGTGCCGGAAAGATGGTGGTCGGAGCTTGACCGGAACCGAGATAATAAGAACAAATTCAAGGTTACTAACAGTTTGTTTGTGAAATATTTATGTTTGTAGTAGGTTTATACGATGATTAGCATCCTATTTATACTTTCAATTGGATGGTTTGATGTTTTAATTCAAGTTAATAAGATCTTTATTATAATCCGGCGAGTGGGTGATTAATGGGTGTTAATTAGGTGTTAAATGATAAAATATATCGCGTAATAATGTTTAGAACTAGTGGAGACGACGTTTGGATATATTAACGGATTGAATCAGACGTTGAATGTGGGTATTAAAAGGTCGCCGGAAGTTCCATCGCCGCCGGCTGCGGCTCATCGGAAAAACGGGAAACAGGGAAAAGGGGACTAGCTGGGTTGGGATAATTATATTATTATTATTATTTAAATTAAAAGTTACACTTTGGACCCTAGACTTTATAAATATATATAAACTAATTTTAAACTTTATTTACTTTTTAAACCTTGAACTTTGAGAGTATACTAAACTTGATAAAACTTTATATACTTTAGTATTTTTGATTTGTCTACATTTTATACTCGTATAGTTTTAAACTTTGATTATTTTATCATGTTTTAAGGCTCGGAGATTCGTTTATTGAACAATACAAATAGGAAGTGAACGAAAACAAACTTTAATCATTGAAATTTACATAAATCGATAACTTTCAAATACAAATATACTGAAACGACTAAAGGGGTCGGTTTAACAAATTCAAATACAAACACGAATACGAAAAATTGACAAATGTCACAACATTCCCTACTTTTGAAAATTTCGTCCCGAATTAAGTAGAATAATCCGTAAAAAACAGATGAGGATACTGTGTTCGCATTTGATCTTCTCGTTCCCAAGTGAATTCAGCGCCACGCTTGGATTCCCAACGAACCTTTACCAAAGGTATATGGCTACGTTTAGTTCACCTTGTCTTTGTGATCCATGATTTCCACCGGTTTCTCGACAAAATGCATTGTTTCATCGATGCGCACTTCGTTAAATGGTACATGGAGGTTTCCCTCAGCAAGACATTCTTCAGATTTAAAACATGAAACGTCGGATGAATGTTGATATACGTCTATTTATACATCTTGGATCCCTTGTAAAGTTATGTTTATTTAATGTTTTGAGTTCGTTTTAGTTCGTGTTTCGTTTATCTTTTATTAATTTAGGTTTTAAGTCAAGTAGTTTATATGTTTACATGTTTTAACTCTTTTGGTGTCTTGCATTTTAAACTTAATTCTTTCTATCTTTTCATGCGAAGTTTATGCTTGTTTTGCTCGCTAACGATTACATGATTACTTCACTAATGTTTTGTTATGTGTTCATGTAGATGGTGGCTTGGTGATCAAGGGAAGGAAGATCTAGAAGATTCTAAGCATTACTTGGAGTTCAAGGAAGAATAATATGAAGATTTGGCAACAAATAACAACAATTAAAAAAAAATCCGGAACCCCCTCAAAGAGGGCGCCGCGCCGCGCTAAAGTAAATGCCCAGGATGCCTTCGCGGGGCGCCTAGGCCTTCTGGTCAGCCAAAAATTGCAAGCCCAAGCCCGATTTTCGTTATATAAACATCTTTTTGCAAACCTAGCCGAATGGACAATCATTGGCAGCCGATTATGGAGAGGAAAGAGCAAGAGGTTGAAGGTTTTTGGAGTTTGATTACATTATAGATCATAGAGCTTTCACACGATTGTTCAAGGGTCGATTAAGAAGGGTTCTTTTGTTCTTCTTCATTATCTTTGTTCAATTTATATCATGATTCTCTTTTATTTACTTGGTTGTAGTTATTTGTCTTTGATTATAATGATTCTAGGCTAGACTCCATGTCTACCTAGGTTTGATGAACATGTTTGAGACTTGATTCTTGCTTTAGACAATTGTTTGATTATGGTTTTGTTATATTAATAGTAAAAGACTTGATTTTGTTTTCATAATGCATATGAGTGTTTATTATCTTGGTTGATTATTAACTATTGCTTCACATGGATCTTGCTTTCTATTGATTGTGTTCTTTAGATCTTAGGGTTCATGTTTAATCTTTACTTGGTGTTTTGATTATTATGGCTAAATAGGCCTATTAGATCATAGAAGCTTGTTGATAGTTGGTTAGGGTTTTAAATGTTTTGCTAAATTCCAGTAGCTGTAAGGTGAGGAGTTGTCCATGTCTCTTGGTCAATTGCATGCTAGGATAGACTGTGACAATATTCTTGCTTAGTGCGTTGATCCTTGTTCATGATGTCATGATGAGTTTGTCAAGTTATCTAGAGTTTAGTGTTTCATAAGATTGCTTGCTTTAAATACTATTAATTAACCCTATTTGATAACCGTAAGGAAGTTAATATAACTGATTGCTTAATAATCTAATAATTTTTCTTTGGGATTTCGCTTGATTTAGTCAAGGGTCCTTAGGGTTTTGTTAGATGAATATGTTTAGAAATCAGTTTCCATAATCATGTTATTTGTCCATTGCTTGATGATTGTTGATACATGGGATTCTTACCTAGGTAGATTCCTTCTCTGATTGGTTTCGATCTTGTGTTTAATTGCTTATTTGTCGTTTACTTGTTTAATTTCTTTCTTAGTTTAATCATAGTTTAAAAACCCCCTTTAAACATTAATATTAAATAGTCATGTCGTAATTCGAGTCTAATTAGTTAATTAACGTAATTTATAGAGTCCTGTGGGTTCGATATTTCGGATTTACTTAGCTTTAGTACAATTGACTGGTTCACTTACCGGTGTTTTGTGTAGTTGAGTCTTAAGTCTAGTTTTTATTACTTGTTAATTTAGTTAATATTTAATTAACTGTTTTAAGCACATCAAGTTTTTGCCGCCGTTGCCGGGGACTCTTGGCGATTGCGTTATTAGCTTTACTTGGACTTATTTGCTACATACGTGCTATTTGTTTTATTTTCTTTTGAGTCGTAGGAGCCTAAGTAGTTTTTCTTTTTCTTTTTTTTCTTTTCTACAGTTTGTTTTGAGTCGTAGGAATTAGGTTAATATAGTTTAGTTTAATTTCTTTTAATTAGTTTAGTTTTCTTTAATTTATATATATTTTTTATTTTACTACTAATTGGTGCTCGTGCTTCTTTTCTGTTTAAGTTTATCTTTGCAGTGATCTTCATGGATTATTACTACAGGGCCAGAGTTGAAGAAAATCCTCCTAAAGATCAAAGAGGTTTAAGCATATGGGAGTCAGAAATACAGGCAATTATGGACCACCTAGATAAAAATAGCTATCAACCTAAATTCTGCGTGGTGTATGATAGGATGGGGAATATTATCGGTTGTAAAGACTCATCTGGCGAATGATGGATCACATACCACATCCAGAAGAGATTTTATACGATGTTTTACGTGTCATCCATAGCATTAATCCAAAAGCACCACTTTCAGATATCATGGATGATTTCCGGCGAGGCTTAAAGTATCAAATACAATTTTATGAGCCGACGATCAAGTTTGAGGATGTTGGGTTGCAGGATAAGACAGAGGATCGTATTCCCTCTTGGGAAGACGAGTTTAGGGATGAATTTGGTGAAGATTTGATGGGTTCAGCGGATGTGGATGAGAGTGATTTTAACCCCGAAAGAGATCTTGAGGAGCTTGAACTTTTGTTATTCGGGGAGCCAGTTAAGAAACAAAATGTTAAAGAGGAATCACAAGAGATATCTGAAGAATTGAAGAATAAAGAACTACATCTGATTGTGAAAGATCATCCACGTCTGCACAGAAAAGCGGATATGTTTTTAGAAATAGTTGTTCGTGGATCGCCACGTAAATCAAGAGTACCAAGAAGGAAGATATTCGGGCTCAGGAATCAAAGTGTGCCGAATTGGTCATATTCTCAGAATTTTGATAATGGGTGGATCGAGCTAAATGAGTATTTTTGGGCCTATATGAGTTTGAAAATTAGTTTATTCCCAACTAATTGTAAGAGGAGAGTGTTGAGGAGCGCTGATTGGAAGAGGATCAAGGAGAAGCCTCCTGATTAAGGTTTTCGGAGTAGGTCTGGCTGAAGACTTTTTGTAAACTTAGCGCTTCCCGGGAGGCAACCCGGTTGTTCCAGGGTTGCTTATGAGATGGTTGATGGGATATGGTTTTAAACAAGTGTGGGGATGGAGTAGCAGTGGAGCCGTATACTTAATATTTATTTATTTGCTGCTAATTATTCATGTGTTATTTATCGGTTGATGTGGAATACTTTAACTGCATAATATCTATCATTATGATAAGATACATTTTTAGATATGTTTGTTTGTTTTTGTTTGGCCGCTTACGTTCGTGTGAGAGAGAAGGAGTTACTATTTGATGTACACGTTCGTAGTTGGAGGGCATTCATGGAAGAAGACTTTGGCATCATGTTTCATGCGCATATTACCAGCTAAGTCTTTTCCTTTATCTAGCTTGTTAATTTTTTTTATTTTTCTTTTGTTTTTAATTTTTAGGTTTCTAGTTTTTTGTAGTCCGACTTTATTTTTTAATTTTATTTTTATTTTTATTTTGAGTCGTTCTTATCCTTACATTGAGGACAATGCAAAATTTAAGTGTGGGGATATGATATTTGAGTCGTAGTTTAAATTGAGTTTTTCTTTGAAAATAATAATAATAATAATAAAAAAATAAAAAAAATTTGAAAAAATGTTTTAAAAATGTCCCTTGAATTTAGTTTTTTGCGTTAAAGTGGGAGATGATGATATTTATCGGAAATCGGTTTTTCAAACTACTAATAATATGAGATAAATAAAAGAAAGCGCACTTAACTTGGGATGTGTCGGTAGGCTCAGCCTTGAAAATGAAAGGGCAATTTGATAAAATGGTTAAAACGGAAATCTCTTGTGGGTAAAGCGTTTTGTCCGTGGAAGATAAGTAATGAAAGGTCAGGCCATACTCAAGCCTCAATTTTTGGTATGAAAAAGTGAAAATATTATTAAAATTTTAAAAATCTGAATACGTTATCATATGATGCTTGGGTAGGTTTAACATTAGAGTATGCCGTGTAGCCTGTGATATAAATCTTAAACTGCTTAGTTTTAGTGTTTTACACATCATTGGAGTATGGTTTTATAACCTTAAATCTTGTATTGATGGGATGCCCCGGGTCCGGAGACCATGGATCTGTATGCAGTCTACTCATCTGGGTATTCATAATTCCTAAGTGGGGTTGTGGATATTTAAAATTAAGCCAAAAAGAGCAAACCCTTATAAGTCTATAAACATGATCACAAAAAGTACAAAAGTACAAATTCACTACAGACTTGATCATCCACGCTGTTAGCCATGTGGGGTCCCCTTGCTCGCGTCTCATTACCACGCTACATGTAAGCCCTACAGATGAAATTTGGCATGCTCACCTATGGTGATGGTTTCGGGGTGTTGCTTGATAACGGAGGTATGTCATGTTATGGGGAACACTAGCTATTAATTAATTGAACCTTAATCGTATCTAATGGCTGTTTGGTAGACTTTGATTCTTAAGCTTAGGTGGATAAACAATACCCTTGATCGTCTTAACTATTCATAAAAAAATAGAGCAATATAAGTTTTAATTCTGAGGTTTAAGTCAAGTTGGGGTGGTATGGTCCGGTAAAAGCTGAAAATAAGCTGGTCTTAATTGTGTAACCACTGAGTACTAATTGTCGGATCTTATTTGTCCCGGTAAAGATTAAGGCATGGGTTTAAGTGGACAACAATATCGGTGATCGCGGTTTTTGCGTTCTTCTAAGCTTTAAAAATTAACTTATATGTTTGTTGGACTGTAATTTTCCGATTCTGATCCAACTGCATCAGACTTTTTCAGGGACGAAAAAAGAGTAAGTGTGGGGATATTTGATATACGTCTATTTATACATCTTGGATCCCTTGTAAAGTTATGTTTATTTAATGTTTTGAGTTCGTTTTAGTTCGTGTTTCTTTTATCTTTTATTAATTTAAGTTTTAAGTCAAGTAGTATATATGTTTACGTGTTTTAACTCTTTTGGTGTCTTGCATTTTAAACTTAATTCTTTCTATCTTTTCATGCGAAGTTTATGCTTGTTTTGCTCGTTAACGATTACATGATTACTTCATTAATGTTTTGTTATGTGTTCATGTAGATGGTGGCTTGGTGATCAAGGGAAGGATGATATAGAAGGTTCTAAGCATTACTTGGAGTTCAAGGAAGAATAACATGAAGATTTGGCAACAAATAACAACAATTAAAAAAAATCCGGAACCCCCTCAAAGAGGGCGCCGCGCCGCGCTAAGGCAAATTCCCAGGATGCCTTTGCGGGGCGCCTAGGCCTTCTGGTCAGCCAAAAATTTGCAAGCCCAAGCCCGATTTTCGTTATATAAACATCTTTTTGCAAACCTAGCCGAATGGACAATCTTTGGCAGCCGATTATGGAGAGGAAAGAGCAAGAGGTTGAAGGTTTTTGGAGTTTGATTACATTATAGATCATAGAGCTTTCACACGATTATTTAAGGGTCAATTAAGAAGGGTTCTTTCGTTCTTCTTCATTATCTTTGTTCAATTTATATCATGATTCTCTTTTGTTTACTTGGTTGTAGTTATTTGTCTTTGATTATAATGATTCTAGGCTAGACTCCATGTCTACCTAGGTTTGATGAACATGTTTGAGACTTGATTCTTGCTTTAGACAATTGTTTGATTATGGTTTTGTTATATTAATAGTAAAAGACTTGGTTTTGTTTTCATGATGCATATGAGTGTTTATTATCTTGGTTGATTATTAACTATTGCTTCACATGGATCTTGCTTTCTATTGATTGTGTTCTTTAGATCTTAGGGTTCATATTTAATCTTTACTTGGTGTTTTGATTATTATGGCTAAATAGGCCTATTAGATCATAGAAGCTTGTTGATAGTTGGTTAGGGTTTTAAATGTTTTGCTAAATTCCAATAGCTGTAAGTGTCACACCCCGTTAAGCGAATTGCGGAAGCGTAAAATGGAAATGCAACAGATACAACTGGTATCAAATACATTGTTTATAAAGAAACATTACTAACTAATTTACAATATATTACATCGTCCTAACATCTTTTACAAACTAGGTGATACAATTAAACCTGTTCTTCAATCACTTTACTTCTAACTCAAATGCCTACGACATCAATCACCAATCAGACACGTAATGCACAGGAAATTACTTCTCATATCTGATTACCTGAAAAGCATGTTAAAACAGGTCAACTACGAATAGTTGGTGGGTTTCATAAGTTTTAACGAAATCAGTTCTGCGCACCATACAGTCATAGTTTGTATGTACGCGCGTATGTAAAAATATGTATTTACGGTTGTATAAACTCAACCACTGTGGCCCCCCTTCCGCCCACAACGGTTCAGCGTTAACATCAACCACTGTGGTCCCCCTTCCACCCACAATGATTCCATGTAAACTCAAACATTATATAGTGTAATTTCATTATGTTTTGCAATTCGTATTATCTCCACTCAATATATCAATCAACGATAATAATCATCTTTCATCAGCACGTAGTCAATCATTATGTTTGTAGGGACTTTTCATATATAAATGTTCAGATATTTTATATCCGATCCGTGTTTAGATAAATAACGTGTATAAACATGCTTTCCACCCCAAAAGTTCGTAAAATAGTTTAAAGAGTGGGGTCATGAAACTCACGGTTTTGTAGGCACTCAGTGCGAGATCAGCACGGGGTTCGTTTCCCTTGCTATCACTTAGTCTCTATAGTCCATATTATAATAATATTAATATTTTAATATTATTATAATCTCAGTATTAAACTGGCTGTATAACTAATCTGGGTATAGCTGGTACGCCCAGAAAGTGGTAATAGGCTTAGGCTGTGATGTTGTTTAATGTCTAATAATTAAAACTGAACTTGGCTCAGATTCCCGTTTTCCCAGCTGGGCCAAGTTGTTCGTTTACGCGTTCAGAAAACAGTTATGGGAAAATAAGCTTGGGTAAATGTATTTTTTAATAAAATGATTAAGTTATAAAGAAGGATCACATATTGGGGTACCGGATTAGCCTCGGGGCCCATTTCCGTTTATTCAGTTTGATTTAAGAAGAAACGCGCACAATCTATCTGGATTGTCCAGGTTTTTCATAAAAAAGTTCGTTTTTACCTAATTAGTCCAAAAATATGATTTTTGATCACTCTTGGTGTTTTGATATTCCCGCAGGTTCGTTAGTCGCGAACTTGCCGGTTTTTATAAAAACTGAAATTTGTTTAATCTTTAAATTAGCATAATGAATTAACCGTTAATCATTAAATTATGAAAATTTAGCCACTTATCAGTTAAAATATGTAGATTTTTATAAAAATATTTCTGGAATTATTTACTGATTTAATAATTTATAAAAATTCATTTTATCAGCTATATTTCGCCAGGAAATCGTTTGTTTATCCCAAATAATTCCCAAAAATTCCACAAAATTTTCTGAATACTCAAATCATGTCCCAAAACAACCTGTATCAATTCCAGAATGTAAAAAGCCTGTTCAATATTCTTTTCGGCCCAAATTCGGCTATAAAAATTCGCATGAACGCATATGTACAAAACACCCTTAGACTTCTCCAAATGATCTCAAAATTCATATGTTATCAAAATACATTAAATTAGAGTTCCCAGAAAAAAATCATAATTTTTGAAGTATTTTAGCTATTTTTCCTAAATAAACGTCCCAATTCGGTAATAAATTCTCCAAATATTCTCGGATGGTCAAAAAATTACCAAATTTGAACAGGGACTCACTTATATGATCCCTAATGTCCCTGAAAATTTTCACAAGCTAAAAACAAGCACGTCATAACCTAATACTAAACAGCCCTTAAACGAGTGTTACGGGTTTACCTTGTCGGTTTTCGATGAATTTTGCTAGCTTAAACGACTTTCCGGGTCTCGGGTTGCAAACTCAGTGTATCTACATATTATATAACATCAAAGAAAGCATAAATCATCCATGTGACAGCATTGATAATTAGGGTTTCAGTTTTGGGTTCAAACCGAACTTTCAATCCGTAAAAACGTTGTATTCATGTTCTAATCCGCGTTTCTGACCAAAAAAGTATAAGTTCCTGGTTTGTAAACATGTTTAACATCAAAACATGGTTTTACTTGATTTTTATGGTTTTTGCATGGTTAAACATGTTTAAAACTAATCAAGAACTAATTTTTCATGTTTAAACTATGTTAATTAAGTATGGAATCAATGAAAATTAGAGGGTTTACCTCAAAACTTTGGCTGAAACTTGAAGAACACAGCTGAGAGGTTTCTAGGATGTATTTGGAATAACTTATATTTTTAAGGCCTAGCTTATTTAACAAGCTATACAAATGGGGGTCCATCCCCCTTTCTTGCGGTCGCAACTAATAAGGGCCCATTGGGCCTCTTTTTGGCCCAATGGTGCCTCGGTTTTCGTGCCACACGTAAAAGTCGGTCCAAAATTTAATTTGGGTTTGGTTTTTCGCAAGAAAACTAGTTCGAGTACGAAAACCAGCGCGAAAACGAGTGTTTTTCAGCTTCTTTTTGTAAATTAAGAAAAACGTACTGACTCGTTGTAAAAATCCAAAATATTTTCACGGATTGCTTAGAACATGTCATATAAGTGTTTTATAAATCTTTTTCGGCTTAACGGATGCTACAATGCTCGTTTTGATATTAACGATTGCCGTTTAAGCTTATAGCGTATCGATAAACGAAACCTTTTCGTTTATAGAGTTTTAAACGTACTGGGGCCTAAATATCAATATGTTAGCCTCTATAATATATCTATAACTCATATATGACCCCTCAGTATGTATACGGGTCGTAATTAGTATCGGTCGGTTACTCGTTTAAGCACTACGAATTAACCGATTAATCGTTACTTGCTACATAGTGAATATAATATACCTCGTTTTGTCACGAATGTCACAGTAAGGTTAGGAGTTGTCTGTGTGTCTTGGTCAATTGCATGCTAGGATAGACTGTGACAATATTCTTGCTTAGTGCGTTGATCCTTGTTCATGATGTCATGATGAGTTTATCAAGTTATCTAGAGTATAGTGTTTCGTAAGATTGCTTGCTTTATATACTATTAATTAACCCTATTTGATAACCGTAAGGAAGTTAATATAACTGATTGCTTAATAATCTAATAATTGTTCTTTGGGATTTTGCTTGATTCAGTCAAGGGTCCTTAGGGTTTTTTTAGATGAAGATGTTTAGAAATCAGTTTCCATAATCATGTTATTTGCCATTGCTTGATGATTGTTGATATATGGGATTCTTACCTAGGTAGATTCCTTCTCTGATTGGTTTCGATCTTGTGTTTAATTGCTAATTTCTTGTTTACTTGTTTAATTGCTTTCTTAGTTTAATCTTAGTTTAAAAACCCCTTTAAACATTAATATTAAATAGTCGTGTCATAAGTCGAGTCTAATTAGTTAATTAACGTAATTTATAGAGTCCTGTGGGTTCGATATTCCGGATTTACTTAGTTTTAGTACAATTGACTGGTTCACTTGCCGGTGTTTTGTGTAGTTGAGTCTTAAGTCTAGTTTTTATTATTTGTTAATTTAGTTAATATTTAATTGACTGTTTTAAGCACATCAAACGTTATAAAGCTCTTGAGGAAGTTCGAGTGTGTAAGTAACACTACCAACACGAGCAAGAATCTTGAAAGGTCCAACAAAGCGACAAGATAGTTTTCCTTTCTTGCCAAAACGAACAATACCTTTCCAAGGGGATACCTTGAGAAGGACACGGTAACCAACATTAAACTCGAGAGGTCGTCGTCGGTTATCCGCGTAACTCTTTTGACGGCTACGAGCGGTTAAGAGGTTTTGTCGGATTTGAGCAATTGTGTTTGTAGTCTCTTGAACAAGTTCCGGACCGGTGATTTGGATTTCACCAACTTCGTTCCAACATATAGGTGATCAACACTTACGACCATAGAGGGCTTAGAATGGAGCCATACCGATAATCGAATGAAAACTATTATTGTACGAGAACTCAATCAAGTGAAGATGAAAATCCCAGTTTCCACCGAAATCGATGACACAAGACCTAAGCATGTCTTCGAGCGTTTGAATCATGTGCTCGGATTATCCATCGGATTGAGGATGTAGGCGGTGCTAAGATCCAATCGATTTCCCAACGCATTTTGAAGCAAAGACCAGAAGTGAGAAATAAAACGGCTATCACGATCGGAAATGATATGCAAAGGTCTACCATGACGACAAACAATACGCCGAACATAAATCTGAGCAAGTTTATCAACCGAAAACTTTTCGTTGAACGGAATGAAGTGAGCAGACTTAGTCAAACGGTCAACTATAACCCAAATACCGCCGTGTCGGTTTTGAGTAGTCGGAAGCTTGAACACAAAATCCATAGAGATATCTTCCCATTTCCAAACGGGGATGTGTGGTTGAACGAGCAAACCAGACGGTTTTTGATGCTCATCCTTAACTTTAGCGCAAGTAAGGCATTTTCCCACATATAACGCGATGTCTTTCTTCATACCGGGCCACCAAAATGTAGTCCGTAGATCAAAATACATCTTATCCGCACCAGGATGAATGGAATATCGAGACTTATGAGCTTCATCCATGATGAATGCGCGAAGATCATCACGATTAGGAACCCACAAACGATTGTGGTAATACAACAAACCATCGCGCTTAGTTTCAAGTTGATTCTCAACACCGCATGACATTCATCATACATATTACCCTCGGTGACAGAGACATGTTGGGCTTCAAAGATACGAAGTTGGAGATTGGTTTGAACGGTAACAAAATGAAGCAGAATTGATTTCACATGGGTCTTTTGACTAAGGGCGTCGGCACAACATTCGCTTTCCTAGGGTGATAACGAATTTCGTAGCTGTAATCGCTAAGTAGTTTGGCCCATCATCGTTGCCGCATGTTTAGATATTTTTGGTCGAAAATATGTTGAAGACTCTTATGGTCGGTGAATACCACGCACTTAGTGCCATAGAGATAATGTCTCCAAATTTTCAACGCGAATACAACAACACCGAGTTCGAGATCGTGCGTTGTATAATTCTTTTCATTAATCTTAAGTTGTTGCGAAGCATATGCGATAACTTTACCTCGTTGCATAAGGACACAATCGAGGCCTTGGTTGGAAGCATCGCTATAGACAACAAAATCCTCATTTCCCTAGGGAAGTGCAAGGATCGGTGCATCGCAAAGCATGCGTTTATGAGTTTGAAAAGCTTCATCTTGCTTTGACCCCCCATTCATAAGGTTTATCCTTGTGAGTTAGTGAGGTTAGGGGTAAAGCGATCTTGGAAAAATTAAGAATGAAGCGACGATAATAACCTGCAAGTCCAAGAAATGAACGAACTTCGGTAGGAGTGGTTGGAGTTTTCCAATTCTTAACGGCTTCGATTTTGGCTGGGTCAACGTGGATACCCTTTTCGTTTACTATATGCCCTAAGAACGGAATTTCTTTCAACCAGAACTCGCACTTTGAGAACTTACCATAAAGTTGTTCCTTCCTTAAGAGGTCAAGGACGGAATGAAGATGTTTGTCGTGCTCGGCTTTGGACTTGGAATAAATAAGAATGTCGTCAATAAAAACAATCCCGAATATATCTAGGTAAGGTTTGCATACGTGGTTCATGAGATCCATAAATACCGCGGGTGCATTGGTTAACCCAAAAGGCATAACCCTAATTCGTAATGCCCATAACGAGTCCAGAAAGCGGTTTTGGGTATGTCATCTTCATGCACGCGTAGTTGATGATAACCCGAACGAAGATCAATCTTTGAGAAGCATGAAGCTCCTTGGAGTTGATCAAAAATATCGTCAATATGAGGCAAAGGATAGCGGTTCTTGATTGTGAGTTTGTTGAGCTCGCGGTAATCGATGCCCATACGGAAGGATCCATCTTTCTTCTTGACGAAAAGAACGGGTGCGCCCCATGGAGATGAACTAGGGCGAATGAACCCTTTGTCCAAAAGTTCTTGGAGTTGGTTAGACAATTTTTGCATCTCGGAGGGTGCAAGGCGATAAGGATCCCTTGCAATCGGGGTTGCACCAGGCACGAGATCGATTCGAAATTCAACATCACGAATAGAAGGAAGACCAGAGACATCATCGGGAAACACCTCAGGATACTCACGAACAACATGAATGTCCTCAATTTTTCGTTCATTCTTTTCCACCACATGGGCTACGAATGCTACAAACTTCCTGCGTAAGTACGTTTGGGCTTGAAAACAAGTGATAAAATTTAGGCTCAAGGGAGAAGGATTTTCACCAGATACACAGAGAATTTGACCATCGGCAAGTGGAATACGAATGAACTTCTCGAAGCAAACAATTTTAGCATGATGAACAGATAACCAGTCCATGCCTACTATGATGTCAAAACTTCCCAATTGCATAGGAATGCGGTCGATTGAGAATTTGTGGCCATTTAAATCTAACTTGCAATTTCGAATAACCGAGTCAATTGATATAGATTTACAAATAGTTACCTCAATAGAATACGAGTTTTTAAGCTTATATCGGGTTTTAGCAAGTAAAGGCTCAAATTCATAAGACACAAAGCTCATATCGGCACCGGTATAAAATAAAATGGTTGCAAAGTGGTCATTTACGAGGAACTTACCGTTCACCACATCACCGCTTTGCTGAGCTTGATTGGCGTTAATCATGAAAGCATGCCTACAATTTTCTTGAGGAGCTGGAACAACTTGACCAACTTGTGGTGCAGGAGCTTGGATAGCTTGATGCGGCTGCACTTGAGCTTGGTAAGCCAATAACAGTGGAACTTGCGGTTGATAAGCTTGTTGGGTTTGATAAGTTCGCACTTGGTATAGCGGAGTTGGTGCAAGCTGAAGCTAGTTTACAGATGTGAGTCGTGGACACGCGTTGCGAAAGTGGTTAGGATCACCACAATGGTAGCAAGCTCGCACTTGGTTCAATGGTTGGGCATAAGACACAGGACGGGGGTTTGGTTGAGCCAATCTTGGAGGAGCAATGACAGATGTTTCTCGGCAAGTGGCACTAAGGTGTCCAAAACAGTTGCAACGAGTGCATTGACAAAAAACGGAAAAGGCGGGATGGTGTCGTTGGCAGGCGTTGCACAATGGATGGGGTCCATTGTACGGCTTTCGAAGAGGTGGTGCAAGGTTGGGTTGGGGTTGAGGTGTGGTTTGTTGGGTTAACGCATAGTTCTTGCACTTCTTGCCATGGTGGAGTGAGGAGAAAGCAGGTTTGGATGACTCGGGTTTCGATTCTTTGGACTCGGTAGAGGGTTTATCAACTGGTTTCTTCGATCCCTTCAATGTCAAGTCCCGGCTTTAACATGATTATAAGTTAAAGTTGAAGCAAGGTTAATCGTGTCACCAAGTTCTTTGGGAGCACTACTCAACACACTATCTTGGATTTGCCTTGGTAGTCCCCGAATGTACTTATCGATGGCACGCGAGGTTGAGGTAACAAGGTGAGGTACCAGCACACTGAGTTCATTAAAACGAGAAGTGTAAGATGCATGCTCACCACTCTCTTGTTTGAGATTCCAAAACTCAGCTTCCAAGTTCATAAGCTCACTTGGAGTGCAGAACTGCTTGGTCATCAGTTCTTTCAATTCGTTCCATGGCATAGCCATGGCAGCTTCGGCACCACGGGTTGTCTTTTCCTTCAACCACTAGGTAATTGCCCCTTTTTCAAAGACTTTTGTAGCAAAACGGGTTCGCTTATCATCGGGACACTCAATTTGGAGGAATTTGCTTTCCATTTGTTCGTACCACTGAAGTAGGGCAGTGGCACCTTCAGTCCCATCAAACTCCGGGGGTTTGGTGCTGGTGAAAGTCTTATACGAACAGTGAGATGGTTTAGGCTCGCTTGAAGCAGAGGCGATACTAGTAGAAAGGTTCTGGTGAATTTGGGTCATCATATCGGGAATGACCACAACTAGTTGTTTGGTGATTTGAGAAGTTAACTTGCGGCTAGAGGTTTTGGAAGAACGAAACTTGTTGAAATGGATAGACATTCTGCGAACAATAGTAACGAAATTCGTGAGACTCGAAATAGGGTGTGGTATAAAAGAAATTCCTTGTTAAAGTTTGGTTTAAAGAAATAAATAAATAAGTAAATAATTAAATAAATAAATAAAAAAAAAACATAACAATGGTAATAAATCTTGTGTGGAACTTTCAGAGTTTTCACGAACCACCACGGACTCTTATTTTCCAAAAATCGTCAAATCGAACCGAAAGCAAGATAGTCGCTTACACACTTCCAGTTAAAACACATTGTAAAACATAGAGGAGTGCAACCATATTATTTTCATAAAGAGAACATGGTCGCGTTTGGAAACTTAAAGTTGTGATTCATATGGCGTTGAAAGTGGTATGCTTTGGCTTAATAGAGTTCATGCTCTTTCCTAACTCTCCAGGTAAGCAACCGGGTCTCGCGTCTGATTGGGATTTTTATGCATTGCTTATCCTTAGGTTTCAATAACCTTGGTGTCAAGATTTTCGGAAAACAGGCACGTCCCCCATACAGTTACTACATACCCGCCATATAGAACCATCTTTAAGAAGAATAAATATCAGAACACCACAATAAAAATCAATAATTGAAAATGTTGGAAAAATCTTTGTTTTTAGGCATAAGCCTTGGACTTGTGTGTGCTTGCGTAATTGAAGTAATTGAATCATCAGTATAATAGTAACAACTAAGTGCTTTGAACAATCACATAAGGCTCACATAATTTCTAATTATGCAACCTAAGCAATTAAGCAAATAAATTATAACTAATTAAAACACTACGTCTAATGTCCTATCTCATAGTCACGGCTTTGATACCAATCTGTAACACCCCGGCTTTAGCGGAATACGCCCGGGTGTGACGTACAGATTGCCCAAAACACACGTGACACCATTAAGTGACAATATTATCATTATTTCATTGATGATCCAAATAACAAGTACTTTGGCAAATAAGAAAAATAAAAGGAAATAAACAAGTCAAACACTTTATTATTGATAATCCTATGTCTAGTGTCTTCGCTTGTTTCATCCTCTAATAAGCAAACCTCTAACATATGTATAAAATAATGTCAACTAACTTAGTAGTTGGTGAGTTCACACATTTTTTTTATATAATACATAAAAACCATACAATTCCATGAAACTCGTGAAAGCATATAAGGTCAATTCCAATTGGGATTGTGCACCAATGTACTCGGTTAATGAGGCCCTTTTCCACTCATAACAACAAGTTCTTGAGTGCAAGGGGGGGGGGGGGGGGCGTATGATCATTTTATATTGCAGTAATCCATGAGCAAGTAATATTGAGCAAGTAACAACTAAGCACACAAGTCCATGTATGAATTGTAGTTTGTAAGCAAAATCATAAACAATTGGGTTTTTGTAGGATACATATGCTACCCCCAAAACAAAAAAAGAGTAAAAAAGGGGGGGGGGGGGGTGTGAGAAACTCACCTTTGGGATTGGATGACAACTTGGAAAATAAACAGAAAGGGTGTTATATGAAACCGAAGGATCGAATCTCACGAGCTAAAGTAATAAGAACAAATTCAAGATTACTAATAGTTTGTTTGTGAAATATTTATGTTTGTAGTGGCTTTAGACGATGATTAGCATCCTATTTATACTTTCAATTGGATGGTTTGATGTTTTAATTCCAGTTAATAAGATCTTTATTATAATCTGGCGAGTGGGTGATTAATGGGTATTAATTAGGTGTTATATGATAAAATAAATCACGTAATAATGTTTAGAACTAGTGGAGACGACGTTTGGATATATTAACGGATTTAATCGGACCTTGAATGTGGGTATTAAAAGGTCGCCGGAAGTTCTATCGCCGCCGGCGGCGGCTCATCGGAAAAACGGGAAACAGGGGAAGGGGACGGGCTGGGTTGGGATAATTATATTATTATTATTATTATTATTATTTAAATTAAAAGTTACACTTTGGACCCTAGACTTTATAAATATATATAAACTAATTTTAAACTTTATTTACTTTTTAAACCTTAAACTTTGAGAGTATACTAAACTTGATAAAACTTTATATACTTTAGTATTTTTGATTTGTCTACATTTTATACTCGTATAGTTTTAAACTTTGATTATTTTATCACGTTTTAAGGCTCAGAGATTCGTTTATTGAACAATACAAATAGGAAGTGAACGAAAACAAACTTTAATCATTGAAATTTACATAAATTGATAACTTTCAAATACGAATATACTAAAACGACTAAACGGGTCGGTTTAACAAATTAAAATACAAATACGAATAAGAAAAGTTGACAAATGTCACAGGAATGCAGGGGCATTTGGAAATACATGAGGGGAAATGGTGGCTAAGCCATTCGACTGGGAAGATCAGATGCATGCACTGAACTTGGCTAATGAGAATGCAAATTTGGCTCAAGTTAAGTATGAAGAAGAGGAGAACAAAACTGCAGACTTTGTGAAGGATCTTCAGTGTGCGTGCTTTTATGGTAACTTCCACTCTTAGCTTTAAAGAGGTAAGTTCTAAATTTTGTACTCCTGCTTGTGTTGATAAAGTAGGACTTTACATACTTCATAATAGTATTTTGGTTAGGGAAATATAGGATATTAGACGTGAAAGCAACACTATTATAAAGAATGAAAAACTTTATAAAGAAAAGATAGATGCTCAGTCAAAAGATATAGCTTAACTTCATAATGATCTTAGTGAAAAATGTTTTGTCTATCTAGGCACCAAAGCCAAAATGCTAACCTTATGACCGAACTGGACACATTAAATATCATATTTGAAAATGCGTATTTAAACTTTAAGAAGTTTGATGTTTCCAGTAAAGTTGTTGAAAACATGATTAAGACCCAATTAAAATGGATAGATAAAAAGGGTGAAGGGATTAGGTTTGATAATGTTCCACATCCATACAATCATAACTATACATCCCTTCCTCTAACTAAAGACGACGAAGAATTGGAATCTAAGCTAACATATGGATAAAGAGTTGAAAAGGTCACCGTTGAAACGGGCTCAATCAAGCCCCTTGAGCATGTTCTTGAAGAGCTGAACAATACTAATGCTTCTACTTCATGTGCAGTTAAAGTAATAATGGAGGACTGGACTGTGGACTATAATGATTTTTGTGCTTTAAATAAAAATAAACTTAAAATTGTTTCTTTATCTGGTTTTTCGAATGTTTTTGATGGGTGTGTGGGCTCTGTTTTTAATAACAAAAATATTGTGTGGCTGAACCTTTACTTTTTGTTATTAATAATGATGCGTCTTCTGATAAAACTGGCAAACCGGCTAAAACTGGTGAAAACGTGACACCTAATCTTGTTAAAGAAAGTAAATCATGTACATGTGCTTGTGGTGCACAAGTTGATCCGATTAAAGCAAGACAAGATAGCTCATGCAAGCCATCAGGACCTAGAGTGGACCACAATGAATTTTATATAAAGAAACAGACTTGTTTCAATTGTGGTACTCCTTATCACATCACCAGAATTTGTGTCTACCACCCATACGTTCCATACTATGGACAAGGTAGGAGTATGTCTAGGAATATGTTAAACATTCAAAAAAAAAAAACCTTCCAAGACAAACTCTTCCAATGGTGACTAGAATTTTTTATAAGACTGTAAATCAGGCATTAAGAAATAAAAAACAAAAGTTACTAAATAAACCCGATAAGCGAAAAATTTCAAATTCAAAACAAAAATAAGGTTTAAGCAATTCACTTATCTATGTTAGTCATAAGGTTCTTGAACCGAATTATAAATGGTTGCCTAAATCCACAGTCTGTCACTCATCAAATGGTCAAAATAAAGTGTCATGCTCACCGCTTGAAAATCGGGAAGATATGACATGGCAACAAGTGTCATGTGTAGATAAGTCAGGTTTACCAAGAAAAACTATGGATTGGGTACCAAAAATTAACTAATCCTGCACTTTGTGCTAGAACAACTATGGAGGAATATCATCAGACTTTGGTATGTTGATAGTGGCTGCTTCAGGTATATGACAGAAGACATCTCTTAATTGCACAACATTCAAAACATTAATGGAGGATATGTTTAATTTGCAGAAGGATAGAAAGGAAAGATCACTCAGAAGGGTACTATAAGTGATGGTGTTTTACAGTTTAAAAATGTGAACTATGTTCCCGAGTTGAAACAAAGTCTATTGAGCGTCTCTCAGGTTTGTGACAAAGGTTTTTCAACTCATTTTTCAAAAAAAGAGTGTCTAATTTTAAAACTTGGTATTGTTATACCAGAGAAATGGATTTTGATCAAGTTACAAAGAAAGAATAATGGATTTTGATCAAGTCACAAAGAAAGAATAATGCATATGTGATTGATCTAAATCAAAATGTTCCTAAAAATATTGCATGCCTTTTTTCAAAAGTTCCAGAACATAATTCCATGCTCTGGCATCATCATCTTAGTCATGAAAATGTTAAGAATTTAAATTGTATTGCTAAAAATAACATTGTTCGTGGTCTTCCAATCAAAGATTTTCTAACTGTTGAAAAATGTGTGGCTTAAGAACAAGGAAAACATCATTGCAAACCTCATAAGCCTAAGATAATTAACTCAATAGACCCCTTGTTTCAACTGCTTCACATGGACTTGTTTGGTCTTGTAAATGTACTTAGCATCTCTCGTAACTCTTATTGTTTGGTTATTACTGATTAATACTCACGCTATGCTTGGGTTTTCTGTTTGTCTAGTAAGAGTGAGACAACAGAGTTGATTATGAGGTTTATTGTGTTGATGGAGAATCAAACGGATCTAAAGGTTAAGGGTATTCAATGTGATAACGACACAAAGTTCAAGGATGCCATTATGAATCACTTTTGTGTAGATAAAGGGGTACGCCGATAGTACAGTGCTGCTAGAACTCCACAAAAAACGGGGTAGCCTAATGAAGAAACAGATTATTAATTGAGGCTGTACGTACCATGTTGTGTGATTCAAAGTTACCTCAATTCTTCTAGGTCGAGGCAATCAATAAGGCATGTTATGTCCACAATTGGGTACTTATCAACAAATAGCACATGAAGACACCCTATGAGATTCTTTATGGACACAAGCCTATTGTAGCTCATTTTCGTGCTTTCAGTTGTATGTGCACTTTGTTACACCCAAATTTGATTCCAAAGCTAATGATTGCTATTTTGTTGGATATGTTGGTCATATTACCTATCGAGTCTATCACAAAGCTTCAAAGAAAAACATTGAATCACATGATGTACGCTGCCTTGAAGAAAATGAGACTGATGTTGGAATTGGTCCATACTTGTGGTTTGATTATAATGAACTATTTAAAACTGTGTTTGCTGAAGTCAGTACAGATTCCTTAGGACCGTCATGCAGTATTAATGAGGATGATGATATTACAATAGGTACAACCAAACCTATGGTAATGGATATTGATCCCCTGGAATGTATGATGAAGCACCTTCATATTCAGCACAAGTTCAGGTGTCAGTTTCTGAAACAGACATTTTACCTAAATAATCTGAAATGCCTGCAAATGATTCTCAAGCAGCAACAATAGAAAGTTCAATTCGTCTAACCTTTGGAAGTTCCTTATTTCCATAACCAATTCTAGAATAGTACATTGCTAGTACAACTTATTTGAACAATACTTCATCTTTTGGATTAGGAAGTACAATCCTAGGCTCTGCAGATGATTTTTCGAACTTGTTGGCCTCAGCATCAGTAACAATTCACCAAATTACTACGAGTGTTCAGCGAAATCATCCAGTTGAGAATATTATTGGTCCCATTGAAGCAGGGTCACAACCAGAAGTCAAAGTAGTGAAATTAATCGGTGTCTTTACTCATGTTTCATGTCACAAATAGAGCCGAAACACATTGACATGGATTTATAGGATCCAAGTTGAGTTGTAACTATGCATGAAAACCTGAATCAGTTTGGTAAGTTGAAAGTTTAGAAGTTGGTTAACCTATCTGAAGGCAAAACGTTGCTTAACACAAAATGGGTTTTTCATAACAAACAAGATGACAGTGGGGTGATTATGAGAAATTAAGCAAGACTAGTGGTTTGTGGGTTTCATCAGGTTGAATGTCTTGATTACACTGAAGTCTATCCACCGGTGGCTGTGACATTTACCAAAAATTTTCACTAATTTAATCTCGATTAGGAATAAAATTTCGTCATTATGAGAAAAATCTTCTTTATTGTAAGTCCCGAATCTGGATCACTACAATATGATATCAACCAACACACGTCAAATATGCGGAATCTAGTTAACGTGGTGATTCAAGAACAATGATGAACAATATGAATATGACAAACACGTAATATGGTTTCAATGCATACGATTATATTATCAATTGTCAGATACATAAACCGATTCACACAGAATCTTAAGCTCTCTAGATGGTGGCTCTCAAAATGTTCAACTTCTCTCAATGTGAACAACTCGCAACCCTAAACCCTATACATTTATTCTCTATATATAGGGAAGCTAACAATCAGGCCCAAAGTAAAGCCCAAAGCCCACCGAGACCCCTTAGTGATCTCGGTTTACATACATAGCCCAACACTAAACTCCATAAACACATAACTAAGTACAAACCACCAAATATGGACCCAAAAATCTCCCCCTTGGTTTGTAGCTTCGTTCTTGTTTATTTAACTTCAAAGTAGCCTAACCGAAATCCATAGCGATTTCGGTATTGCACCAATGTAATTCTTCAACTCGTCTTCGTTCGCATTACTTTAGTCTTGATCATGTCGAGGCCTTTTGATATGCGTCAGTCTAACCAATTTATGACCCAACAATCTTGCCCTTAGACTGATGCTTTCAAGATCTTCAGAATCTTTACTAGAACATAATCAGCAACTTCAGTGATCAGCAACTTCAGCATCTGCATCCAATATTCTACCATCTCCCCCTTTTTGATAGCATCATCCAATCTGAATCTCAGATACTTCATATGCTTCCGTTGTAAGAAATCAGTGTTGAAGGAACAATCAACTTTGATAGAAAGATCAACCAAAATATTTTTGAAAACAATTTAAATAAAACAAAATAAGATAGACATATTTTTTTTGTTTAATTTTTATGTTTTTCTTTTTTTTTTTAATTTTCTTGAAAAGACTTGAAATGAGATCATACCAGCTAAACCAACTATAACACAATAACCGAAATCATATTTAATTAGTTGAAGACAAATTATAAAATGATTTCTAACACATTTGTTTCGAACAAGAGTAATCAAGAAGTAAAAATAACATAAATGAAATAAAATAAAACCAAAAACAACAAATAAAACAAATTTAATCACCCGGTCTTCTTGTAATTTAGCTAAAAATTGTGATCAAATTTCAGTTTTTGATAAAAATGCCGCCTTTAAGAAAAGATCCGAACATGGAATCATATTGTTTAAGGTGCTTTCACAAGGATTCATGTTCGACGTTATTATGACATAAAGAAACAGGTTGATAGCAGGTATAACATACTTAGCATGATTTTCATTGCATCAGTGATATGATTAAGGTTCAGTTCGGCATAAAGCTTAGATGGACATCACTCATGGACCTGTGATGCCTCCTATCTATTCTCAAAGCATATTCGGCTTTCCCCAGATCACCCCAATTTGACTCCAACCCCCTAGTGCTTGATCAAAAGATTTTTATATAAAAGCAAATTTAAGCTTTAAGGTTGAACGTTGGACTTAGTGCCAGTAAACTGACAAGCCTTTCATTCAAGACATGACAGGACTTACTTGTGTGCCCCATCTCTGTAGTTTTAGTTTGACCCTTTAAGCTTTTGAAATACCAAGTTTTTAACAGCACAAATTATATACATACTCATAACAAGTTTTTTTTTTATCTTTTCCTTTTATTTTTTTCATCTTTTCTTTTTTTTTTATCCTTTCCTTTTTTTTCATCTTTTCCCTTTTTTTTATAATAATAAACATAATACATAATAGCACAATATTTTTGGTGATCAATACACTAACGGGCTCATGTATGACTGGGTAATTGCTTTTCTGCCTATCATTCGGAGAGATGTATCTGGAGACATGCACCTGTCTTCAAAATGACTCTCCACATTAAGTTTAGCAAATTTAGTTTATATCACCTCAAATTTTATGCATCATGGAAAGCTACCATACAAATCAATGACTGTTCTAGAGCTTTTTAAGCTTAATAACTTCACCCGTTAGGCACACAGAAACAATTTATCTATCACTTTCCAAAGGTTGGATCAATTTTCATTTGAAAATATTTTGAAGCTTCTAAAAAGCTGTTAACTGAATAATAATATCACTTCCCAAAGAGTTAAGTAAAAACACACGTGTTAAGCATTCAGTCACCCCGGTTACTTTAAGCTTTCAGGTTAATGGCTATCCATTATGACCACTGGTGGTTAACAGGACCAAAACACATATGAGAATACGTGCCCCTCCAACTTGGAATTACCGACATAATTTTAAGTGAGAGAATTCAAAACACAAAACAAAACACATCACAATCGCCCCAGATGCTTTCAGTCTTTAGATAAATGGCTATCCTGTGAATCTACGAGTAGATCACCGGAACAAACATATACAAGTATATGTTCTTCAAACTTGAGCAGCCGACAAAATTTTAAGCGAGAGTGAAGTTTGAAAGACATAGTTTGAAAGACATAGATAAAATTTTTATTAAACGCACACACACTCTTTTTGAATTTTTTTATTTTTCTCCCCCTAAATTTGTGCAAAAACTTTTATGTACAAATTTAACCTCAAAAGAAAATCGTCGAATCGAAGTATTTAATAAAAAATGAAGTGTGATAGTCAGCCAACTGATGTACTATCATTTCTCATGTACGTTCAAGTCATTTTCTCATTTTTTTAAATAAAACAAATTAAAAAAAACTATACTTGAAAGACTATTCGTGAACATAATTTTTTTATTTTTTATAAATGTTGGTGCATAATGTCAGTAGTTCAGTATCTTGTGTTTTGTATGTGTCTGTAATCGTGTTTGATTGTTCGTTTTGGTTTTGAATATTGTTTTACACAAGTTCGCCTAGGATGTAGACGAACTTGGAGATAAGCGAAGTTATGACAACTTCGCCTAGTATGTTAGGCGAAGTGTCGAGGTCTATTTAAACCTCACTTCGACTTATTTTGAAATAGTTTTTTTTTTTCAAACGTGTATTGGTGATTATTGATATCACATGTTGAAGTGTTGCAATACAATCATGTTTATTAGTATTGTGACGTGTGTTTGTTTATCGGTTCAAGGTATTATCTATCTTACGCTCGTATCATATTACGTGGGGATTCCGCACCCTCGTGTTACGAGATACTCCTGTGTAGATCCGGCTGGGAACCTACAATTGGTATCAGAGCATTTGCTTGTGATTGTGTGGTTCGGGATTATCACACGGGTGTTAAGATCGTTCTGTTCGACTATTCGCGGAACGAGTTTACGTTGAATTACCTAGTTTTTGTGTCTTGCCCATCTCCCACCATCAAATATACCCCAAAACACCTTCGCATACCTCGCAATACATCCAATTAAAACCTGCAAAACCTCGTGTTCATCAGGCGAAGTTTCCGTCATCTTACGTAGGGTTTAAGCGAACTTATAAGGTTTAAGCGAAGTTACTGTGAAGGCGAAGTTAAGAACAAGTGAAGTTGAGTACAAGCATAGTTAAGTCAAAGTGAAGATAAGCACAAGCGAAGTTAAGCACAAGCGAAGTTATAATAACTTCGCTATCTGATCACAGTTTATTAGTAAAAGGAAAATAAAATAAAATACTTTCTTTGTATTTCGAGTTGTGTTTCTCAAAACTATGACTTCAATAAACATTACAGTACTAGTAAAAATGGAGGTTGAAGCCGGTTCAGCAACTAAAGCTCCAAAAATGCTTAAGGGTACCGATTTCGTTGCATGGAAAGATCGGTTTGAACAGTATGTGAAGTATCAAGATGCTAAGATGTGGGTTTGCATTCAAGACGGATACATTCCACCAACATCCTTGTTTGAAGGTCGTGAACAAATTAAGAAGTACAGTAAGATGGAAGAGGAGGAAAAGAAAATGTATGAGGCAGAGAGTAAAGCTCATGCAGCAATAACCATGGCTCTTCCACAAGAGATTCTTCATACCTTCAAGAAGTACAAAACTGCTAGAGAGCTATGGGAAGCACTAGAAAATAGATATGAAGGTAATGTGGGGATACGTGCTTCCAAGACAAAGCTGCTAAAAACCCAATTCTCTGTATTCAAGTATTTGAAAAATGAATCACTTGACGATATCATCACAAGATATTATCACTTGATGACCGAACTTAGTAATTACTCCGTTGAATACAAGGAAGAAGAGATAGTAGAGAAACTTCTTGATGCTCTTCCACCGAAATGAGAAATGTACACGGTTCTGATGAGAGAGGATAAAGACTTTGCCAAGATTTATTTGGAAACAACAGTCAATAAGTTACGAAATTTTGAACTTAACATGGTTCGGAAGGAGACATCAACTGATCAGGTTCAGGATCCGGGAATGTATGGTGCGAAAGTTAATCCAAGCTTAAGTTCAAAATCAGAATCCTCTGCCTACTACACAAAGGGAGAATCAAACTCAAACTCAACTCGAGATGGTCATGTGATTCTCAATATGGATGGCGACGTATGTTTCGTAGCTGGAGGTAATAATCCTTTAAAACCTCAACCCACAACTGGAAATTTCTCGTCGAATGTTCCAATCTACAACTACTCACAGATGCCCATGAGTGTTAAATCAGCTGAACAGCAGTTTGCTCTATATGCATCCTTCATTGCATCTTATGAGAACTACATCAAAGGTAAAATAGTCGACCCTGCAACTTTGGATGAAGACTATGATCAGATCGATGCTGATGATTTGGAATAGATGGACCTGCAGTGGCAGATGGCTATGATAGTAAGAAGGGTAAAGAGATTCATGAAGAAAACGGGTAGAAAGTTCGTTGGAGAAAGACCTGGGTTTGATAAATCAAAGGTTCGATGTTACAACTGTCAACAAAATGGTCACTTTGCTAAGGAATGTAAAAATGAGAGAGTTGAACGAAGTCAGAACAGGCGTGCACAACAGAATGGGGGAGGTAGTGAGAATAGGGCTATGGTATCTAGATAGAATGGTGGATACAACTGGAATATACAAGTTGAGGAAGTGTTCGAACAGGCTAATTTGATAAACATCGAAACTGGAGGAAGTGAGAGGGAGACAGGAGAAAATCAAGCATATATGGCAGAAGTGAACGCTCAGCTCTCTGAGGTAAGTTCTGAACTTCATTGTGTATAATGTGAAAATCTGTCTGAACAATTAAAAACAATAACTGATCAGTTTGTTAGTTTGGACACACAATTTAAAACGTTAAAAGAAGATCACCACTATACTAAAACTAGAGAAAACAGTTACTCGGTAAAAATAAAAGCTAGTGAAAAGGATATCAGAAGTCTTAAAGCCAGTCTAGCTGAAAAAAATACAAGTAATTGATCTTAGTTATGAAGTGTTAGAAGAAAAAACAAACTAATTGCTGAAAAAGATAAACAGATAGCTGATTACCAGGTAAAAGTGGTGGAACTAAACAGAAAAATTGAACAATTTAGAAATTCTTCAGCAATGCTTGATCACATCATAAGTGTTCAACGTTCCCCAGTTAACAAAGGGGGAATTGGATTTTCTGAAGTTCCACCACCGTATAACAATAACTATACTTATAATCCTAGTAATCAGCAATCTGCGAATTTTGAGATTAGTCAGACAGTTCCAATCAAAATTTGTACAAAAGAAACTGAAGTTAATAAGAGCGACACGAGTAAATCAGGTTCTAACGTTGCGATCTCTGTCCCTAGCTCTGTCTCATCAAATTCGGACAAGTCATCCGAATTGGGTGAGATAAAAGAAGAGGTAGTGTTACTAAAACATGGGGAGGAATATAAGCCCGATGAAAAGAATTCTTCCCTAAATCTGTTTGTCCCACCATATGTTAGACAAACGGGTAGTAATGCTACCTCGACATCTGCAACAACTGTTGAGACGAAAGTTCAAAACATAAGTTGTTTCAGATGCAATCAAGTAGGAAACCTTATTGTTGATTGTCCTCTAAAACAGAGAAAATTTAGAGGTATGAGGCCTCCGAAAACTGAGAATAAAACGAATACTAATTATGATACTGGTAAGAATGCGAACACACCAAATTTCAGTCATTGGACTAATCAAAGATTTCAAAGAAATCGGTCTCATTTTTTCCCAGGTAACTACCAAACCAACAATTATAATTCAGTTAATTCACTAAGATTTGGATGGCCTCATAGCCAGTCCTCTAGAAGGTTTCCTTTCAGAACTTACAGAAACCATCCTCAAACAGACTTTGGCCAACCAAAGTACTGGATGCCGGTCAACAGATTTAATCGACCCAAGACCAGTAGGTCTTGGGTTCCCAGATTTTAATCTATTTCTTTAATTGTGCAGGAACAGTCAAATAGGGCTGTAAACAATCTGTGGGTTGTTGACAGTGGCTGTTCCCGGCACATGACCGGTAAGAAGAATTTGTTACGTGACTGGAAATCAGTTCAAGGAGGAAGGGTTAGTTTCACTGGAGAGAGTGGAGGTAGAATCAGTGGTATTGGAACTGTGACTAATGGAAGAATGAAGTTAGAGAAGGTGAATTTTGTGGAAGAGTTGAAGCATAACTTGTTGAGTGTGTCTCAGATTTGTGACAAAGAATACACGGTGCATTTTACTAAAAATGAGGCAATCGTTCTTTATCCTGGTTTCAAGATACCAGAGGCCTGGGTGGTGATGAAAGCTCCAAGAGAAAATAACACGTATGTGATGGATATGAGGTCAACTGAGATGACAACAGAAGATTCATGTCTTCTGTCAAAGGCAACTGAGTCTGAGTAAGAGTTATGGCATCGAAGAATGGGACAGATACATCTTCGCAAAATGAATTACATTGTCAAGAATGGGATGGTACTTGGAGTTCCCTTAAAGAATTTTAACTTTGAAGATCAATTCTTGTCGTGCAAGAAAGGAAAGCAACACAAAAAGCCTCATCACTCCAAGAAGGTTAACTCAATTGTCAGTACCCTAGACCTACTACACATGGATCTCTTTGGTCCTGTGAATGTAAAGAGTCTAGGTGGAACGTCATACTACTTGATTGTAACCGATGATTACTCTCGATAATCTTGGGTATACTTTCTGAAGGTAAAAGATGAGACTGTTCAGTTGGTAATTAACTTGATTACCAAGGTTGAAAATATTGTTGGGAGAAAGGTTAAGTACATCAGGAGTGATAATGGTACAGAGTTCAAGAACTATCAGATGGAGATGTTCTGCTTACAGAAAGGGATAGAAAATCAGTACAGCGCCCCGTATACTCCGCAACAAAATGGAGTAGCTGAGAGGAAGAATAGAACGCTAATCGAAGGAGCCAGAACCATGCTGGCAGATGCTAAACTTCCTGTGGTGTTCTGGGCTGAGGCTGTTGCCACAGTCTGTTATATCCTTAATCGTGTTTTAACTGTTAAAAGATTAAATAAAACTTGTTATGAGCTTATGCATGGTAGAAAGCCAAACTTGAATGATCTCGAACTTTTCGGGTCCCCATGTTCGATATTAAAGACAAACTCTAAATTTGGTGAGAAAGCCGACAAAGGTATTTTAGTCGGATATGTTGTTGGGACTCCCAACAGAAGAGTCTTTAATTTATCGAACAACAAGGTTGAGGTGGTATGTAACACTGACATTACGAGTTACAAATCACCAAGGCCTAGCATGGGACCCGCTGAAGCTTTCGACTATGATAAACTATTCAAATCTTTTAATATGCCTTACTTGGATTTTGCAGAAGTTGATGAGAAAATTGCTTCACAGATTCTGTATGACGAGGAGGAAAATATTGTGCAACGTCCGCAATACGATGAAAGTCAACCTTCCTCGTCAAGTGCCGTTGATACTCCTGCTGCCTCTACTGAAGAAGAATTCTACAATCCATTTCACTCTCAACGTCAATCACCCACTGATGAACTCTCTTCGAATTTAGAAAACAATCTGGAAGTCGGTCCGATTCAGACTACTGGAGTTCATAAAAATCACCCTTTGGAGAACGTGATAGGTAATCTGTCTGACGGTGTTCAAACAAGAAGAAGTTTGGATGAACACACATGTGTTTACGCAAGCATTAAAGACACGGGTATCATAAATGAATGCTTGTACACCTGCTTCATCAGCCAGATTGAACCGAAGAATTATCAAATTGCTCTAAAGGATAGCTCGTGGGTCGAAGCCATGCAAGAAAAATTAGCACAGTTTGAGAAGATGGAAGTATGGAAATTAGTTGAAAAACCAAAGAATGTAAATGCTATTGGTACAAAGTGGGTTTTTAAATGTAAGAGAGATGAGAAAGGGATAATCATACGGAACAAGGCAAGACTGGTAGTAAAAGGGTTTAATCAGCAAGAAGGAATCGATTACAACGAAGTGTTTGCTCCTGTGGCAAGATTGGAAGCAATTCAACTATTTTTGGCATTTGCTGCACACAAAGAGATAAAAGTGTTCCAATTAGATGTGAAAAGTGCCTTTTTAAATGGTAAAGTCGATGAGGTGGTGCATGTTGAACAACCTCCGGGATTCCCTGACCCAGATTTTCCTGATTATGTGTACAAACTGAGTAAAGCTTTATATGGGCTACATCAGGCCCCTCGTGCCTGATACGCAACCTTGTCCGATTACTTGCTTGAGAATGGGTTCGAAAGAGGAAAGATCGGTAGCACGCTGTTTGTCAAGAGAAAAGGGGGAGATTATCTACTAGTTCAAGTCTATGTGGACAACATCATTTTTGCTGCATCAAAAGTCGCCATGTGTTAGGAATTTGAAGCAGTCATGAAAAAGAGGTTTGAAATGAGCGCCATGGGCGAATTAACTTTCTTTTTGGGATTGCAGGTAGATCAGAAGAAAGATGGGATGTTTATTCATCAAACAAAATATGTCCATGATGTGCTCAAACGCTTCAAGATGGACGATAGCACCCCATTTGATACTCCAATTTGCGTCAACCACAAACTGGGTGCTGATTCTGACAGTGATGAAGACGTTGATCCCACCCAATATCGAGCAATCATAGGTTCTTTAATGTATCTAACTGCATCTAGACCTGATATTATGTTTGCAGTTTGTCTTTGTGCTCGTTTTCAGGCAAACCCGAAGGAATCTCACATGAAGGGAGTGAAGAGAATATTGTGGTATCTCAAAGGCAAGCCTAAGTTGGGATTGTGGTATACGAAAGGGGGAGAACTGGATTTGGTAGCTTACACAGCTTCTGACTATGGAGGTTGCAATCAGAATAGAAAGTCAACAACCGGTGGATGTCAGTTTCTGGGAGGAAGATTGGTGTCGTGGCAGTGCAAGAAGCAGACCTCAGTAGCCATTTCCACCTGCGAAGCAGAGTATATGGCAGCATCAAACTGCTGCTCCCAGGTTCTATGGATACAACAGCAATTGCGCGATTATGGTCTGAATTTCACTCAAACTCCTATTTGCATTAATAACACTGCTGCAATCTCAGTAACTAATAATCCCGTCAAACACAGCAAAACTAAACATATTGACATTCGTCATCATTTTATACGGGATTGTGCTGAGAAGAAATTAATTGTGCTTGAAAAGGTTGATTCTTTGGATAATTTCGCCGATCTTTTTACTAAGCGTTTGACCGATCCCGTTTTCATAATCTTGTTGAGCTTAATGGGATGATCAATCCCGAGTAACCTTGTTTTCCGTTCTAATTTAAAAAATAAAAAAAAACATCACTATCGCTTAGAATTATGTCGGTTGCTTCAGTTTGAAGGACACATCTTCGGATATGTTTGGTCCTTACTTCTACTAGTAGATTATGAGAATAGCCATTAACCAGATGACTGAAAGTGATCGGGGCGGTTTATGATGGGTTTTTATTCTTTCGCTGAAAAATAGTTGTTCATACTTAGTTAGAAGGACACATACACGTATGTGGTCGGTCCAGCTGATCCATTAGATCTTCAGGATAACCGTTTACCTAAAGACTTTGACTTGATCGGGGTGATAGAATTTAAATTTTTTTGGGAGATGATATAACTTTTCAAGTCTATAACTTCGTAAGAAGTTTCAATACAATGTTTAAAAGAAAATTGATCCAACCATGGAAAGTGATAGAAAAACTAATTCTGTGTGCTTAACTGGTGAAGTTATTAGGCCTAAAAGACTCTAGAACAGGCATTGTATGTTATGGTATCTTTCTATGGTGCGTAAAAGTAGAAGTGATACAAACTAAATCTCCTCGATTTAATGTGGAGAATCATTCTGAGTTGTGCATGTCTCCATATACATCTTTCCGAATGATAGGCAGAAAAGTGATTACCCAGTCATACACGAGCCCGTGAGTATTCTGATTCCCGAGAAGATAGTGTCAAGTACCTGTAGTGATCCAGATTCGGGACTTGCAGTTGTCTATAATTTGAAGCTGTATTAACGTCTTTATTAAAAAAAAAACATGTTGTTAAGCCTTCTGAAGCTTATGTTGTTTCAAATATCAATAAAGGGGCAAGAAAGAGAACGGGAAGAAGACTCTAAAGATCGATGTGTGCTTACTTTTTAATCAGACACTACGGGTAGAAGTCAACTCGGGGTGACTTGGGGAAAGCCAAATACGCTTTGAGAATAGATAGGAGGCATCACAATCTCTCATGTGATGTCCATCTCAAGTTTGAGCTTAATTAAACCTTATCCGTATCACAGAAGCGATGAAAACCATACTAAGTTTACAACCTGTTTCTTTATGTCATAATACCGCTGAACATGGATCTATGTGACAGCCGCTTAATTAGTATGATTCCTGTTCGGATCTTTTCTAAAACATGCAGGTCCTCGTCAAGACTGAAATTTGATCCCGTTTATTTAATTACTAAAATTTTCATTGCATATTTTGTTTTATGGTTTAAAACTTGGTTACTTGGTTCTTAAAAGCCAGTTGCTTTTTGATCAAATTTATAAGGTCTTGTTTGTAAATTAAAATAGGCGAACTTACTGGTAAGGTAAAGGGGCGAAGTTGTTCAGGGGCGAAGTTAATGGTAAGCGAAGTTGACAATAACTTCGCCCATGTATTTTCAAAAGTATAAAAGATGTTACAGGGGTCAACTTGGTTAAATACTTTCCATCCTTCAAACTCTCGGCGAACTTATAACCACACTTCTACCCTTGGCGAACTTAATCCTTGAATTGAACCTCATTATTATCTGTTTCTTGTCCGTGATCAAGGTGTGTAGGATCAGTTTAACCTGTAATTCATATTAATGGTGTTAATTAGAAGCCTTTGTGGTCCGATTTGTGACATAGTTTGTGCAACCCTTTAAACACTCGATAAACTTTCTGTTTCTACTGTGTTTGTAACCCATTTAGTCTTCTAGATCTCGATAGTACTATCTTCTCATGTTTTCATTCTAAAAAATTACCAATCAAAACCTTAAAAAAAACGATCGGGTTTGCGCCGTTTCAGTTAAAGGCGAAGTTAGTGTTTAGGCGAAGTTGTTCTCAACTTCGCCCTAGGTATAACTTCGCCTGCTCAAGTTTTTGTTTAATTAATTAGTCTGGTTTGTTCTCAGGCGAAGTTATATTCAAGTTCGCCTTAGGTTTAACTTTGCCTGCTCAAGCTTATTTTATTTAAACGTTCTGGTTTGTTCTCAGGCGAAGTTAGGGTTTAAGGCGAAGTTGTACTCAACTTCGCCATATGGCTAACTTTGCCTGCACATTAGATGTTATCATAACTTCGCTCATGGTAACAGGCGAAGTTATGACCTCCTACGTCGATGTTCTAACTTAGACCGTTTGTTGTGCAGATATGGCTGCTTTGGTAGGGGCTGGTGGTGCTGGTGGTGACGAAGGTGGTGATAACAACCGACAGTTCTTTCCGGGTCACAACATGTATATCACTTTGGATCCGGATGCTAGTGATATCGATGACTATCGCGAGATCATATCCTTCCTTGTTTGCTCACGTATTTTTCACGCCATCACTGCTACTCTCCCCATTTCTCTACCAAATATTAAAGATTTTTGGCGAACGGTAGAATATGACTGTAGAGTTGATCCTCAGGTTATGCGCGCTACTGTGAACAATCAGGTGGTACAGTTCTCGGCAGATCAAATCAGATTCGCTTTGCAGTTCGGGGATGAAACTACAGATGATCTAACAGATTTTCCGGCTCCATTCAGAGATGGTGCGTTTCTACGTATGGGTTATTCGGGTCCGTTGGGTGACACTCAAAGGAGAAAGGTATTTTTACTAGATCAGTGGCGTTTTCTGATGCACGTGATGATAGTGTGCTTGTTTGGTCGTAAAGCTGGTACAGACGGTATGGGGGCAACGATGCAATCTGCAATGACAGCCCTGACTTACAACAAGCCATACAGCTTAAGTCAGATGGTGCTTTATGAAATTGATCGTCAGAGACGCGCGGTCGCCAGGGAAAGATTTTTAATGTACCCGAGATTTTTACAGATGATTCTGAATCATGTAGCCCCTACGATGCCTCAACGACGTCCTATCCGTTATGTTGAGAGTGTAAGTAAGAGAATCTTTGCGCAATGTAGATCGTCAAGTGCTCGTAGCAAACCAGAGCTTCGTCCGCGGCACACTGCATTGTTTGGTTATTTGGTGAACCCTGCTTATATTGCTCATCCAGGAGATGAATTTCGTGACCCGGCACCGCAACAGGCTAATGTTTCTCAACCACCTCCTGTGGTTCAACCACCACCTGTGGTACAGCAAGCACTGCCTGCTGATCTTGTTGCAGCTCCGGAAGAACAGGTCGATCTTGAAGCCGCCTTTGGAGGACAAGGGTTCTTCGACATGGAACAAATTAATCCAGCTGCTGAGGTTCGAGCTCTAGTAGCTGAGGCATCTGGTGTGCATGTCTCTATGGTCTCTACGTCTGTGGCGGATTCTGAGAGAACCGACTCTGATTCCTCCACTGACGATATTGTTGAAGCACAACAGATTCTGGTCAGACAAGAAAGAATACATGGCAAGAGAAAGAAAAACTCGGATGACAGTGAATCTGACTATGAGGAGGAGTTAGATAAGTTGGTACGAAGATCGAAGAAGGTCAGTACTAGTGAGAGTTCAAGAGTTGGTGAAAGCTTAAGGGTGGTTCGTTTCTCTCCACCCTCGTTATCTGGTATGACTATGGTTCCTGCTTCTATGCCTGTGACAGTGCCGATAACCTCAAGTGTTCCAGTGGTGACCACATCGTCATCCTTTGGTGTTCCTCCGACCACGTTTCAATTTACAGCACCGGAGATAGTCTCCTTGCCACCTCCTACTATTACTCCATCAGAGGTTGTTGCAAGATTTGTTGAGTCAACGTTGGTTGATACTGCGGGGTTGCCTATTTCAATACCACCCGCAGTTACTTTTCAGACTACTTCTGATACTCCAGCTAGTTTGGAAATACCTCCACCTTATGCTAAAGATGTTTCTCACATACGTTTTGATTTTGATGCTACCTTGTCTGATTCTGAAAGGATAGCTGCTCTTGAACGGGTAGTTGCTGAATAGTCAAGAATCAATCTAATCCAGACTCAAGCTATCCAGTGACTTGTAGCAGAAAATCAGATCCAATCGTCCCTCCTTGTTGAACACGGTAAACTATTTGATGCTCTAAAAAAGTTCTTAGCATCTCAGGGGGAGACGAGCTGCAAGGGTGATGAGTTGAGAACCAAGAAGAGACAAGATAGAGACGATGATCCCAATGCATCGAAAGGTGCAGGTGGTTAGTTGCCAAGAACTGAACAAACTCTTGGGACTTCCACATCTCAGGGGGGAGACAACTGGAACGGCAGGTGAATCAGGTGGTGAAAATGTCGTGGTTGTTGATGATGAGGAAATGTTGGGTGATGATGATGTGTTAACTATTGAGGAGATTGAAAAGATAGGAGAACAGATTGTGATTGATAGAGAGATAGAAGAATGTGAGATTGTGGATGATAGTGTAGAACATGATATTCCAGACGTTGACAAGGTGAATGTGAGTCAAGATATGGATGTGTCAGATGAGTCTGAGTGGGAAGAACAGCCGAGATGGAAAGAAGGCTATGCTCAATGGTTTGTTAAGACAAAGAAGCCAGCGGTTCCAACAATGTTCAAAAAGAGTTACAATATCAAAGGGTATGCTGAGTCGAAGAAAGGTATTATTTGCTGGATGTATGATGAGCAGTTAAAGTTATTTGTGATTAAACGCTTTGATGGGATTCAGTATTTTAGGAGGACGTTGAGATCGCTCAATACCTTGCCTGAGTGTGAGGTGAAGGATTTGGCTAAATTGGGATTGATTAATAGGAGTGATGACAATATGGCAAGAATAATTGGGAAGATTGTGTGGAAAGAAAGTGTGAAAGAGAAGAATTTTGAGTTGTTAAAGCCTCAGAAAGGGAAGTTAGTTGAAGATAAGGAAAGGGGAATGCGAGCTGATGGCAAACCTTGGATGGTGATGAAATATAAGCCGATTCGGTGTTTGAAAGAAGTGCCGATGAAGATAATGCCCAAGGATGTCTTAAAGAGTCTCAAGTGGTGGTACGTTGATAGTCAAACAGCTGAAGCTGTCATGGAAGATGAAGACGAACAGGAGATTCTAAGAGTGTATGATCCCATGCACTTGGTAAATTTGTCTCAAGCTGATTTGCAGGTACTAAACGATAAGAAGATCTTCTATATTCCTGCGTGGAAAGATGAAGCCAAGAAATACCAGAGTATGGTCTCTGTCTGTGTAAGACAGGGAGTTCATGCTTGAAGACAGGTGACACGAGATTTTTGGATTACTAGACACGAGAATGAAGATAGAGATATGAAGCTACTGCCAAGGGGGAGTCTGTTGGTGCATAATGTCAGTAGTTCAGTATCTTGTGTTTTGTATGAGTCTGTAATCGTGTTAGATTGTTTGTTTTGGTTTTGAATATTGTTTTACACAAGTTCGCCTGGGATGTAGGCGAACTTGGAGATAAGCGAAGTTATGACAACTTCGCCTAGTATGTTAGGCGAAGTTGTCGAGGTCTATTTAAACCTCACTTCGACTTATTTTGAAATAGTTTTTTTTTTCGAACGTGTATTGGTGATTATTGATATCACGTGTTGAAGTGTTGCAATACAATCGTGTTTATTAGTATTGTGACGTGTGTTTGTTTATCGGTTCAACGTATTATCTATCTTACGCTCGTATCGTATTACGTGGGGATTCCGCACCCTCGTGTTACGAGATACTCCTGTGTAGATCCGGCTGGGAACCTACAATAAATAAAAATTTTAAAAACTTTTTGATTGATCAATTTTTCGTACCAAAGTGATACGGTTACCTTTTATCTTCAAGACATCATTTTTCATTTGTGAGAATCTCCCCCTAGGAATAAGCTTGTTTTGAGATTCTGCATCCTGCGAGTTGAATGTCTGGAACAAACCTTTTAATATGCGATGTATTCCCTGATTTGTTCCTACACCTTTTAATATCACCATAAAATTCCCGTCCAGGCAACAAATAATCCATTTCATGGTTTAAAGATTTAAAAACAATGGATATTTGCCCTGTCATGTGCCTGGAACAACCCATTTAATAAACAAAGAATTTAAGGTTGTTCCTACACGCATAACGGGATCAGTTGAACATAGGAACCCAAGTCATAAATGTCTTGGGGTTCCCTTGAGCATCAACATATGTGACCTCTTGCCAACTCATATCTTTCCCATCTTTAACAGAATCATTTGTTAACACAGATTCTGTTTGATGAGTTTTAAGTTTCCAAATCTGTCTTGGTTTAGTGAAATTTGAAAGAACAGACTTTGGAGTGTAGCAATCCGAATTTGAACTCTTAGAACTCTCAACACTCTTTGATTTATGAAAATTTATTTTTCTTTTAACCGTTTCTAAATCATTTGAGTGCAAACCTGTCATATTAGCTTTGAATCCTTGAGTATCTCTGACCCATCGTACAGATACTCGTAGTTTTCTAAATAAGAATTTTGTTTAACCACTAGATTAGATTGAAACTTGTTACCTTTCACCTGAGGAGCTTGTCTATTAACAGCACGGTAGTGACACTCCTTTGCCAAATGCCCGCCGTTCCCGCAGACGAAACACGCCTTCATCCTTCTTCTAATTTCAACAGATACAGTTGCCTCATGTTGGAATTCCTTCTTAGGAAAGGTTTTTCCATTCTTCTTGCCCCTTGGCACAGCCTTTTGAAAGGGTCAAACTAGAACTACAGAGATGGGGGCATACAAGTAAGTCTTGTCATGTCTCGAATGAAAGGCTTGTCAGTTTACTGGCACTAAGTCCAACGTTCAACCTTAAAGCTTAAATTTGCTTTTATATAAAAAACTTTTGATCAAGTACTAGGGGGTCGGAGTCAAATTGGGGTGATCTGGGGAAAGCCAAATACGCTTTGAGAAGAGATAGGAGGCATCACAGGTCCATGAGTGATGTCCATCTAAGATTTATGTCGAATTGAACCTAATCCATATCACTGATGCAATGAAAATCATGCTAAGTTCGTTATACCTGCTATCAACCTGTTTCTTTATGTCATAATAACGCTGAACATGAATCTTTGTGAAAGCACCTTAAACAATATGATTCCATGTTCGGATCTTTTCATAAAAGGCGGCGTTTTTATCAAAACTGAAATTTGATTCCAAACTTTTGCTAAATGAATCAAACTTTTGCTAAATTACAAGAAGACCGGGTGATTAAATTTGTTTTATTTGTTGTTTTTGGTTTTATTTTATTTTTACTTCTTGATTACTCTTGTCGAAACAAGTGTGTTAAGAAATCGTTTCAAAATTTTGTCTTCAGCTAATGGAATATGATTTCAGTTATTGTGTTGTAGTTGGTTTAGCTGATATGATCTCATTTCAAGTCTTTTCAAGAAAATCATAAAAATTAGAAAATTTTAAAAATTACAAAAATATGTCTGTCTTATTTTGTTTTATTTAAATTGTTTTCAAAATATTATGGTTGATCTTTCTATCAAAGTTGATTGTTCTTTCAAGACTGATTTCTTGCAACGAAAGCATATGAAGTATCTGAGATTCAAATTGGATGATGCTATCAAAAAGGGGGAGATGGTAGAATATTGGATACAGATGCTGAAGTTGCTGATCATGTTCAAGGGGAGATGGTAGAGTATTGGATGCAGATGCTGAAGTTGCTGATCATTGAAGTTGCTGATTATGTTCTAGTAAAGATTCTGAAGATCTTGAAAGCATCAGTCTAAGTGCAAGATTTTTGGGTCATAATATGGTTAGACTGACGCATATCAAAAGGCCACGACATGATTAAGACTAAAGTGATGTAAACGATGACGAGTTGAAAAATTGCATTGGTGTAATACCGAAATCCTTATGGATTTCGGTTAGGCTAGTCTGAAGTGAAATAAACAAGAACGAAGCTACAAACCAAGGGGGAGATTTTTGGGTCCATATTTGGTGGTTTGTAGCTTCGTTCTATGCTTGTTGGGCTGGGCTACGGGTTATCTATGTAAACCAAGAACACACTTGTGTTCTCGGTGGGCTTTGGGCTTTGATTGGGCTATTGTTTTGGTTTCCCTATAAATAGATACTATTGTATAGGGTTTTGTAGCAGTTCACATTAAGAGAGTTGGTGAGTAGAGAGAGAGAACTACAGGGTTGTTCATTCTAAGAATTGTGTTGGAGTATTGGAAGTGCTTAAGCACCAGATGTATTTAATAATATACGTGTGTTTTGAAGCAATTCCGTGTTAATTACTTGTTCATATTCGTGTTCTTGAATCACCGAGTGTTGGTGTTCCGCACCAATACTCATTTGGTTGATATCATATTGTAGTGATACAGATTCGGGACTTACATTTATTAGTGATCTAGACGTTTCAAAGTCAACAAAAAGTGCAAAAATCGCCACATAATGAGCCTGACGTTGAATAACCTCGGGTAACGAGTCAAAAAGTAAATAAATCCTTAAGGGGGCTAAATGATCTCGAAAAATTAAAATACATATTAAAGTAGTCGAGACAATGTATAAACTTAATTTTAGAAGGCTCGAATCGCAAAAATTGCAAAATAAGTAACCGAGTGCCGGTGGACGACCCGGTAAGGACCCAGCATCAACTATTTCCAAAAATTAGTTTCTTAGGCTTGTATTATCTAGAATTCAATATCGGTTCAAGCCTGACAAAAAATATTAGAAACGAGATTCGTTTGATTAGCTAAAATTCGTTAGACGTTAAACTGGGAACTTAAGACATTGTTTAAATACCCACACTTTCTCATAAAATATCTTCACCTCCCCACCCATTGTTTTACTTAAACCATGTCTCCAACCCATGGTTTTACTTGTAAAACCATGTCCTCATCTCCCTATATATATACATATTTATATATATATATATATATGCCCCCCCCACACACACCACCACCATCACAATTCAAAACATTACATACACACACACACACACACACACTTGTTACAATAAAAAATCCAAGAAGGTTGAACTAGGAAAAGATCAAGAAAGATTAAAGAGAAGGAAAAACAAGTAGAATCCAACCCACATTCATCTTAATTTCTAATCAAAATATAAGTAAGTATGATTTGAGTTTTATGATAATAGGTGATCTTGGGTTGGAATTGGGATTGAAGGATTGATAAATATGGGTTTGGAAATGTGTGTGTGTGTGTGTACCGTGTATTTGTGTGTGTATGCATGTGTGTGCCGTAAGTGTGTGTGTGTGTAAGTGTAAGCATTAAATCTACATGTATATGCATACATTCATCTCTAAGTTCATGTCTTGAAATGATTAATTTTATTAAGAGCTTTGTTAGATTATTTGATGTTTGGGTGGAACCTTGAATAAAAAGATGTTTGGGTTTGAGATTAATATGAGTTTAATGATTTGCATGAATGATTGTTAGATGTTAGGGTGAGATTTTTATTTCTTGGATGAACTTGAATCATAGAATTGATAATGTTGGTTGAAGATTGCAAGAACTTGTTCATATTGATCAATTTGGGGATTTTTGGGATTTTTGATTTTTTTTCTTGGAGATAATTGATAAATTTATGAAATTGAAAGATGAAACTTGGAAATTGTTGAAGTTACTAATTAAGGAAACTTTAATTGTTAAATTGCAAAAATTATGATGAATGATCCTTTGTGATATGAAACTTGGATTTGAATATTTGAAATGGATGATTGATGGATAGGAGGCATGTTAGAGATTCATGGATTAATATGTTAGGAGAATAATCAAACTAACTAGTCTTAGATAATTCTAATTATAGAAACTTTAATGTGTCTTCAATATGAAAATTGGGAATTTGATGATCATTGGTGATAATTTTCTTGAGATGGATGCATAATGTATAGGTTATATGCTATAAATTCATATAAACTTGAGTTGTGATTCGTTGATCAAGAACTTGAAAGTACATGAATTGCTTGCTAAACGATTACTAGGAATGGAAACTTTGGAAGTATGAATGATAATAAATTATAACTTAATTAGAATAATAAGAATCATGAAATTTAGATCAAACTAGTTGAATGAGATAAACAAGATTACTACTTGATAATACTTGTAAAGATTGTGTTGAAAAAGGGTAACAAGAATTGAAAGTTACCATAATAAGAAACATTGTCAAATAAACGCTTAGGAAATTATGAAATGCATGGGCTAGATGATTTGAATGATTTGTTGATATTAGTTGAAATCTGGAAAATTTAGTTGTATTTTGATAAGCGTTCATATGAAAAAAATGATAAACTTGATTGATCATAAACATACATTGCAAATTAGGAACTTAAATATCCGGCTTAAACGTGCTATTTGATATTATATGATCAAATAAGAAAATTAAGGTTAAATTATAGGCTATAGTGTGTATATTTAATGCATAGGATAATTGGTTCGAAATTGCTAAGTCTAGTTGCTCGTCGGTAACTTTAACGGTTGAAAAACCGACTTTTAAACGTGAACCGACACAACGATTAGGGACTATTTTAGAACAGCCCCTAATATTTGTATAATACTCACATATAATATAGGATGATATATGAGAAGAGGAAAAAATGACTAGACTTGGTCCTAGACGGTTCGTGTCGGAAAACCGACACGAAAACGTCAAAAGTTGCTATTTTAAGAAAATATTAACGAAAATATAAAATGACATGTTTTTATCAAATAAATTCTAAAACTTAACTAATATATATGTCACAAGTGTTTCCCAAGTCATAAAAGCCATATTTTACACGAAATGCCGATCAGTTTGTTTTTAAACCCGAAACCGACAAAACTGGCAAAACTGGCGAATCCGACAAGATTTATAAAAACATAAATTAATTAATTAATATTTTCTTAAACTCTCCATCAAAAATCGAACCATACGTGTATTAAACTATTAGGACTCTATTTGCTTGTGTGCTTGCGTGAAAATTAGCATAGGAATAATAAATAAAGGATTTTTATAAACTAAGACTCAAACAAGGTTTTGATTAACAAAACGTGTATTAATATAGGACACACGTATTTTGGAGAAAAAGGCTTCGAGCAGTGAGTTTCTCTAAGAACCCCTTGTTTTTAAATGGAATTGTTTAATTGTTTTTATAATTGTTTTGGGGGAAAAACATATTATTTATTACATATTGATTTTATTGATATTTTTAAAGGCATTTTATTTTACAAACCGTGTCAAACTCAGGATGAGTCTAGTTGGCTAAATAACGGTTAACCCTAGAAAGGGGCACATAAATATGGGTAGATCTATCAGGGATTCGGGGTGACGCCCCCCTACATCCATCGCTTTGGGTTAAAAGTGGGCGTATTTTGAGTCTGGTATGTATCTGGTTATCAACTATGATAGTCATACGTAATGTTGTATTGTATGGCCCCGATCTTGGTGCCTCACTTTGGACGTTGGATTTAGTCATAAACACAGTTCTAATATCAGAGTTAATTAAAAATTTCACGGAATAATATAAAAGTCAACCATTCATTACAAATACCCAACTTGTCTTTTAAAACTTAAAATAAAACATTGTATTTCAAACATCATGAAAAATCTTCAGATGCCAGCCTCTTCGGATCCTACCATGTGTCTTCCTCAAACCAACTGTCTTAGTCGATTAACCTACATGGATACTAATAGTCAGCTACGTTGAGTGAGTTCTAGTTAATCATACAAGATACATTACATTCATAACTACGTACTTCCATACGTACTTCATACTTTCATAATTCGTTCATAATATACATACTTACCTTCATACTTTATTCTAAACTCTACTTTATATTATTCTATTCTGCCTCGGTTATTATTAGGGTCCGGTCCCTTTTCTGCCTTGAGTATTATTAGGGCTTAGTCCCTTTCTGCCTTGAGATTTATAAAAGGGCTCGGTCCCTTTTCCGCCTTGAGTATTATTAGGGCTCAGTCCCTTTCTGCCTCGAGATTTATAAAGGGCTCGGTCCCTTTTCTGCCTTGAGTATTATTAGGGATCAGTCCCTTTCTTTTGTACCTGGCTGTCTCTTACATTCATTCGTAACATACGTACATATCATTCGTACATTTTACATAACATTATAACTTGTCAGTACGTGCAATATCCGAAGATTATTCACGTACCGACAAGCAATCATTCATACTTTATATACATATTCTTCATATCTTCAAACTATCACCCGATGGTACATGCAATATCCGAAGATCATTCACGCACCATCAAGCATTCATTCATACATAATCATATAAGGCATACACTTTCCACTTAAGGTAAGTGTATTAACTAATCACATCGAGTATGCACACAGCCCCGAAAACATAACAAGGAATGGGGCTAGAAACTCACCTGAACTCGGTTACGCTCACCGTTTATGGTTATTCCTTTCTTTAGCAGTGCACGACTAACTGTATAACAATTACACGTATCAATTTACTATCACTACCCATATCGTTTTTCTAGTGTAATTATTACCCTCAACGAACGGGGGTCTGGGTGCAGCGCCCCTGGCAGCGAGGTTCTAGGGGCGGCAGCCCCTAGCGGGGTCCAAGGGGCAGAGCCCCTGACTGGGGTTAAGCTGCCAGGTAAGCTTGAAAAAAGTTTTTTTTCATTAACTGTCTTAACACATTTTCCATTAGGATTTTTAAATTATTATATTATTCTCTAACTCATTTGTCATAACGAATTAGGCCTAATTCGTTATCTGAACACAACCTAATTCGTTATCTGCCCATAATCTGATTCGTTACCCGGATTCGTTATTCTGATTCGTTATTCAGCTCTTTTAACTAATGGGGGTTCATAACGAATTGACTGATTCGTTATCTCATAACGAATGGACCTTTATAACGAACTGGTCTTTATAAAGAATTGGACCTTATTCGCTTGGCGTGGTTAACAAACTAAACTTCATAGAGAATTGAACCCTTATAACGAATGACCCCTTTTATAATGAATGGACCTTCTAACGAATGAGGGTTCATTCGTCGTTTCCCCATAACGAACTTTCTGACGAATTGCTTAACGAATTAAGCTAATTCGTTTTTCTTCCTTAACGAATGGGCGTGCCTAGTTCGTTACACATGCATAGGGTTTAGGGCATCTGACAAAATGTCAGATATCCATTCATTGTATTCACCTACATTCCCCTCATCGCCGGCGCCGCCTTTCCGGCGCCGTCGTCTCTGGAAAACCGAAAATCTCACCGGAAAAGCGAGATCTCTTCGTTTTTCCACCGTTTTTCACCGTTTTTCATCCCGTTCGATCCAGATCCAAGCTAGGGCGACCCCTAAGCTCGTCTTTCGACCGGTTTATACCCAATCCCTTCCGGATCTCGTGATTTTAACGCTTGAGGGTGTCGGTTCATCATTTCACGACTAGATCTAGTGGGTTTGGATCTATAAATATCATACTATCATTACCTCAGGTTGATGCTTGGGTTTCTTGGTGATTTCGGCTAGAGAGAGAAAGTAGGATGAGAGAGGGCTAAGTTTGTGTTTTTGATGGTGTATGGAATATGTGTAAATGAATGGATTAGGGGTTAATTATTGTTTATATATGATGGGTCATGGGCTTAAGCCCATGGTTTTTATCTCTTTCCTTCTTAACCCAAGTCCATAACTCACATATATTTACCCAACACAAGCTCAACTCATAATAACCCATATTTTATTTATTAACCGAAACGAGAATACAGGATGTTACATGTATACTTTGCTCATCTACAACAACACGATTTGTTAAAGAAGTAAAATGCCTATTGTTTTTCTGATGTGATGACGGTAGATCATTACACACCGGTTTGTGTTATAATGGCGGTAGACCATTATACACGTGATGTTTTTGTTATCATTCGGGGTGTAGTGACAATTACACACGAATTGATATTGGTATATAATGACGAGAGATCATTAAATGGATGTTGTTTTTGTTATATATATATATATATATTATGGATTTTGAAATACTTCCGTTGCTTATGATAAATAATTGACGTATAATGGTCGCTAAACCACTATACCGTGAGATTTATGTAAATAAATGTTCCATTGCTATATTTTCATAATAAATTGATTGAAGGTTCATTTGCAATATTTTCATTATAAATTGATTGAAAGTTCGTTTGTTCGTTTGTTCATTTGCTATGTTTTCATGATAAATTGATTCTTTCAGTATAAAGGTTATATTATATATGTGTATAACTATTTTGAATATACAGAGAAACTCACCAACACAATGTGTTGACAAACGATTTTTAATATGCTTTTCAGGCAAGTGATGGCTTCGTGACGATCAAGGAAAAGAGGCGGGCGGTGTTTGAATATGGGAAATAATCTGGGACATGTAATAACCGTGTTTTTATACACGTGTAGACTTTATTTTAATAATAATAAAGTTTCTTTGAAACGTCAAACTTTGATTATTATTATATTATAGTTTATTATGATTGGCTAACGGCAACTGTCACAACCCGAATGATTTGGTTAAAAGTCTTCCGCGGTTTAAGTTAAGGTTTTTGGGGTGTGACAGTGGCTAAACTTGAAGCAATAAGAATTTTCCTAGAATATGCATCATTCATGGGATTTATTATGTAACATATGGATATCAAGACATCGTTTTTGTATGGTGATGTCAAAGAAGAAATCTATGTGGATCAGCCACTTGGGTTTAAAGATCCAAAGTATCCAACTCATATCTATAAGTTGGATAATGCTCTTTATGGTCTACATCAAGCTCCATGAGCTTGGTATGCTACCTTTACGGATCATCTTCTGGAACATGGGTATACATGGGGAACTACCAATCCGACCTTATTCATCAAGAGAGTCAAGAAAGATATTATAGTGGTTCAAAACTATGTGGATGACTTCATTTTCGGGTCCACAAGTCACGAGTTGTGTGCAGAGTTTGAGACGGTAATGAAGCAAACATTTGACATGAGTTTTCTTGGGGAGATGACCATGTTCCTTTGTTTCGATGATTAAATCTATTTTTGTATTAATTTTGTACATAAAAGTTTTTTTTTTCTTTTTAGCTTTTCATTTTGCACAAATATAGGGGGAGAAAATATCAAAAATACTAAATAGTAAAATATCATAAATTCAAAAATAGTGTGTTATTTGCTTTTCACAATAATATAAAAAATAGAAAATACAAAAACAATGTCACGTTTTGTTTGTTTTGATGCATTTAATTGGGAAATGACATGAATCCTCATGTTAACAGTAAGATCAACATATGTCATGTACTATAGCTTAAACGCATAGACTCTGTAATCCATGTGTCGGTAGATTCAGCCCTTAAGAATGAAAAGTTGGTTTGATTGATGACATGTTGGAAATTAATGAATATGTTCCAAGTGGGACACATTAGGGTCTTGTTAGCTTAACTAAGTCTTGTGTAAGGACAGGGATGAAAGGTCGAGTTGTACCAAGCCTCGTCTCACTTGATCACAAACTATAAAAACCGTTTTTTATACATACTTTATATATAAATTCGATGTATACGTATTTATTCTTGCAAAGCTCCGTACTTTGTTACGCAGTGGCGCAGACCTGAATGTTGAAGCACTTTGTAATTTTGTCCGACATGGTGAAAACTTCAAAACAATCAAACTATCTAAGAGGCATAAGCCTTATAAATTTCAATACTAACAGAGCTGAAGGTAAAGTAGCAAATTGCACAAGAAATAGTTGTATATTTGTCTAGTTAAATCACTATGTAGGAAACTACTGTCGATCAATCTTGATATCCGAATAACGGCGTGCACTTAAAAGAGAGAAATCATTACTGCGAGGGGACTTAAGGACCAAACTAGAGTTCGTAGGTTTTGTATTGTGTCAAAAATCTTTTGACATTATGGCAAAAGGTTTAAGTCAAGTTGGGGTGATTCGGTTGGTAAAACTGTAATGAAACTTGGTGAGGTGGTTCTAGGATTTTAAGTGTGGGTTTAACTAGCTCATACAAACCTAAATTGTGACCGGTCTAATCCCTCTAAGTAAGTATTACGGGCATGGATTTAAGTGCACAACAATACAGACAATGGACCAGATCTAGAAAAATATGTGTGTGCTGAAAAATGTTCCTTGATCAGTCTAGATCGATTTGGTCTCAACCTTTATGTAAAGTGTAAATAAAAGAGCAAAATCAAAGGTGTAGTTTTGTTTCATTTATTATTTTATTTCTTCTCATAATATTTTTCTAAAAAACATTATTGTTGAAACGAGTGTGTTATAGGATTTAATATATTAAAATATAAAAAGTTGTTCGGTCTTAATTTTACCCAGGTCCGTCAAAATTAGATGGTGATGGACCTAAGGCATCCCATCATACTATCAACTTATAAAGTTCGAGTCAGGCCCAAAGAGGTTCGGGTGGAACTAGTCCAAATCAACAGAAATCCCAATAGTTAAAAACTTTTGGGATGTGTTATCAAATATCACTTTTCAAAATCTCAAATCCGAAATCTCTAAAAATCTTAATCATAAGATTCATCTACCAATTAATTATCTACTTTCATTAAAGGTAAAAAATGATAATTGTCTTGTGATATAATATGTTGGTGTAGGTTTCGGCAATTAGGATTTGGAAATTGAAATTGGTTTGAATGGGTACTTTGTTTAGGGCATATATGTTACCGATTATGTGTCATATGTTTTTATCAATGTTTAATTATATGCTTGAAAGAATTTTTGGTGTATTATTAAAGAGTTGATGGTTCAAAGATGGTGTTTAGGTGTATTGGAGAGGATCAGCACATAGATCGAGGAGTCAACGTACCGAAAACCACCTTGGGTTTTCGGATATTGATCGATCGAAAACTTATGGTTTGAGCAAAAATTCTTGATTGACCGATAATTAGCTGCAGACCGAAATCAATTGATGGACCAAAATTGTTTATATTGACCGAATACTTAAATTGTTTACCAAAAACTCAACATGTTGACCGAAATCTATGTTTTGTTGACCAAAACTATATTTAAAATTGGTCACATTGACTGGGAAGTAGACCATAATCATCTTAGCCATAATATTATGTTATTATTTTATTAAATGGGTCTAACTTGGCTTGTTTGGTGTAGATTATGGGTGATCAAGTTCAATTGAAGTTTGTGGACTCTCACAACATAGCTGGATACCTGCCTGACCCTCCTCCAACCCATAAAGAATTCAATTAAATGATCGTGGTCTAAACACATGCAAAATCTCTCATGCAATCAGAGAAAATCAAGTCGCCTGTCGCCGGCAAAGAGTTAGTATCGGGATTCTTGAGTAAATCAAAGTTTAATCCACGAGGTGTAGGGGGAGTTGGTTCTATCCATCATTCAGAATAAATCGGTTGTGATTACTGAGAACTCAATTTGAGAAGCTCTGTTGTTTTATGGCAGTCCTGAACATTCTACTAAACACTCAAGTGATGTGGTTTTTGACTTTTTACAAAGAATGAATTACGATGGTCAGTATCCACCAACGAAGAAGAGATTACTTCCTCCCTACTATAGAGATTTTTAGCAAACACTTTTGTTTAGTGTGTTGCTGGAAGCAAGGGAGGTTCAAATGAGATCAGTCAAACCTAGTCATATGTCATTGTTGCTTTAGCAAAGGATTGGGATTATAATTTTTCAAAGTTTGTGTTCGCTAAGATGGCTGAGAATCTAAAAGGAAAGAAGAAAGAAATGTTCTTGATGTAGCCTAGATTTTTACAAATGATCTTTGATTTCCATTATACTCAACTAGAAAGATATGTAAATTCTTTGGATGTGAAAGGCATGGGCCCTGCGTCTTTTGGACTCATGAAACAAAAGAGGGAAGCTGCCAAGGTAGTCTATCAAGGTCTTAATCCTTTCGTCAAATTTGGAAAGTTTGCTGAAATAGAGGCTGATCCGGTAGTTGTAAGCCTAATGTTGTTGTTGAAGAACATGCTGAGCCTGCTCATCAAGAATTTGTTCCTAACTTTGAGGTTCTTTCTGATGATGAGACAGATAATCCTCCACCAGCACCACATGTGGAGGAACAAAACCATGAAAAGGTGTAATGTCCTGCACCTACAACTGAACAGAAGGTCGTTGTTAAAGAAATTTGCAGCGAACGACTATGAAGCCTCCTCAAACAGTTCATTTTGTACAAGAACAGCCATCTAAGATTGATCAAGAAGATAACACTAGACTGATTCCAAGAAATAGAAGAAGGAGAAATCCCAGACCAGGTGTTTTGATTAAAGAGCCGACTGTTACACAGGCTATAGATGAGCCAAATGTTTTGACTCATTCTGTTGAAATCCTAGAATTTGAGATGGAAATGCCTCAGGTTGTTACCAATACACATGTTGAACCCTCAAGTTCAACTGTTCAACATGTTGCTGAAGGTTCTAGTGCAACTGAGAAGTTAGCCCATATTTTATCATTACAATGCCAGTTTCTTCTTGACAAGGGTAAAAGAGTTGATATTGGTTATGTGACGATTGACGTTCAAGCTTTGCAAAGTAGATTAGTTGAGTTGGAACATGATTCGATTGTGAAAGATGTAAGAGTTAATCAGCTGGAAGAGAACAATGTAGAAAAGGATGCCAAGATATTGGAATTGCAAGCAAAGTTGGTGGTCTAACGACATTCTGCTATGATACGCATTAGAAGTTTGTTAGATGGTTTTGTAATGAATTCAACAGTTCAAGTAATAATGAAAACGTTAGTGAGTCAGATGTTCAAGGATCTAGAGGAACTGAAACTCCTACTTTTGTTGATGTTCTTGAAAGTCAAGGGTTTAATGAATATCTTGCCATAGAACAGGAGACTGTGGAACAAAGACTTGCAGAAGAAATTGATCCTTATGAAAAATTCAAATCAAAATGTTTCATCATCCACTCATCCTGAGCAATTTGTGATTGAGGTTGGTAAAGGCTATTATGATAAAGTTGGTGATAGATTAGGAATAGTTGTCTTGGGTTATGACACGGAAAAGGAAATGTGGTGGTTTAAGAGAAAGAGTGGTAATATTGAGTAATATAATAAGGAAAATAACTTTAGGTCTTGGACTAAACTTGATCTGACGGAGTTATCTCGAGCTCTGTTTCACAATCCAGGCGGCGAGCCAAAAGCCTGGAAGTTCTCTAACTTCTTAGATAAACAAGCTGCAAAGGGCTTTCCTGACATGTCTACCGTTGAGTCATATTTAAGAAGGAATAGGGGGTCATTGATCCAATCACAGATAACACAATGAAGACTATAATGTGGCGTCCTACCGACAAAGTGAAATCTATTCCAATAACCAAGAGATTTTTTGAGAAAGCGTTGAATGGCTTACAGTTCTGGGTTTATGATGGTGAAATTGCTTCTGTGATTATTAGACTTGATCGTGGTCAACACAGAATAATTGATCCTAAAGATCTTTTGAAGTTTGGAGAAGGTGATATAAAGAAGTTTGAAATGTTTCATATCCTAGTCGATCTTTTGTATGAGCTTGCTGTCAAAGCCTGTACGGGTATGGTTGCTTTGATGATACGCATCAAGAATCGTGCAGGAGCTTTGAGGGAAGCAAATGCAGAGCTTGTTCCTAAAACTTAATAAAAAAAGGCAATAAACCACAGGAGAGATTGTTGGGATACATTTTGTATGTTTATCCTTTGTACTTTAATGTTTACGGTTTATTTAATATAACTGAAATCCTTATAGGTATTTCGGTGGGCTGTTGGTTTTTGGGCTTGATATGGGCTTAGCCGGATATGGCTTGTGTACACCCTATATATAGTTTTTGGTTATCATTGTTTAGTGATAGGCACCTCAATTAATATCATTGTAATCGGCTCTAAAGTGTAGAAGAACTTATGTACCCGCCGTTTTGGTTATAATAAACATGTGCTTTGAACTTTACATTGTTCTTATTATTTGTTCATTTAAATTGCACGCTCTTGAATCATCATAGTGTCTAGATTCAGCGTATTCATTGTGTTAACTTATATCATGTTGTATAAGATCCTTTTATTGGACTTACAAAAATCATAAATTGAAATAATTATAATTAGATAGAATAATTATTCAAATATGATATTTATCAGCGCAAAACAAAAAGTTCGTTTTTAAGCGAATGCTTGGTTTGTGTTAGACCCAAATGCTGAGTTGAGGTCAATTTTGGGTCCACGTGACCAAAACACAAATACAAACATAAAACATTAAGGAGCAAAAGCTAATTCGAGTCAATTCATGGTGTAATTGAAAAGCCCCAAATTAGTTCATAAACCCTAACTTCAATTTGACCCAATTGAGTATGAAATCCACCAAATCTATTGAAATTAAATGAGGGCGTTCGTTCAAGGTTTGATAACTAACAATAAAAACCAAAACTGGGTTGAGAATTGTATGAGGAGCTAGATGATTTAGGATTAGAAGACCCGTTTGACTTTTCGAAGTCAAACCTTGAAGAACACCTTGAATAAGCTTGAATTTGTAAGAAAAAATGAATTAGATGAATTGATAAGTCGTGAAGAATGATAATAAACCTTTCATTATATAGAAATCGGAATTAGGCTTCATGTTTATCAACAATTTAGAGATAATTTTGAACTTAAAAAAACGAAGATAAACACTATAATATGATCAAATTTGAATCTTTATTCAAAATTAAATGATAAAATATGTGGGTTTATAATAGAATATACCTAACAATGTTCTAGAACTTATGAATTTGAATTACAATGAGATTAGGATAAAGACTGGATGTTATATGCGTCAAAAACAAACTTACTCGCGAAAACGTTGATATGATGCTTCCATCGTGCTACGTGCCACCATCTTGAGCACCCCCTTCGCGCTATGCGACGGATAGGTTTACTAGATTTTTTTTTATTTTTTTAACAATTTTGGACCCTTTAGTTTCCAGAAACGCGTTTTAAGCTCGAAATAAGCGATTTTAAGGATTGTTTAACGTGATTAAATAGCAAAACAATATAAAATGAATTAAAAAACATAAATTACTAACAAACACTCGGTTTATTTAATGATAAATATCCGAATAGAAGCTCGGGTCGGGTAAACGAATACAAATAATACACCGAAATTGACAAATGTTACAGTACATGTCTATTAAGGGTCTACCTGACGTAACTTGTCCTCCAATAAGTCTCTTTATTAAGGCAAAAATTGTACCGCCAAGAATGTGCACGAACCGTATAGGTCTCAATTTTTGCTTTTTACTGTAGTTCAGCTTGATATTTTGATTCTTGATATCCATAACATCCAATTCAACTCTTATTCCACCAATACTTGTTAATAACTCAAAGTATAACATTACTTACCTATGTATATCAAACTTATAGTAAAACATATCCAAATATGGGCTTCATTACAAGACCATCTGGGAAGAGGAGGCTGGGAAGTCGACAGACTTAGGCCGATCATCCCGAAGGCCCGAATATATATGTATATACATATATATAGGGGTGGGATCAAATGAAAACTCCTTTAAAAGAGAAAACTTAAAAACTCATAAAGAATTATTTTTAACTTTTTTATTAAATTGTATTGGTGGTTTCTTTTTTTCCATTATTCTTATATGTTGATATGGTTAAAAATAAAAATAAAAAAAAATAGAAAACCCTTGTCGGTAATCTCATCGGTGTAGCGCACACGTGTAATAGTGTGCATTTCATATATGCAAGAGTGTTGTATTGCGTAGAATACAACACTATTGCACGTATTTGATAAACACTATATATATATATATATATATATATATATATATATATATATATATATATATATATATATGCAATATAAGACTAATACACACATTGAATACACATTAGTACGTATGTGTAACACAACATTAACGCACATGTGCACTACATCGACTTTTTATATATATATTTTTTGCATATAATACAACACTACCACACATATACAATACACAAATATTGAATATATGCAATTAAACACTATTGAACATAAAAATATATAGTAATACACATATGTAATACAACAGTATAGCACAATAATACGTATGCACATTATAACGCCTTTTTTCTATTTTTTTATTTTTTTTAGTGAAGAGTAACAAAATATAAGATTAATAGTAAAAATGGAAATTTGAAAATATTTTAATTAAAAATAATTTATAGGAGTTTTTAAGTTTTCTCTCTAATGATGAGTTTTCTCTTGATCCTCTCCAAACACACACGCACACACACACACACACACACACACACACACACACATATATATATATATATATATATGATGAGTATCATTACAGAACTCTTAAATTATTTATGAACTTTATGGAGATCTAAATAACTAACGTTTTAAAAAAAATTGTATGTTAATGTTATTTGAGTTTAGTTTATCACTTTTTTATATCCATTTTTATGGTTACAATTACGAAAATTAGGTTTTACACATATCTATATTTTTTTACACGTATGTAAATTTATTATTATATAAATTTCACACATGTGTAAACTTATGATTTATATATGTAATCAAACTTTTTTTAAATAGGATAAAACTATTCTCAGATAATGTTAATATATAAAAAATAAACTTAAAAAATGTTCAGTTATGAGTTTCTAAAAGTTCTTAACTTTTTTTGAGTTCCGGTGATACCAACCCTATATATATATATATAGAGAGAGAGAGAGAGAGAAAGAGAGAGAAACTGAATCAGATCCGATCAAAAGTTTTGTTTAAAAAATACCAATAAGTGAGGCACAAAATTCAATCATTTACATTGCTCGATTACTTTTTTATATATGAGTTATCAAATTTATATTTTACTTAATGTCTAAATTTATACTCTCCTTGGGCCCAAAAGTTTTTAGTAATTCTTAAAGACAACCCTTTTTATTTATAAAAACATTGTTAATTCCAACACATCAGAGTAAAACCCATGTTTTGAGATATAACGATGCAACTTGGACAATTACAGCACTACCACTTTGCCACAATTTAAGATGTACATGTGTCGTTATATTATTGTGGCTCGTCACCTCATACACTCCATATGATATTATATATATATATATATATATATCAAATACAAATGAAATTAATGTGCTAAATGTTAAAATCATGTAGAGTAATTGTATATACAAGTAGAATATTATGTAATTACTCTATAATGTAATTACATAATTACTCTACTTGTATATATAATTACTATACTTGATTCTCATGTATAGCACGTTAGTTTCATTTGTACGTTAACCTTCTCCTATATATATAAAGGGTATGGTTAATGTAAAAAAAAATAGTTTTGTGAGAAGCATAAGAATAGATGTACACCATTGGATCTAGGATCTCGTCGTTGAGTTTGGTAGTTTCTAAAAGTTGTATAGTTTCCTATTTAAATGTTATAGTGTCCTATTTAGGTGGTGTATTGTATTTTATCACACTTCTCACAAAACAATTTACGTATGTATGTAAAGCCCCGATCCCGGTGCCCTACATTTCATGTCGGATTTACTCATAAACACAGTTCTACAATCAGAGCTAATTAAAAACGTTTGAGAAGACCCGCCATGGATCTAGCCGCGTCGATACATCGATTATACAATACGAACATGAATACTTTAAATACGGTTTATTGATAAATAATGGATAAATTACATAATAAATTATGGAGAAGATAAATAATAGATCTAGGACCTCACACCTCTCATATGTGTGATCTCTCTTAATTATGAGCATGGAACCACCTATTTATAGGCCACATGCTCCATTCGTTAAGTTAACTCTAATTCGTTATGCCTCCATAACGAATTAGACTCTATTCGTCAACATTCCATGACGAATGGTAATAACTTAACGAACTAGCCCTCATTCGTTATGCTTCTATAACGAATGGACTTATACATTAACGAACTAGCCTAGATCACTAACGAATGGACCTCATTCGCTATACAAACCATAGCGAATGGGCCATTTACAATAAATATTCAATCTAGACTATCTATAATTTATTCAATCGCTACAGACAACCAAAACAGTGCACTAAAAGACTCCCCCTTTTCCGTAGCTATCGAATACTTTATCCTTGAATACTTTAACTGCAAATCACCCGTCACAAACCGTGCACTAACAACTTTCGCGGAAACGTTAACTTAATCATTCGTTACAAAAACATTCAAACTTGCCGTTTAAACATAACATAAACATCATATTTTAAAACATCATTTCTTCCGTCTTCGAATGTTAGCCGTTCAATCCATGTCATGTGTCATCCTCATGCTAACTCATTAAACATATTTACATGCGTGCATAATAAAAGTCAGCTACGCTGAGTGAGTTCTAGTTAATCAGGCAACATACAATACATTCTCATACATTCACGTATACGTATCCGAAGATACATATTCGTACTTACTGAACTTCATTCCTGACACTTTATAATTATCCGTTGGAGGACCATTGCATAATATCTATTAGAAGAACAATTACTATTATCCATATAAGTAACAACTTGTATCATCTATAAAAGGATCTATATAAACTATCCATAGAAGGATCCCTAGATATTATCCATAGAATGATCCTTAAACATCACCCATAGAAGGGACCCTATATACTTTCCATAGAAGGACCACTACATACTATCCATAGAAGGAGCCCTATACCTGATCCATAAAAGGAACCATATATATTGTCCATAGAAGGAACACGTACTCAATTATATAATATCCGTATAAGGAACGCCAATAAGGTTCGCAGTCCTTATTTACGCTATCACATATCGAGTCTAGGTCCAATAATAGTTTAGAGGGATTTGCCATCCTAACTTACTATGCTGGACGTAGATCTCATATACCTTTCGTGTACCTGCTTACACATACCTCACATATACGAACACTCTAGGTATTCTTCACATCATTCATCTAACAATCATACTCCTTGACGATACGTGCAATATCCGAAGATCGTTCACGTACCGACAGACATTCGTCCATTAGATTTATACATTTTATTGCATATATCATATATAGCATACACTTACCACATAAGCTAAGTGTATTAACATTCACATTGAGTATGCACACAGCCCCGAAAACATAACAAGGAAGTGGGCTAGAAACTCACTTGTCTCCGGTTTCTTTCCGAGTTAATAGTGATTCCTTTATTCAATTGAGCACGGCTAACTATATTAATTACACGTATCAATTTCCTAATCCTATACTCTTCATTTAGGTTGCACCAAAAATGGTTAAGTATGGTCTATTCTAATAGCCAGATCGTTCACGTACCGACAGACATTCGTCCATTAGATTTATACATTCTATTGCATATATCACATATAGTATACACTTACCACATAAGCTTAGTGTATTAGCATTCACATTGAGTATGCACACATCCCCGAAAACATAACAAGGAAGTGGGCTAGAAACTCACCTTTCTCCGGTTTCTTTCCGAGTTAATAGTGATTCCTTTATTCAATTGAGCACGGCTAACTATATATTAATTACATGTATCAATTTCCTAATCCTATACTCTTCCTTTAGGTTGCACCAAAAATGGTTAAGTATGATCTATTCTAATAGCCTTGTATTCGAATGGTATTAGAATACATTTGTGTTAGCATTCAACTTGTATTCGAATGGTATGAAATTAGAATACATTTGTGTTAGCATACATTTGTATTCTAATGGCATGTGATTAGAATACATTCGTGTTAGCATACATCTGTATTCGAATGGCATATAATTAGATTACATTTGTGTTAGCATTCAACTTGTATTAGAATACCTTTGTATTCGAATGGCATATGATTATAATACATTTGTGTTAGCATACATTTGTATTCTAATGGCATGTAATAGGCCTTGTATTTTCCTTCTGTCTTTCTCTCTTTCAGGTATTTGAATAAGGCACTTGTCCCATTCAAATACACCCACTGATGGGTTAGTGTTCATACTTTTATTATTATTATTATTATTATTATTATTATTATTATTATTATTATTATTATCATCATCATCCAGACTCTCCTTATAGCACCATATCACTCCTTAAGCATTACCATATCTTCCTTAGCCTAAGATCTCGTCCGGGTGTCCATAAAGCTTGAACCTTTATCGATCCCAACCCCGTTTAGGCTAGATCTAGGGTTTTTACATGAACCGTACCTACTAATGAGTCCATTAAATCCATTTTTAACATCAATTTTACATTTTTATGTTATAAAATACCCGATTTGTCTTATTACCAAGTCTTAGGGCAAACCGTTCTTTAAAACATAATCTTTATGTGTAAAGAACATAACTTTATACGCTTTTAGGCTACGGTTAGCGTTGGTATGCAACAATAGGCTTGTATCTTGCTTGTATATTCAAGATCTATCAAGATCCAAGCTTGGTTGTTGATATTGAACCTTGGCCGATTTTTAGAGAGAGTTTATGTGTGTTTTAGAGTGTGTAGGAGGCTAGGAGATAAGAAATGAGGGTTTTAGGGTTTGAGGGTTTTAGGGAGGTTTAACGAGTATTTATACTCTCTTAAGCCCTTGGACCTAAGGCACATCACCACCCTTTAATCCATCTTTCATAACCAAGTCCATACTCCTTTATTATATTTAATCTTAATTGAATATTAACACACATTTAACAAACATATTTCCTCTATTTATTATTATAAAAATTATGATGTTACAATGTATGTATGTATGTATGTATGTATGTATGTATGTATGTATGTATGTGTAAGGCCCCGTTGCCAGTGCCATACATTGGACGTTGGATTTACTCATAAACACAGTTCTAAATATCAGTGTTAAATAAAACTTTCACGGAATATTAAAACTTCAAAGAACGTTTCAAGTTATTAGAAAAACTCGTCTCAATTAACATCTTTTGACTTTCCAACATAATCATTATTTATATAAAACGTCACAGGTCTTCGGATGCCAGCTTCTTATTCTTCCACCATGTGTCCTACTCAAGCTAGCTGTCTCATCCTACTCACCTGCTTGCATACTAAAAGTCAGCTACGCTGAGTGAGTTCTATTTAATCAAATAACATACAATACTTTCACATACTTATACATACGCATTCGTAGATGCATATTATATACTTAACCTGCTTATCTTACTTTCATACGTACATGAGTATATACCTTCTCCCTTCCTTTCATTATTTCTTTACATACTTTACATCTATTCATACTTTACATACTTATAAGTTTTAAAGAGCGTTACGCCCTACTGCCTCGAGTATTATTAGGGCTCGGTCCCTTTTCTGCCTCAAATATTATTAGGGTCCAGTCCCTTTCTACCTCGAGTATTATTAGGGCTCGATCCCTTGCAGTGGTCAAACATATCATCAATCCTTGGCAAAGGATATCTATTCTTTACCGTAAGTTTGTTCAACTTGCGATAGTCTATGCACATTCTCATACTTCCATCCTTTTTCTTAACAAACAACACCGGTGCGCCCCACGGGGAAACACTTGGTCTTATAAAACCCTTGTCGAGGAGTTTTTGCAGTTGGGACATCAATTCTTTCATCTTGGACGACGCTAGACGGTAGGGCGCTTTCGCGATGGGCTGGGCTCATGGTATTAAATCTATCTGGAATTCTATCTCTCGCTCCGGTGGCAACCCCGGAAGATCCTCTGGGAATACTTATGGGTAGTCGCGCACGATAAGAACATCCTTCATTTCTTTCGTCTCGGCCATAGCGTTGACAACATACGCCAGGTAAGCACCGCACCCTCGCCTTAACAAACCTTCGGCTTTTATCATCGAAATGACATTAAGCCTAGAACTTTCCTAATCACCATAAACCGTCACCGCACTACCATCCAAGGTCTTTAACCTTATTATCCTACTTTTACACACTATCTGAGCTTCATACTCAGACAACGAATCCATTCCCAAAACCACATCGAATCCTCCTAAGGTCATAACATACAAAGTGACAGGGAACTCATGTCCCTCTAACTCTATCTTACAATTCTTAACCATTTTCATTATTTTCACTGAGGTGTCAATAGCGGTTTCTACTATGAAAGTTTCAGACACTCGGTAACATTTAATTTTAGCTAATTTACTAAATGGTGTGGCTACGAAACTTTTGTTCGCACCTGAATCAAATAATACAGAAGCAGAAATACCGTTTACCAGAAACATACCGGTCATGACATATGGAATCTGCTTGGCTTGCTCTTGGGTCAGCATGTAAGCTCTGGTCCTTGGCGTAGCTTGTTCCGCATCCTTCCTCCCACCTCCTCCAGCTTCACCTTCGGTGCACTCCCTAGCAAAGTGACCTGTCTTACCGCATTTGTAAAATGAGGACTTTGCGGTACAATCTGGAGCATAATGCCCCACCTTCCCGCACTTGTAACAAGCATTCGAACCAAACTTGCACTCACCAGCATGACTCTTTCCACACTTGTAACAAACTTTCGAACCCTTACCCCATCTGCACTCACCACCATGTATCTTGCCACAAGTCTTGCACAACTTCTTCTCCCCGACTGCTTGTTCTTAGGGTTTCACATTTGAGTACTGGGTCATTTAGCAGGAACGACCCATTTCTTATCCTTCTTCTCTTCAGCCACCACATCATCTGTCGACAAGTCGTCGTAAACCATTTCTATGAGCCCTACAGCAGAATCAAAGGTACCGGGTCTACTAGCCTTGACCAAGACGCGAACATTCTGTGACAGTCCTCTCATATAGCACTTGATCCTCTTGGCCTCAATGTTAACCATATCAGGAACCAACCTAGACATTGGGTTGAATTCAGTAGTATACTCTCGGTGTGTCATCTTTCCCGCTTTCAAGTTAAGGAACTTCATCTCCGCCCTCTCAACTTCGGTGTCAGCACAGAACCTTTTCATCACCAACTCTTTCAGGTCATCCCACCTCATAGCCTTAATCTCATCCCGACTCTTCCTCTGCTCCACACTTTCCCACCAATATATAGCTTCCTCACCAAACGACTGAGTGGCATAACCCACTGCTAAACCAGTAAGCTTCAGCGAGTCGCAACCTTTGAATGACTTGTAGTTACACCTACCTTGGCCTCTCTTTTTGTCATCAACCTTCACCGATCGAACTTTGCTCGAGTCACCCTTCTCTCCTTCATCATCCTTCCTACTCTTTTCCCCAGACTTCTGAGTAGTTCTTACATGACTTTCAGCAGAATTTTCAGGATTCAAGTTTTTCACAGCAGCGACTACAGCTTGAGCAATGGCTGCTTGAACTGCAGGGTCAAGTTGATACCCTTCGTTGTTGCTCGGGTTTCGACCAGATGCACTTCCTTCTTCCTAAGTGTTAGTGGCTGTTCTTACAGAAGGTTCTCGGACAATGCGTGGTCTACCACGTCGTCCCGTACGACCTCCTCGCTCAACGGTCTTCCTTGCTCCAGCCATTCGTATTCTATAAGGAAACACAAACATCATCACTCAAGGAACTATTTAGTACAATGATAGTAAGGCTAACAGGTAATAACTGTGGCCAGCTGTGATTAGCTGAGCACGTTACTTTCCGTGTCCTATACACTTCCCTTTATGAGTCTACTTGTGCTAAGTTCTACTTTTAAACAGTTAATCAATCAGATAATCAATTAATCCCATCCCTAACATTCACATATCCTTTCTTTAGCAATTAAGCTAACATTAACATACATTATTTAATCATACCTTTACCTTTACTGAGCTTGCTTGAGTGACACATGACAATCTTGAACATGCATCTTCTTTCCTTTCTTACTTTAATCTCATTCTCTATTCGAGTCTAAGCATGTAGGATGCTTAATTCTCTCGAACTTTGCTCTGATACCAACTTGTAAGCCCCGTTACTGGTGCCCTACATTGGACGTTGGATTTACTCAGAAACACAGTTCTAAATATCATAGTTAACTAAAAATTTCGCAGAATATTAAAACTTCAAAGAACATTTCAAGTCATTACAAAAACTAGTCTCAATTAACATCTGTTGTCTTTCCAACATAATCATCAATTAAATAAAACGTCACAGGTCTTCGGATGCCAGCTTCTTATTCTTCCACCATGTGTTTCCTCAAGCTAGTTGTCTCATCCTACTCACCTGCGTACATACTAAAAGTCAGCTACGCTGAGTGAGTTCTGTTTAATCAAATAACATACAATACTTCACATACTTATACATACGCATCCGTAGATGCATATTATATACTTAACATGCTTATCTTACTTTCATACATACATGAGTATATACCCTCTCCCTTCCTTTCATTCTTTCTTTACATACTTTACATCTATTCATACTTTACATACTTACATGTTTTACGCCCTACTGCCTCGAGTATTATTAGGGCTCGATCTCTTTTCTGCCTTGAATATTATTAGGGTCCGGTCCCTTTCTACCTCGAGTATTATTAAGGCTCTGTCCCTTTCTGCCTTGAATATTATTAGGGTCTGGTCCCTTTTCTGCCTCGAGTATTATCAGGGCTCGGTCCCTTTTCTTCTGTACCTTGCCATACCTTTATATTTGTTAATAACATACATATATCATCCGTACATTGTATATAACATTCATATCTTATTTATAACCCTGACAATACATGCAATATCCGAAGATCATTCATGTACCGACAAGAAATCATTCATATCTTTCACATAAACATATATGGCTTACACTTACCATATAAGATAAGTGAATTAACTAATCACATCGAGTATGCACACAGCCCCGAAAACATAACAAGAAATGGGGCTAGAAACTCACCTGAATGCGGTTACGTTCACCATTTACGGTTATTCCTTTCTTTAGCTGTGCGCGACTAAATGTATAACAGTTACATGTATCAATTAACTATCACTATCCATGTCGGGTTTCTAGTTTAGTTATAACCATCGATGAACGGGGGTCCGGGGGCAGCGCCCCTAGCAGTGGGTTTTAGGGGCTGCAGCCCCTAGCAGGGTCCAAGGAGCAGAGCCCCTGGCTAGGGTCGAGCACATTTTTATTTCCATTAACTGTCTTAACATATTTTTTCATTAGAATTCTAATTTTTTTTTTTATTGCTAACTCATAAAGTTTGAGGGCTTCTTCGTCATTAATCCATTTTATTCTAAGTACAGGGACCTTTCTGTCATTCATTCATAGTCTAATTCGTTATGCAGTTCTCAAATTATAATTTGTTATTTAGTTCTTTAACGAATGAGGATCCTATAACGAATGGGTCTTTTATAACGAACTGACATTTATAACGAACTGACCCTTATAACGAATTGGCCTATATAACGAATGACCCTTCTGTAACGAATGAATCTTCTAGCGAATGAGGGTTCATTCGTTATATCTCTGTTAACGAATTTCTTAACAACTGGCTTAACGAATTAAAGCTTATTTGTTACTTTCCCTTAATGAATTAAAGCTTATTCGTTACTTTTCCTTAACGAATGGGCATAAAGAATTACTGTTAATTTGTTATTCCTCCGTTAACGAATTAGAGTTAGGTCAGAGAATGTCAGAAACATTCTCTGACATTCCCTTACCTCGTACCCACCTTTTTCGGCGCCGCCTTTCCGGCACCATCATCGCCGGAAAACCGGGATCTCGCCGGAAAAGCGAGATCATTGTTATCTTTCACCGTTTTTCGTCCCGTTCGATCCAGATCTGAGCTAGGGTGACCCCTAAGCTCATCTTTTGATCGGTTTATACTCGATTCCATCCGGATCTCGTGACTTTAACGGTTTAGGGTGTCGGCTCATCGTTTCGCGACTAGATCTAGCGAGTTTGGATCCATACAATATCATACTATCATTACCTCGGGTCGGAATTGATTCTTCTTCTTGGTTTTGGTTTAGGGAAAGAGATATGAGAGACAGAGTTTAAGTGTTTGTTTTGGGCGGTGTATGTAATGGATGAGAATGAATGAATTAATGGTTAATTATGATACTTATATCATGGGTCATGGGCTTAAGCCCATGATCTTTTCCTCCTTTTCTTATTAACCCAAGTCCATTACCCATACTATTTAACCCAACACAAGCCCGGCTCCTAATAACTCATATTTTATTTATTAAACGATACGAGAAAACGGGATGTTACAGTATGTATGTATGTATGTATGTATGTATGTATGTATGTATGTATGTGTGTGTGTGTGTGTGTGTGCAGGTTCAATAGGAAACCCAAAAAAAGTGTGGAACCGATTAACTCTTCATTTAAATGTAAAAAAATAATATAAAGCTCGATTTCACATGTAAAAAGTTAGTTTTAGCAAAATTTTGGGATTTTTGTATATAAATACATGTAGAAGACATTTCAATTTAAAAAAAAAACAATTTTGTAAAATAAATTACGCTTTTTTACTGAAAATAAAAAAGATTTTTATTTATATTTAAAATCGGCTTCTACATGCGTTTATATGTAAAAAAACTCTAAAAGATTATGTAAAACTATTTTTACATTAAAAATGATTTTTTTTAATATTTGTTTACCTGTTAAATGAAGAATTTTCCCAGTTCCTTATTTTCAGTTCTCTTTTAAGCTTATATATATATGTATATATATATATATATATATATATATATATATATATATATATATATGGAGAGGATCATGAGAGAACTTCATTTTATGGAGAGAACTAGAGAACTTATAATGAAGTATTTTTAATTTAATTAAAAAAATATTTTTAAATTTTTTTTTTCATCCTTCTTATATGTTGTTATTCTTCACCACAAAAAAATATAAAAATAAAAAAAATAAAAAATTAACGTTGTAATGCATATATGCAATACATCGACTTTTTTTATAATGCATATGTGCAATAGTGTGCATTTTGATATTTGAAATAGTATTTAATAACATATATATATATAGTTGTTTGTATTGTATATTTGCAATAGTATTATATTATATACAAAAATAAAAAAAATCGATATAGTGCATATGTGCATTAGTGTTGTATTACATATATGCAATAATGTGTTTAGCATACAATTATTAGTGTCGTATTTGCATATATTCAATAATGTGTATTATATAACGTATTTGTGTTGAATTATATGCAATAAAACACTATTTTATATATACAATACACATTAATGCACATACGCATTACATCGACGGTTTTTTTTTAGGAACAATATCATCTTATTAAAAGGAGGAAAGAAAAAAACAATCACAAAATATTTTTTTAAAAATAGTTAAAAATAATTTTTACTAGTTCTCTAGCTCTCTTTAAGAGGAATTTTCTCTAAATTTCACCCCTATATATATATATATATAGTATCTGTACGTGTACCCGTTGGAAGTGGGTGAATCAATATAAAACACTATATTGTGAAACCGTTGTAGACAATTTTGTTGGGTGTTGCTAAATGTACCGCCTCCCCTCTACTTTTACTAAATGTACCTCCTATTTCAAGTTTCACGTTAATAAGATTTATACATTTTTTTTAATACTTTTTGCTATGTTATTATATTTTATTTATCATTAGTTTAAAAAAAATTACTACCTTTTTAAAGAAAGTTTATTTTTTATATATCATAAATAATTTTATTTATTACTTTAAAACAATCAAAAAAACATTTTTTTTCTTTAATATTTTTATAAAGTGTTTTTTAAGAAATAATTAAAGGGATAGTTTATATTAAAAAAGGTCGTACTAGTTTTTAACAAATAAGCAAAATTAGATAACATATAACTTGGTCAATAAATTTGGTTTCGTTCCTTAATTAGGTGTCATTAATCTCATGCGTATGAACCTAAAGAAAAAAAATCAAATCTTTATTTTTTGTTTTTTTTTATGTGAGGAAGAGGCATATGATAAGAAAAAGATTGTATATATATGCACACACACAAATGGGTTTTCATTATGTAACATCATGTTTTCTAGTTTCGGTTAATAAAACGAGAATTTATTATGAGTCGGACTAGTGTTGGGTTAAATGGATATGGGTTATGAATTTGGGTTATGAAAGAAAGAGGAAAAGACCATGGGCTTAAGCCCATGATCCATAAATATATATAAACCCTTAATCACCCATTTAATTCATTTTACATACATTCCATACACCTCCCAAAACACACATTTAAGCCCTCTCTCTAGTCTCTCTCTCTCTCTCTAGCCGAAATCACCAAGGAAAAACCGATCCCGATCCAAGGTAATGATAGTATGATATTGTATAAGCTTAAACCCGTTAGTTATGGTCACGAAACGATGAGCCGACACCGTTGAACCATTTAAGTCACGAGATCTGGATGGAATCGGGTATAAACCGAACCTAAGATGAGATTAGGGATCACCCTAGCTCAGATCTGGATCGAACGGGACAAAAACGGTGAAAAACGAGTTAAAACTCGTTTTTCCGGTGAATTCGCGGTTTTCCGACGACGACGCCGGAAAAGTTAATACGAGGTAAATGATGTCAGGGAATGTTCTGACATTCTCTGACCTAACCCTAATTCACTAACGGAAAGTTAACGAATTAGAGGTAATTCGTTAACGTGGAGTTAACGAATTGGAAGCAATTCGTCAAGCGTTTCATTAAAGGAAAACCTAACGAACTAGACTTAATTCGTGTTCAAATTCGTTAAAGATAAGTTAACGAACTAGCTCCCAATTTGCGTTGATCATTCGTTAAAAGGAATAATGAATTAGAAGGTCCAGTTCGCTACTTGGACTGGTTCGCTATATGGACTGGTTCGCTATATGGACTGATTCGTTAAGGGTCCAGTTCGTTAAAGGGTTCAATTCGTTACAAGAACCAGTTCGCTAAGATAAGCCAATTCGTTAAGAACCAGAAAATGAACTAGAAGTTTGATAAAATGACAGAACAGTTACTGGTCTTAGAAAAAGAATGATTTAATTACAATGAAGCCCTTGAACTTTTAAGTTAGCAAATCATTGAATGATTCAAAATTCTAATGGAAAATGTAATACGGTAGCTCGACCCCAGCCAAGGGCTCTGCCCCTTGGACCCTGCTAGGGCTGCCGCCCCTAGACCCCGCTGCCAAGGTCGTTGCCCCCGGACCCCCGTTCATTGAGGGTTATAATTGGACTAGAAATACGATATGGATAGTGATAGTAATTAATATGCGTAATTGTTATACAGTTAGTCGTGCACAGCTAAAGAGGGGAATAACTGTAAACGGTGAACGCAACCGCATTGAGGTGAGTTTCTAGCCCCACTTCCTTGTTATTTTTTCGGGGTTGTGTGCATACTCGATGTGATAGTTAATACACTTACCTTAAATGTTAAGTGTATGCCTTGTATGATTTATGTATAATGATTGCTTGACGGTGCGTCAACGATCTTCGGATATTGCATGTACCGTCATGTGGTAGTTAAAGATATGATTGATATGTATGATGTAAGATATGATGTATGTACGAATATATATGATGTATACATAATGTATGTATGATATGTTGATGGTACGTGAACGCTTTTTGGAGATTGCACGTATTGTCAAGGAAGGTATGTAAGAACATGTATGGTACAGTTGCATGAAACAAAGGGACCAGACCCTAATAATATCTGTGATGTTGGGGACCAGACCCTTTATAATATCTGTGATGTTAGGGACCAGACACTTATAATATCTGTGAGGTTATAGGGCGGGAGGCCCTTTAAATAGGATGTATAGTTATATATGAAGAGTAAGTATGATTAATGTACATCCCCTTCGGGCACGTGTGCAAGTATGAGAACAGATTGTATGTTGTATGATTAACTAGAACTCACTCAGCGTAGCTGACTTTTAGTATGCACGCAAATGAGTAGGTTGAGGCAGCTTGTATAGGAGGAAGCACATGGCATGATCTTGAAGAAGCTAGCATCTCAAGAAATGTTATGTTATTTTTAAGACAATGTTTTATGTTTAAATAATTTGAATGTCCGTTATGACAAGAAAGGATGGTTATGTAATATAATGGTTTGAATGTTTTAATATTCCGCGAATGTTTTAATTAACTCTGATATTTAGAACTGTGTTTATGAGTAAATCCAACGTTAAAGTGAGGCACCGGTAACGGGGCCTTACACATTATATATACAGGGTTTATGTCATTTCAGAATTCAAAAAAAGTTAACAACTTTTAGGAACTCTTAATAACTATGCATTTTTTAATTTTTTTTATCTATTAACATTATTTGAGACTAATTTTATCATATTTTAAAAAACAAATAAATAAGTTTGAATGGATGGTTTTTATGTACATAACACACTTATTTGTACGTAAGAAAGACAAAGTTTAAAAATATGAACTTTTAAGGAAAAATTAAATAATTTGATATTTGTTTTTTCTGTTTTATACTAGTGTAATGTTATGTAAATATTCAGAAATACCATTATTTTTCTTATAAAACTTATGATTTTAGCCCTTTATATATATACTAGTTTTTGTACCCCGTATTATGAGGGTTGTGTTTTTTCCGTGTCTAAAATTTATATATTTATTGATTTTAGTTTTATTAACTGTAAGAAAGTTAATAATATACTTAAGGTTTTATGATGAAAGAGTTTCACAAATAAATGAGATGCTATAATCCGTTTATATGGGTTTGGTGAGACCCATGACCCGCTTATTTATTTATTTATTTATTTGCTATAAAACTGTTTTTTAATATAAATAATATTATTTCTCAAAAAAATGGATATTAATTTTTAGTATATCCATATTTTATAGGATTTTCATATCAAATATTTTGTGAAATTAATTTTTAATATAATTAGATGTTATAACCATTTAAAGTTATCAGGGTTTGACGAGACCCATACCCGTGAATTCGGGTCTAATGCATGAGAAATATTCTTTTACAAATAAAACAATCGGGTGGCTTGAAAAAAAATGTAAGAAGCAGTCAGAGAGCTTCTAAAGGTTTCATATATATATATATATATATATATATATATATATATATATAAGATTAAGAATCTTAGTTCTATTGTTTTCTTTTTCTTTTTCTTTTCCTTTTCCTTTTCCTTTTTTTCTTTATTTTTCCTTTTTTTGCGCACAACATGTATTGTAATTTATTTACATACTCATATGTTGTTTTATATTATTCGTTTGTAATATTTATATATTTTTTTGGACTTTAATTTTATTTATTGTAAGGAAGTTGATAATATACTTAGGATTTGATAATAAAATGGTTTTAAAAATAAATGAGACGTTATACCTGGTTTAAAAGTTATATGGGTTTAGTGAGACCCATGACCTGCTTATTATTTTTATTTACTCTAAAGTTGTTTCTTAATTATAAATAATATCTTTTTAAAAAAATGGATATTGATTTTTAGTATATCCCTATTTTATAGGATTTTCATATCAAATATTTGATTAGATTAATTTTTAATATAATGAGATGTTATAACCCGATTAAGGGTTGGTGAGACTCATACCCATGAATTCAGGTAAAATGCATGAGAATTCTTCATTTAAAAATAAAGCAATCTGGGGGCTTGAGAGAATTTAGGGAGCTTTCGTTTATATATATCATCGTATTGCGGGGGTTGTTTTACATCTTTTTTCGTTTATAATATATATATATATATATATATATATATATATATATATATATGTATGTATATATATATATTATTTTAATTTTATTTATTGTACGAAAATTAATAATATACTTAGGGTTTAATGATGAAAGAGTTTCACAAATAAATAAGATTTTATAACCTGTTTTAAAAGCTATTTGGATTTGGTGAGATCCATGACCCACTTATTTTTTTTTACAATGCAATTTTTTCTTAATTATAAATAATATCTTTTTATAAAGAATGTATATTAATTTTAAGTATATCTCTATCTTATAAGATTTTCTTATCAAAAATTTGATGAGATTAACTTTTAATATGATGATATGTTATAACCCGTTAAAGGCTATCAGGGTTTGGTGAGACCCATACCCATGAATTCGGGTCAAATGCATAAAAAGCCTTCATTTAAAAATAAAACAATATGGTGGCTTGAGAGACCTTAGGGAGTTTTCGTTTATATATATTTAAGATATATATATGTGTGTGTGTGTGTGTGTGTGTACTAGTATTTACACACCCGCGTTGCGGCGGGTAGTGGGGAAGAGGGTGTGAAATCGTTTATTTACAATTTCACTTCACTCGAAAACATGGAGTCGTCACCATCACTATCTTTCGTGAACTATTCAGGAAATCAAATCTCTATATATAATAAATGAAAACAGGTTCTGACACGTGTCACCCCCACATTCATTTGGGACACGTGTCATCACCATGTTTCATTTGATATTGTGTTCAAAAATTAGGAGGCCACGTCTCCCCTAAAATTGAACCTGGTTTTTTTGGCCTTTCCACCTTTATTCTACCTAAACTCTAACCCCATTTCTCTCTTCTCCTTCTCTCTCCTTCTCTCATTCCACCACCGTTTCTCCCTTTCTCTCTTCTCCACAACCGTTTCTCTTTCTCCACAATCTCTAAATAATTATATTGTAGATCTTCTAAATCCATACCGCTTCATATCTTGTGACAAATCATGTACTTCAGTGTTGTGTTCATTAGTTCCGATTTTTGGTCGACAAATCATCTTCACCGCCGTCGAGCCTCACTGTTTAAGGTGACTTTTAATATGTTTATATATCCATTATATCCCTTATTTTCTCTAAATACATTGTTCGTATGTTCTAATTCTGAAATTAATTTGATTTAGGGAAAATTGAGGTTCGGTTCATCTAAACCCTCCCGTCTGTCGGCTTTGTTGATGGTGAGTGCAGTTAATTTTGTTATGTTAGGTTGTATTATTTTTTTTAACTTTTTATTAATAAATAATTTTATGTTGTGTATTCAGATTCATATTCTCAACAGTGAAGATGAAGATGAAGTTAAGAGTATTGTTTTGTTGTTCAAATATTATATTGAATTTCATTCTTTAATTTTCAATTTTCTATATTTTTGAATTATATTTACTTTCCAAAATTGTCTTCTATGTTTTGCAAGTACATATCATCTTAGCTGGAATCAATAACTTTGCTTGAATCCGAATTGAGAAATGGTTTCAAACAGTAATCATATTCATCATTAATTAAGGTATGTGTTATTGATTTTTTAAATATTGTAATTCCTTATATGTATATGTTTTTCTATATTAACAATGTGTACCATATTGAGTTGTGTTATGTATGTTTGTATGTTATGTATTCAGATTCAGATTCATATACATTGAAGATGAAGATGAAGGAGTACCGTTTTGCTGTTTAAATATTATATTTAATTTAATTATTTAATTTACAATTTTATATATTTATGAATTCAATTTACTTTCCAAAATTGTTTTCAATATTTTGCAAGTACACATCAACTAAGCTGGATTCTAGATTGATTAATGGCTTCAATATCATGGTTTTAATGGCAATTTCTTCAAACAGTGAGTCATCTTCTTCGTAGATTATTTTTATTATTTTTTATTTTTATTGAACTTTAATATATTATATTTATTTTTAATATTAGTTACTTATTTTAAATTGATTCGTTTTGCATATCTTTACAGATTACATTATGTTTCTTCAATCAAGATTGAGACTAATCAATTTATCATATGATGTATGGTGTTAAGATATAATCAAATTTAGATTTTCTTTAAAAGTATGTATTTGTTTATTTTAATTTATAATCAAACATTTACATGTTACATATTTAAAAAACAGAAACATAATTTTTAAATTAATTAAATGTAAACATTATCATGTGTTTAGACTTTCCAAAAAGTTTCAGTAGTGTTTAAAAAACTAATTATATTTTGGCTGTATCCTCTTATGATATATGGTTATTTTTCAAGTTCAAAAAGTTCTAGAAAAGTTATATCCACCTTACCTAAATATGTTTACCAACTTTTCAATTCAAAACTTTTCACATTTTACAATACATTTATCTAACCAACAAATATCAAATTTGATTTTTTGATAAGTAATTTATATACAAACTAAAATATATATTTATTTTGCTAATTTGTTTCATATACTCAAAAATATATTATTATTTTTTTATGAGTAATTTATATCAAACTGAAATTTGGATGTTATATAATTAAGTTACATTATTAAAATGTTGGGTCTTTATATTATGTGATAAATATTTAAAACTTATCAGTTCTATTAGATAATGATAGAAGTCATTTATTTTGATATGATGGCCACACACTATATATATATATATATATATATATATATATATATATATATATATATATATATGTATGTATGTATGTATATATGTATGTATGTATGTATATATAAAGAAATTTGATCAACATTGAGACTCTTTCAAATTCCAATAAAGATTGAGAGTAATGAAATTGCCATATACATTTTCCATTTTCGTTTAAAAGTATATATTTGTTATTATTAATTTTGACAAAAAGTAAACTTTTACATTTTAAAGTATTCACTCTTTCCAAAAAAATTGTAAATATTCTTAGAAAGCTTAACACTGTGTTTTCGAGTTTTTAATTAAAAGAAAGGAATGTATAAGATTGGATAGGATGAGAGAAGAAAAGAAAGTAGATGCATATAATGCATTCTCAAGTTTAATGAAAAATGAAAGAAATGGGAAGAAAAGAAATGGTTAATTACATTCTTTAGTTTAAATGAAAGGAAATGAAAAGAAAAAATATGTAGTTTTACAAATATAGCCTTTTTAAAACAATTATTAGATGTAGATTGAAGGGTAAAGTGGTAATTTTAAATATTTATCATTTTCTTTCTTTCCAAATCATGCCAAATTGGCAAGAAAACTTTGGGACTAAAAACACCCAAGTTTTCCGATCATTTCCTATCATTTCTTTTATAAAAAAAACTCAAGAATGAAGATTCAAACTAAAATCTTATTATTTCCTTTCTTATCCTATGGAAAAAAAAACTCAAGAATACAGTGTAATAGATTCTGTTTGTTTCCTTTTTGATGTATGATTTTATTTCAACTTTAAAAAAGGTAGAAAGGTAATCTTGAGTATAGCTAAATATTTTGACATTTCAATCTATAAACAATATTCATATTCATATTTGTCAACTACAAGGACAAGTTTACCATTTCGAAATTGTGAGCGTGTGTTAGACTACTTATAGAGATTATAGACGAAAAAAAAAACAAAATTATATTTTAGGTTGTATGAAAAAAAAACAGAAATTTGATCAATATTTAAACAGTTTCAAATTCCAATCAAGATTGAGCCTAATTAAATTGTCATATACATTTTCCATTTTCGTTTAAAAGTTTATATTTGTTATTAATTTGGAATCAAAGATTTACATATCACGTATTTAAAAAATACAAACTTTAATTTCGACAAAAATTAAACTTTTATATTTTAAAGTGTTCACTCTTTCCAAAAAAAACTGTAAATATTTTTTCCAAATCTTAATATATTCTGTTTTTTTTTCCTTTTTGATGTATTGTTTTCTTTCAACTTAAAAAAAAGGTAGAAATGTAATATTGACCTTACCTAAATATGTTGAACTACTTATAGAGATTACAGATGAAAGAAAACAAAAATATAATTTAGTCTATATGAAAAAAAAAACAGAATTTTTATCAACATTGAGACTATTTCAAATTATGTAACATCCAGTTTTCTCGTTTCGGTTAATAAAATAAAATATGTGTTATTATGGGTCGGGCTTGTGATGGGTTAAGTATCAGGGTAATGGACTTGTGTTAAAAAGTAAAGGAGGAAAAAACCATGGGCTTAAGCCCATGACCCATGATATAAATACCATAATTAACCATTAAGTCATTCATTCTCATCCATTACATACACCACCAAAACACATACTTCAGCTCTCTCTCATATCTCTTCCTTTAAACCGAAACCAAGAAGAAGAATCGATTCCGACCCGAGGTAATGATAGTATGATATTGTATGGACCCAAACCCGCAAGATCTAGTCGCGAAACGACGAGTCGACACCTTAAACCGTTAAAGTTATGAGATCCGGATGGAATCGGGTATGAACCGATCAAAAGATGAGCTTAAGGTTCACTCTAGCAAAGATGAGCTTAAGGTTCACCCTAGCTCAGATCTGGATCGAACGGGAAAAAACGGTAAAAGGTCCAACAACCATTGCTCAAATTCGAACAGTCAACTCTGTCGGATATCCAACATTTAGAGATGCATGTCAAAGAATGTTTCTGGCATTCTCTGACCTAACCCTACTTCGTTAGCGGAGACATAATGAACTATCATGCAATTCATTATGCCCATTCGTTAAGAAGGGATAACGAATTAGAAGCAGTTCGTTAAGCCATTCATTAAGTAATTCGTTAACGGAGAACTGACAAATGAACCCCCCAGTTCGTTATAAGGGCCAGTTCGTTATAAAGATTCAGTTCGTTATAAAGGTACATCTCGTTATAAAGGTTCAATTCGTTATAAAGTCCACTTGTCAAGAAGTAACGAATGAGCCCCATTCGTTAAGAAACTGGATAACGAATTAAAATTTGAAAGAATGACATAAAGGTCCCTGGACTTAGGATAAAATGGAATAATTACAAAGAAGACCTTGAACTTTATGAATTAGCAAATAAAATAATAAATTAGAATTCTAATGAAAAATGTGTTAAGACAGTTAATGGAAATAAAATTTTCCAAGCTGACCTGACAGCTCGACCCCGTGCTTTTTATCACGGGGGCGTGCTTCTGAGGCACGCCCCCGTGCTTTTTATTGACATGTGCCTAAATCCTTTTTGTCTTATTTGAGGGTGACCAGGGCCCCGTTGTCAAGGGGGCACGGCCCCGTGCTTTTGCCTTATGTGTTTGTCTTTTCTTGTAGATTTTTGTCTTTTCTTGTGTTCAGAAGCATGAAGACGTTTTTCTTGTTTTTTTCTTGTGTTTTCTTCATTTTTATCTGTCTTTTCGCTTGTTTCTTCGTTTGAGGCTTGGGTTTACCTGAATTTGCATTTTATTATGATAAGTAGCCTTTTGAGCTATGTTATATGATAGAAATTACAGTTTTTAGAGATTATTTGATGCTAAAAAGATGTATAATTTTATGTACATCATCCAGCGTCCTCGCCGGACCTGGCACCACCGGTTCGGCCCTGAATATGATACCATCTTGTAACATCCAGCTACCACCGCACCATAATATTGTCCGCTTTGGCCGGCACATACCACTATCGCCTCACGGATTTGCTTTTGGTTGCCCAGGTGGTCACCCATTTTCATACTATTCCCACCTGAGCACGCTTAACTGTGGAATTCTCCTCTCATCCACTACCATTAAACGCCCAAAACGCGTTATGATGGGGAAGTATTCACCTCCTTAAAGAAGGCTTAGTTCTCATTCCCAACCGATGTGGGATGTCACATCTGTTAAAAAAAACTTAACAGCGTCAAGCTTTTTTCAAATTTCAAATTGATGTTTTAGGACTTTCGATCGGAATGAGGATACGAATCGATTGATGTAAAACCTACCTCTAAATGGTGCTCCAAGCAGCTTGAATTTTGTTAATTCAAAGTTTACACGCTGGAATTGAAGCATATTTTAGTCGTTTGGATCACTGTTTTGAGTTAAGTTTTACATCACTCGACTCGTATCCTCATTGTGAACGAAAGCCCTAAAACATCAATTTGAAATTTGAAAAAACTTAACGTCGTTAAGTTTTATTAACCGGGTCAAATGAAAACAAACAGTGTGAAAGTTGAGACCGGTGAAAACTATTTTCTAAGTTGGAATTATTATCGGTCAATTGCATTAAATTGAGAATCCAATTCGTCGTTTTTTTATTATTTAAGTATAACTAGAATTCTATTATTATTAAATATTAATTTGGTTAAAATACTAAGTTAACATTATATTCAAGAATTAAAAAGTTTTTTAGCAGTTTTGAGAGCGGAATCTAGGAAGGTTGCTAAGCATGAGCCATGAGGTAGCGTGTTTGGAGAATCAACATGTGTTCATTCCATTTGCCTTCGACACATTTGGATCCCTAGCTCCTGAGGCGGTTCGCTTCTTGGAGCGGGTGCAGAAGGTGGTCCACAGTGACTCGCAGAGCCCGAGGAACCAAGGATTTATATTTAGTAGAATAGGCTTTGCGATTCAAAAGGGGATAACGGCGCAGCTTGTTGCTCGCTTACCCATTAACCAAATGTAGCTCTGTTATATATAATAACTTTTATTTAGTTTTCACTCATTTCTTCCCCCTTTTGACTTCCAAAAATTGAATACTTAAAGAAATAGTTAAATAATAAAAGGAAACAAAACTAAAATTAAAAGATGAAATTAAATTATGAAATTTTATTTAAGTAACAAACATTTTTGTTAAATTTACTAAAAGACGTTTGGTTAAATTTGACTTAAATAATATAAAAGAAAAAAAACTCAAAAACCGTCCCTAGGGTAGATCCAAAATCGAACTGATGATATGTTCTTTGTTGGACGCACGCGTTAGTTTATTAATGAACAATATATACGTGGAGTCCATAGCGGTGGCAGAAAGAGACTACAAGAATTGATATGCAATATTAGAAGGTGGTTGTCGGAATTGATAGTTAGTGGCTAGGGTTTATAAATGCAGGTCACGTCTCATAACTAATGGTGAGACGCTGCCTGTCATGGCAGCTATTATTTAGTGGCAACTAGGTTTAGGAGATATGACCGATAACATATAAAGGTAAAACATAATTTATTGACATTGATTATTGTTACTTTTTATTAGAAGTATGTACATAGAGAAAAATATAAACCTTAACACTGTTAGACTAAGCTAACGGACCCTAATGACACTAATATATTTTAACATCCATACTCCCAACTCCTAACCTTTTCTCCTTTTTTTAAAAAGAAAACTGAGTTGAAATTCTTATGTCTTAAAGAGCATTAAATCCGAATCACATCATTGTTGATGAAAGCTAAAAGCATATTAATGAGTATAATAACATAAATTTTATGTTTTTTTAAGGAAAGTCATGTTAGTAAACTGTTGGTCTATAAATAAAAAAACAAAAAAGAATTGTAAAGTTCAACAACATTGTATGGCTACAAATCAAGCTTTATCTAGCATAAAGTGTTGTGGAGCTTGCATGGTCTCAATGGCATGGATTGCTTTCTTTTTATATATTTTTTTTCCCACTTTCCTTGTTAATTTTAGTGAATGATTTGCTTATGAGTAGGGATTGCTCTTTACACAAAAAAGTTTTCTTTTCTTACCCAACAAAGGCTTATTTAGATAAACATAAAATAATATATAAAAAAAAAGCCCCCCCAATCAACCAATAGTTAGTTAAAAAGGAGTTGTGTGCAAATCACCTCCCATTCCATTACCTCAAAAGAAAGATTCTTGAATACAAAATAACATAATTGTATCCATAAAGATGCTCATAAAATATGTGACATTTCTACAACATATTGCTTGCTTATATAACTAAAACTTTCAACAACTCTTAAAAAGATTTAGATTTAATACTTCCTCTTCCGTATTATGAAGGTCGAGGATCTGATGACGTCATCATCCGTGGTCAACGCTGTCTCCAGGGCCTTCAAAGACTCCGGTTTCGTGAAATAAGTGAACAACATATAGATTCCATCCAAATAAGTGTTTGTCTCACCAGCTTTATTCTTCTTTTTTATGCTATAAGCAAGAGGGATCACACCCCTATTGAAGACCTCAACATACATGCCACCACCAGCAACAAGCAACTGCAAAAGAGTATAAATATTATTAACTGAATTAATCACTAAATTGAATAAACAATTCATGATTTGTTTTGCCCACTTCACTTGACATCTAATACATTATAAAGCACTCAACTTTTAATGTTAAATCTATTCGGTTTATTATTATTTGAGCAAATAAATGTACGGATGGTCCCTGCCTAAGTTTCATTAACATTAATAATTCTTATGAGTGATCCCATATTATAGGGTATTTTGGTAACTTTACAACCACTTAATGTCTATCCACTTTACGTTTTTACAAACTATTAGTCTAAAGGTGTAATTAATAAAACTTAAGAACCAAAACCGAAATATGGCCATACCACAGGGACCATCTTCCTTATTTAAAGTTGTGGCTTATGGTCTAGTTAGAGTTGAGCACTAAAAAGGTAACGGGTCTGGTCATCGTTTTCATGACGTGTTCTTGACTCGTAAGTCTGTAATACCAACAAACAAAGGGATTCCATGTCATATGCATATAAAACAGGAATTGAAAATTTAAAGAAAATGGTAAGCCAAAACAGATTATAAACGGAATAAATAAAATAGCAAGTGCTTGTTATGAGATCCTATAACAGTATTTAAAAGGTAAATTGTACATGTTTTGAGTTATATTGTAATGCTGATGTGATCAGCAAAGATGAATATTTGTGGCCTATAATTAATTAGCTTAAAATATTTGAAGTGATGATTCATTTATACAAACTTTCAATACACCATTTTATGCAACATGGGAACCACAAAATGAAAAGGTTGAACAATTGAAATGATTAAAGCCTTAAATTTTATGAAATCACAATTAAAGGTACTTTTGGCAGTTTATAGAAACTAAAGTGTACTTTCTTGCATACTCATACCTATGGGTTGCGTCTAAAGGACCACCACTGACACACTATCTAGACATAACAAATGTGTCATGCGAGCCGTATGACAGGAGAAAAATGGTTATATGGCCCGTATTTTAGACGAAGAATGGTCACATGGGTAGTATGAGGGGCAATCATAAAAGGCATGTATGACCATTTGCGCCCTACCATATAGCCCGTATTTTAGACTCTGGTTTGCAGACTTGATTTGATATCATACAGCTTGTATGATGATGTGACAGACACACTGGTGTACACTTTTGTATAGCAGATATTAGTTGTTTGGAAGCATGAAGACAAGTAATATGTTTTGAAATGCTAATGTAGGTTCCCTGAATGGATCAACACGAGATATCTCGATCTACTTAGGTGCGGAATCCCTGCGTAGGTCGTTACGAGTGTAGAAGACACGAATAGATCAAACACACGATACGAATAAACAAACACGTTATATTATAACCGAAACACGTGATATGAATCACTGACTACAAGAAACTCTCTGGTTTACACGTTACACACGATATCACGATCTCTATCTTATTCTTTCAAACCAGCCGTAACCTAGCATATATATTCACGACAACTTCGCCTGGCATGTTCAGGCGAAGTTGTCCATAACTTCGCTTGACTAACAAGTTCGCCTGATAAGCGAACTTGTCAGTAACTTCGCTTAAACATAAACAAAACACAATTAACATTACAGACACTAGACTATGAACTACTGACATTATGCACCAACAGACTCCCCCTTGGCAGTAGCTTCATGTCTTGATCTTCAAGCACGTGTCCTGTAATCTTCAATCTCTTGGTCTTCATGCATGTACTCCTTCTCTCACGCATACTGTGACTACTCGCTGATATTTCCTCGCTTCGTCTTTCCAATCAGGAATATAAAATATCTTCTTTTCATTTAACACCTGCAGATCAGCTTTCGATAAATTAACAAGATGCATCGGATCATACACTCTTAGCACTTCTTGTTCGTCTTCGTCTTCCATCACGGCTTCAGCAGTCTGGCAATCAACATACCACCATTTAAGATCTTTCAACACATCTTGAGGCATAGTCTTCATTGGAACCTCTTTCATGCATCGAATCGGTTTGTACTTCATTACCATCCATGGCTTGCCATCTGATCTCATTCCTCTTTCCTTATCTTCCACTAGCTTTCCCTTCTGTGGCTTTAATAACTCAAACTTCTTTTCTTTAATACTTTCTTTCCACACGATCTTCCCAATAACTCTGGCCATGTTGTCGTCGCTTCTATTAATCAACCCCAATCTAGCCAAATCATTCACCTCACATTCAGGCAATGTATTGAGAGATCTCAACATCCTTTTAAAGTATTGGATCCCATCATATCTTTTCACCACGAACACTTTTAACTGTTCATCATATAGCCAACAGATAATTCCTTTCTTTGATTCAGCATAGCCTTTGATATTATAACTTTTCTTGAACATGGTTGGAACAGCAGGCTTCTTAGTTTTGATAAACCAATGAGCATAGCCTTCCTTCCATCTAGGCTGCTCCTCCCATTCTGTATCATCACCTACTGTATCTTGACATACATCTGACTTTTCAACTTCAGGGATCTCGTGTTCAACATTTTCCTCAACTATTTCACCCTCTTCAACATCATCTTCTATCACAATTTCTGCACCAATCTTTTCAATCTCTTCGACTGGTAGAACATCATCTTCACACATAAATTCATCATCCAACATATCATCATCTAATTCCTTCAAGGCATCGATCACATCATCTCCCATCTCCTCGTCATCTACCAACACCACCTCATCACCACCAGAACCGCCAGCTGCGCTTGCAGACTCCCCCTGAGCTGTGGAAGTCCCAAGAGCTTGAGTAGTTCTTGGCAACTCACCACCTGCACCTTTCGATGCATTGGGATCATCGTCTCTGTCATTCTTCTTCTTTGTCCTGAGCTCGTCGCCTTTACAGCTCGTCTCCCCCTGAGATGCCAAGAACTCCTTCATAGCATCTATAATTTTTCCATGTTCAACCAGGAGGGACGACTGTAGTTGATTTTCTGCTACTAGGCGCTGAATAGCCTGGGTCTGGATAAGATTCACCCTTGATTGTTCTGCCACGACCCATTCAAGTGCGGCTATTCTTTCCGAGTCTGATAGGGTTGCATCGAAATCGAACCTCATATGCGATAAATCGTGAGTGTACTGAGGAGGGATTTCCGATGAAACCGGGACATCAGAAGTAGCTGTGGACGTAACCGCAGGTGGTATCGTGACCGACAACCCTGCAGTTGCAACGACTGTCGACTCAACAAATTGTGCAACCACCTCTGAAGGAGTAAGAGTTGGAGGTGGTAAAGACACAATCTCCGGAGTCGTCAGCTGGAAAGTAGTGATAGATGGGAGGCCAACAGATGATGATGTAGCCACCACGGGAACGTCCGTGGCGCTTGGCCTTGTGACCTGTAATGGTGTAGGGACAATTGACATACCTGACAGTGCGGGCGTAGCGAAACGTACGACTCTTGAACTCTCACCTGCTTACCTGCACATGTCCTGTCCCTTCTTGAACGTCTGATCAACTTATGAATGTCTTCTTCTTCTTCTGACTCACTGTCGTCATCCGTCCTCTTTCTCTTCCCATACGTTCTTTCTCGAGTTACCATCATACGTCTTGCCTCATCCATTACTTCATCAAAATCTGAGTCAGCCACCGTCGTAGCTGCTCTAGTAACATCCATCCTCGAAACTTGTGCTACCGAGACCTGTACATCTTCTTGAGGATCAACTCGGTCCATATCGAAGTAGCCTTGACCTCCAAACACTTCATCAAGGTCTATGTTCTCCTCTCGTGACACAACAGGCGCAGCAGGTATATGTTGAGGTGCTCCTGCCTGTTGTGGTTGAGGGTCTCTGAACTCGTCCCCATTGGCAGGAACATACTCCGGGTTGATTAAATACCCAAAGAGTGGAGTATGCCTGGGACGGAGCTCAGGTTTGCTCCTCGCGCTCGATGTCCTACACTGAGCGAAGATACGTTTGTTCACACTCTCCACGTATCTGATCGGGTGGCGCTGAGGTAGATTTGGAGCCACATGGTTCAAGATCATCTGGATGAATCTTGGATACATAATGAACCTCTCACGCGCCACTGCCCGTCTTTGTCTATCGATCTCATAGAAGACCATCTGACTGAAGCTATAACGTTTGTTATAAGTCAGAGCAGTCATCGTCGACTGCATGGTCGCACCCATCCCGTCAGTACCCGCCTTCCTCCCTGACATGCAGACAATCATTACGTGCATGAGGAAGCGCCACTGATCGAGTAGGAAACCCTTCCTTCGTTGTGTATCGCCCAACGGGCCCGAATAGCCCATTCGTAAAAACGCTCCATCTCGGAAAGGAGCCACAAAGTCCGTCGGGTCATCCCTGGTCTCATTCCCGAAACGTAAAGCCGCCCGGATTTGTTCAGAAGAGAACTGAACTTCTTGATTGTTGACGGTTGCTCGCATAACCGGGGGCTCAACGCGGCAATCGTATTCCACCGTCTGCCAAAAATCCTCAATATTGGGTAAGGATATCGGCAGAGTAGTTGTGATCGCGTGGAATATCCGCGAGCGAAGGAGGAAAGTGATGATTTCGCGGTAATCCTCCACACCACTCGCATCTGGGTCTAACGTAATATACATATTATGCCCAGGGAAGAATTGTCTCTGGTTATCTCCCCCGTCATCGCCACCAGCACCTCCAGCACCAGCAACAGCAGCCATATCTGCAACAAACGAACCAAGTTAGATAAACGTTAAAGCATAACACAAGTTCGCTTGTTACCATGAGCGAAGTTGTGATAAAATCTGTATAGGCGAAGTTAAAGGTGGGGCGAAGTTAGGAACAACTTCGCTTCATCTTTAAGTTCGTCTAATAACTAATACGTAAAAAGGTCCAGGCGAAGTTAATGATAACTTCGCCTCACCACAACATCGCCTCAGGCGAAGTTAAACCTCAGGCGAAGTTGCGGATAACTTCGCCTAATCCTTAAGTTCTCCTGAATCTGAAACGGCGACTGTTAGGTTTACGAAACAACGTGCAGTTGGTGATTTCGTGATTAAGGAATCCGGAAAACATGATATTATGGTTATCTAGATGATGAATGTGTGAACGACCACGTTAAAACAAGTATGAAACCGGGTTTAAGGATCGAACGTCCGAGGTCACTAACCGGGTGTCGAAACAACCTAGGATTAACAACAATGACAAAGATTATTAGCTATGACGACACTACGAACCTTAAATCGATAACGGAAACTGAGAAAAAGAACAAAGATGAAATCGAAAGACAAGTTCGCTGGTTAATCGGATAAGTTCGCTGGTTTTGAAAATTATGAAACTGTTGACCTTAAAAATTCCTTTATATAGGAGCAGATTTATACAGGCGAAGTTGTGGATAACTTCGCCTCGGGCGAAGTTATTCGCAAGTTCGCCGATTTATCAAATTTTACAAAATCAACCCCTATAATTTGAACAATTTGCAATTAAGTTTTAAAAACTTCCCTTTAAGAATTAATTGACACGATCAAGTCCAAGTAACCAGTTATAAAATCATAAAACTACCTAAGTACGAAAAACTTTTAAAAATTAAAGTACAAGGGATCAAATTTCAGTCTCGACAGGGACTACTACGTTTTAGAAAAGATCCGAACAGGAATCATACTAATTACGTGACTGTCACATGGATCCGTGTTTAGCTGTATTATGACATAAAGAAACAGGTTGTAGGCAGGTAAATAACTTAAGATGGTTTTCATTGTTTCTATGATACGAGTTAAGTTTAATTAAGCTCAAAATTTAAGTGGGCAACAACTCAGAGATTATGATGCCTCCTATCTATTCTCAAAGCGTATTTGGCTTTCCCCAAGTCACCTCGTATTGACTTCGACCCGTAGTGTCTGATTAAGTTGTAAGTATTCTTCGATCTTTAGACTCTGCTTCCCGTTCTCTTTCTTACATCATGATTGACATTTAAAGAATGTTTCAATGACTTAAATTTTTTTTTTTTAACAAACACATAGAGAACAACTGCAAGTCCCGAATCTGGATCACTGCAGTCTCTTGACACGCTTTCTTCACGGGAATCAGAACACTAACAGGCTCGTGTATGACTGGGTAATCACTTTTCTGCCTATCATTCGGAAAGATATATATGAAGACATGCAAAACTCTTAAGGAGTTTCCACATAAAATCGAGTAGATTTAGTTTGTATCACATCTACTTTTACGCACCATAAAAAGCTACCATTACATACAATGACTGTTCTTAAGCCTTTTAAGCCTAATAACTTCACTAGTTAAGCACACAGAATCAGTATATCTATCATTTTCCAAGGTTGGATCAATTTTCTGTTAAACATAGCAAACGAACTTCTTACGAAGTAGTAGACTCGAAAAATAATTTCATTTCCCTTAAAGAAAAATTTAACTTCTATCGCCCCGACCAAATCAAAGTATTCAGGTCAACGGCTATCCCGAAGATCCAATGGATCAGCTGGACCGACCACATACTAGTATGTGTCCTTCTAACTAAGTATGATCGACTAATTTTAAGCGAAAGAATGAAAACTCATCATAAACCGCCCCGGTCACTTTCAGTCGTCTGGTTAATGGCTATCCTCATATTCTACAAGTAGAAATGAGGACCAAACATATCCTAAGACATGTCCATCAAACTGAGGTAACCGACATTGTTCTAAGCGATAGTGACGTTTTTTTTTTTTTTTTTTTTTAATATGTACAAAAAGCATGGTTACTCGGGATTGATCATCCCATTCAACTCAACAAGGTTTTTAAATCTTGATTTGTCAAACGCTTTAGTATATAAATCAGCGAAATTATCAAGCGTATCCACCTTTTCAAGCACAATCGGTTTCTTCTCAGCACAATCCCGTATAAAATGATGACGTATGTCAATATGTTTAGTTTTACTGTGCTTCACGGGATTGTTAGTTACTGAGATAGCAGCTGTGTTATCAATGCAAATAGGAGTAAGTGAGAAATTCATACCATAGTCGCGCAACTGTTGTTGAATCCACAGAACCTGGGAGCAGCAGTTGGATGCTGCCATGTATTCTGCCTCACATGTTGAAATGGCGACTGATGTCTGCTTCTTGCATTGCCAGGACACTAATCTGCCTCCTAGAAACTGACATCCTCCAGTAGTTGACTTTCGACTCTGATTGCACCCTCCATAATCAGAATCTGTGTAAGCGACCAACTCCAAGTCTCCTCCTTTTGCGTACCACAACCCCAGCTTCGGTTTGCCTTTGAGATACCGCAAGATCCTCTTCACACCCTTCATCTGAGATTCCTTTGGGTTTGCCTGAAAACGCGCACAAAGACAAACTGCAAACATAATATCAGGCCTAGAAGCAGTTAAGTACATTAAATAACCTATAATAGCCCGATACTGAGTTGGGTCCACATCTGCGTCATTGTCTGTCTCAGCACCCAACTTATGGTTGACGCAGATTGGAGTATCAAATAGAGTGCTGTCCTCCATCTTGAAACGTTTGAGCACATCATGGAAATACTTGGTCTGATGAATGAACATCCCATCCTTCTTCTGATCAACCTGCAATCCTAAAAAGAAAGTTAGTTCACCCATAGCACTCATTTCAAACCTTTTCTTATGACGGCCTCAAACTCCTGACACATGGAGACTTTTGATGCAGCAAAGATAATGTCATCCACGTAGACTTGCACCAGCAGGAAGTCGCTTCCTTCTCTCTTGAAGAACAACGTGCTATCTATCTTCCCTCTTTCAAACCCATTTTCAAGCAAGTAATCTGATAAAGTTGAGTACCAGGCATGAGGTGCCTGATGTAGTTCATACAACGCCTTGCTTAACTTGGTAATCAAATTTGGTAATCAAATTCTTCACCATCTGGTTTCATCTTTTGATTTCAGGAAATATACCCACGAATATTGTGAGTAATCATCAGTGATCACCAAGCAATAAGAAGTACCTCCTAGACTTTTTGCATTCACGGGACCGAAGAGATCCATGTGAAGCAATTCTAGAGTACTGATAATAGAATTGACCTTCTTGGTGTGATGGGATTTCTTGTGCTGCTTTCCCTTCTTGCACGTTAGACATTTGTCTTCAAAGTTGAAACTTTTCAAGGGAACGCCCAGCACAAGTCCATTCTTGACAATGTGGTTCATCTTCCGAAGATGAATGTGCCCCATTCTCCTATGCCACAATTCGGACTCCGATTCGCTCGCTTTTGACATAAGACATGATTCTTCCGTGGCCATTTCAGTCGACCTCATATCCATAATATACGTATTTCTCTCACGTGGAGCCTTCATCACAATCCACTCCTCTGGTATCTGAAAACCAGGATGTAACACAATCGCCTCATTCTTTGTAAAATGTACGGTGTACTCCTTATCACAAATCTGCAACACACTCAGCAGATTGTGCTTCAATTCTTCGACAAAGTTTACTTTTTCTAGAGTCATCTTTCCATTAGACACCGTACCCATTCCTGTAATCTTGCCTCCACTTTCTCCTGCAAAGCTCACTCTCCCTCCTTGAACAGGTTTCAAATCGTGTAACAAGAATTTGTTACCCGTCATGTGCCGGGAATAGCCGCTATCCACAACCCAAAGATTATTGGCAGCCCTGTTCAACTGTTCCTGCACGATTAAGGCAAAAGATTAGTATCTAGGTACCCAAGACCAATTGGTCTTGGATCTATACATCCCGAACTTTGGCTTTCCAAAGTTAGTCTCTGTATAATTATTTCTGTGAGTCCTGACAGGATACCTTCTTGTGGATTGTCTATGAGGCCATCCAAACCGTCTTGAATTAAATGAATTATTAGTTATGGTTTGGGTGTTACCAGTGAAAAACTGAGATCTATTTCTTTGAAAACCTGGATTAGTCCATTTTCTGAAATTCAATGGGTTTTCAGTTTTATCATTAAATTGATTACTGTTAGCTCTTTTCTCATATTTTAAAGGCCTCACACCTCTGAATTTTTGCTTCAGAGGGCAATCAGCAACAAGATGTCCTAATTGATTACATCTAAAACAACATCTGTTTTCAACTTTCTTATCAAAAGTTGTCTTAGATGTTGAGGCTGTATTACTGCCCGTTTGTCTCACATATGGTGGGACATACGGGTTTAGTGGAGACTTCTTTTCAGATGTTTTCTTTTTCTCTCCACTTTTTGGTAATACTTCCTCTTGATTTGTCTCACTCGACTCAGAAGACTTGTCCGAGTTAGATGAGACAGGACTCGGAGTAGAAATTTTAACACTTGCAACACGCTTACTAACTTCTGGTTCTTTAGTAGTAACTGGAATTGGAACTGTCTGCACAACCTCAAAGTCAACAGATTTCTGAACACTAGGATTAAAAGTGTAATTGTGATTATAAGGTGGTGGAACCTCATGATAACCAATTCCTCCCCTCTTAACAGAGGAACCTTGATCACTAACAAGGTGATCAAGAATAGCAGAGGAATTTCTGAACTGCTCAAGTTTTCTATTCAGTTCCACCACTTTCACCTGGTGATCAGCAATCTGTTTTTCTCTTTCAGCTATTAGCTTGGTTTTTTCTTCCAAAACTTCATAGCTTAGATCAATCACTTGTATTTTTTCAGCAAGTTTTGCTTTTAGACTTTTAATATCCTTTTCACAAGCTTTTATTTTAACTTTATAGTTATTTTCTCTTGCTTTAGTAAAGTGATGATCTTCTTTCAAAGTTTTAAACTCAGCATCCAAACCAACATACTGATCAGTTATAGTTGCTAATTGCTCAGACAAGTTTTCACATTTAGAACAAGTAGGTTTAGAACATACCTCGGAGAGCTGGTCTTTAACATCTGCCATGAGAGCTTTTTCTTCTCCGGTAACCTTCTCATTTCCTTCAGTTTCAACCTTCGCCAAATTGGCATGTTCGAAAGTTTCTTCAGAATGCAGGTTTCAGTTGTATTCACCATCTTCTCTGGAAATCATAGCACTATAATCTTTACTACCCCCATTATGCTGTGTAGACTTGCCTTGACCACGTTCTACACGCTCATTTCTGCACTCCTTAGCAAAGTGGCCGTTTTGCTGACAGTTGTAGCATCTTACCTTCGTCTTGTCAAACCCTGGCCTTCCACCGACAAACTTTCTTCCGGTCTTTTTCATAAACCGTTTCACTCTTCTCACGATCATAGCCATCTGCCATTGCAGATCCATTTCTTCCATATCATCAGCATCAATCTGGTCATAGTCTTCATCCAACATAGCTGGATCAACAATCTTCCCCTGAATGTAGTTCTCATAGGATGCAATAAAAGAAGCATAGAGAGCAACCTGCTATTCAGCAGATTTGACACTCATAGGCATCTTAGAGTAGTTGTTGCTAGGAAGACTTGGAGAGCAGCTACTCTTGCTTGCTTGCGGTTTAGAAGCACTAGATCCACCTGCTACAAAGCAAACATCACCATTCGTGTTGACTGACACATGCCCCTCATGTGATGAGTTGGCACTCGACTCTCCCTTCGAGTAGTAGGCAGCTGATTCAGTCTTCGAACCTGAACTAGAGTTGACTTTAGCACCATACATACCTGGATCTTGAACCTGATCCGTAGGTGTCTCCTTTCTAACCATGTTAAGCTCAAAGGTTCGGAGCTTGTTGACTGCCGTTTCCAGATCATATTGGGGAAAGTCTTTGTCTTCCCTCATCAGCACCGTGTACATCTCCCATTTTGGTGGTAGAGCATCAAGAAGCTTCTCAACTATCTCTTCTTCTCGGTAAGAAATTGAATAGTTGCTCAGTTCAGTCATCAGATGATAATATCGGGTGATGATATCATCTAGAGATTCATTCTTCAAATACTTGAAGACTGAGAACTGGGTTTTGAGCAATTTCATCTTCGAAGCACAGATTCCCACATTTCCTTCAAACCGGTTCTCAAGAGCTTCCCAAAGCTCTCTTGCTGTCTTGTACTTTCTAAACGTATGAAGGATCTCTTGTGGAAAAGCCATAGTGATAGCAGCATGAGCCTTGCTCTCGGCCTCATACATCTTTTTCTCTTCATCTTCCATTTTGCTGTACTTCTTGATCTGATCACGACCTTCGTACTCCATAGTTGGTGGAATATAACCATCCTGGATGCATACCCACATTTTCGCATCCTGGTACTTGACATATTGTTCGAACCGATCCTTCCATGCAACGAAATCGGTTCCCTTCAGCAACCTTGGTGCTTTTGTAGCTGATCCTGCTTCTACTTCCATCTTAACTAACTCTGAGATGTTAATTGACGACATCTTTCTCAAAAACTAAGAAACCCGAAATTTTTTTTTTTTTTTTTTTTTGAAAGTACTGTAGGCGAAGTTACGGATAACTTCGCTTAAGTCTTAACTTCGCTAAATAACTTCGCTGATTCTTAACTTCGCTTGAGGTAAGTGAACTTAGGAGGTAGACGGAGTTGTAGAGAACTTCGCTTGAGTTAGGCGAACTTGAGAAGGTAGGCGAAGTTGTGGATAACTTCGCTTAACCTTATATCTTCGCTGAAACCCTACGAACAGTGACGGCAACTTCGCCTGATGAACACGAAGTTTCTGCAGATCTGGAATCTGGATTTTTCAAGGTTTTTGACGGTGTAATGGGTTGAATACGATGGTAGGAGGTAAGAATGACACAAAAACACAGAAAACACGTCCCGCGGATAGTCGAAACGGGACGATTTCTACACCCGCGTGAATATCCCGAACCACACAATCGAGCCGAAGCTCTGATACCAATTGTAGGTTCCCTGGATGGATCAACACGAGATATCTCGATCTACGTAGGTGCGGAATCCCTGCGTAGGTCGTTACGAGCGTAGAAGACACGAATAGATCAAACACACGATACGAATAAACAAACACGTTATATTATAACCGAAACACGTGATATGAATCACTGACTACAAGAAACTCTCAGGTTTACACGTTACACACGATATCACGATCTCTATCTTATTCTTTCAAACCAGCCGTAAACTAGCATATATATTCACGACAACTTCGCCTGGCATGTTCAGGCGAAGTTGTCCATAACTTCGCTTGACTAACAAGTTCGCCTGATAAGCGAACTTGTCAGTAACTTCGCTTAAACATAAACAAAACACAATTAACATTACAGACTCGATTACAGACACAAGACTATGAACTACTGACATTATGCACCAACAGCTAATCACCCTACAAAAAACTACAAACCACATATACGAAAGTCTCAATAGTTACATATCTATATCCTTATCAAAATAAAGTAAAATCTTTAAAAGGTATTTTTTGAAACAAAGTTATTTGAAAGTAAGATTTCACAATCAGGATATTGCTGTTGAACTAAGCCTTTTATTACCTATATTCTAATGGCTATGTTCATAATGCATCTTTCCCAAACTGGACAATTTTGGTATTGCATGACCGTTATCTAGTCTCTCATTACCCTATCAAAACAGGTAAATTTTGTACAGGTCGAAACTCGAAACAGGGAGGTTGGGTTGGCCAAGAACACTCTTTGCTCATTAAATTATATTTTTCATATGGAATCTGTCAGATATTTTATCACTTAAAAAAAGAGTCAAACTGCTTGAATATATTGACTTAGAAAGCTTTATGCATTAGATAAGCACTTTGGGGGACTTCAGACTGAAAGTCTTTTCTTTTTATTAAACTGTATTGACCCGTTAGAGAGAAAATATAATCCAGTTCGACTCATATAGCCTATAAGTTAATGGGTTGAAACTGCCACCAATAAATTTTATAAATTTACAGATCTTTTAAGTATAAGAACACATAACTTCTAACAGATCTCAAGAATCCATATAATTTACAAATTTTCTTCATATTTTCGACTTATAGTCTTATACTATGAAAAGATTAATAAATTAAGCGTCTTTGAAAAAGCTATACATTTCTTTCATCCTAACAGCCTTTTTAGTCTTCCTCTCTGTTCGTAAGATAAGAATTTGGACCTTTTGGGTCAACCTACCTGACTAGTAACTAAAGTTTCCAATTTTGACCGAAATGAACAAGGTGAAAGCCCACATAGACTAAATGCAGGGTGAACCCCAAAGAGAGAAGTGAATGAAGGCCCAACTAGACAACAACTTTGTTTACTCTCAATAACTTAATAAAATTTGGATTAAAGGTAATTGTCAACCTAGAGAACTACCAACTAAATACCTAAAAGGTTAAAACATATTTATCAAACAATGGGAAAAAAATCGAATTTCAGCAACTCCAACATTAAGCGAAACTACACTAGTGTCAAAACAGTATTTATTGTCTGTTGATTCATAGGATACATCTTGATCATAGGTTGGATTAAGGAAAATAACTTGATAAGTCCCACTTCACTATTGGCTACTTTTCCTATGTTGGATATTAGGTTATTATTAACACGAAAACAAATAGATCAATATATTCGGCATATTTCACCAGCTGCTAGTTTTTTAACAGCATAAAAAGGCTCACTAATGGTCATAGAGATCCACTTCATAAGATTCATCCAAACGAGCTAGTTTTACTCTACAGTGCAGCTTTGTTATCTATGTCTATGAAAACACAAACTGTCTTGAAAAAAGTCATAACTAGATTTAGTCCTGTAAACGAACCGAACGTTGAGTGAACCGTTCGGTGGGAAGTTTGTTTATGTTCGTTCATATAATGAACAAATGTCTCACTCCTTCAGTTATGTTGGTGAGCGTGTGTTTTTTCTCGCTCATGTACGTTCTTTCATGTATGTTCATTCATTTAAGTTATTTTACATCTGTTCGTTTGCATTTGTCTAAATTTGAAGGGTACATTTAACACTTGCAGTTATCTACTTTGATATCAATTTCATAAAAAAGTTGACCACCTTTTGTCATATATCTATGTTGCAGAGCCAACTTCGTTTACCCTCAAGCTTTCTAAAAATATTGAGTAAAGGTAATTTCACTAACTGCCATCTTTTCAACTGCAAAAAAAGATGCTTACTAATGAAGCATCTTATCTAAAGCCAAAAGTTTCTCTATTTCCCAGTTTCCTCACAAGTTCAATACCAAAGACAATATAGAGCAAATCAGCATTGCGTTAAAGTTTCATTCTAAAAGTAGAGAGTTCAACAAACCCAAATTTTGTTATGAAATCCTACGTTTAAAAGTCCTCATTTCCGATGCTAGGAATTTATATTTCTTTCTAGTAGAAAGTACGAAGAAAGATATGATTATCTTTCTTGAAAGGGTCAACTGCGCGCTTCATTGCCTTAAACTCACAACCTAACGATCGTAGAAAACCACTCATAACATTGAGCCAAATGAAATAGTTTTACACAGCAATGCACTTTGCTATCTATGTCTATTAAAACACAGAGTGTCCTTAAAAAAAGATAACTAGATTTAGGCCTATAAACGAACCAAACGTTCAGTGAACCGTTTGGCGAGATGTGAGTATATGTTTGTTCATTTGATAAACAAAGCAGCACGAATACAATTTTTTGTTCATTTATTTAAAAAGAAGAAACATGAGCACAACATGTCCCGTGCTCCCATTCGTCCACATATGTTATGAAATATGTAACGAGAAGATAAGATATTAATTAATTATACCTCTTCATACTTCTGGGTGAGAGACAGGCGCTCATCTTCAGACATATCCGGTCTCAGAACCGCCATTGTCTCATACTGTCTCAGCCCGGGCGGACACTGGGGCTCCTCCTTCTCTTCGACCGCAGTTGCAACCGAACCGGATGATGATGAGGAGTTGCTGATGTCATCTTCGCCTCCCAGTCCGCCTTCGAAGAATGTGCCGGAGAAGCCAAGGGTTTGAGCCTTGATTGGGGACACGAGTCGTTGAATCTGATAATGGAACTGAGTGGTGGGTTTGTTGAATGGGGCTAAGGATTGTAGCAGAGGAGATGAGGTTAGTAAAGATAATGAACAAGAAGAAGCCATTGTTATTGTTATTGTTATTGTTGAGTGAAGATGAATGAAGTATAGATATGATAGAAGTGGATAAGGGCCGTTAGGTTCCTTAGTAGTAGTAATAATAATAATAATAATAATAATAATAATAATTTGTAGCTTGAGTTTAGATGCCTAAGTAAATAAACCCAACGTTGAACGAATGAACAATTTTTATTAGAATCAACATAATATATGTCATGTCATGTTCCAACATTTATTTTATGTTCGTCCACTAGGTTAGTTACCCGTATGAATCATCATCATCATCGTACTCAGTATATCCCACCAATAGCAATGCTATGGTAAGGTCTGAGGAGGGTAAGATGTAGACAGCCTTACCTCTATCCCATAGGGATAGAGAGGCTGCTTCCGGTGAGACCCCCGGCTCGATATTAGTTTTGCATCAAGCCTTGGACATAAGGCACATAGCACTCAATCATCAGGGACACCGGCTGATTGGTGCATGTGCCCTTGTCTTTCGGCTATCAACGCCACCACATGATGCCTGATTAACTTTCCGCCACCTTTAACGTTATTTTCACGAGATTGGTAAAATAACGTCAAAATTAGTGCAATTTTACTTTTGCCCACCCGAGGGTTCACACATATATACTTTATATGTGCGCACCGCAAGCAGGGCGTTAGTTACCCGTATGAATAAATAAAATTATTTAAATAATATCATAATGTCAAACATAAAAAAAATATATTCAACACGTATAAGAGATATTATACGATAAAATAAATTATACATTACAAAATATGAAAATAAAGTTGTTAGAATATTCTTTAATTCATTGTTTGCAGCTTATCAAGAAATCCGTTCTTAGACCTACCGGTGACCGGCTTCGCGAGACCATTTCGATCCTCGTAAGTCGCCACTCTCGTCACTGGGCATTCTCACTTTTGCCTTGTTATCTCAGGACGCTCTGCCAGGTTGTTCCTTGTTGACCGGCCTTGTGATTCTCGTAGAGCTTCTCATAGAAATAAAAAAACTTCTCGCCCACTTCCTACAATCCGGCCTGAACCAGTCTCCCTCTCCTTCCCCCGCCGCCTTCCGACCCGCGGGAGTATACAATGACAACTTCCGGACACTCATGCCCGATCGTGAACACTCACTTAATGGGGCTCTTTGATTTGGAAGACAACGACAAAAGTGAAAGAAGGAGGTCTATTTCGTTGATCGATGCTTATTATCTTACTTGTGCTTTAGATTTGATTGAATGAAGGTGGACTTATTGTATGACAAAACCACAGATTGAGCTTAATATTCAAGGCCCAGAAAAGATGGGTTGAATCCAGAAAGCCTTACCGCTGTTATTCCGCCTTAGTTTCACGCTGGCCTAATGAATTGAATATGAATAAAAGTCAGTCATTTAGTAAGCGTGTATAAGCAGTCTTTAGTAAGTGGAATCAATCACCTAAATGACATGATTCAACTGCCAGTGAGATTAGGAGCACTGAAAATTGGAGAAAAAGAGTGACAGAGGCATCTTCCATTCATCTCGATTTTGGTTTGAATATTTCTTTCTACACAATATTTATAGTTATATTTGTAACTTTACTTCATATAATAAAACTTAGTAGTTTCACATTGTTTGTGCTTTTAACTCTAGATAATGCAATGCATAACTGGCCACGAGTTACAATAATTTGTTTAAGAAACAAACCAACCTTCTATAGTGATTGGCCTTAGTTTGTATTAATCTTAATTGCAAAACAAAAAATAAAGTGAAAATTTCATTCTTTGAAATTAATCATTTTATCTAAAGGTGTAGGAATTTTCTTTTTAAGAATAAAAGTGTGAGTTCTAGTATTACTTCCGGATATGATTTTCGCTTTTATAACACGGTTATCATATTGTATTTTCACATTTGTTTTAGTTTCATTGCATAGACCATTTAAGCATCATCACTTCATCATAGTCTTTCAGGACTAATCTATGACTTTACAACTTTAGATTTTAGATCCTTAGAAAACATTACTATAGGGGGGGGAGGGGTAGATGTCGTCCTAAATTGACTTGGGATGAGAAGATTAGACATGATTTGCTAGACCTGACTCATGATTGAGGATAAGAATTCATGGAGACTTAGAATTAAGGCCAAGGATTTTTAGGGAGAAAGGAATACCTTAGGGGTTTTTTCGTTACCTGATTTTGGTCGTACACCATTATGTTTTTCTCTTTTCATATATCTCTATGTTGTTACCTATACATGTATTGGTATTATTAATTTTACTACGTGCTATTATCAATTTTATTACTATTGAACTTTGATGCCCCTTATTTTTCTCTCAAACAATGTTACTTTGAGCTGAGGGTCTCCCTGGAAGCCACCTCTCTATCCCATTGGATAGAGCTACGGTGTGCCTACATCCCACCCTCCCCAGACCCTACTTATAGCTTTATTATTGGTGGAATCTCACTGGGTATGATTGATTGATTGATTGATTGAAACATCAAGAAACTAATAGTTTCTTGTAATGTATCATTTTATGTATGATAGATACCATCTGAGTAATGGTAATATTTTTCATCTCCCGGAAACATGGATAACAAATATTTGCTAATTCTTGAACGACCTCATGTAACATCCCCAAAATTTTGGTTCAAATTTTACAAATTAATAAAGTTGAAGGATAAATAATAATCTCAAAAACAAGTAATGGGAAATTTTTAAATAAGGAAATATAAGAAAAATAAAGAAATAAAAAGTTTCCTAAGATAATCTCCCCACATGAAGGAAATAAGAAAAAAAACTCCATCTCATATGGAAGGATGTAAGAAAGTGGAAACATTCCACTTAAGTATAAATAAGGAAGATGGAATCCATCCCACATAGAAAGTGGTAAAGAAATGGAAGCACTTTATAAGGAATAAAGTTTCCATAGCTGTATTCTTTTATGCTAAGCATGCACCTAGTGGTCCTAGCGGAGGGTGCGGACCCGATGCACACGCGCACGAGCTCGGACGATGGCGACAGCGACGGGTGCAATGTGATGCTTTGATGGCGCACGCTCGCATCGCCGCGAGCCGCTTAAGAGTCGCCTTAGTATATTTGGACAACGAGAGTTAGACCCAGACGTGACAAGCTACTAAAGATAAAGGACTAAAAATGAAAAATGGTATTCAGGGACCCTCGCGATATGCGATGAGTCCAAGAACAAGGCCATCGCGTAGCGCGATGGGCCGTTATGACACATCGCACACGTGTCGCATCCAGGTGACACGTGGCAGCATGGCAGGCCACATGGCAGACGTGTCAGGCCACGTGGCAACATGTGGCATCCTCTGGTTATAATAAGTCATCGCGATACGCGATGACCCGTTTAAACGGGTCATCGCGTATCGCGATGGGCTGAGATTTTGGCTATAAGTAGAAAAGGGCCGGCTCATTCATCACTCACCTCCCACACTCTCACTATCTAAAAATACTTTCTCTCTTTACACCGTTTTGCATGCCAATCTCGTAGTACGTGCCAAGCTCCGAAGTTTTGACGGTTTAAACCTGATACGCGATATAGAGTAGAAGTGCTGCTCAATAGGTGATAAAAATCTAACTCCAAATGCCCGTGTGAGGTAGGGGTTCTGTCTAAGTTATTATTTTATTATTATAAATGGCTTAGACCATAGTCAGGGGTACAGCCCGAACCTTGATTACAATTAAACATTATATAACTTTTCTTAAGAGGAGGTTATAGTCAAAATATTGTTTCTTCTTGATTAAGAAACGTAAGCATGTGCATAAAAAGGGTAGAGACAAAATAGTATTTCTTTATTATTAAAAAATATAATATTTATAAAAAGAGAGTATAGTTAAATTAATGTTTCTTCTTGAAGAAGAAACTCAGTATAAATGTTTCTTTCTGAAGAAGAAACGTAACATATAATTGGTAAATAAACAAAAGGACTAAAGGTCCAAATGCTTTATATAAACAAATGATTTTATCAAGGTTAAAGCTATACAAAACAGACTAAAGGTCTGAAGCTAGATCAATGATCTAGTTATTATACAAAGATTATTCTCGTACTATAGGTCCGAGATAACAAAACAAGAAGCAGAAATCAGAAAACAGGAATCAGTATCAGAAACTGATTATAAATAGAAAAGGTGAATACGCCCTAAACTTTTACAAACTCTTTTAGAGTCAGAATGTATACATAGGATTTACGAATCCTTAAAACTTTGTGTTACAATAATAAGAAACGGACTCACTGATTAAGAGTATATATGTGTCTGGATCCATTCATACATGGTGACTCGACATTTCCTCGAGGCTATGCAAATCATTAACATGTCTCCGGAAGCTTTATGAGAAATGATTTGTGTATATAATTAATTGTACAAGGTACTTAGAATAATTTGGTCCCAATTTAGTCGGGTGCCTAATGAGTAGTTACAAAGGTATTATTGTTGATTTCACAAAGATATTGAAAAGATTTTACAAAGAGTTAGCGTCATTCACCAGCTGTGAGCTGATGTATTTTCCAACCCATTTTACAGGAAAACAAGAAATGTTAGAACAGACAAGCAAGACGGAATAGAATATTGGAGAATTAGTCATTAGATGCTATCTAATGGCTCATATATTTTATATTAAAATATTATAAAGAATTATGTTTCTAAAGAAAGGTATGTGAAATATCAAACGGGTATTTAAACCCGAGTTTTCAATTATAATAATATTATATTTAAGACTTCCGCTGAAAAGAACTTATTTTCTGAAAACATGCTTTGTAAACATTAAAAGGATATTTTAGTCCAACATTTTATAAATAAATATTTTATATTCAAAAACTTCCGCAACTATAATATATTTACAAAACAGGTACCAACTATTGGTCACACGCCTATGCCCTAAATCGGGGTGTAACACCTCATTTTTTGGTGCAAGCATAACTCATTCACTATAGAAATCTATATATTTGAAATGTTTAATAATAGAATGATATACAAAGTCAATTTATCATCTGATTTACAATGTGTTAATGTCTAACATTTGTATTTTTAATGTAAGAGGTTGATTTATCCTTCTAAAAAACCAAAACATGTAATCTAGTGTTTATATATTTTTGTGGATTTTTAAGATGATAAACTTAACATAAATGATGGGTTGATTAAATAGTAAATTAAAAAAAGAAAGTTGTAAATGGCTCTTTTTTTAACCAACTCGTGCACCAAAACTCGTTCTAATCATAAATTGTTTTAACCTGAACCATGTTGATACTTTAACCAGTTATAAAAACCCGCTTGTTTAAATTAACATAAACATTGAGATTGTTAGGGCACATATATTTTATGCTGAGGATATGTTATCCTTACATGACTTCTGGATCAATTATTCATATTATGTGTTCCAGATTGTATCAGGATCAAGGATTCTCGGTACTTATTATTACTAACGTTTGTTCTCTTTGTATGGTGTTATGTTAATAGGTATAACGGCTAAGTGACCTGGTCTACCCATTAATTCGCAGTCTAAGGGAATTAGCACGTGGTCAAAGATGATGCAACGTTTCTATGGAGTAGTGGCGGATTAATAGGGCTAGTAGTTGATATCTTTTTTTAATTATACATTAAACTATGATCAGTTAGGAACACATTACAACACACACAGCTGATACCTTACGATTTACTCATAAACCCTAGCAGTTAACATACACTTAGAATCTTTGTATTCACTGATCATAGCTTCCAATCTTGTAATCTTACTTTTTTTATTAATATAGTGGTGATAGACATTTGTCATCACCCGGGGTTTTTGTGCCGGCGATCATAATCCGATCAAGGGCTTTTCCTCGTAACAAATCTTTGTGTTCATCCTTATTTCGTTTACTAATTACCATTATTTCACAAGCACTCTACCTCACAAAATCTTATTTGGTTACATTATCCTTAAACCGATTTTTGACCAAAACAATCTGGCGCCCACCGTGGGGTAAGTGGTGCTTTAATCCAGAAGATTTTTCATCAATTTTCAATCCTTTCAACCTATACCATAACCAATGGCCTCTGAACAAACCTCTGCTTCAATTACTATGTCTTCATTACTTTCTCTCTCATCAAAGGCTTCATTACCGATGCCTCTTCCACCCGCGGGAGTACAGAGGACCAACGCTGCTGGGAGCAAGATGCAAACTCCAGTCTTTCAAGGCTCAAAGTCCTTTGCTACCACTTCTGTGGTAACTTCTAACAATGATATTTCTGCTATGTTTTTACAGGTTAAGGCATACATGGAGTAGCGGAACAAAACCAATCAGAGGATTCTACGCGGAATTGAAGATCTTAAGAAAACAAAGAGGTCAGCGGAGGATCAGACTCCCTTGATGCCTAGGGTGCTGGATTTCACCACTCCAAGATCCATGGATCAACATGCTCAAGGATCCTCCATCCTTCAAGAAAGATCATCGATCTTCCAATCAAGATCCTGTATCCTTCAACCAGGATTCATTGGTCAGCATGCTCAAGGATCCTCGATCCTCGATCTTTAAACAAGGATCATCCATCCTTCAATCAGGATCCTTAGAATTGTTTCATCAAGGATCCTCCAACTATCAGCCTCCAGGATCCTTCATGCAGAGTCAAGGATCCTCAGGAATTCAACATCAAAGGTCGTTGGAGGTTCATGAGGGAGACTTTATCCCTATGTAGACCATTGCTTCCGGTGGATCAACTGTCATGGCTGATGCATCCTATCCTAGATACTCTTCTGGGATACCATCATTTAATCACCAAAGAGGTAATCTTTATAATCATATATCCTTATACACTAACCTTGGTTTTACGCAGGATACAAGTATTAATCAAGCCATGGCCAAGGAATTACAAACACTAAAGGATATGATGGAGCGTTCCAGGAGTGGTCCGGCCCATTCTAGGACCAAATCTAGTTATAATATTTCTTTTACTGAAGGATATAACTTCCCTTTCTCGGACCTGAAAGAATGCTTCTGCCTCAATCCATTTAGAGAAGTAGTCTGTCATAGAAAGCATAAAGACCTTTCCGCCTGGTGCCTTTGGTAGCTTGCCAACAATATCAATTCTCCACTTCATGAAAGGCCATGAAGAGGATACAAGATACATTGGTTCTGCTTGCTAATGAAGGCTGTTTCCATACCTTTGGCAAACATCACACTTCTTTGAATATTCCATGACATCTCTCTTCATGGTTGGCCAGAAGTATTCTGTTCTTAGAATCTTAGAGAGTAGGGCTCTTCCTCCCTGTGTGGTTGCCGCAGTCGCCTTCGTGGAAGTTTTGGAGTACCTCTTGTATTTCAGGATCTTTGATGCATCTCAAATAGAGACCTGCAAGAGACTTTCTATATATAGTATATTGTAAAATAATGAATTGTGATACCTTCAATCTGAAAGCTTTAGGGTTTTCCCCTGTAGGGATTTCTCCATCTTGGAAAAATTTATTGATTGGAAGGATCCAAGATCCTAATTTTGGAGAGGATGAAGTATCATTAAGTTCTTCTGTGCAATCCACTGTTACCTCCACAGCTTCCTGTTCTCCAATTGTCGGAGACAATATATGAATTATAGGAATCTTCACATCATCTGGGATCTTTAATGATGATGCTAAGTTCGCTAAGGCATCTGTCCCAGCATTTTCCTCTCTTGGTACCTACATGATACTAAATAACTCGAAGGATTTCGCTAATTCATTCACAATTTCTAAATACTTGATCATATTCTCACCTTTCACGGTATAAGAGCCGTTAAAGTGGTTAGTTATAAGTAAAGAATCTATATAAACTTGAAGATACCTGATCCTCATTTATTTGGCTAAAAGTAAACATGCGATAAGTGCTTCGTATTCTGTCTCATTGTTGGTGGCTTGAAATGCACATGCAATGGACTGGGGTATTATGTCCCCCTGTGACGATTTCAGTAGGATACCTAATCATGTTCCTCTTACGTTGGATACTCCATCTGTGAAGAGGATCCAAGGATCCTTGGTCTCTTTGGCATGTCTCTTGGCCGAGGAGAAGAAAGTACCACATACATCTGAGCCACTGGAGATGAAGTTGATTACTTGTGCATTTGGTGGAGGAGGAGTTGCTTTTTATGGGACATCTTCAGGATCTTGAATCATTGACTTTTTTCTTCCCAAGAGCTCCTTTAAATGGCCCTTACTTAGGAGGTACCCAATTTCCCTCCTTAAACTAATACAGTCATAAGTCTGATGGCCGAAATCCTCATGGAATGCACACCATTTGGATTTGTCTTTGAAGGATGTTGTCTTCTCGTTTTTCCGAGGCCACGTCGCTTTCTCTCCAAGATCCTTCATGGCACAAATTAAACCATGAGTATCCACAGAGAAGCAATACTCAGAAATTCTTGGGTAACCTTCATCATCATCATCATCATCATCTCCTTCTTCGATGCTCGAACATTTTGATCGTTGAATTTGGAGTAAGGCTTTGGGTTGTTGTTCCTGAATGAGGATCCTTGTTTCTTGTCAAGAGATTCTTGCTTCGTTTGAGCCCCTAACCGTTCTTGGATCCTTTTGTCATCCTCTAGCCGTATGAATCTAAGTGCCATGTTCCTTACTTCATCTAAAGTCCTACAGGGAGTCATCACAAGATCATCATAAAACGGGGAGCCCCTATTTAGTCCCATCTTGAAAGATTCCACAGCCGTAGCCATATCAAGATTAGGGATCTCTAGGGCCTCCCTGCCAAACCTCGTAAAAAAATCCCTAAGGGATTCATCATAAGGTTGGACAACTCTATATAAGTCACTAGTTAACTTTTCCAAATTTTTTACTACAAGAAAACTGGCAGTTGAACAAGTTAACTAAATGTGAAAAAGAAGCAACAGAAAATGGAGGAAGACTTAGCAGCCATTTTAGTGCAGATCCTGTTAGTATGGATCCGAAACCCTTGCATAGACAAGCTTCCTTGAGTCTTTCAGGAATTGGATTGATCTCCATTCTCTCCCTATATTGAGACACATGCTCTTCCAGATCAGTTGTTCCATCATACACCTTTATGTTGGGGGTTTGAAATCGTTTTGGGATTTCAGCATCACAAATAGTTGGAACAAATATGGATAACTTGTGGCTCTCTTGGGGTATCTCAGGAATCGGTCAGACCACCCATGGTACACTGGATATCATATCCTTAAGCTTCTGCAGTTCCTTACCATAACCTGGTTGATACCTGCATCCTGCATGGAACAAGATTAGCATCTAAGGATATAAGATTATATGCGTTACCTCTCTGTTGTGTGAATGTTGGCATCCCAGAGGAATAGTTGAGGTAAGAAGCATCTGCTATGGGATTTGGTCCACTAGAGGCAATGGTTTGCTTGGGGATAATATCTCCTTCATAGACCTCTGAAGACCTTTGATGTTGAATTCCTGAGGATCCTTGATTCTGGAAGAAGGATCCTTGAGGCTGGAAGTTGTAGGATCCTTGGTGACACAACCCAGAGGATCCTGGTTGAAGGATTGATGATCCTTGTTGGAAAATTGAGGATCCTTGAGCCTGCTGACCCATCGACCCTGACTGAAGGATAGATGATCCTTGCTGAAAAATCGAGGACCCTTGAACATGTTGACCCATGGACCATGGATTAAGGATGGATGATCCTTGTTGAATAACTGAGGATCCCTGAGTTTGATGACTCATAGATCCCGGTTGAAGGATAGATGATCCTTGAGTAAGTTGAGCCAAGGATCCCGCAGTGTAAAATCAAGCATCCTAGGCATCAGTGGAGTTTAATCCTCCGCTGGCCTCTTAGTCCTCTTGAGGTCTTCTATCTCCCGAATGATCCTCTAGTTAGTCTTGTTTTGCTGCTCCATGTATGCTTTAACATGAGAAAACATAGCATAAACATCATTGTTAGAATTAACCACCGAAGTGGCAGCAATGGTTTTCGAGCTCTGGAAGACTGGCAGTTGTGCCTTGTTTCCAGCAGTAGTAGCCCTTGGTGCTCCTGCGAGTGGAGGAGGCATTGGTAGTGAGGTCTTGGTGGGAGTGAAACTGATGAAGGCATGTTTGATGAAGCAGAAGATTGTTGAGAGGCTATTGATGGTGGTATTGATTGAAAAGGTTGAATATTAATAGGAAATAATCTGGATTATAGCACCAATTGCCCCACGGTAGGCGCCAAATTGTTTCGGTCAAAGATCGACAGAGGATAAAATAACCAAATTCGTTAGGTGAGGTTTAGTGCTAAGTTGATGATAACGATTATGGTTCGGTTGCAAACACAAACACAAGGATTTATACTAGGAAAAGCCCTTGATCTTTAGAGGATCGTCGGCATAAAAACCTCGGGTGACAACAATTCTCTATCACCAATTTATTAAACAAAGAATCGGGTTACAAATGGTGGAGATTATGATTAAAGATTACAAGAATGCTAGTGTGTGTGATCTACTAGCTTGCTCTGTGAATGAGTGTGAACGTGTAATGTGTTACCTAATTGAACATAATCTCGTTTATAAACATAAATAACAACTAACAACTACTCCTACAAGAAAAACCACTCTTGGCCACTAACTCCTTCAACGTCTTTTGACCACGTGCTAGGAGTCTCTAGTAGCGAATTATGAGGTGGACTCGGTCATAGAGCCGTTAAACATATCAAATACAACACCACTCAAACACAATTATTAGTAAACAAATAATACCGAGGATCCTTGATCCTTCATAACCAGGAACATATCTCAAGAATAATTGATCCATAAGTCACTTAAGGATAGGGGATCCTCAGCATAAATTTTATGCCCTAACAGATGCAATAAAATCCATCAACGTTCTCTTCTTTGTTTTGCAATAAATCTAAATTCTTCGTTGGTTTGAGTTGGTATATATGAAGCATGCACATCTTTATCATTGGCACTTTCTTAAATGCTATTTTTTCTTTGATATTTAACAAAGTATTGATATGATGATCTTTATAGTGTGTTGCTTTGAGAAAATGTTCATATGTTATTAGATATAATGACACCTCTAAAGATCATGTATATTCAAAAAAAATATTATAATTAATGTTCTTTGTTACAGGCTCACGCATGTAGACCGTGGGCCTCACACATAGTAGATCGTGGTAGACTAAGGGTGGCCTGGTGGGTGAACGGGGTTTACTCAATAAACTTGATTGGGTAGGTCACATACTTCAAAAACACCTCCACAAATCAATCAACAAATAAAATGGAGGAAGGAATTTGGTTTCACATTATGAAGAAAAGAGCCATTAGGAAATGGTTTCAATATCGTGGAGGATGTCGTTCAAAAATTTAAAAAAAAATAAAAAGAAATGCTAAGTAAATAATTTAAATCTATAAACACAAACCATCTTCACCTAAATTTGTACTCTAAACATGACCAAAGGACAATTACGGCCTACTTAGTTAGCATAATACAGAGACAACAACGACAAGGGAAGATGGGTACCTTATTTGATGATCGCGACGAACAAATGAGGGAGTTGAGGAGTCCTAGACAGTTTATGAATAACGTTTGCAACTGAAATGGTAAAGCAAACAATAGAATGTATGCGTTGAAAAATGGCAAAACACATGCGGTTGATAATGAAAGTTTGATAATAATATGTGGTTATTATATAAAGTTGATGAATAATAAAATTAGTAGATAACAAGTATTTGCTTTTGTTTTTCTTCTCTTGTTCTCTTTTCTTAGTTAGGCCCAAGAAAGTCCTTGCGTTATTCCCCCTAATCACATCGTTGATAGTAGTCAGAGTCAGTACGCCTTTCACCTCCCTCGAAGTAAAACTATCTAGTGAGACCAGATCATGTAACATCTCGGATTTTTCGTAATTAATTTTGTATTCATTTGCCCGACTCAGGAATATATTTCGAATCTTTCGTATTAATAAAACCTTGTACTTATTAGTATTTAACGTGGTTTAATTAATTTTATATTATAATAACTTAAAAACTTATCAAAGAATGCTTAGAAACCTTTAAAATTGCTTAAAATGGCTAAAAATGCATTTTTGGAACTTCAGGGACTAAAAATGAAAAAATGGAAAAGTGCTTGACACACCCCAATGCCACGCCGCGCGGGGAGAGTGGTCTAACCGGGCCGCGTAGCGCGGCCAAGTGTCTGTGCAGATTTGTTTGTTATTTTGGTTCATTAATTCGTTTTAAGTGCTAAATCATTCCTAATCAAGCCCAAATCCCGAATTTTGAGCCCCAAGAAAAGTAATATAGTATAGTTCAATTCCTAGGTTCATTACCCACTAATTCCTTGATATTTTATTTATCAAAAGATCTTATTTTGGTCATTAATGCATAATTCGGTTTTTTTAATCGATCAAATGCTTAACTAAACCATCTAACCTATGTATTATTCATAGTAATACTTCCCTTAAACCCTAAAGTGACCGTCTCAGCCGTCATCAAGCTTTCTTCCACTAAAAATTCCTCCTTCAAGCATCCTAATCTTCACTAATTTAACAAGCTTGTTCAAGGTTTGTTGACTTTGAAATTCAAGACATCTTTGACTACGATTTCTCCATAGTTCCTCATCTTGTTTGGGTAAGCTGTCTTCTGTAGTTTATAGATTTTCATTCAATAGACAAAATCCCTCAAACATTTTTACTAATTGACGGAGTTTCAGTGGTCAATTTGATCCCAACCCGTTAAGGGTGTTCTAGTCAAGCTTAATTGACTTGTTAATATCTCTATCTTCTGGTCGGAACTAGCTTTTGATGCAGAAGACTTTTTTTTGTTCAAAATCAAATTTTGAGTGTACTGACCAAAATCCGACTCCTGACTCGTTGTTCAGATTCTGGTCAGTACTAGCTCGCTAATTTACTGAAAATATCATAACCAGAGTTCTATATGTCCATTTAGATCAATTCCAGCGGCTATTTTATCGGTTTTAATTCTAGTTTATTATTTTAAGTTTCAGGTCTATTTGGCTTATCCCAATCAGCGCCTTAAAGTTTGATTACTTGTTATTCTTATTACTTTATGATCTCGTTAAAGTGATAAGGTGAGAAGTCATTCCCCCTTTTAATTTACTGTTTTCAAACACAACTTGGGGATGTATGCATACTTACAGTATTTATATATTATTTTATACAAACTAGCAAACTGTCATATATTATGCGTGTATTCAATTAAATGACTAACTGTTACTTGATTACTTGATTCTAGTAATTCGGAGGGGTCCAACATAATCACATTATAGTATGATCATACGACTGTCATAGTATTCATAGTCCGTGAGACTTGGTCGACTGACGCTTTTATTTACTCAAGGTTTGATTGTTTTACATTCACAATAACAGTTTTGCCTTTTATTATATATACTATTGTAACAAATCTTGTGATTTTCTCACTCAACCATGTGTTGACAAAATTATGCTATTTTCTACGCATATCCAGATTATCAGTTGGTGTGAAGCTAGGTGAAGAACACTTAAAGATACCTTAAGATTTAAAATTTAATGAAGACTATTGATTTTTTGAATTGTATTTCTTTTGAAATTGATGTAGTTGGATGATGTTTTGATTATTAAAAAATAATTTAGTAGATATTGTCATATTATATTGCGTGATAGTACCTTGTGAGCTGTGAACCAATGGTTCGCACCCCGACATTCCCACCATAGATTGGGGTGTAAAAGATTGGTATAAGAGCCGACGGTTGTAAGCTAGGTCGTTAAAGATGCCTTAATAACATGCTTAGGACCCTATACGTGCTTACTTGACAACGTATTGTGTTCTATTTTTATGTGTTCACAACTTATTTATTTATTTATTTTATCACATACACACAAACTCCGAGGCTATGCCTCATTCTCAAAAATATTTTATCTAATAAATTAGTAGATTGTTTTTATTTTGGGGAAATTCCTTAAGAATTCCCTTGTTTTGTTACTATCGCACCTTAAAGCATGGGAGTATGACAAGTTCATGTTGAAACTGGAAGGGGGGAGAGTATTGTGAGTTGGGCCTTGGCAAAACGATTCCGAGAATCAAAGGAAAGACGCTATTCCTTACCTAGAGGATAACCCGACCACAATACTCGAGCTTATAGGCCAAAGCGGAACAATTGTCATACAACCGGAACTTTAAGCGGTCAACGTAACTAGTTAAACGGTTACATTCCTTATTTACAAACCGAATTCACGGTGGTTCGTGGCTAAATTCGAAAATTCCAGATATTGTATTTTTTATTTAAAAAAAATGTTTAGTTGGGTGAAAAATTCATGGGAAAACCCATGGGCACTCTAACTATCCATTTCTCAACCGGTTTTGATACATATGTTTTTGTTGGAGTCTAATCATACGTGGTGATTCACGGGATGCTCCAACTAACCAAATTTAAATTCATTAATTCGTTATTTAGTTAGGTCAGTTAAAATGTCATGTAACGCTCATGGGCCGACTAATTGAATTGTCTTGTTAATTCGTTAATTAGTTGGGCCATTTAAAATGCCATGGAATGCTTATAGAAGGCCCGACTCATAAATTGATGTTATTTTATTTAGATGAGCTAATAAAATGTCATGGAAAGCTCACCCAACTCACAAAGTTATTTTAGTATGTAAACATGTTGGGAAAATAAAATGTCATGAAAGGCTCATGGGAAGCCCAACTCACCGGAAAAAAAAACCGTTTATTCATTTTTTTTATTTACTTGATTTCATTTAAATCAAAGTTTTATGGTTTGACTCATTCACTTACTTTAAAATATTTTCATTCTCATGATCCGACACAATTCCTTCATTTATAAAAACACGATTATCACAAGTTATTTAAACAGTTAACATTTTATTATTTAAATGGTTTTCTCATACTCATTTTAACATTTTTTTTAAAAGTGTCAAACACATTTCAAATTTTCACCCTTAAATTTTAATTTTTAACATTTTAGTACTTCATGTTTTGGTAAATCTTGTGTTACTTCTCGTTTTTTTCTCAACTTACCATTCACTTTATAAATATTTATTTTGATCCTCGTAGAATGTCTTCTATAATAAATACTATCTTATGTTTATTTACTAACCCTAAATACACGTAACGGTTAAAAGGTGTTAACACCGTCATAAACCACCACTTGGAGGTGTGCACAGTTTAGTTAAGTTATTAGTTAAACAAATTTTGATCAACCCGTTTGGTTTTTTTTGGTTAGTTTTTCGGTTCGGTTTCTACTAATTTTGGTTAACAACCAAAATCAAACTTGATCTAAAATTTTACTTAAAAATAGATGATAGATGGAAGCATAAATACTACTCCCTTCGTCACTCTACAAGTGTCATGGTTTGAAAAACACAAAATATAAGAAAGTTTGAATAATTGCATTTTTTGCTTAACAAATTACAATAATGCCCTTGACATATATAAAAACACAAAATTTAAAAAAGTTTCAATGATTCAATTTGTGTGAGGGTAAACTTAAAAATTAACTAATAAATTTGAAAATAAACATTTTACTAAAAATGAATCGTGAACAGTTTGAAAGGGAAACAAATTAACAGGTACCATGCACCTTTGGCTTGTCCTTTGCGCATTGCAAGCCGTACGCAGCTGGGTTACATCTTTATAAACCTTTTACCATTATTATTTTCCTGTAGACAAGAAATCTGAATCGAAGCCCAAACCCTAATTCCGGAGCTTCTAAAAGCCATGGTAAACTCACTCTCTCTCAATAATCCTCTGAAGTCACGTTTCAGTTCATCTACATGTAGTACATTATTATTATTATTATTAATTACATGTACAGTCGGCGTTATTCAATTTCCATTCGTTTCTGACGGTGGTGCTGCTGGTCATCTGCACATGTACCTTCCTCAAGATGCAGTTTCCCGCCATACTTGAACACAAAACAGGGTCAGTCTTATTATCTATGCCAAAACCCTAATTTCAATCTCATTAGGTTATGGTGATCATGTTTGATTAGAAACTACGCTAAAAAAGTTTTAGGGCAAAGGGTAGCATTTCACAATTATTAGGTCTTCAACTTTTCATAGCTAGTCTTATACAATATGTATAGCCTTTTGAAACCAGTGCCAAACATTATTAATGGGAGTAATAAGTACTGTCAGAGTTGCACCTTTCTGAGAGCATGATCGAGGATAAGTGTGTGTGGAAACGACGAATTAATCTCATGGATGATTAGGGAATTGCATGGGTTTTGTCTTAGTTTTGCCTTGGAACCTTAGGCTTTTCCCACTTTTCTCTAGCCTTAGTCGTAGCCACTTTTGTCTTTTTTTCTCATAGTTACATGGTTCGCTGTGTTAGTTACGTTTTTTGTTTTGGATTGCACGTACTAAAACGTGGTACGAATGCATTTTGGTTTTCGTATTCAAGCCTACATCAGTCGCAAGATATACCTGGCCAACAAATTATTCTTTTTCCCTTTCCTTGGTTACTTTATTTTTATTTGTAGGCAAAATACTACAGTGATTGAATCATTATATTTTGTTACTTTCTAAATTAGGTATACGACGACCACCAATTACAGTAGATAATAAGCCTTTATATGATAAAAGTTAATGCATATAAAAGTTAATTCGCCTTGCTTGCGGTGCGCGCATATGATGTATATATGTGTAAGTATAAAAAAGCAGACTATATGGAACAAGTATAAAAAAAACGATTTGGGGTATTTTTTATATGTATCGAAATATACACAACTCAATCAAATAAAAATTGAATAAAAAATCGAAATATCTCATAATCAACCGTTTCGAAATAAGGAAATATCTCCCCTTTTGACTTTCTTTTTACTTGTTGGAATTGAGAATATTCTTCCATTTAGAGGAGATACTCGTTTATTTAGTATTGGACCATCTGTAGCAGTCATATCAATTTTATTAAGTTATTTAGTAATTCCTTTCGGTTATCACCTTGTCTACCCTCGGATGGGCAACAGTGAAATTGCACTAATTTTGACGTTATTTTACTAATCTTGTGAAAATAACGTTAAAAGTGGTGGAAGGTTAATCAGGCATCATGTGGTGGCGTTGATAGCCGAAAGACAAGGGTACATGCACCAATCGGCAGTGTCCCAATGGTTGAGCCTTATGTGCCTTATGTCCAAGGCTTGATGCAAAACTACTATTGAGCCGGGGGTCTCACCGGACGCAGCATCTCTATTCCTAAAGGGTAGAGGTAAGGCTGTTTACATCTTACCCTCCTCAGACCCTACCATAGCTTTGCTATTGGTGGGATATACTGAGTACGATGATGATGATAAGAATGATGATGATGATAAAAGTTAATTTGATAAGTGCTGGTAGTAGTAAAAGCCCAGGAACTGCAAAAGTGTGGATTTGTAAACAATGCAATAATAAGTTTACTAGTTTCTACACTTGAATACACTTATTTTTTGTCGCTCCATTTTTTTAAGGGGAGTGGGGAGCTTATATTAAAAGGCGTCTTGCTTTAGTCAAAGGCCAAGACAACTGCGAACGGTTGCAAAAGAGGGTGAAAGAGGCCGAGAAGCTGGGAGCTTCTAAATCATTAAAAAGCGTTGTAGTGAAAAAAAAAAATAATTTAAGCTAAGATTCCGATAATCTTTTTCTATAATGGACAGACGCACGGTTGATTTAAAAATCATGAGGGCTTTACGTGCAAATGGGATTCCCGTTAATGTTTTGCGTCAATTTCAAATTATGATAAATGCAATAGGAAAGGCATCTCAAGAGATGTGGAGAAGGATCCAACACCATTTAAGATACATGGTACCCACAAGGTGTTTCTTTCCATAAACAACTGTAGTTCTATGTTCATGTATCTCAAAGATTAGACTTTTATGGGGTGGAGAAAACATGAAAAGCAATTGTAGAAATTTTATCCGAAGCGATTGAATCTGTCGGCTCAAGTAATGTTCTTAGTATCGTGATGGACAACGCAACCAATTGTAAGGCCACATGAAAGGAAATCGAAAAGGTCTACAAGCACATTTTTCGGTCACCATTAAACTTGGTTTTTAAAGACTTTGCAAATGAGTTTTGTTTTGCTACAAGACATATAAAGGTGAAAAAACGATTGGCATGTATTTTTTGAACCATGTACAAGCTTTATCCATTTTTAGAGACAATTCAAAGTTGGAGCTATTAACGGTTGCAAAAACTCAATTTGTTTCACTACATTTTGTTTCAGAGGTTAATCCTTTGTAGAGAATGGCAATTCGTTGATAACAAGATACACTCAAATAAACAAAGGAAAATATCATGAACACAAAAAACTAAAAAGAATGATGGGAACAGTTATCTCACCTCCTGATTTTGTGGGTTTCTCCTCACCCCATTTCTTAAACTAAATCTGACTTGATCGTAGGTCAAGGGGTGGGATCCATATCAGGTCCGTATCAATACTTACTGCCCAAAGAAACGACTTGACCTTAAGTCGAGAGTAAGGGAATCGGCTGGTTAAGTCCCTGCATTTCAAGTCGGCTTGTATATCTTTATTCCGAACATGAACAATGGAATTCTGGATTTTGAGTGCTGTAATACCCTCTTGTAAGTAAGATACCAGAGAATCTAGCCAAGCTCTAACGTTTGCTAATTGGCTGGGAAATCGAAAGTTGTTAACGTAGGTTTGATAATTAAGTAGGTCCGATTTAAGAAAGGGCGATTAACTGATTACAATATAAATTCAGATAAACAAATAACAAAACAAAGAAAAATTACACTGTGTTCTCGAGTTTCAGTTATGGGGAGAAAGGAAAGGAAGGGAAAAAATGGATAAAGTGTGTTCCTGAGTTTTTTATGAAGAGAAAGCTAATTTTGGTGTGTTCCAGAGATTCACATAACAGAAGAAAGGAAAGGAAAGGAAAAGAAAGTAGTGTGTTTTAAAGAGTAAAATGGGATGGATAACTTTCCTTCCGATTTGGAAGGAAAGGGAAAATAAAGGAAAATGATTCTTTTCCTTTCCTTTTCTTGAGTTAAATGAACTCGGGAACACAGCGTAACACCGAATACATGAACTAAAAAGAATGATGGGAACAGTTTTCCCACCTCCTGGCTTTGTGGGTTTCCCCCACCTCACTTTCTAAATTTAAACTGACTTGGTCTTGGGTCAAAGGGCGGGGTCTGAATCTAATGTGGAGCAAGTTCTTAGTTTATATCAGACTATGTGTTGAAAGGTCTCCTCTACAAAGGGTTAACCTCTTCAACAAAATGTAGTGAAACAACTTGAGTTTTTGCAACCTTTAATAGCTCCAACTTTGAATTGTCTTTAAAAATGGATAAAGTTTGTCCATGGTTCAAAAAATACTTGACAACTGTTTGCACACAACATGGTGACCAAAAAATATGCTTGTATACCTTTTTGATTTTCTTTTCTGCGGCTTTACAATTGGCTGTGTTGCCCATCATGACATTGAGAACGTTACTTGAGCCGACATATTCAATCGCTTGGGTTAGTATTTCCACAATTGCTTTTCTTGTTTTCTCCACCCAAGAACATTGATCAACTTCTTATATTTGTTGACTCATCGGATACAATAGAAAGACCTTGTGAGTACCATGTATCTTTAAATGGTGTTAGTTCCTTCTCCACATCTCTTTACATACTTATCTAGAGAACGCTTCTTGCTTACTCACTAGATGTCGCTTTATAACCTTCGGAAGCCTTTCTTATTGTAGTTATCATTTCTTGAAATTGTGGATACCCGTTCGCACATGAAGCCTTCTTGATGTTAATCATGTCTTTTTAAGTACTTTTAAGTTTTACCATTTATGTTTTTAAAGTTTTAACTTTTAAGTTATATAATCTGTTTTGACTTTTGAAGTAACTGCTTTGAACTTTGAAGTCTTGAAGTTACTTATGAAGTTTGATGTAGAAAAATAGCACCAAGTTTACCTGGTACATTGTACTGGAGGAGCTATCCGAAATGAGTCCATCCCCCCCCTCCTTACTGAATTTTAGGGACCTAGCGAATTGCGATCCTGTTCCACTTTCTACGTATTTTGAGAACTTTATGCCTTGCCGTTATTTCTTCCCCTCTTTTATTCATAATTTATGTTTATCTGGTTTACAATAAAACAAAAAAAGAAAAGGGTTCCTAGAGCCGGGGGTGTCTCTGCTTGGAGCAGCCTCTCACATGGGGTAGGGTAAGATTTTGCACTAGTACCACCCTTCCACGCCCTACATGCCATATGTGAGATTTTATTGGGTATGTTTGTTTGTAACTTAATTAATGAGAGTAGTCTTGCCTGTGACACCATGATTGAAGGTTTCTAGTGGAAGATGTAGGGTATATCATTCATTTGCAGATTTGTTCTTGAGGCTTGTTGTAATTTGTTTTGGGTATTTATCGGTTCAAATCTTTAAGCAGGTGCACTTAGATTTCTTGAATTACTTTACACATTTGAGTTCACTTTCCCGGGTTTAAAGTTGACTTGAAATCAGGCTACTTTTGGATTAGAGTAGCTGCACATGATGTCCACAATACCACCAGTGCACCATTCTTCTAATATCACTTAATCAAACCTTACTTAGAGGAGTTTTGTACTTTGTGTACATTGTTGTTTATGATACATAGCTCTATGTGGATTGTACACCTTCAACTTCTTGAAATATGTTTTAAAAAGATGAAGTAGTTCAGATTGCATAATTGCGCCTTTTTCTCTTACACCACTAAAAATGTACAAGTTGTTTAATCATAGTTTAACAGATAGTCATTTATGCTGTTATTTCTGATTCTCTATGTATCTGTGTACATTTGCCACTTACCAGAATCTTTTGAGGATATATTGGGGTTTAGTAAGTAAAGTTTATTGATGATAATTTTTTTGTAAGCATAATATCTTTATCATTTAGTTTTATATGTTCTCTAGATATTATTATAGGCGCAGTTAGGTTGTGCATAAGGGTAGACAAGTTTTTTTGGTTGTGGTCAAATAAACAAAATAGTCCATGTGTTTACACTTTTGCCCTGTGCTTGAACAAAAAAATAGTATCAATTACATCACTGCCTTTCATTCTTTATCAACATAACCAGCATTACTTGTCACTTCTAACCAAAGGATGAACTAGAAAAACAGTTTCTTGGAATAAATGTTACTCATCTCAACCATTGAACATTTCTTGAAATGGCAAAAATTAGTGATCATTTCATTTTTATCGCTTCAGATATGTAATTAAAAAAGTGTGAAAATTTGATTGACGTGTCTATATAATTTTTTAAAGGCCACATGCCCAGCGGTGCGCGCACTTTATCAGTTTCCATTGGTTAGCAGGGTATTGGTGGGTTCTGTGAGTTTTCCAGTAACGTGTTCTCATGGTTACCGGAAAAATGGGGCATTTTGGAATTATTAAGTTTTCATAGTTTTAGTATCCTAAGTTTGAAATCAGTGCCCAGCATTATTAAAGTTGCATATCATAACTCAAGGCCCTCTTCTATATGTTTTGCTGGATTGTTGCTAATCAAGTAACTTTCCCGTTGTTTGGCAGGTTTCGGGGTTTCTTTTGGAAGGCTGCAAGAATAGGTAAGTTTTTAATGGCCATAATTTTTTGGCATCATGCTTTAATTGAAGTACCCTGTTTAGAAGCACAACCTGCTAGAACAACCAATCTATGTTGAGACAATTCTAAGGCATTACGGGCTCTATTCATTTTGGCTATATCTCTATTGTGGGTTTCATCTTTGTTGTCTTATAGGAAAATGAGCTGTGATATGGGTTCCACTTATTTTACATGATTGAAACATGCTCTATTGCAATAATACTTTTCACATCAAGTTTCCACGTACAATGTCTATCTATCTGTAATATATGTGCTGTCTCAATTGTGTTAACATTTGAAACAGGTGAACGGTTGAGCCCGTGGGTGGCGTTTGGGTGCTTCACAATGGGCGTGTCGATCATATTTTTTTAAGTGACATTTCACCGTTGTTGGTAATTGATTCCTGTAACTTTGTTCAAGTTTCCTTTGTATTAGTAAAGATTTGTTTTAACTTTGTTCCTTGAATACAACCACTATACTTATCTAGATGAACCAAAACATGGATGATGTATAGTACTGGTTGGGTCCAGTCAGCAATATCTCAATTATGATTAAAAGCACAAGTTACTCATGTGTCGTTCAATACATAATTAGTTTTAATTAAGAGTCATAAGACGGTGTAATCACATGTATACAATCGTGTCTCTTTCATCCTGTCACTATGTCTAGTCTGCATTACGTTTAAGCGTTTATGCTCAAAATGACTTTTGTATGAAACGAACTTGTACATATTCTATCCTCTTTATCATACATAGTGTGATTAACTGTATAACTAAATCTCTTAGTTTCTACTATGTGTTGGGTCGTTTAATAATGCCCTCATGATTCTCTGTAAATATTCCGTTATATTTCTTATTTTGGAAACATATCCTAAAAGTTGTGTTGAAATGGGAACGAAACTTTTCTTGATTCTGTGGACACATGGTCAATGAAAAGGAAAACTTAACTCAAAATAAACCATCGGATCTTTCGTTAGATTTGATGGTATAGCACGATACCATTCTCTAAATATGATGGTAGATTACCATAATGCCCCTGGCTTTTTAGTAAGCAATGACAAACGAGATCCAAGATATTTATCATGTATACTACTTAAAAAAAGACTGAGTAGGCCTTCCCAACAGTGACAAAAAATATAGAAAATTGGAGGGCAAAAATGTCATTTCAAAGGATGCCATCATTGACTTGTAAATATTGCTTAAATCGTCATTTGCTATAAACTAATCTAATGAAGCACTAATCAAGATCATTAGGAGCGGGTAAGAACATGAATAAATTATAGTCGACTTTGCTTTCTTTAAATGGCTTTTTATATCTTATTAGTTGTCTTTAATGATGGTTTTGTTGTATAAAATGTTAAATTAAAACAACTAACAACTAATAATGATACCTTTATACAAAGTAATATATAATAAATATTTAAATATGTTTTATTAGGAAAAAAGACAAATAAATATGCCATTGTTTTTAAGTTCCTTAAGTTAACATATGTTTATAATTGTTATTTGTAAGAAAACATGCATGGATAACCTCCTAGGTCTTTTTTCATTTTTTTATAAGGCAAGTGTTGGTTGAATCACTCCAATGTTGTATTAAGAATAAATTCTTATTTATTTTAAAGTAGTAGTCAAGGGCAATATTATATCCTAAAGTTATTTTCCCACTATTTTATATGCCTTCTTATTTTTATGAAACATTGTAATTTAGATCCTTGTGATGATGAGCAATAACTTTCATGTCTTCTCTTTGCGAACATATGTTCGTGTTTTCATAACCAGATAACTAATACGTTGAAAACTATGATAACTATACAGTAGAAACTTGATAAATTAATACTTGACTATTTAATAAACTCTCTAAGATAATATTTTTTGCCGGTCCCGACTCGGGGAGAGGATGCTAAATTAATAATTCGCTAAAATTATAAGATAATACATTTTTGATAATTTCTTTAGTCCCCATATAAAATATAAATCAATAATTCCTTATATATAGCATATTACATGAATGATTTATGAAGGGTTCTTGAAAAATGACTCAATTGTCTTTTGTTTTTTGTTGAAATCAATTTCCCCTTGAATCGCGTCTCTAATTTTCCTTAGCATGGTAAGAACTTCTGGTGTTGTTTTCTCATAACTCAACAAGAAATTGTTCAATGTGATTGCTTAATAGCTTCGTTTCGTGAAGGGGGCTCCATTGTAGAACTTGCATCATCTTCTTCATCGATATCATCTTTATTAATTCCAATAACGCTTTCAATAATTTCTTCATCAGTCAACAACTGTGCAACTACATTTTTCTTCTGGATGAGTCGGAACATCTTCGACATCCATTGCATTGCGATAACCCAACTCTTTGATCAAATTATGGAGTTCTTGAGTGCTTTCACCACCTTCATCTAAGTTCTCAAAAGTCATGTTATCTGTTGATCGAAGTTTACAATGACGAAAGCAGTTCGCAGTTGTATTTGCACGAACATCCATAGTCCATGCTGAAATTGCAAGATTCATTGCATCTAATACATTTATTTTTTCTATAGTCCATTCTACTATAAATTAATAAAATATTAATTAATATATAAATTAATAATTATTAATTTATCGATTAATTAATCAATCTTTTAATTAATAAAATTTTGGTGGTCCTAAGTGTATTGTTTTATAGAGTTTCTACAGCATAACGCATTTGTACGTCTTTTATATGCAAAACGTAACACAAATATCATGTATTTCACCTATTTGCGTCTCTCAAGCTAAATTATCATTGCACACATAGAGGTGCACAAATCAGGTTTTACGAATACTCGGTTTCGGGTATGGAATCGGGTTTGGGTATGACCGGGTATTGGAAAATCGAGTATTGGTAATACCCGGTTCGGGTATGCCTTTGAAAACCATACACTATATATCAAGTTCGGGTCGGGTATAGAACCAGGTATTCTAAAATAGGGTATTTGAATACCCTATTTCCGGGTATTGAAAAAACTCTTTTCGGGTTTTTCGGGCTTTTTTTTTCGGGTATATATTAGATTTTTAAGGGGTTACACCTTTTAGGATTATTTTTACGGGTATTTTTCAGGTATTTGAAAAACCCGCTTTCCGGTATTTGAAAAACGCGGTTCTAGGTATGGAACGGATTCAGGTTTTCGGGTATTACCGGGTACAAATCGGGTCTGAATCAGGGTATGGGGTTCGGTACTGAAATGCATACCCTATTCGTACCCTACGGGTAGGTTTGGGTAGGGGTTCAGGTATTAAAAACCCGGTTCTAGGTTTTCTTTTCTAGTTCGCTTTTGGGTTCGGGTTTTCTGTCCACCTTTAGCACCACGTCCTCTAGCACCTAGAGATGGCCAAAAAAACCGGTTGGGGAACCGGTTTACCGGTTTAAACCGGAAACCGGTTTTTACGAAAGCCGGTTTTTTAAAAACCGGTTTGACCGGTTTAGAAACCGCCGGTTCGTCTTTCGGTTACAAGTTCTAGATCCAAAACCGGTTAACGAACCGGTTAATGGAAAAACCGGTTTATTTTATTAACCGGTTATGGAAAAACCGGTTAACCGGTTAATGGAAAAACAGGTTATTTTTATTGACCGGTTATGGAAAAACCGGTTAACCGGTTTATAAAAAAACCGGTTTATAACGGCTATATGACCGTTTTTTTTGTTTTTGGACCGTTTTTTTTTTTTACCATTTTACCCCCACAAACATCTATATATAGTTTAGGTTGGGTATTGGTTAGATCACACTCGATTATACAACTCCAAACGCTCTAAACGTTTATTTCATACGCGATTATTTTGTTATCTCACGCTCAATTATACCACATTACCACTCCATACGCTCTTATTTCGTAGTCGTTTATTTCATACTCGAGTATACCACTCTTATTTCGTAGTCGATTATCATGGCCTCCCAAAGTGCTGCTTCATCCGTCAACATGGGTGCCTCGAACACGGGAGAAACGGTCGTTCGGGTCATCCCCACGAAACGAAACCATGATGTTTGGCAACATTTCGACCTATGCGAAATGTCTAACGGTAGCCAAAAAGCTCGATGCAAACATTGTTTGAAGTTTTATGGCAAAGATGCAAACTCCACTTTAAAAGGGCATGTACAAAGGCCCTTTTGCAAGGCCTTGAAGGACGAATCGGGAAGTAGTTCGCAGCCGGAGATGACGAATCAAGGAGCGGTGTTTACGTACGACGTTGAAGCGGTACGTCAACAGTTTTCAAACTTTGTGATTCAACAAACACTTCCTTTCAACCACTTCGACAACCCTCAATTCACGGAGATGATGCAAAACTATGTTCAACCACGCTACCAACACGTAAGTCGTTCGACCCTTAGAAGAGATTGTCTTAAAGCATGGAAAATCGCTAAATCCGAACAAATTTCATACTTTTCAAACTTACAAACTGGTGTAAACTTAACAACGGATGTGTGGTCGGTACCTCATGGTTCGCCCGACTCATACATTTGTGTGACGGCTCATTGGGTTGACCCCGAGTCGTGGCAAATGATGAAACGAACCGTTGCGTTTCAATTGTTTGATTACCCGCACACGGGTAGAAATATATTTCAAATCTTGGATAAAGTCATTCGACAATACAAGATTGAACATAAAATCTTTTCAATTTCGTTTGATAACGCGTCCAACAATACGGCCGCGGTTGGCCATTTAAAATTAAAGTATAAACCTATTTGTGATGGAGCGTTTTTTCATAGCCGATGCATTGCACATATTATCAACTTGGCCGTGCAAGATGGGTTAAACGTGATCGAAACGCAAAGAAACAATTTTAAAAGAATGTTACGAGATGTTTTTAGTAACAATAAAACATTTTCAAGATACAAAAAATTTTGTGTAGAAGCTAATTGTCAATGGTTGGGGCCAAATTGGGATTGTCCAACAAGATGGAACTCGACTTGTAATATGTTTGAGAAAGTCATCCAACAAAAAGAATCATTAATTGCGTTTCATCAAATTTTGTCAAGTAGGGGTAAATGTGCACCGTACGATCCTAGAAACTGGTTATTGATTGAGATCGTTACGGAGGTCCTTCAAATTTTTAAATCTTGCACAACTAGTTTATCCGGGGTTTACTATCCAACAAGCCCCATTGCTTTACCAAAAATTGCTGTCATGTGCACAAAGTTGAGTGAACTTCATTGTAGGGGTGCACCTTATTTTGATATGGGTGTAAAAATGAAAGAAAAATTTAGAAAATATTTTCAAGAACTACCCGCTGTTTTGACATGTGCTGCTGCGTTAAACCCTTGCATCAATGTTGGTGGTGTTGAAGCTTTAATAGAAAAAATTTGTGATGAGCTAGGGTTAAACGACGATCAAAACCCCTATTATAGCCAAACTTTAAAGAATGCTTTCAACACCACCTTGTCAAACATGTATGATGTCTACCTTACAAAATACGGGTCGTCTTCCCAAATTCATGACTCGTTAAGAGCTGTTGCCCAATCCCAATCCCAAACCGACCTTGAAATGGGGATGTACTACATGATTTGGGAAGACGCCGGTAAACGTCAAAAGGTAAACACCCCAAGCAGTGAACTTGGAAGGTATGGTGGTACCAACTTTGTGAAACACATGACTCCGGATGAATTTAGAAGTCTTGATTTGCTGGCTTGGTGGAGAGGTAAGGAGGATGAGTTTCCGATCCTCGCCGCCATGGCCAAAGATTTACTAACGGTCCAAACTTCCACGGTAGCTTCGGAGTCTGCTTTTTCTGTTTCTGGCAGGGTTATATCGATTAGGAGGACTCGACTCACTGCACCAGCTATAGAGATGTCGATTTGCTACAAGGATTACTTGGACTCTTTAGATAGGGCACAACATCAACGCTCACTCGAGGGGGAAATGGAGTATGAAGCGGGCTTGTATGAAGACGAGGTCAATGAAGGACACACTTAACCAATGACCGATGAAGAAGCCGCGTACGACGATTACCTAAGAAATAGCTCGGGATCGGGGTAGCGAAGAAAATTAGTTAAAGAAACAGCAAACATGGAGGCAAATCATGAGTAAGAAACAGCAAGTTGTTCATGTAATCGTGTCTAAGCATTCTTTTTCCTAATATGTGCTCTTATTTACTTGTTGATTTGGATTTTTCTAATTTAGTTAAAGAAACAGCAAACATGGAGGCAAATCATGAACAAACTGCGATTGGGAACAGCAGGAGCATCTGCTAGTTCACGATTTAATGTTTGTATTTTTGAGTTAAATCATGAACAACAGTTCTTGGCAGAGATTTCTTCAGTGTTAATGATTTAATGTTTGTATTTTTGAGTTACGAATATGCGATAACGATTTAATGTTTGTATTTTTAATGTAAAAACTATAAATGAAAGTTATGTGTTTTTAATCTTTGGTTTGTTGAAAACACATTCACCAACACACACTCATACTCATCTTCCAAGCAAAGAACCCTAACAACGAAAGCAAAGAATGGCTTCGGTCAGTCCGTTTTGCCTTGTAGTTACCGTTTTGCCTTGTAGTTACCGGTTTGTTTATACTGTGAAAAAATAATGGTCTTCATTAAGTACAAAATATAAAAAACAAATATTCGTATTTGAAACCGCGAAATTTAAAAAAAAAAACCGGTTAATAAAAAAAACCGGTTAATAAAAAAACCGGTTTATTAACCGGTTCTAACCGGTTTCTAAACCGGTCCTAACCGGTTAGACCGGTTAGGGTTTTGACAGCAAAAAACCGGTTATTAACCGGTTCGGTTATTAACCGAACCGGTTTTTTTCCGGGCCAAAAAAAACCGGTCCGGTTAATAACCGAACCGGTTTTTTTAAAAAAACCGGTTTGTGCACCTCTACTAGCACCATCTGGGTTCGGGTTTTCTGTGCACCTCTAGCACCACATCCTCTAGCACCACGTACATGTGTTTTTATATAGTTCTCATGACTCTCTGAATATTGGTTCTAAAGAAAACACGCTTAACAAACACGTTAAATTGGTGCAAATAATAATTTAAGGGTTCTGTAATGATACTCATCATATATATATATATATATATATATATAATAGCATATAATACTATTATTTTATCATAACTTTACATAAACGACTATTATATAAACATAAATATTTATTATTTTAAATATAAAAAGTTATATAAATAACAATGAGTGAGTTTCGATATAAATAAAATTAAGGTATTAAACATACAAATAACTAGAGTATTTATAGTTTTGAAGTATAGTAATTATGTTGTAAAAAATAAAATAGTGTAATAATAATTAATCTAGTTCAAAAGTTATAGAATAATAATAATTACTTTATGAATAACATAATTACTCTAGATATTTGTACATTTTTCATGATCAAGTTATTTGTATTTGATCCAAACCCTAAATAATTATTCGTTTAGGATCGCAAGACAACTTAAGCTTGATAAGTAAATATCGAGCAAACTCAATTTAAGCTTTAAAGGAGCCAATTATGAGTAAACCACGATGCTTGACTCGCTTACACTCCAAAATGGGTTATAAACATATTGTTGTTTTATATTACAAAAACTAATGGTTTATGCACTTTGAAAATATTACATATATTAATGTTACGTAATAGGCCACTTCACTTTCTGTATAACTTTCTATATTTACTTATTGTAATAATATTGTTATCGTTTGTTAGTTGTACTAACCTATTGCATAACTATTATGTCAATTTCTATTCTATCTAATAAACTATTATATTTAATTTAATGTCTTATTTATCGGTCTTTTCAATTAGCAAGTTGTCTTTTTGTCTAATATAATATTAGCTCATAAACTATAGTTCTTGAGATTCAAATCCGTTTTTATATTCACAAGACCACTACTATATATAATCGTATACAACTTAAGAAATACAAGACTCTGAATATAATGATATTATACCATCTTATAAATACATTAGTCAATACTCAGTTAAATATAATAATATTTTGTATATTTATAAGCATTTTATAATCAACATAACTTAATTTAAATTATGTCAACGTTGCATATGTCCTAATCAATTTAGACATGTTTATCTTCAACTGAAAAAGGAAAAAAAAAGTTAAATGTATAGTTTTAGTCGGTGCTTGCTCAAAGGCTTGTTCAAATTCCTGTTTTCAGTCTAAAAGATTTTTTTTGGGGTCTTTTTATGTCCTTCATTTTCGTATCACTTTAAACTCCACTAAATAATTTTGTTAAATAAAAGTAAGAACGTGAACAAACTTCGGAGACTGAAATTGTGACTTTTTTTTTTTTTTTTTTTTTTTTTTTTTTTTTAACAGCCAACTAAGTAACACCGGGTACTCCGTACGCGGCCCCTAATGGCTAAAGGTAGCCCGAGCCGGCCACTAGTCCGGACGGACGGAGCCCCTAGCGGTCCACCTATTGGGGGATTCACCAGATAAAACCCGACCCCCACGCCCGCCAAACGGCACGACAGCGAGGAGCCGGTAAAACCGGGTGAGATCAGGACTCGAACCCTAGCAAGCCAGGGTCATCCCTCATATCTCTCATATAAATTGATGGTAGTGAGGTTTGAACCCCCTACCTCTCACTAATAAAATAAGTGCTCTACCATTAAGCCACAACCAATTTATGATTTAAATTGTGCTTAACTAAAGAAAATAATAATAATAATAATAATAATAATAATAACAACAACAACAACAACAACAACATGTTATAAGAGATGGAGTTGGTGGGGAGCACATCATTAGACATGCCATCCTTCCAAAAGATGATTTTGGACGAATCAATGTGGAATTGACTACAACACTAGATAAATGCCTTAATTCGATTTCTATTTGATTTCTTTACATCTAGAATGCCTTATTCGTTTTCCATTCGAATTCTTTACATATGTAACGATGTCGATGGTAGCGGTTCAATGCTTAAGTGCTTAACCAATCACGCCCATGTGGAGTCTACCATGAACCTAAAACCATACCGGTTTGGAAAAAATAAAGTCAAGGCGAATAACTAGACCATTAGAAACGCATGCTAAACTGATGTAATTAGTTTGATTTTACTTCGCACAGACAGTGTACCCCTTAGTGTATTTTAACAATATGTTTGACATTCATATATGTTTTATTACTTTAAACTTTCATATACATTTATTTATAGATTATAATATTGTTAGACCTTTCACATTAAATAAAGTAGTACCTCCACAATGTTGGTGCATTTGAACTATGATTTTATTCCATTTGAAGTTTTATATTGGTAAAGCAACATTATTTAATACCGAAAATGAATTTAAAAAGATATATATAAATAAATAACTAAATCAGAGAACACTGGCATTACATTGCATGGTAGAGTGGTGGTGCAAGTGGTACACATTACGTTGTCAGGACCACACAACAAGTTGTATGGTCATGTGTTGTGTGGTTACAACTAGGCTACAACCTACAAGAATCACCAATAAGAAAACCAACGTCGAGTTTATTTATCATCACTCAATATTCATGTTAGATATACATAGCCTAATTTTTTTAAATGTAAACAAAATGATATAAAATAAATATTTTAAATTTTATTCAACACAAATAATAATAAAAAAATATAAGGTTTAAAGACAATCTATTGACAACTAGAATAAAGCTTTCTTATTTTATGTATACTACATATAAGTAGTATGTTAAAACGATATAATATGCATGTTGCATATATGAAATTTTGAAATACTCACGGACGAGACTGTTGTAGTTTTATTTCATATGTGTGTAATACATGTTGAAAATGAGTAATATTAATGGTTTTTTTTGAACGGTAAAGATTTATAAAGTTTTTGGAATTAGTTATAACAATCTAACCAAGCAACCGAAAAACAAAATTACATGAAAATAAGAGGGTTTTGGATCCACTTGGTTTAACTTATTTGTACATTTTTGTTCCTAGATACAACCCAAATAAACGAGAAATGTAAAATAGACCCGAAAATAAGCTCCGTCTTCAAGTCGTCCGCTTCAAAAATCGCCTTTTTTAAAGTTTTTCAAATAACCCACCACATAGTAAAAGAATTCCTTCCACCAAGGATTTCTTCTTTTATGACAAATGAATTTGATACAACCAAGAATAAACATTCTTAGGTTCCATAGTGACCGGGCTGACTAAATGAAGCCAAGAAAGCAATAACGCCCTGTTCTTGAGTTTTTTTAAAGGAGGGAAATGAAAAGAAAACCAAGAATAGTTAAAAAATGGATGTTCTTGAGTTTTTTTTAGGATAGAAAGAAAATGAGTATGAGGAGTTAGGAGGGATTAAATTAATATATTTTCCCAATAAGTTATCCTCCCAAAAATGGGACGATTACTAAGGATAACTATTTTTTGACATAGTTATCCTTTCCTCTAATTTCCTTCAAACTCAAGAACACATCTAATTAAAAAAAAAAAATTCATTCTCTTCCCTTCCCTTTCTTAGCCTTCCATCTCCTTTCCTTTTCCTTCCTTAGTTAAAAACTCAAGAACAAGGCTTAAGTGCCAAGCTATAGAAGCTACCTCACAACATATGAAGAGATGAACAGGCTTTTCAGTGTCTCTAGAACAAAATGGACACAAAATACACGACACATCTAGCCCTTTATTTGAGAGATTGATTCTAGTCGGTAGTCTATCAAGGAAAAGCCGCCAAGCAAAAATGTTTACTTTTTCTGAAACACCTTTATTCCATTTAGTTTGCCATGAAATTTTAGTAGAGACTTTCTTTCAATCAATTTCCTTATTTGTTTGACCTCAAACTCCGTTTGATTTTCATAATCCCATTTCTATATATCCTTAATTGAAGACAAAGTATGATAATAGATCATATTAAACATCGACTGGCATTGCAGTTTGTCAATGTTTATGTGTAATACATATATATGTGGTATGTTAAAAGATGGTAAGTATTTAGATTGTTGCATATATGTAATATTAAAATGAAATTATATGAGTTATAAGTAAAATAATATTTATACTTATAAAACTTGAAGACTTGAAGTAAAAATAAGTTTACCTTAAATTCGTTGAAAATCTTGAATTTTATTGGTTTGTACAATAGTCTCAACTTTAATCCTGACCACTTATGCTAAATTAACTATATATATAATTACGGGGGTTTTTGGGTGAGCATATAATTTTGCTATTTTGCTTATTTGCTTTTTGAAAAGCATAAACAACTTTTGAATAGCTCCATTTTGAAGCTTTTGAAGTTACTTTAACAAACACCTTTTACTTTTCAACAAACAAATAGCAAATAAGAATGTTTTAGAAGCTAACCCAAACACCCACTACACGTCATTTCATTCCTAAATAGTTAGCAAACATATATATAATTTTTGGTTATGTGATTGTGAGTATAGTCATTGCATTTCACATTTCAAATCATATATATCAAATACTATCTAAGGTTCATCATGCTTACAAGTTACACCCTATCACCAAGCCAAATGAGATTTTGTGAATAAATTCCTATTCACGTAGTATATAAAGGATGATGGTGTTACTGTTTTCTACCAACTATCATCTTTAACGTTGAATGAATAGTGTATATATATATATATATATATATATATATATAATAGGTTCTAAGATCACGTCTCATTAAAAAATGGTTTATTGGATTTTAATAATAATAATTGAATGGTATTGGCCGGCAATAATCTTTATTTATTTTATCACCATTGTCGGTCCCAAAAATTAAAAAGTTGGTTGTTAATGGTCCTCTGTTAACAAGAACTTAACGGCGTTATACTTTTTTCCGAATTTCAAGCTAATGTTTTAGGGCTTTTGATTAGAAAGATGATACAAATAACGGTGATCAAAACGACTTGATTTTCGTTAAATATAACACCTGAATTGAAGCATTGTTTCGTCGTTTTGGAGCACCGTTTCGAACTAAGTTTTACATCAATCAACTCATATCTTCTTTCCGATCAAAAGCCCGAAAACATTAATTTGAAATTTAGATACAAATTGTCTTAACATAACACGTCATAATTTTTCTTCACGAGATGGCAGTTAGCTCAATCCATGCCATGTGTCTGTCCCAAGCCAGCTCCTTCATCCTGATCTTCTGCGTGCATACTAAAGTCAGCTACGCTGAGTGAGTTCTAGTTAATCAAGCAACATACATTACATTCACATACGTACATATATGTATCCGAAGATACATATTACATATTAAACTTGTTTTCTTTCTTTCATACATACATACATACATACATACATACATACATTCTTTCTTACTTTCATACATCCTTACTTTCATACTTACTGGTTTTAACTAATTTAATACATACATAACTATCTCTACGTTTTAAAGAGCGTTTCGACCTATAACCTCACAAATATTATTAGGGTCTGGTCTCCACCATCATAGATATTGTAAGGGTCTGGTCCCTATCATCATAGATATTTTAAGGGTCTGGTCCCATACCCCCATACAACCATACTACCGTACATATATTTGTTATATATATATATATACACACTTCTAATTCTTTCTACATTCATTCAACGTTTCTATATCATTCGTATATCATTCATAAAAGATTCATATGGCATACACTTACCACGTAAGGTAAGTGTATTAACTAGTCACATCAAGTATGCACACAATCCCGAAAACATAACAAGGAAATGGGGCTAGAAACTCACATGTGTCCTACTTCTTTTAGAGTTGATGGTAACACCTCTATTCTACTGAGCACGCCTAACTGTTCAACACAAACGAGTTAACTACTACTTTTGTATTCTTACGTGTCTATTCTAGCCTTTGTCTTTCTTTCTAAGAAGTTCTCATTAATCATTACCTTTATGTATTAATTTACCATTTATTCTTTTCTTATACACCGTATAAGTCCATACACGTCGTATGCGTGCTTATTCGCCGTATATCTTTCTTTATCCGAAAATCAATTTATCTAGCGTATATGTATCCACCGCGTAAGTACATATACGACGGATACCTACATACATATACGCCCACATGCTTCCATACATATGCGCCCGTATATGCATAATACATATCTGCCGTATAAGTGTTGAACTTATGCGCTCGTATATGCATAAAACATATTCGCTATATAAGTTAGGATCACTTATCCGACTTAAGAGTTGAGCTTCACATATCCGCCGTACAAGTGTTGCACATATCCTCCGTATATGTGTACACATATACGTCATATAAGTGTACACATATACGCCATATAAGTGTTATACTTATACGCCTTATAAGTGTTATCCGTTCCTCGCTTATCCGCTGGGCACATATCCGCAGAACATGCGTAGGTAAACCCCTATTTAACGTGTTTTTAGGGTTTTTTTAGTGATTTTGGCACCATCAGCCGTCGTTAACCACCACGGTTGGCCGGATTTTGATTGTTTATGCCCCATGTAGTTTCGGGTGGTCCAGATCCAAGCTAAGGTGACCCTTAAGCTCGTTTTTGATTGATTAAACACACAATTAAAGCTAGATTTAGATTTAAACGACTCATTCAGCATCCCTGAGTTACGGTGTGGGTTCTATAATGTTGGGTCGGCTGAGATAAATGATTCCTACCAAGTTTCAGGCAAAACCGACTTCTTTTACCCGTCCTTTTCACGAACCTAACAATATTCGTTTTATCCTAAACGAACCAACTAACCCATCTACTATCAAGTTCATTACTTTATCAATAATCGTGACCCATTTTATATCCACAAATTGTGACATTCGTCAAATTCGGGTCCGATTTGTATTCGTTTTTGTAATCGTTTATTATGTAAACCGAACCGTTTTGTAAACCGAAACTTATGATATAATCAAAATATTTGATTTTATGTTACTAAATCATTCCCACTTGTTTAATTTGAAAAACCCCTTTTACGGATTCGAAAACGCCTTTAAAACGCACAAATTACATAAAAAATGAACTTCCGGGACGCGAACGAACCACGCAAGACGAGCTGGAACCAAATTCCTGGCTAGAGTCGCCGTGCCGTGTGACCAATTCTCTTCTCACGGCCGTGCGGCGCCTAGACAACTTGCCGCATGTTTTGTTTGTTTTGTGGTTTATGCTATTATCCAACAAATTTGATTTTTACCCATTAAATCTCTTGTTTAACCCATTTAATCTTAAACTATAAATACAAGGCCCTCTCCTACCTTAATCCCTGCTCATAACTCTTTCCCTCACTCAAATTCAAGGATTCTTATTATTTTCATGTTCTTGATAAGTTTGACTTTCAAAAGTCAAACTGACCAAGTCTGTCATTTTATCTAACTTTGCTCACTCTTATTAATACTTGAAGCTTGTTATACAACATATATATAATATACATCCCTTGCTACCTTTGGTGGTCACTTTTTCGGTCTCGGTCGGTGAAGTGTTTCGTTGTCCTTGTTATATATTTTCTGCATCTAACCATCTATCTTTATTATTGCTTACTAACCATGCTTAACTTATTCTCATCTTGCTTATTTATTAAGTTCCATGGTTATGGGTTTGAAGAGACTAGCCTCGGTTTATCCGTAAATAGCTCCAAATCGTAAATCGAACTTTGCTTACTAGCTTTGTTAAATAATTGTTTAAACATGCTTATTTTTAGATTTAAGTTTCTAAAATCATTTATATAAGTTCTATGGTTATAGGTTTGTAGAATCTTACCTCGGTCTTAACCCGAAACAAGATCCGAACCGAAAACCGAACTTTCATGTAAAGACTTTATTGTTAACTTTTTGGTTGAAAAACTTAAGTGTCTTCATTTACAAGTTATTTGATATTTGGGCATGTGGAAACCATTTATGAACTTATTGTGAGATGGAAACCGAAACAAACCGAACTAAACCGATTTTACTCGCTTAAGACACACAAGTGTGTTTTTAGCTATCAAGACTTGTATAAATCTTTAAAAATACTTTATAAACTAATTATTATTATTTTCTTAAGTACTTGGAAATGTTGGATCCAACTTGATCTAATAACAAAGTTTGGATCGACAAAACCGAACACTCGCTTAACGGACGTTGTTAAATTTTATTGAGTTATCTCATAACATTTATTATTTTGGAAAGTTGAATTTGGGTTTGACCAATTATCAAGACCCGAACCAATAACCCGAACACTTGTTAAAACCTGTTTTAGTATCCATATTATAAAGGGACTTGCATTCTTGCATTTTTACCCACCTTATTACTTAACATAGGTTGAGTAAATATTAAGGCTAGATACTTTAACCCGGTTTCGAGAAAACTTGTATTTTTAAAAGAATATTGTTATAATATCTTAAATAGTTACATTTCAAACCTTAAACTTTAAGTGTTTACATTTCTTATCTCGTATTTTAAAGTTTTCCTAAAACAACCTTTCTAATTCAAGGTTTTTCCTTTTTATTTAGGCTTTGCTCGTTAAACTCCGTCCTCCTAATTTTTTCGTCTTTTACCGATCAAGTTTTATACTTGAAAGGTGAGTACCTTCATACCCCGTTTTCCATCTTTCGTTTTGGGAGTGATATTGCATACTTATTCAAACCAAATGCTTTATACTTGAGTCTTAAACCACAAACTTTATTGTATACTTTACTTAAATAAATGCTCGATTTGGTGTTCTATGCTTACATGCTTATATGCTAATGTGTTTACCGCTTTTGGAGGGATGATTCATAAATCCTAGACTATTTGGCATCCCCTTATATCAAAGTGTCGTTAGTGTATTCTTATTAGCGATTTCATATAAATCCTAGACTATTTGGCATCCCCTTATAGCAAGGTGTCGTTAATGTATTTTATTAGCGATTTCATATAAATCCTAGTCTATTTAGCATCCCCTTATAGCAAGGTGTTGTTAATGTATTCTTATTAACGATTTCACTATCCAAATTATTGTTATTATTTATTGTTTCATGTACAAGTTGTGGAATTTCTTATTATATACATACTTGTTCAAAACTGTGAATTGCTTACCAACCTTTGTGTTGATAAACTTTATTTTATGCAATGTTACATGTTTGACTTTTGGTTGACTTGAGACTTGGAGAAAACGCTATCAAAGACCGTTAGGATATTAGCAAAAATGAACAATATATTATTTGCTATATTTTGTTATGATTATCATATGAATATTGTTATGTGACGTTATGATTTTGTGAAATTAAATGAGTTAATTAAATATTGACACTTTAATAGTGTCTTGTGTATTTGGGCAATCCGTTGCACCCTGACATGTTCCGCCGCCTTTGGTCGGGGTGTTACACAAATTTTCATGCAAAACCGTTCATGAAAACTAAACCTTTTTAGCAAAAACGTACTTTTGAGATTTATGTTCAAAATTAGTCGAATAGACCAAAACCATATCAAACGAACTCGGAATTGAGTGATTCAAGCGGCCACAGAACCCTCTCGCAACGATCTAAAAACCCATCAGTTCTTCGTCATTGTAAACCACCGCTACAGTTTCCGAAAAACCAAATCAGTTTCCGGAATCTTCATTTTTTGCTGTTACGGTTTTGCTGATAAAAATCAGACTTCCCGACCTCTGATCGAAGATCTGATAGGTGTAAATATTCATTTATATTGATACCTTCCCTATCATAACGTGTTATGAGCGCTTAATGGTAGTGGATAATAGGTAGATTGCTTCGAAATTGCTTGAATAAATTGAGCTTGAACGGGTCGTAAAGTGTTGTTTGGTTAGAGTAAGCTTGGTAAACTTATAACAAACCACAAAATAAAAGTAAAGAAATAAACGAAGAAAGTTCTATCCCACATTGATGGAGGAAAGAAAATGAGAGGCTTCCACCATGGTATAAATAGGAGTGTAAGTTCTTGTCCCACATCGCTAGATTATAAAACCAGTAAGTTCTTTATAAGAAAGAAAACTCATATGTTAATGTTCTTATAAGACAAATCACACCCGGTGGTCCTAGCGTAGGGTGCGAAGCACCCAAACGCGCATGCGCATGGGCACGGGCGTATCGCGACGGGCTCCAGAAATTTCTATAAATAGGTTGGAAACGGGACACATTCCTCTTCGTCCAAAACTCTTTCTTTCTGTGTGAAAATTCTGTCTATATAATATAAAAAGATGGTATAATACCCGAGTGTCATAGCGATATCCTATCCGATCGAAAGAAACTTATATACGCGAATCCAAAAGCTCTGCCTATTAAGGTAAGACATTGTGCCATCGTGTAAAGTTTCTAATCTCGTGATTATCGTTATGATTATTGGTATTATACTAATCTAGATATACTACATTGTGTTTAACCTAGGTGCTTAATACCAGGAAGCGTTCTTTAATTGTAAACTTGCAAGGTGAGACATTCAAGTTTTTGTACCACTCATATTTGCGTTAGTCAACTGTTTTTCCGACACCATCAAGACAATTTCACAACCTATAAAACTCATGACAGATGGTCTATATGTTTTCAAATATATTTTTAAAGTATTTTAAATACATTGCAGTGATTAAGTCTCTGTAGACTACGAGATTGTTACTACTGGTATCGTGGGGTTTTGTATACAAGGCTTGCCTACTGGGCTATTACACGTTACTTATTGGACAAGTGTTAGCCAATAAGTAATATGACCACAGTCATAGATACGGTCGAGTAACAAGTACGTTTCGGTAATTTGTAAACAGATAGATGTAAAAACATCTTAATGCTGTAAATGTCATTTTCGAATGAATGCACTCACCAGTATTTCTTGCTGATCAAATATTTTAAACATGTTTCAGGTGACTTGATAGAGACAAAGGAATGATGCCTGCTGACTTCCAGCTTAAATAAATGGCATGTCACCAGAATAAAGAAATGTTTTTTTGTAAATTAGGGTTTATCCCTATAAAGTTTATGTTTGTATCAAAATGGATTAAATTTTCAGTTTATAATAATAATAATCATGGTGTTTTTATAAGTCTGATCATTTTTTCTAACTACGGTTCTGATAACAATATTCCGCATCAAAATAATTTAATAAACACCGATAACACAATCAATGTTCACGGCTTCCCTCCTAGGGTATAGGGGTTGGGGGCTGTGACAGCTGAAGTGGTACCAAAACCATCGGTTTAAGCAATATGGGTATTTTAATAATACCTAATCTTAAAATTTAGAGTTAGGAAATACATGCATTAACCTATGTGTTAACCATACAGATACGATTCTAACCACATGTGAAAATAAATACTATTTTCTTTTGGAGTTCATTGTTTTGTTGTTTTTGCTTAACAGCATGAGTGAGCTCGTAAAAGCATTCGGAAACATATCCGTTAACACTACGGATATGGAACAAGGAGAATCCACTGAACAACACCCAAAACCCATGATCTTTCAAGCACAACCCATGGAACAACATGTAGAAAAACCAAAGCCCAAAAGAAGGAGAAAACTCAAAGACTGGCAAAGAGGGTTGAGAAAATGTAATAAAGCAAGAACCATAGTCACACAACCACCAGCACAACTTGAACCACAACCAATTCAACCACAACCCCCTTTAACAATACCAATGTAGGAGCGACTAGGCAGATGCCTAAATGAGTGCGAAATCTTTCATCCAATATTCAATGATATAGCAGCAAGCTTCAGCAACCTTAACATGCCACCTCAAAACCCGAATAGTACACTCCTCCGTGAGATGTTATCAACCAAGCCCAGCTAGAAGAATGGTGGACGAATGACTGGCAGTACCAAACAATGATGACAAACCCGTATGCACCATTCCAGGCTGAAACTTCAAACTACCCCAATATGACACCGGAAATGACGACACAGCTTCGTCATTACGGGGAAGAATTAATGGATACCGCCAATAGGCTGAGAAATATTGGGGAGAACTTAACCTGGAAATACTATGACCGAGAACCCTATATATAAACCATATATATAATATTTATATGTTCATTATCGTAATTTCTTTGGTGTAAAAAAGTGTGTATGTATATAAGAAAAGTGTGTAGTGACGCATATATATATATATATATATATATATATATATATATATATATATATATATATATAAAGAGTAATGTCGTAAAGATCGAGAAGTTTGACATATCCTGTGCCTATGTGTTATTTATGCTTATTTGTTATTCATATCTTGCTTACCTTATTATTTGATTACTATATTAATAATTCCTTTCTTGTATGTAATTCAGATGTCAAACGAGCACAATCACGAAAATGAGCACAATCACGTAAACGAGCACAATCACGAAAACGAGCATAATCATAAAATTCACAATCAAGAAAATCGTCTAAATATGAATGCTATTGAAAATGATAGCTCTGAAAATCATTGAAGCAATTCCTTTAATTGCTGATGCTATTAAGCAACTCATTTATGTAATTAGTCATAAGACCGGGAGTAATAAACGAAAGTCTAACACTGAGGCTAGTAATAGTGTGAATGGAGGAAATAGCAACCCATTACCCAAAAAGTTAAAAGTTCGCGGTTGTACTTACAAGGACTTCTTGGCCTGTAAGCTAACCAAATTCTCTGGAAATGAAGGACCTATTTCAGCACTACGCTGGTTAGAAAAGACAAAAGCTATTATAAGAATCAGTAAATGTGCTGAAGAAGATATAATATTATATGCTTCTAACCTCTTCATTAATGAAGCTAATTTCTCGTTATATTGGGGATTAGTAAGTGAAATCCGAGATATGGTAAAGTCATCTAGACATCAGACTATTAAAGAAACAGTTGAGCTAGCTAATACCTTGACAAACGGATTAATCCGAACTCAGGAAGAAAACAAAAGGAAAGATCTAGCATTACCCAAGAATTTCGGAAGAAAGGAACAAGGCAATCTTATCCTCATCCTTCTGTAGAATTTGCAGAAAGAGGCATTCATGGAGATGCGCTTTTAAGAAAACTAAGTATTGAAATTATTGCAAAATATCTGGACATACGGATGAAGAATGTAGAAGAAAAGAAAGCTGTGATTGCTATAACTGCGGGGAACCTGGCCACATCCGTCTAGAATGTCCAAAACTGATAAAGGTGCTTGACAACAAAGCAAAGAACGCGGATGGACCTAAGAAGACTACATGAGCTTTTAGCTTACTGCACAAGAAGCAACAATGATTCCAGACGTCATTGCGGGTACATTTCTTATTAATAACGTTTACGCTAAAGTATTGTTTGATTCTGGAGCAAATCAAAGTTTTATAAACACGAAGTTTTACCAAGCCCTAAATCAACCATTAATCAAACTTAATCAAGTCTGCACGGTAGAAATGGCTGATGGAAATTCCATTCATATTCATGAAGTACTTGAAGAAAAAAACATAAACTTACTAGGCCACAAGTTTAAAGCAAATTTACTCCCAATGAATCTGGCAGGATTCGATGTCATATTAGGAATGGACTAGTTAGTAGCCAATCATGCTCGAGTCATATGTAATACAAATTCAATTGAAATCCGCTCGCCAATGGGAAAAATCTTTACCATTCGAGGAGATTAAATGCTCAAACCTAGAAAGTTCACATTAGTAATGAAAGTGGCAAGCTATCTAAGGAAACAAGGCATAGTATATATGATTTCTGTAATCATTAGCGCCAAGGGAAAAGAGTTAAAAGAAATTCTGGTAGTATCAGAATATTCTGACGTCTTCTAGAAGATTTACCTGGAGAACTGATGCATAGTGCGTGTGGTAGTAAAATTATAACGGATTGGATATTCAGCTTTTGCACAAGATCGTGTTTTAAATTTATAAAAGTGATTTCTACTAAAACTAAACACACACAAAATACGCAAGTGTACCTATCGTATATGTAGGATAGTATTGGTAAGAACCAAGTATCGATCCATGGACATAAATGTTTCTAACAATGAAACGTCTTTTTACTTTAATCGGGGGTTTTAATCATATTGGGGTTGATTTTTGAACTTTTTATAAAATATAAATACTTATATATAATATATAGGTGACAAAGACGAGAAATTCTAAACAAGTAGTTCAAATATATGAAGGTTACCATCTAAGATCAATAATCCACTCCATTGTTCCTTGATGATTATTACATAAACACGTGATAAACTTGCCGTAATAATATATGATAAAATAGCCCCTCATTTCTATTTGAGCATATCCTATGACATAAAAGAAAGTATCATGTGCATTTTAAATTCAACACTTTCCTAATATCATGCTACCACGAGAATGTCAATTTGAGTTGGCAAGTAGTTTAGTAAAGTAGAAAGGTTAGGATTGACTTCGATTTTTCAAATACCAATTCTAACAACTTTGGGTGGTTATAGTAAAGTCACATAACCTCCCCTTGGTTGATTTAAGTAGGTTATAATTACACATTTCTTTAACATATGTTACTTTAACTGGCATGATAACCTAAGCAATCGTGTTAACAATGTTATTTCAGAATTACCAAAATTAGAGAAATAGATCATAATTTATATCTCATCATTTCTAAGTACAATATAAGGATCCGTGTTTCGATAAATTATCAAATTATTTCTATCTTTCAAGAACATGAATCGATCATGAATGATTGTCAATATGGTTGTCAATCACCAACTTTTAATTGTTGAATTAAGATGGTGAAACATTTCTCATCAAAAGATAATTGCAAGATAACCATGTACTTTACTAAAATAAATCACATGTTTAATATAATCATCAAGTAAAACAAAGCTTCTTCATAGATTTTAGATGGTAAATGGAGTTTAGCTCATAATTAGCATTGTTATGAACATTAAAAGAGAAGATGATAACAAACACATGATTAAACTAGAACAATCTAACCAAATGTGGATGAATCTCCCTTATTAATGATGATGATGGTTATGATGATTTTGATGATGATGGATGATGATGGTAACCTCCAAGCCTTCAAACTCCTCACAAGATCTTCAATATGAGTGTTAATGGGTGTTTTTATAAGTGAAAACCTTATAGAACTCTCTTCAAGGCACACCTCTCAAATGACACAAGAGCCTCTATTTATAGGCTGTCTGGAGGTAGAAGCATGGCCCCGTGTCTACGTGTCCCAGTTGCATGTTGTCAAATCGTACATGATGACTCACCATGGGGGTGTGCTTTCAGAGGCACGCCCCCGTGCTTTTATTGACATGTGCTTCAATTGTTTTTGTCTTTTTCTAGAGGTGACCACGACCCCGTGGCCAAAGAGGCACGACCTCGTGCTTTTATCAACATGGGCTTAAATTCTTGTAGAATTTTGTCTTTTCTTATTTCCAGAAGCATGGGGGCGTGTTTCTTGTTTTTATTGTGTTTTATTCCATTTTTCCCCGTCTTTTGACTTGTTTCTTTGTTTGAGGCTTGGTTTTACCAGAAATTACATTTTATTAAGATAAGTAGCCTTCTGTGCTATGTTATTTGATAGAAGTTGTAGTCTTTAGAGATTATTTGATGCTTAAAAGATGTATAATTTTATATACATCAACCGCCTGATCGTGAAGTTGAATTTAGAATCAATATAATACCAGGAATAGCGTCAGTTTCTAAAGCACCATATAGATTAGCGCCAACAGAGATGTTAGAATTAAAGAAGAAATTAGATGAATTGCTAGAAAAAGGTTTTATACGACCTAACTCATCAACCTGGGGAGCACCAATATTGTTTGTCAAAAATAAAGATGGGTTAATGCGTATGTGTATCGATTATAGAGAATCGAATAAAATCACAATTAAGAATCAGTATCCCTTACCAAGAAATGATGATTTATTTGATCAACTCCAAGGAGCTAGATATTCTTAAAGCAACTTTTAGAACAAGATATGGTCATTATGAGTTTCATTCATGTCGTTTGTTTTAACTAATGCACCAGCTGCATTCATGGATATGATGAATCGAATATGTAAACCATATTTGGATAAGTTTTTAATCGTTTTTATAGACGATATACTTATTTATTCCAAAACCAGTGAAGATCATGTCAAACATCTTCATACACTTTTAACACTATTGAGAAAAGATAAGCTTTACGCTAAATTCTCAAAGTGTGACTTTTGGTTACAGGAAGTACAATTTCTAGGAAATTTTATTAACCATGAAGGTATTCACGTGGACCCTACTAAAATAGAAGCTATTACTAATTGGGGAATTCCTAAAACTCCTACAGAAATTCGAAGTTTCTTAGGATTAGCGGGATATTATAGATGCTTCATTCAAAATTTTCCCAAATAGCAGTTCTGTTAACAAAGTTAACATGTAAGAATGTCAAGTTTGAATGGGGACCTAAGCAAGATGAAGCTTTTGTAACTTTGAAGCAAAAATTAACAAATGCCCCAATACTCTCACTGCTAGAAGGAACTGAAGATTTCACAGTTTGTTGTGATGCTTCAAAATCAGGACTAGGATGTGTACTAATACAACGTGAAAAAGTTATTGCTTACGCATTAGACAATTAAAGAAGCATGAAGAGAATTACACAACACATGACTTAGAATTGGGAGCAATAAATTTTGCCCTAAGGATCTGGAGACACTATCTATATGGTAGTAAGTTTACTGTATTCAAAAATCATAAAAGTTTAAAATATATTTCCGGGCAAAGGGAGCTTAACGTGAGGCAAAGACACTGGACGGAAATTCTTAGCGACAATGATTGTGAAATCAAATATCATGAAGGCAAGACTAATATAGTAGCCAATGCATTAATTAGAAAAGAGCATGAGAAACCTAAAAGAGTGCGAGCCTTAAGATTAGAACTTCAAATCAATTTAATTGATGAAGTAAAGAATGCTCAGAAACAAGCAATAAATGAAAATAATATTGTTAATGAGAAAAGAAATGGTATCATTGATCTACTTGTCAAAGGAAATGATGAAATTCTCCGAATGGGGAATAGGATCTGGATACCAATCATAGGAGGATTACGAGAAAAGATTCTCGAAGAATCCCATAAATCCAAATACACAATGCATCCTGGAAGAGATAAAATGTAACAAGATTTGAAGAAAATCTATTGGTGGATAGGAATGAAAAAGGACATAACTATTTATGTTTCAAAATGCTTAACTTGTTCACAAGTTAAAGCAGGACATCAAAAGCCATCAGGATTACTTCAACAATTAGAAATGCCAGAATGGAAGTGGGAATTCCCAACAATGGATTTTGTTACCAAATTACCTACCACGAGAAGAGTTAATGACACAATCTGGGTGATTTTGGATATATTAACAAAGTCAGCTCATTTTATACCAATGAAGGAAACTTTCAAAATGGAAAAATTAGCTAAGCTGTATGTAGACAAAGTTGTCTCATTACATGGAGTTCCATTATCTATTGTATCTGATCGGGATAGCCGTTTTACTTCTCATTTTTGGAAAAGTTTCTAAGTAGCTATGGGAAAAAAATTAAACTTGAGCACAGCATACCATCCACAGACTGATGGTCAAAGTGAAAGGATCATAGAAACATTGGAAGACATGTTAAGAGCATGTGTAATATATTTTGGTGGAAATTGGGATGACCATTTACCACTAATAGAATTCTCCTATAATAACAATTATCACACAAGTATTAATGTTGCCCATTTGAAGCCCTTTATGGACGAAGGTGCAGAACTCCAGTATGTTGGGCAGAAATAAGAGGAAAATGATTACCAGGTCCTGAAATCATACAAGAAAGTACTGACAAGATAAATCAAGTTAAGGAGAGATTAAAGACCGCACGAGATCTTTAGAAAATTTATGCGGGTCATTGACGCAAACCACTGGAATTTCAATTTGGAGACAGTGTGCTACTGAAAGTATCCCCATTGAAAGGAGTAATCCGATTCGGTAAGAGAGAAAAGTTAAGTCTACGATTTGTTGGACCATTTCAAATTATCAAACGAATTGGAACAGTAGCCAATCAGCTAGATTACCAGAAGAAATGACAGATGTACATGATGTATTTCATGTAAGAAACTTAAGGAAATGCATAGCTGATAAATCACTAAAAGTGCCCCTTCAAGATATAAAGGTAAATGAAAATTTGAAATTCGTTGAGAAACCCTTGCAAATTGAAGATAAAAAGATCAAGAATATCAAGCATAAAAGAATAGTTCTGGTCAAAGTGAAGTGGGATTCAAAACGTGGGCCAGAATATACTTGGGAATTGGAATTGGAAATGAAATGGAAGTACCCACACTTATTCCAGTAAATCTCGAGGACGATATTCAAAATAAGGAGGAGAGACTATAACAAACCACAAAATAAAAGTAAAGAAATAAATGAAAAAAATTCCATCCCACATTGGTGGAGGAAAGAAAAGGAGAGGCTTCCACCACGGTATAAATAGGAGTGTAAGTTCTTGTCCCACATCTAGATTATAAAACTAGTGAGTTCTTTATAAGAAAAAAAACTCATATGTTAATGTTCTTATAAGACAAATCACACCCAGTGGTCCTAGCAGAGGGTGCGAAGCACCCGAACGTGCACGGGCACGGGCTCGGGCGAAGTGCGATCGGCGCAATGTGGCGCTTTGATTGCACACTTTGAACTTTGCACGCTCGCATCGCCGCGAGCCGCTTAAGGGCCGTCTTAGTATTTTTGTGGAAAATAAAGATTTTATTAATCTTCCTATCGCGATACGCGACCGGTGAAGATTAGTCTCATCGCATAACGCGATGACGTGTAAAGAATATCTAGAAACATTATCGCGACGAGCTCCAGAAATTTCTATTAATAGGTTGGAAATGGGACACGTTCCTCTTCGTCCAAAACTCTTTCTTTCTCTCTGAAAATTCTGTCAATATAATATAAAAAGATGGTATAATACCCGAGTGACGTAGCGATATCCTATCCAATCGAAAGAAACTTATATACGCGAATCCAAAAGCTCTGCATATTAAGGTAAGATAGTGTGCCATTGTGTAAAGTTTCTAATCTCGTGATTATCGTTATGATTAGTGGTTTTATACTAATCTAAATATACTACATTGTGTTTAACCTAGGTTTTTAAAACCAGGAATCGTTCTTTAATTGTAAACTTGCAAGGTGAGACATTCAAGTTTTTGTACCACTCACATTTGGGTGAGTCAAGTGTTTTTCGACACTGTCATGATAATTTCAAAACCTATAAAACTCATGACAGATGGTCTATATGTTTTCAAATATATTTTTAAAGTATTTTAAATACATTACAGTGATTAAGTCTCTGTAGACTTACGGGATTGTTACTACTGGTATTGTGGGGTTTTGTATACAAGGCTTGCCTACTGGGCTATTACACGTTATTTATTGGACAAGTGTTAGTGTCACACCCTGATCTTAGGGCCTAGGTGTGTGACCACAAGTTGGTACTTGTTTTGTAAATACATCAGAGTTGCGGTTTATAACGGAAGTCTTTAAAATATTTATATTAAAAAGCTAAAATCTCGGGTTTAAATACCCGCTTGATACTTCAAATACATTTCTTTATCAAACATAACTCTTTTATAATATTTTCAAATAAAAATCTGAGCCATCAGATAGCATATAATGACTATAACTCCAATCTTCTATTCCTTCTTGCTTGTCTGTTCTAATCTTTCTTGTTTCCCTGTAACATGGGTGGGAAAACTACGTCAGCACAAAGCTGGTGAATAACGCTGACTCTAAAAATATCTTTGTAATACCTTTGTGAAACCAACAATAATACCTTTGTGAAACCAACAATAATACATTTGCGACTACCCATTAGGCACCCAACTAAATTGGGTTCAAATTCCCCTAAGTACCTTGTACAATTAATTATATACACAAATCATTTCTCATAAAGCTTCCGGAGACTTGTTTATGATTTGCATGGCCTTGGGAAAATGCCGAGTCACCATGTATGAATGGATCCAGACACATGTATACACTTAATCAGAGTGTCCGTTTCTTATTATTGTAACATAAAGTTTTAAGGATTCGTAAATCCTATGCAAACATTCTGACTCAATATAAAAGGTTTCGGGCGTATTCACCTTTTCCGTTTATAATCAGTTTCTGATACTGATTTCTTTTTTTTTTTGTTCTTTTCTTCTTGTTTTGTTACTTCGGACCTATAGTACGATAATAACATTTGTATAAATAACTAGATAATCGATCTATCTTTAGACCTTAAGTCTATTTTGGTATAACTTCAACCTTGATAAAATCATTTGTTTATATAAAACATTTGGACCTTTAGTCCTCTTCTTTATTTTATCAATTATATGCTACGTTTCTTCTTCAGGAAGAAACGTCTATACTGAGTTTCTTCTTCAAGAAGAAACATTATTTAACTATACTCTTTGAATATTATATTTCTTAATATTAAAGAAATATTATTTTAACTATAACCTTACTTAAGAAAAGTTATATTATTCTTAATCGTAATCAAGGTTCAGGCTATACCTCCGACTATGGTCTAAGCCATTAATAATATAATAATAATTTAGACAGAACTCCTACCTTGCACGGGTATTCAGAGTTAGATAACTAATACTTATCGGGAAGCACTTCTACTCTATGCACGTTTATCGAGGCGTTCTTGATTAACCCTTCTTGGCACGCAAATCGAGGTCATGTTAAGGTGTCGCGCAGGTCGTGCATGTACATCGAGACGGAATGTCGGGTTATCTTTGGGTGGCACGCACTTCAAGGAACACGTCGGGTATTTGCACAGATTACGAGGTCATGTTAAGGTGTCGCGCGGTTTGTGGCACGCAAAACGATGCTTGGCACGCAAACCAATGTAGAGAGAGTAATTCTAGAGAGAGTGAATGTGAGGTGTGTGGGAGAAATGGCCGTAGCCTCCCCTTTTATACTTGATTTTTGGTCCCATCGCGGTACGCGATGGGCTCCTCTTTCAACTGCGTCGCGTATCGCGATGTCGCCATTTCTGCATGAACGTCATGTGGCCTGCCACGTGTCACCTGGGTGTGACACGTGTCCCTGAGTCATCACGGGTCATTGCTGTGCGCGATGGCCGTGTTCTTGGACTCATCGCCTAGCATGATGGGTCCTTGGAAATCATTTTTCACTTTTAGTCCATTGTCATTAATAGCTTGTCATTTCTAGGTCTAAATCTCATTGTACAAAAATACTAAGGCGGCTCTTAAGCGGCTCGTGGCGATGCGAGCGTGCGAAGTTCAAAGTGCGCCACATTGCGCCCAACGCCCGTCGCCATTTCCATCATCCTCGCTCGAGCCCAAATGCGTGCGCGTGCGCGTCGGGTGCTAGGCACCCTCCCCTAGGACTACTTAGTGCATGATATTCATAAAAGAATATTACTATGGAAAATCTCTTCCTTATAAAGAGCTTCCATTTCTTTACCACTTTCCATGTGGGATGGGATTCTATCTTCCTTATTTATACCCATGTGGAATGCTTCCACTTTCTTGCATTTTTCCATATGGGATGGATTTTTCTTTCCAATTTCTTAATATGGGATGAACTTATATACGGAACATTTTATTTCCTTTATTTCTTTTTATTTTCCTTATTTAAAATATTCTCATGACTTGTCTTAATAATATTTTTGATCCCTCAACTTTTCTAAGTTGTCAAATTTGGATCGAAATTTTGGAGATGTTACATCCTCCCCACTTTGGAATGAATCTCGTCCTCGAGATTCGTTGGTTTAAGAGTGAATGGTTCTTGCTTTTGATTGTTGATTGGATTCTATATAATCTTGTCCTTGTTGTTATAATCTGTATGTAGAATGACTAGGGTCTTTATTCTTTTGCTCACTTACGTCCTTGAATGATGTAACTAGTCAATAATTCAGAATATCTTTAGTAAATATAAATTGCTAAACACAGTGATCAGTTGTGTTTAAATATTTACCTTACCATTTTGTATTCTAAACATTTACTGATGTTAACTTCATAGCTGTTTGGATTCAATATGTTGAATCTATTCCTTTAAGTTATTGTTTAGATTCAGTCTATCGAATCTATTCCATTCCTTGGTTTTGATCAACGATGTTCTCAATTCTCCAACAGTACTCTTGTACTTTGACTTAATCACATTGCTAAGCGATTGTATTTCTTGAATATCTTCGAGCTCTTTTTCTTTGACTTTTCGATCAACCTTACTAGGTAGGTAGTATATTATTCCATCAGTTGTATTTCTGGAATGAATTCTTTTCGATGATATACTGTCCTTGTATTTCTTGAATGATATTTTTTAATCATCTTCCTAGATGATAGGTTAAAGCCTTTTTCATTCTGAGTTCCGAATAAAACTTTTTGGTGTCCGGATCTCTTATTGCCTTTTCGAGGTAATGAGTATAAGCATTTTTGTGTATTAACACGATCTATATGCTAATATTTCATTTATAACTTAGGGAATTAAATACCCTTATTTGATTACAAAACCTCTCGTTTAAGAACGAGTTATAATTAATATACAAAAGGTAGCTAGTCTATCTTGACATTTCCTTGATGTGATCTTGTCATTCATTAATCTTGACTAGCTTTTCTTTTCGGGCATTCAGTCTTAAAGTGACCCGTTTCTCCACATGTAAAACATACTCCTAGCTTCTTACGACATTCTTCTATTGTGTGTCCTGCTCTCTTGCAGTATGCACAATTGTTTGTATTTTCTAGTCGACACTTTCCAGTATGTTTTCTTCCACAAGTCTTACATGCTGACTTGGGAGTACTTTCTTCTTTCTCTAACTTTCCGGAATCTTTTGATTTCTTAGTTTCTTTGTCTTTCTTCTTTTCTTCTTCTTGATTCCTTATCATACTGTTGATTAAATATCCGGCCAATTCCATAGCTGATTCAACTGTTTCTAGCATATTGGATCATACCATGTCTCTTATTTCTCTTGGTAGGCCATATATGTAACGAGTTACTTTATTATATTCCGGAGTTACTAAATGTGAAACCAGTCGGCAGTATTCTAGGAATTTAGTGTTATATTCCCTAAGATTTGTGCCAACAACCTTGTGATTCCATAACTCGGTTTGAATTCGATCCATTTCATGAGTTGGGCAAATTTCTTTAATATGATACCTTTGAATGTTTCCCAACTTAAATTATACATTGTTTCTCGACCTTTGTTTTGAATCAGAGTGTTCCACCATTCAAGAGCTTCTCCCTTGAACATTTGTGAGGAGTACTGAATAGCTTCTTCTTGCTTATGGTGACGATTGATTCTTGCTCTTCTAGCCATCTCATAGCGGCTATACCATCCGAGTCTCCATGGAATTCTTTAGGATTGTAAACTTTGAAGTTCTTAAAGTTACATCCTTTTTGGATCTATCGTTTCTTGTTCCTTGAATTATTATCAGTTGTAGAATTATCATAAGCTTCTTTCTTTCTTGAAGGAACAGACTTACTTCGATTCCTCTTGTTAGATTTTGATTGACTTTGACTTGTAGATATGTCTTTGACCGCGTTAAGAACAGGTTTTATAGCTTCTTTAATCATCTTTTGAATTCCTCCTATATATTGGACAGGAATTTCATTATCTTTATTATTAATGTTTTCTTCTTTTCCTGATTTCTTGGGAGGACTGTTGTGAGAGTTTGCACTTTCTTCTCTTGACATGCTACAATAAAATTTTAAAAGATAAGTCCAATATTCGAAGAACTTAAAACATATCTTTTATTCATCTTATTATAGTTACAAGAGTGCATATTATTTTTGTTACAATTATAATCTCTACTAAGGTTCTATTTCTTTCATCGAAGACTAATTTCTTAATCTTGCTATCTTTCTTGCTAGTCTCTTTTTCTTTTTCTTCCACTTCCATTTCTTTCATTGTTTCTTCATTTTGAATGTGAACAAAGTAAGGATCTTGAGTTGCCGGAAAATTAAAATATTCTTGTTCGTGAGGATATTCTTCGGGATAAGTCATTACTTCTTTTTTCCTTTGGCATCATTGGTTTCTTGGATCTACTTGATACGTCCCCATACGTATTTTGATTTTGAATAATCCGAGCTAGTGGAATGTTAGAATCAAATGAATCTGAATCTTCCTCCATTTTTGTTTGGCATGTACTTTCATTTCTAGATATAGGAATTGGGAGAAAAGACGTTCCCATAAATCCTTTTCCTTTACCAAATCAAGGCTGACATGATCCTTGGCTAGATTGACAATCGGACATCTGCGCGAGGTTAAATTTAGGGATAGGCAGACCCTCCTTTCTTATTTGTGTTGTTATATCTTATCCGTATAAATTTTGATAATTTATTGATATTTTTCAATTAAATATCTAGTCTATTTGAATTAATATAATAAATTTTCAAAACTTATCATTAATCAAAGCCTAGGTATAATTAAATACCTAATTCTCTAAGATTGATGGCTCTGATACCAACCTGTCACACCCTGATCTTAGGGCCTAGGCGTGTGACCACAAGTTGGTACCTGTTTTGTAAATACATCAGAGTTGCGGTTTTAGCGGAATTCTTTAAAATATTTATATTGAAAACTTAAAATCTCGGGTTTAAATACCCGCTTGATATTTCAAATACATTTCTTTATAAAACATAACTCTTTTATAATATTTTCAATTAAAATATCTGAGCCATAGCATTTAATAACTATAACTCCAATCTTCTATTCCTTCTTGCTTGTCTGTTCTAACCTTTCTTGTTTCCCTGTAACATGGGTGGGAAAAATACGTCAGCACAAAGCTGGTGAATAACGCTGACTCTAAAAATATCTTTGTAATACCTTTGTGAAACCAACAATAATACATTTGCGACTACTCATTAGGCACCCAACTAAATTGGGTTCAAATTCCCCTAAGTACCTTGTACAATTAATTATATACACAAATCATTTCTCATAAAGCTTCCGGAGACTTGTTTATGATTTGCATGGCCTCGAGAAAATGCCGAGTCACCATGTATGAATGGATCCAGACACATGTATACACATAATCAGAGTGTCAGTTTCTTATTATTGTAACATAAAGTTTTAAGGATTCGTAAATCCTATGCAAACATTCTGACTCAATATAAAAGGTTTCGGGCGTATTCACCTTTTCTGTTTATAATCAGTTTCTGATACTGATTCCTGTTTTCTGTTCGCTTCTTCTTGTTTTGTTACCTCGGATCTATAGTACGAGAATAACATTTGTATAAATAACTAGATCATCGATCTAGCTTTAGACCTTTAGTCTATTTTGGTATAACTTCAACCATGATAAAATAATTTGTTTATATTAAACATTTGGACCTTTAGTCCTCTTCTTTATTTTATCAATCATATGCTACGTTTCTTCTTCAGGAAGAAACGTCTATACTGAGTTTCTTCTTCAAGAAGAAACATTATTTAACTATACTCTTAAGAAAATTTATTTTATTCTTAATCGTAATCAAGACTCGAGCTATACCTCCGACTATGGTCTAAGCCATTAATAATATAATAATAACTTAGACAGAACTCCTACCTTTCACGGGTATTCGGAGTTAGATAACTAATACTTATCGGGCAACACTTCTACTCTATGCACGTTTATTGAGGCGTTCTTGATTAACCCTTCTTGGCACGCAAATCGAGGTGAATTTAAGGTGTCGTCGGGTCGTGCACGTACTTCGAGACAGAATGTCGGGTTATCTTTGGGTGGCACGCAATTCAAGGAACACGTCGGGTATTTGCACGGATTACGAGGTGATGATTGTCGGGTTGGTGGCACGCAAAACGATGCTTGGCACGCAAACCAATGTAGAGAGAGAGTAATTCCAGAGAGAGTGAATGTGAATGTAAAATGTGTCATTTACGAATGAATGTACTCACCAGTATTTTTTTCTAATCAAATATTTTAAACATGTTTCAGGTGACTTGATAGAGACAAAGGAATGATGCCTACGGGCTTCCATCTTAAATAAGTGGCTTGTCACCAGAATAAAGAAATGTGTTTTGTAAATTAGGGTTTATTCCTATAAAGTTTATGTTTGTATTCGAATAGATTAAATTTTCAGTTTATAATAATAATAATCATGGCGTTTTTATAACTCTAATCATTTTCCTAACTACGGTTCTAATAAAAATATTCCGCTGCAAAATAATTTAATAAACACCGATACCACCAATCAATGTTTACGGCTTCCCTCCAAGGGTATAGGGGTCGGGGGTTGTGACAATACTTGAGCTTGCGGGCACAAAACTTGCTAAGTTTGGGTTAGGTAAGGTTGGCCTTGATTGATGGGAGAAGCTTGAAGGACATAAGGTTGATGGGTTTGAGCTTGGTAAGCATGGGTCAAGTAGTAGGGTGAAATCATGGTTTGAGGTTGTTGAGCATGGATACGATGAGGACACGAATTACGGAGATGGTTTGGGTCTCCACAATGATAGCAAGTACGGGTATTATGAACACCAGGTTGAGTAGATGGCATGGTACCATTTCGAGTAACCGGCGTCTCAAATTGTTGTGGAGAAGTTGGTGCACTACGGACTTGTCGACGGTAATTAGCAAGGTGGCCATAACGATTACAAATTGTTCAAAGATGACAATTGGAGTTGGTCGAATGATGATGGCTGCGGGTTCTGCAGATGGGGTTCTTACGTTTCTTGTTGTGAGGGCGAGTGGAGGTAGATGATTTGCAATTACCATAATAGGGATTAGTGGAATAGGTTCGCTTTGTTGCATTGATGTTTTGAATTTGGATCACTAACTTAGGAATCACAACAGTTAACTCTTTGGCTATTCAAGAAGCTATACGGTGGTGATGAGAATCAGACGATTGATGTCGAGGATGACGGCGGTTTCTTAGGGAAGACATTCTATAAGGATAAAAAATAAAGATTTACAAGATGAATGATAAGTTGAAGAAATCATTTATATAATAAAGGTTTAACTTTTTTAATAACTTTGCTTTACATAAATGAGGGATTCGCATCGTATCATGAGGAATAAAGAAAATTTATAAGGTAAGGGGTACATAGCGTAAATAGTTATTAGATCATGTAGCCAATATGATTAATGTGTGATGACTACACGAGGAGATGATGTCAGTTTAAAAGTTAATTTTTATCTGATTAAGTCAACTTTACAATAAACTAACGAAACATAAATTGTATGTTGGCCTCCCATGAGCTTTGTAAGGCAGTTTGAATGGCCCAATGAAACTAATGTTAAAAAGTAACTGAGTTGGATAGCCCATGAGTGTTACATGGCGTTTTAACTTTCCCAACTAAATAATTAATTAACAATACAATAGAGTTTGTCGGTCAATGAGCGTTACATGGTGTTTTAACCGACCAAACCAAATAACGAATAAACCAGAGAAAAATATGAGTAGTTGGAGTATCCCGTGATCCACCACGTATGATGAACTCCAACCAAAAATAACATTCAAAACAAGATGAGGAATGGATAGTAGGAGTGCCCATGGATACCATGGATTTTTCACCCAACCAATTAAATAACAAAACACAATAATCGGAATTTACCGAATTTAGCCACGAACCACCGTGAATTCGGTTTAAAATCAACCTAAGGTGTCGGTCGTATGACAGTTGTGTTCCTCTTTGGCCGAGAGGAATTTGTCATACTACCTAGCCTTAAGATGAAAGAGTAAAAACAAAAGTAGGTAATTCTTAAGGAATTTCCCAAAAATAAAAGGTAATCTACTTTGATTAAAACTTTTCAAGAAAAATTTTCTTTGAAGGTTGAGGCATAGCCTCGGAGTTGTGTGTGTGTGTGCACGACAATATAATAATAATCAATTAATTAGTTATCTAAGAAAGCTGTAAACAATTAATTTGAACACATAAGACAAACAAATAAGCACGTGTGGGGCTCCTAAGCATGTTACAAAGGCACCACTAACGACCTATCTTAAACCTTCGGCTTTGATACTAATTTGTCACACACCAACCTAAGGCAGAAATGCTGGGGCGTGAGCTGATTGCTCACAGCTCTCAAAGTACTATCATGTAAAATTAAAATGACAATATCTATTATTTAATTTCAAATAATTCAAAGTACATGATTCCATAAATAAAACAAGGACAAAATAAAATTTAAAGTTCTTGTTTCTTTTCTCTAGCATGCAATCCTAAATTTCTTCAAACAACTTGGTAATCATATCACACGATGATCTGCATATGCGTTAAAAATACAATAATATTGTCAAGACTAGGTTGAGTGAGTAAAACACCAGATTTTATGATTATATAATAATAAATAAAAGAGCAAATTGTGTCAAATGAGATAAGCAATTTAACCAATAAGCAAGTAAATATGTTGTCGGTAAGCTCGATGCCAGATGAACTGAACGATGGCTAACACGACGGCCGTATGATCATACTAGTCTGAGAATATGTTGGGCCTCTCTGACATGTATTCAGGAAAAGCATATAAGCATATAACACGTTAGCCATAAATTGTTAAACACACATAACTTAACAGTTGCAAGTTTGAGTATTAAATAATAGTAAAATATCATGAACGCATATGTCCCCAAAATAGTAAAAATGAGTTAGAAAGAGGGGAGTGATTACTCACCTTAGAAATTATGCAATGGATAAACGAATGAGGTAAGAACGGTAGCAAACAAGAGTCACACTCTTCGGAAATTACCGACGAGAAATCCTAAGTAACAATAATTGAGGAAAATAAATATGGATTGAATAACGAGGCTAAAACTAGATAGAGGTTCGGGATTTGATGATCGAGGGTAATCTTACAAAAGCTATTTATCTCATAAATATATTATAAATTTTATTATCACTTTTATTTATCAAGGGTTATAGAAAATAGTATATTTTAATTATATAAAATAATTATAAGTAGAATACTTGAATAAATAATATTTATAATTTTTGATAAATCATACAAAGAGATTTGCTTTAAATGAGTATTTTAAACTAAAAATACTTTTAATGTATTCTTGTATATATTTTTATTGTTAATAAATATTTCTTTTAAATACATATTGTAAATAACAGAAAATAAATAAATAACAATATTTTAATCAAACTATAAACCTTTATAAAAATACTTGAATTTATTCTATATTTTAATATGTTAAATAACAAGATGAATTTAAAATATATATTCCAAAGTAAAATCCTTTTTATAAATTAAAACCTTTTATCAATTTTTAATAATTAATACACACACACACACACATATGGCTTTACCAGGGTTCGGAAAAACGAATAGTTTGTGTCGGTTTTAGACAAAATACCGATTAATTATTATATTCCTAATACTAGATAATATAATTTAAATAATCAAATGAGTGAATATACAATTTAATTGACAAATAAAAAAACAAAAAAACGGCTGTCGAGACTCGAACCCGCGCAACATGGCCGGCACAACCCAACACACACACCATCAAGCCAACTGCTCAGAGCGTTCAGTTGTTCACAACTCAGAAACGGAACAATATAACCAGAAAAAAGAAAAAGATATCCAATTTATAAACAAAAACCCTATATCGATCAATCCGATAAACCGCTATACATTGGATCAATTAACGTTAAGGTTATTGGTTAATGAGTAAAGACGAACACAACCATATATCAAATTACCTAAAACAATGATCCGAATAAGGTTTAATTAATCGATGAACATCCGACGAATACCATGATCAGAACAAGGTCTTGCAGCATCTGAATACATAATCAGATATAGGGGTAATGTTGGTGCTGCCATGAGGGTACTATATGTGCGTTTAATTGAATTATGATGATCGTTTTATTGTATAATTATAATCGGGTTTAAAAATAGTGGTAATATATGATCGATACGAATAATATTGGTCTTGATTTCCTAATTATTTACGTTGGTGGGTTTGATTAAGGCAAGAGGATCAAAATTCATGATTCAATTCCTAATTTACGACGATAATTGTGGTGCAAACAAGCTAAACGGATCGCGGGTATGCGGGTTTGGATCCAGATTGTGGGTTTGGGTTATTGGGTAAATGGATATTATAATATAATTTTCGAATCAGTCCCTAAACTATTGAGATGGATACAAAATGGGTTTAAAGTATAGTTTAGGGTAATAAATGTATATAAACGAAAGTTGTTTTACATATTTAAATAAATATAATAAGAAATAATAATAAAATAATATTAATTCGAATAGCGCGATATTTTCTTTGTAAAGATTCCCGAACATAAAATCGGGTCACAGATATAATATTGATTCAAAAATTCGTGATGTTACATGTAGCTAGGCTGTTACAATTGCCCTTTTATCCTAATAAAACGTATTATCGCATTAATGCATCATTGCATCGTACTATTCCAAATACATTTCACGCCTTTTCCTCTTCATATTTTATCCGACACATATACACACATATATTTACTAGACAGGTGCACGCGTGATGCGACGGAAGAAACAAATCCTAGTAATCATGTAATAATTGTGGATGTTCAAGGAGCGTTTGTAACCTTTAAAAGGTTTAAACCAATCACCATTTTTGGTCATCCGCTTTCGGATTGTTCAAACCATAGAAAACAGTTTGGCTTACGGTTTATACTAAAAATCTCCATATAAAACCAGACCGGGCGGTAAACTTATTATTGAAGCTCAATGCGTGAAACCAAACCATTAGTTACGATTCAGTTTAATTTTTCAACACTTCGGTTTCGGTTTTCAATGACAAAAAATCGAGCCAACGGTTTGGCTCATGATTTAACTTAGAAACCGTTAAATCGAATTATGAACACCCATACGTAACATGTAAAAATATTTTTTTAACTGAAAAAAAATTATAGCAATACCATAACCAAATTAAAGACAATAAAATGTTCATTTTTATGGTGCAATCTAAAAAATATATATTAACGTATAAAAAAAGTTACAGTCGTTGAAAAATCATTGGTGGGAACTTGGATAACAATTCAAATTAAAAGGTAAAGATTCATCATCATCATCATCATCATCATCATCATCATCATCATCATCGTACTTAGTATATCCCACCAATAGCAAAGTTATGGTAAGGTCTGAGGAGGGTAAGATGTAGACAACCCTACCTCTACCCCATAGGGATAAAGAGGCTGCTTCTGGTGAGACCCCCGGCTCGATAGTAGCTTGACATCAAGCCTTTGACATAAGGCACATAACACTCAATCATCGGGACACAGGCCGATTGGTGCATGTACCCTTGTCTTTCAGCTATCAACACCACCACATGATGCCTGATTAACCTTCCGCCATTTTTAACGTTATTTTCATGAGATTAGTAAAATAACGTCAGTGCAATTTCACTTTTTCCTACCCGAGGATTCACACATATATACATTATATGCGCACACCGCAAGTAGGGCGTATCAAAAGGTAAAGATTAAGTTTCAAATTTGTAACTATTTCTAAAATTTACAAAAGTTTAGGGGACAATGCTGCAACTATATATATGCATATTTTCTAATGGACAAGTTTTCTCATATCTTACCTACTATAGAAGGTGTACCTTATGTTTTACAAGTTGTAAATTACTTAATAAATAAGTGTCTTAGTTTGCCCATGTCTCATATGTTATATATATAAGGTTTGGTCAAATACAAATGAAATTAGTATGATAAACGTGAGAATCAAGTAGAGTAATTAGATATACAAGTAGAGTAATTATGCAATTACTCTATGATGTAATTACATAATTACTCTACTTGATTCTCACGTTTAGCACAGTAATTTCATTTGTACGTTAACGTTCCCTATATATCTTTACGTGGTTAACGTTCACATTAAAGAATATATGTATACTAGTTTTTATCCCCCGTATTACGAGGTTATTTTACATTATTCGTTTCTAATATTTATACATTTTTTTGGATTTTAATTTTTATTTATAGTAAGGAAGTAATAATTCACTTAAGATTTAATGATGAAAGACCCGGTTTAAAAGCTATTTGGGTTTGGTGAGATCCATGACCCGCTTATTAATTCACTACAAAATTATTTCTTAATTATAAATAATACCTTTATTTAAAAATATCGGATACTAATTTTTAGTATATACCTATTTTATAGGATTTTCATATAAAATATTTGGTGAGATTAATTTTTATTTTAATGGGATGTTATAACCCGTTTAAGGGCTAAATGGATTTGGTGAAACTCATACCCGTGAATTCGGGTTAAATACATGAGAAACCTCCATTTACAAATAAAACAATCTGGTAACTTGAGAAAATGTAGGGATGTTTCATTTATATATATTTAAGATATATATATATACACTAGTTTTTATCCCCCGTATTACGGGGGTTGTGTTTCTTTATCGTGTCTAATATATATATTTTTTGGATTTTAATTTTTTTTTTATTGTAAAAAAGTTAATTATATACTTAGGGTTTGAGATGAAAGGGTTTCACAAATAAAATGAGATGTTATAACCCGTTTAAAAGCTATAGGTTTGGTAAGACCCATGACCTGCTTATTTTTTTTTACTATAAAATCGTTACTTAATATAAATAATATCTTTTTCATAAATAATTGTATATTAATTTTTAGTATATCCCTATTTTATAAGATTTTCATATTAAGGTGAGTTTATTTTTTAATTTAATGAGATGTTATAACTCGTTTAAGGTTATCTAGGTTTAGTGAGACCCATACCCGTGTATTCGGGTCAAATGCATGAGAAGCCTTCATTTACAATAAAACAATATTGTGGCTTGAGAGAATGTAAGAAGCAACCAGAGGGCTTTTAAGAATTTCGTTTATATATATTTAAGATTAAGATTCTTAGTTCTATAGTTTTTCTTTCCTTTTCATTTCTCTTTACGCGCAACATGTATTGTAATTTATTTGCATCCTCATATGTTGTTTTACATTATTCGTTTATAATATTTATATAATTATTTTGGATTTTAATTTTATTTATTGTAAGAAAGTTAATAATATACTTAGGATTTGATGATAAAATAGTGTCACAAATAAATGAGATGTTATACCCGGTTTAAAAGTTATATGGGTTTAGTGAGACCCATGACCCACTTTTTTTTACTATAAAATTGTTTCTTAATTATAAATAATACTTTTTTTTAAATGGATATAAATTTTAGTATATCCATAATTTATAGGATTTTTCATATCAAGTATTTGATAAGATTAATTTTTAACACGTTTAAGGGCTATCTAGGTTTAGTGAGACCCATGTCCATAAATTCGGGTCAATTCATAAGAAGCCTTCATTTAAGAATAAGCTTATTGTGCTAGATTATTATTTAATCTAGGGTGTTACGGGGTTGTGTTTATTTTTCTTGTCTATATTTATATTTTTTGGATTTTAATTTTATTTATTGTAAGAAAGTTAGTAATATACATAGGGTTTGATGATAAAAGGGTTTCACAAAATAAATGAGATGTTATAACCCGTTCAAAAGATATGGGTTTGGTAAGACCTATGAGCCGCTTATTTTTTTTACTATTAAATTATTACTTAATATAAATAATGTTTTTTGTAAAAAATTTGGATATTAATTTTTTAATATATCCCAATTTTTATAATATTTTCATATCAATATGAGATTATTTTTTAATATAATGAGATGTTATTACGCGTTTAAGGTTATCTGGGTTTAGTGAGACCCATACCCGTGAGTTCGAGTCAAATGCATGAGAATCCTTTATTCACAAATAAAACAATCTGGTGACTTGAGAGAATGTAAAAAGCATCCATAGAGCTTTTAAGGATTTCGTTTATATATATTTAAGATTAAGATTCTTAGTTTTATAGTTTTTATTTTCTTTTTTTTTTGCGCGCAACATGTATTGTAATTTATTTGCATCCTTCTATGTTGTTTTCAATTATTCATTTATAATGTTTATATATTTTTTTTATTTTAATTAATTTATTATAACAAAGTTAATAATATAATTAAGATTTGATGATAAAAGGGTTTCACATATAAATGAGATGTTATACTCGGTTTAAAGGTTATATGGGTTTAGTGAGACCCATGACTCACTTATTTTTTTTACTATAATTTTTGTTTCTTAATTATAAAAAATTATTTTTATATAAAAATTGGTAGTTTTCTCTATGTTATAGGATTTTTCATTTCAAAATATTTGGTGAAATTAATTTTTATATTTTTCTTTTACTATAAAATTGTTTCTTAATTATAAATAATATTTTTTTTTAAAAAAATGATAGTATATCCCTATTTTATAAGAATTTTCATATCAAATAGTTGTTAAGATTAGTTTTTAATATATCAATCAATCAATCAAGCCCTGTATATCCCACCGCATAGCACGCTATCGGTAGGGTCAGGGGAGGGTGGGATGTAGGCAAGTCTTTTCTCTATCCGAGAGAATAGAGAGGCTGCTTCCAGAGAGACCCCCGGCTCATAAAGCAATCTGGTGTTATAAATCATTTAAGGACAATCCGGGTTTGGTGAGACCCATACCCATGAATTCAGGTCAAATGCATGAGAAGCCTTCATTTTAGAATAAAGCAATCTGGTGATTTGAGAGAATTTAGAAAGTTTTCGTTTATATATATTATATATGTGTGTATGTGTGTGTAGGGGGGAGGTTATCATTAAAACAAGTAATTTCTTAGAAAGAGTAAGAATAAATCATAGCTATTAGATTATGTTAATCTAAGGTTGAGATTTAAAATTACCAAAAACCGACATAGTTTCCTAGAATTAATCATTCACCATTATAACTGACATAGTTTCCTAAAAATGTCCCTTCAACATAGATTGTAACGTGACATGTCAAAAATCTATTGGTTCTTATCATTCATATGAAACCTCTTATTTTTAATTGAATATATATATACACACGCGCATATATATGTGCCAAATTTAAAGAATGTTGTGGAAGTGGGAGTGGCTAGTTTCATCAATAACAAGGGGACCAAGGGAGGTAACGACTAGTGAGGGTGAAAACCAGTTGAGACATATTATGTTGTCATTAGACTCCAAATTTTAGATGTATCGAGGTCAAAGAGATATTGTATAATAAATAATGATATTTAAGACGTGGAATTTTATAAATTGTAAGAAATTTACGGTTTTTTTCTAAATGCCAAAAATATTCGATCACGTATCTTATTTTTCGAAAGTTATTATACACTAAGAATAAAATATTTGTTTTAATTTGGAAAATAAAAAATTGATCGTAAAATCTGATTCGACAAATTATTCCAAGTTAAAAGGTTCTTTTGGCAAGTTGTATAGAATCAAAAGGAACCACAACTATTCGATGACAAAAGCCATAAATCTTTATATTGCGATGTCGATTCTAAATTCAAAATAAATTCATTGATCTAAGCATCCACCAATGAAATATAAAACTAATAATCAGTCATTGTCTACTATACAAGTATATTTGCTTTTAACATTTTTCTTGATTTAAACAATTAAACTACACTATTTACCTTGCTTTAGTAAGCACTATATATATAAAACGCTTTTTTTTTCTATCTTTTTATGTGTTTCTAAAGTGACATCATATCCTTGTAAATATAACTTTAAACTAACAGTGTTTTAAAATAATAATAATAATAATAATAATAATAATTTTTATGAAGAGTTCAATTGACTACGCATTATGCACTTCATTCATAAAAAATGGTGTGTCATTGAAATAAAAGGTAAACGGACAACAAGTTATTTTGTTAACCCTTTTTGAATATCACACGGTTTATAATAAGAGAATACTTTTATTTGCAGTGGAAATATTAAACCTTAACATCTAAACATCCAGCATATCTTAAGATTCATTTTATTTAAAACATAACCACTTCAACATTCATTCATGGATGTTAGTCTTTATTTGGATAGCCGTCAATGCTCTTCAGCTATGTCGTATCATTAATTAGTCAACCTGTGTGCATACTAAAAGTTAGCTACGTTGAGTGAGTTCTAGTTTAACATAGGCAAACATGATAACTTTACTCGTTCATTAACATTCATATCATAAAATATACATTCCATTTATAATCTTCCATATCATGCACAACTTAACTTAACATACTCAGCTCATCTACATTCATAACTTTCACATATTAACCATGAGTGCATACATAGTTCGCAGTCTATCCACATACTCATTGTTGTGAACACCCTTATGGTTTGCAGTATCTTCCTATGTTCACCCTTACAGGGTACGTACAAGGTCCGCAGCCCTTCCCTATACCATTTCTTACGTCTTTGCGGTACCTACATGGTTCACAATCTTTCACTATACCATTACCTAGCCTTTCATGCTATGAACACTTACAAGGTTCCCAGTCTTTCTTATGTTCATAACATACATTCATATTCACTTACATATGCACAGTGTCGTATAAGGTTTGCAATCCTATTAATATCGGCATATGCACATACTCATTTCATAACAACTAAGTATAACTACATTAGCCGACTTACCTTAAAATTTATTTAAAACATTACCATGCATATACATTACCCAAGCGTTAACTTACATGCAAGAAGCCCAAATCATTATCATTTAGGTCACTTAACGAGACTTACACAACCCAAAAACATTATAGAAAAAGGGGTCTAGAAACTCACCTAAATTATTTAACACTTTAACTTGCGTTCTGACTAGATAGACACCTGAATCACTATATAAAGCCTAAGCATCAAAACCAACATTCATTAATGGACTCTATCTTGCGTTCTTAATCATCTAAGAAAATACTTGGTCAGGATCAAGTGTTTTTGGTTTACTAGATCGATGCATCTGAATCAGTCAACGAAACTCTTAAAGGGTAAGTTAAAAAGGCGTTGAACGAAAATTTTACCCCTTTATCCCATCACCTATGTTTATAACCCCCAGCCGGAAACACCACACATGCCATCGCCACTGGTTTTTCTCGAGCTTCGCTGCGCCATGTCGCCAACTATCATTGAACCACCATCACAATTGTCGGTAAATGGTTTCGCAAACATCCATCACACCACAACCATTTTTCGGTTCCGAATTCCGTCGTCGTGCACAACCAAACACTCATAGCCACCTGTAACACCGGTAGCCACTATTGCTCCCACCATAAACCGCCAAATTAATTTTGATTAATTGATCTTAATATAATGAAGATGTTCTAGTTGGTCTACCTGATCAACACAAAATAGTTCAAATGAGTAAAATAATTATTCCATACAGTCATTCAGAGGTCCAACTAAACAACATTACTGGCTCAACAATTGATGGCTTATAGTCTATTAGTCATCCATCTTACTAACTCAACACTTACTATCACAAAAAATGCCAAATAACCCCGACCTATTTTCAAAATCTCTTCCAAAAGAAACATTTTTTTTAAACAAAAAATGAAACTACATTTAAAATTAAGTGTTAAAGTGCAAAATGCATCCCCTGTGGTCAACACCATATTACAGCATTAGCCCATGTGGTGACTTTTTTGTATGGTGCACTCCTGTGGTCTTCATATTTTTGCGATTGGAACTGGCCGTTAGCCCCCGTTAATTTTGTTTGTTAAACTAAGGAGCCAATCCGTATTTTAACCCGAACCCAACCCAGAAAGAAAACCCCCTTGTTCACAACATACTCTCACGATCATCGTCTTCAATATCTATATTTCACAGTGTTCATCTCAAATTGCTTAGCTATTCGACTTATTTGCAGACGCCGTGACTTTCATATGTATGAACCGCTTCTCCAATGTAACATCTATGTATTTTTCTTGCAAAAACGTTAGTCATTTGTACTCATTTAATAAAGTTTTGCATTATCCTTGTATGCGTAATTATATGATCCTATGTTCACTTCATCATAGTCATGCTTAATCATTAAAAAGACATGTTGAACCGGAATGTCTAGATTAATATTTTTTAACATGTAACAAAATATTTATTATTAATAATTTATCATAAGTATTTAAATTAATCATGTGGTTGTAAAAGAGAACATTCTAACTTCACCTTGATCCTTAAGTTTTAGCTTATCTAATTATTTAAATTGAAAAAAATAACAAATAAAAAAAATGCAAAAAGTGTCGTGCACTTTATGTGCATACATACATACATACATACATACACACACACACACATATATATATATATATACAGAAAAGAGTTTAAATAAAAAAAAAGTGTTTTGTGAGAAGTATGAGAAGAACTTTAAAATAAAACAAACCACCTAAATATGATACTATACAATGTAAATATGAAACAATACAATTATTTAGAAACTACCAATCTCAACCACTAGATCATAAATCCAATGGCCTAGATCTATTCTTATTCTTCTCACAAAAATATTGTTTTTTTACATTAACCCTACCTTATATATACATACATATACATATATATATATATATATATATATTATCATTATCATTATTATTAAGTTTTAAGTTATCTCTTGATCTTTAAATAAATTTTATCTCTATCTAAATCGTATTCTTACCTCAACTTTTGGCATATAAAGAGAGCCTCTCATTCTAATTATTTTTCATACCAAATCCCATTATCTCTATTCTCTCTAGCATTTTTACATGTTTTCTTTGTTGTTCTTCATATTTCTTTGATTTTGATCTTGTTCTTATTAATTTTTTTAGTTTGTTCTTATGTTCTTGAGTCTTCTTTTGAATTTTCATAGTTGTTCATATACTCTCACCATGATCACATACATTGTTAATAAAACCCCTTACTTTTTTGCTTTGAAAATTATGATGATCATGTTATTCCAAGAATTACAATTATTTCCTCAAAATCTTGGATCAAAGTATAATTTTTTTTTCATGAGCAACTATGAATATTCTTATGATCTTCAAAAACTCATAATGTTATCATATTCGAAAATTATAATATTTACATAACTGGGCCTTATACTTTCACAAGTGTCAATAAACATTCTAAACTATAATATTTACACTTTTATACCCTATGCTTTCATTAATGTTAGTAAATATCCTAAATTATAATATTTACACTTTGAACCCTATTCTATCCTAAATGTCAATAAACACTCTAAACTACATGATATTACACTTTTAACCTTGTACTTTCTTATTTACCAAAATCAGTCTAAAACATTTTGAGTTAAGATACAAATAGAGTATAAACCGAGAATGCATGTATCTGACAAGCAAACGGTTCTATCAAAGGCAAGAGTGGCGTAAATAATTCCATTGTACCCGTGACTCTTACCTGGGAATCAACTTGCCGGAGGTCATGCTCTTGGTTTAGAGCATTCTAGTATGAGAAACTCTAACTAATTTAAAAATCAAAACTCAATCTAGGGCATCCCATGACCTGTTCAACAAACTATTGCTCGTTTTCGTGTTCATCCTTCGAGCAATGTGAGTTCATAGCCCATTTTACATGCTTTTAAACGTTTTATACTTTGGGGTGGAAACATGCAACTTATTTACTCTATGTTTTATAAATGTTATTTGATTCAAGCTTTATTCATAATATTTGTTATGTGTGATCATTACAAGTGTATACATACTCGCATCTACAACCATCAACTTGTTAAGCCTGTGGTAGTATTGTTAGGGCATGAATTTTATGCTGAGGATCCATTATTCTTGACTGTCTTGTGGATAGATTATCTTTAAGATATGTTTCAAGTTATGAAGGATCAAGGATCCTCGGTATTATTTATTTACTAATGATTATATTTGAATGGTGATGTGTTAGCCAGGTATAACGACTTTATGACTCGGTCTACCTTAAAATTCGCTACTGGAAGCTCCCAAGCACGTGGTCAACGAACATTGGAGGAGTTATGGACGAGTGGCGGATTATTAGAAAATGTTGTTACTTGATTTTTACTTTATAAACATTGAGATAACGATCGATTAGACTCACTTGTATACACACACACTAAGAGCAAAACTCAAAATTCTCTCTACTCACTAGCAATCATTGTTATATCGATCACAATCTCCAAACACTAGTAACCTTTTTTGATTAATAAATTGGTGATCGACGAGTTGTCATCACCCGGGGTTTTTTCTTTTGATCTGAACAAGATCAAAGGGTCTTTCCTCACAACAAATCACGTTGTTCAACCTTATTTCGTTCTTACAATCATTATCATCATCGTAGCACTAAACCTCACAATTACGGATTTGGATACATTATCCTAAGCTGATTTTTATCCAAAACAATTTGGTGCCCACCGTGGGGCCATTGGTTCTATAATCCATATTATTCCTATCAATTCTCAATTTTTCATACCCATATCACTCTAAATGGCCTCTCAATCAACCTTCGCTTCATCAACCATGCCATCTTCGGTTCCTCTCTCATCAAGAACCTTGCCGCCGATGCCTCCGCCAATCACGGGAGCACCACGAGCTACTGCTGCTGGGAGCAAGACACAACTGCCACTCTTCCAGAGCTCGAAAACTACCGCTGCCACTTCGGTAGTTAATACTAACAATGATGTTTCTAATATGTTTTCGCACGTCAAAGCATACATGGAGCAACAAACCAAGACTAACCAGAGGATCCTCCGGGAGATAGAAGACCTCAAGAGGACTAAGAGGCCGACAAAGGATCAAACTCCTCTAATGCCTAGGATGCTGGATTTTACTACTCCAGGATCCTTGGCTCAACATGCGCAAGGATCATTCATCATTCAACCGGGGTCCATGGGTCAGCCAGCTCAAGGATCCTCAACTTTTCAGCAAGGATAGTCCATCCTTTAACCGGGATCCATGGGTCAAATAGTTCAAGGATCCTCAGTATTTCAGCAAGGATCATCCATCCTTCAACCGGGGTCCATGGGTCAGCGAGCTCAGGGATCCTCGACCTTTCAGCAAGGACCATTGATCCTTCAACCAAGATCCTTTAGATCATATCCTCAAGGATCCTTCAACTCCTAACCACTGGGATCCTTTATCCACAATCAAGGATCCTTCTTCCAGGATCTAGGATCCTCTGGGGTTCAACATCAACGATCCTCTGAGGTCCGTGAAAGAGATATAATCCCCATGCAGACCATAGCTTCGGGTGGACCAACTCCTGTAGCAGACACTTCTGATCTCAGCCATTCTTCTGAAATGCCAACCTTTACGCAGCAAAGAGGTAACACGTATGATCCCATATCCTTAGATGCTAACCGTGGTTCCATGCAGGATGCAGGTATCAACCAAGCAATGGCTAAGGAACTGTTGAAACTTAAGGATATGATATTCAGCGTACCCGGGGTGATCCGTCCAATCACTGAGATACCGGAGGGAAGCCACAAGTTATACAGATTTGCTCCACCTATCTGTGATGCTGAGATCCCGAAGCGATTCCAGACCCCCAACATGAAGACTTATGATGGGACTAATGATCCTGAGGAGCATGTAGCTTAGTACAGAGAAAGGATGGAGATCATTTCCATTCCTGAGAGACTTAAAGAAGCTTGTTTATGCAAGGGTTTGATCCACACTGACAGGATCTGCATTAAAATGGTTGCTAAGTCTTCCTCCCTTTTCAGTTACTTCTTTCTCACACTTACTTAACTTGTTCAACAGTCAATTTTCCTGTAGTAGGAAATTTGAGAAGTTAACTAGTGATTTATACCGACTTATCCAACCTAGTGATGAATCCCTTAGGGATTTGGTTACGAGGTTTTGGCAGGGAAGCTCTGGAAATCCCTAATCTTGACATGGCTAATGTTGTTGAAGCATTCAAGATGGGACTTCAGAGGGGCTCCCCCTTTTATGATGATCTTGTGATGACTCCTTGTAGGTCCTTAGATGAAGTTAGAAATAGAGCATTCAAATTCATACAGTTGGAAGATGACAAAAGGATCCAGGATTGTCTGGGGAATCAAACAAATCAAGAATCTTCCGACAAGAAGCAAGGATTCTCATTCAAGAACAACAACTCGAAGCTCTACTCCAAGTTCAACAATCAAAATGTTCGAGCTGTTGAAGAAGAGGATGATGATGAGGATTACCCCAGCATCTCAGGATTATTGCTTCTCAGTAGATACTCATGATATAATTTGTGCCATGAGGGATCTAGGTGAGAAAGCGTGGTGGCCCCAAAAGAACGAAAAGTCAACCACCTTCAAAGATAAGTCCAAATGGTGTGCCTTCCACGAAGATTTTGGCCACATGACGGATGATTGCATGGTTTGAGGAGGGAAATCGGATACCTCCTAAGCAAGGGCCACTTTAAGGAACTGTTGGGGAAGAAAGAAGTCCAGGATCCAGGATCCTGAAGAGGCTCCCCAAAAAGCAACTCCGCCCCCATGAGATGCTCAAGTGATCAACTTCATGTCCGGTGGCTCAGACATATGTGGAACTTCTTTCTCCGCAGCTAAAAGATTGGCCAAAGAAACCAAGTTGGATTACGGGGAACGGCCGGTTATATCCACCACCTTGACAACAGACAAAAGGATCTTCTTTGATGAAGAAGATAAATCAAGAGTCCAGGATCCTCATCATGACGGTTTGATTGTTACTTTGTTTATTACTAACCATTATGTACGCAGGATCCTTGTCGATGGTGGAAGCTCGGTCAACATCATCCAACATGATGTCCTTCAGAAGATGAACATCCCAGATTCAGAAATCATCCCGAGGACGTCGGTGTTAGTCGGCTTCAGTGGAGAGACCAAGAAGACATTAGGGGACATCAAACTCCCAATATACATCGAAGGGTTAAATTCTTACCAAAAATTTTGTGTTATAGATAACCTTTCTTGTTGCAATGTTATTTTAGGCAGGCCTTGGCTACATGGGATGAAGGCAGTGGCCTCTACTTACCATCAATGCATCAAACTACCGACTCCTTGGGGAGTAGTAAGGACAGATGGTGACCATGTCGAAGCCAAGAACTACTACTCTTCATCAATGAAGTCAGCAGTTAAACAAACGATAGCATAGCAACCACAACAACATCCTATGGACGTGCTGGAAGATCGTGAGAAGGACTTAAAGGAAGTATCCTTGGACCCCGAGGATCCAGATATGAAAGTGTTCCTAGGATCCGGTATCCATACTGAGATTGAGGAGGATATGATATCCTTCCTAAAGCGAAGAAAATCCACATTTGCCTTCAAACATTCAGACATGACAGGTATTTCTAAGGAGGGGCAACATATCAAAGACTGGTCAACATGATGTTCAAGGATCAGCTAGGCAAAACCATGGAAGTCTACATAGATGATATGGTGGTGAAGTCAAAGAGAGCTGAGGATCACCTCAAAGACCTTGAATAAGCTTTAAACATCCTGGATCAGTACAATATGAAGCTGAATCCTTCAAAATTCCACTTTGGTGTCAAGGCTGGTAAGTTCCTAGGATACATGGTGAACAAAAGAGGAATAGAAGCAAGCCCTGAGCAGATAGAAGCCATCGTCAACTTGAAATCCCCTGTGAATGCTAAGGATGTCCAAAGACTGACGGGGAGAATAGTTGCTCTTAACATATTCATTTCCAGATCCTTGGAGAAGTGCAAAGATGATGTGTATATAATGATGCTCTCACAACTAAGCTTTAAATTTATTAAACAAAAATCCTAACGAATCCACACACAACCGGCAAGTGTACCGATCACTAATAGTATAGACCTAAGGAAGTCCGAGAATCGAACACAAGGACACTTGAAAACGTATATGATACTTAACCCTAACCAAGACTCACATAATAATATTTTAATGATTTTTAATATAATTAACTACTTAACCTAACTTACTTTAACTAAATTAATTAACTAAACTTAATTTAATTAAATGAAACTCTTGACGAAACTTGGAAACTTTACTGCAATCGGAGAAAACGTCTACCTAGGTAAGAATCATATAGAAGGTATAGTAAGCTATTGGATTGTAGAATCTCATGGCACCGGTTCCTAAAGAATGAAACAACTAAGGTTCACTCAGGAAGCTAGATTACCTCTCGGTCTCACTAACAAGCCCTAACCTACACTTAGTTGATTTTAAGAACAAACCGGGTGACGAATTGTTAACGTGCTCTAACGCCGACTCTCCTCTCGGTCTCACCGACACACTACCCTAATGGAGACGAATACTACGCAACCAAGGATAGAGGAAGAATTTAGTTTAACTTAAACTAGGTCAACTAATCGCTCACAAACCCAAACCTGACAAGAACCGAACCCGCTCTCGCGCGATCCTAATCCTAACAAGTAAAAGCTATGAGACGAGTTTACTTCCTATCACCTCTCGGTCTCTAAGAAGGTGTTCATCCGCTGATTATATTCAATTAAAACACTCACTTAAACCCTACGGTTGATCACCCCGCAAACAAACCCTAAACACCAAGTAAAGAGTTCTAACAAGCAACAATCAATCAAAACGTATTCAATTAATCAAAGCAAGAGGTATATGAGTGTAATTAATAAATTCACAGCCACTAAACACAACCTAATTCAATATTAAACCAAACTTTTCATTAACAATTCAAGCCATGATAATCAACAATCCATATTACTCATTAAAACCTAACAATATTCATCTAACCTACGTAGAACTAACAAGTTTAGCCGAACATGATATTTGGACAGCAGCTATACATCAAAGTAAACATCATATAACTCAACATAAACATAATTAAAATCATTCAAGAATCAATCTCAATCAAGCACAAGTCAATCTTCAATTTACTTGCAAAATAATTCAAGTTAAAGATCAAAATTAACTAGTTATGAATCTTGAACAAGAACATAAAGTTTATGGATGAATACTTAAGATATATGGCTGAGTTTCTTGATGAATATGATCCCTAGCTGCTGTACCAAGTTGTCCTAAGCCTCCTTCTTCTTCACTTGGTCACACAAGATGCAAAAACGACTTTCTTTGAAACCCTAGATGCTGCCAAACGGAAGTTTTATGGCTGGTTGATGCTGATTTCGGGATTTAGGGGCTGTTAGGGTCCTTTTTTCTTTTGTTTAATTAATATATTATGCATGTAAGGCTTCTAACTTGTGGGCTTGGGTCGGGCCTTGAGTTGTAGTCTTCAAAGTTGCTCAAATAAGCCCCTAGAGTCTTCAAACTTGCCACTTTTATTCATTAAAACTCATAACCTACAAGTAAACATCCATCTTTGTAAAATTAAGCAAAAACAAGCTAAACCTATTAATAATTAAACTAAAAAGCAATTAAATCATAATAAAATGATAAGGAAAGTAAGTATGTTTTACAACACATCAAAAGACTTCTATGACATTCTTAGGAAAAACAAGAAGTTCGAATGGACAGAGAAGCATGAAGTCGCCCTCAAAGCATTAAAGGATTACTTATCCTCAGCTCCAGCTCTAATGAGGCCTGTGGATGGAGAATCCTTATATCTTTACCTAGCTGTTTTAGGAAATGCCGTAAGTGCTGTCCTTGTGAAGGATCATGAAGGTGAACAGCATCCCGTTTATTATGTAAGTAAAAGCCTCTTAGACGCAGAGGTCAGGTATTCTCACCTTGAAAATTTAATTCTTGCTTTGATTATTGTTAGGCCATGAATTTTATACTGAGGATCCTTCATCCTTGACTGTCTTATAGATAGTTTATCCTTGAAATATGTATCAGGATATAAAGGATCGACGATCCTCGGTATTACTTGTTTACTAATGATTGCGTTTAGTATGGTGACGTGTTAGATAGGTGTGGCAGCTTTAAGACGTACTTGTATCAATTATCCTCAAGAGCATTCTCTAGCTGGAGCATAGATCCAGGATCCTAGTTCAATGTAGCTGTTAATGGACGAACTCATGTGAAGATGGATGTTTAAATATCAACAACGACTACAAGAATCGTTCTCCCGCTTATCTCGCTACTGGACGGTTATTGGCACGTGGTCAAAGGTCGTGGAGCGGCTAGTGGAAGACTTCCGGATAGTTTGGGAATATTGTTAGTGATATTTTCTTATTTAATTGAGCTATGATTGAGTAGGAAACACATGTATTATCACACACACTAGAGCAGAAACAAGCATTCTCTCTATTCACTAGCTTACTTTGTAATCTCGATCATTTACTCCACAACTATTGTAACACCTTTTTTATCTAATATAAACGACGGTGATAGTTTTCACCGTCCGGGGGGGTTTTTATTCCGGAGACCACGATAATCATATACTCATCGACCAATGGTTACCTTGTTGATCCTTGACCGAAAAGATTCAACCAATGATTACTTAATTAATCCTTGATTGATGAGATTCGACCAAAGATTACCTTGATAAGTTTTGACCGAAGTAAGACTATCTTGGTTAAGGGCTTTTTCCCTCGTGATCAAACCTTTGTGTTCACCCATATTACGATTACACACTTGTCATTATCGAGTTAGCACCTTACCACACTTAACAAATTTGGATACTCGATCCTTAGTAGATTTTTGTCCGAAACAATTTGGCGCCCACCGTGGGGCGATTGGTGCTATAATCCATATTATTCCTATCATTCTCAACTTTTTCATACCCATATCACTATCAATGGCTTCTCAATCAACCTCTGCATCATCAACCATGCCATCATCGGTTTCTCTCTCATCAAGGACCTTGCCACCAATGCCTCCGCCAGTCACGGGAGAACAACGAACTGCTGCTGCTGGGAGCAAGACGCAACTACCAGTCTTCCAAAGCTCAAAAACCGCTGCTGCTGCCCCGGTGGTTAATACTAACAGTGATGTTTCATCTATGTTTTCGCAGGTTAAAGCATACATGGAGCAGCAGAACAAGACCAACCAGAGGATCCTCCGTGAGATAGAAGATCTCAAGAAGAACAAGAGGCCAGCAGAGGATCTCACCCCCCTGGTGCCAAGGATACTAGATTTCACTAGTCCAGAATCCATGACTCAGTTCTCACAAGGATCATCTATCCTTCAACAGGGGTCCATGGGTCAACAGGCCCAATGATCCTCGCTATTTTAGCCAGGATCATCTATCCTTCAACAGAGGTCCATGGGTCAAAAGGCTCAAGGATTCTCGTTAGATCAGCCAAGGTCGACTAACCTCCAACAAGGATCCATGGGTCAGCAGAATCAAGGATCCTCATATTATCGGCAAGGATCAGCCATCCTTCCACAAGGATCATACGGTATCCAACCTCAAGTATCCTTCATCCCGAATCAAGAATCCTTCTTTCCTAATTAACGATCCTCTGAAGTCCATGAAGGAGACATAATCCCCATGCAGACCATAGCCTCTAGAGGACCAACTCTTATCGCAGACTCCTCTTATCCCATCTACTCATCCGAGATGCCAACCTTCACTTAGCAGAGAGGTAACTTGTACGATCCTTTACCCTTAGATGCTAACCGTGGTTTCATGCAGGATGCAGGTATCAACCAAGCTATGGCCAAGGAGCTGCAGAAGCTCAAGGATATGCTATCCAACGTTCCCGGAGTCATAAGACCAATCCCCGAGATACCTGAGGGAAGCCACAAAGTATCTAGATTTGCTCCACCTATCTGTGATGCTGAAATCCCGAAGAGGTTCTAGACTCCGAATATGAAGACTTACGACGGGACCACTGATCCTGAAGAACTTGTAGAACAATATAGGGAAAGGATGGAGATCAATCCTATTCCGGACAGGCCCAAAGAAGCTTGCCTATGCAAAGGCTTTGGATCCACACTAACGGGAGCCGCGCTGAAGTGGTTGCTAAGTCTTCCTCCTTTTTCAATTACTTCTTTCTCTCACTTAGTTAACTTATTTAACACTCAATTTTCCTGTAGTCGGAAATTTGAGAGGTTAACCAGTGATTTATATCGTGTTGTCCAACCTAGTGATGAATCCCTTAGGGATTTCGTTACCAGGTTCGGCAAAGAAGCTCTAGAAATCCCGAATCGTGACATGACTACTGCTGTTGAAGCATTCAAGATGGGAATTCAGAAGAGCTCCCCCTTTTATGATGATTTAGAGATGACTCCATGCAGGACATTAGAAGAAGTCAGAAACAGGGCATTGAGATACATCCGATTGGAAGAAGACAGAAGGATCCAGGATCGACTTGGGGGACAAACAAAACAAGAAAACCCCGAAAAGAATAAAGGATCTTGGAACAGGAACAACAATTCGAAGCCGTACACCATGTTCAACAATCAAAACGTACGGGCAGTTGAAGAAGGAGATGACGATGAAGACTATCCTTGCATCTCCGACTATTGTTTCTTTGTAGACACTCATGGCTTGATCTGTGGCATGAAGGATCTGAGAGAAAAAGCGAGGTGGCCGCGAAAGAATGAGAAGACTGTCGGTTTCAAGGACAAATCTAAGTGGTGCGCTTTCCACGAAGACTTTGGCCACATGACAGACGAGTGCATCGGCTTAAGGAGGGAAATTGGTTACCTCTTGAGCAAGGGTCACTTTAAAGAACTCTTGGGAAGGAAAAAATCCAAGATCCAGGATCCTGAGGACCTTCCACAAAAAGCAACACCACCACCACCAGATGCTCATGTGATCAACTTTGTCTCCAGAGACTACGAATTATTTCAAGATTCTTGAGCCATATAAGAAAATCCTGTAGTAGAATTCGAATTGGACGATGAGAGAAGACCACTCATCCCCACTACTCGAGTGACTGATCAGAGAATCTTTTTCAATTCAAGAATCCAGGATCCTCATCAAGACAAGCTGGATGTGCAGACGATCAATTTCATCTCGGGAGGTTCAGACATCTGTGGAACTTCTTTCTTTGCAGCAAAAAGACTTGCCAAAGAAATCATGATGGATAATGGAGATCGACCAATAGCATTAACCACCTTAACAATAGACAAAAGAATATTCTTCGATGAGGAAGACAAGCTGAACATTCAGGATCCTCATCATGACGGTTTGATTATTACTTTATTTATTTCTAACCATTATGTACGCAGGATCCTAGTTGACGGTGGCAGCTCAGTCAACATTATCCAACATGGTGTCCTCAAGAAGATGAACATCCCGGATTCAGAAATCATTCCTAGGACATCGGTGCTAGTCGGTTTCAGTGGTGAAACCAAGAAGACATTGGGGGACATTAACCTCCCAATTTATATCGAAAGGTTAAATTCATACCAAAAATTTTGTGTTATAGATAACCTTTCCTGTTGCAATATTATTTTAGGTAGGCCTTGTCTCCATGGAATGAAGGTTGTAGCCTCAACCTATCACCAATGCATCAAGCTACCTACTCCTTGGGGTGTTGTAAAGATAGTGGGTGACCAAGCGGAGGCTAGGAACTATTATTCATCGTCGATGAAGCCAACAGCCACGCAAACTATAGCATAGCAACTACAGCAACATCCTAGGGACGTGCTGGAAGCTCGATAGAAAGACCTTAAAGAAGTATCATTGGACCCCGAGGATCCAGAAGTAAAGGTGTTCCTATGATCCAGTATCCCCAATAAGATTGAGAAGGATATAATATCCTTCTTAGGGCGAAGAAGATCTACTTTTGCCTTCAACCACACGGACATGACAGGTATTTCAAAAGAGGTAATCACTCATAAATTCGGCCTTGATTTATCTGTTAAACCCGTCCATCAGAAGCGAAGGAAATTCGCTCCTGAGAGGAACAAGATCATACAAGAAGAAATTGAAAAACTTCTTAAGGCCGGTATGATCAGAGAGGTTCAATATCCTCGATGGCTAGCTAATGTGGTCGTTGTTTCAAAAAAGAATGGAAAGTGGAGGGTGTGTGTCGATTTTACCGATTTAAACAAGGCATGCCCCAAGGATCCTTTCCCATTACCACATATAGATTCCATGGTGGATGCAACAGCAGGACATGAAATGCTTACTTTTATGGATGCTTCCTCTGGATTTCAACAAATTCAGATGGAACCATCTGATCAAGAGGATACAACATTCATGACTCCTACCGGCATATACTGTTATACTGCTATGCCGTTTGGACTAAGAAATGCAGGGGCAACATACCAAAGACTGGTCAAATGATGTTCAAGGATCAGTTGGGTAAGACTATGGAAGTATACATAGACGATATGGTGGTGAAGTCAAAGAAAGCTGAGGATCACCTTAGACACCTCGAGGAAGCATTCAATATCCTAGACCATTATAACATGAAATTGAATTCGTCAAAATGCCATTTTGGTGTTAAGGCTGGAAAATTTCTGGGATATATGGAACACAAAGGATGTAACACAGAGGAATTGAAGCAAGCCCCGAACAGATTGAAGCCATCCTCAATTTGAAGTCTCCTGCAAACGCAAAGGATGTACAAAGGCTCACGGGAAGAATAGCTTCTCTCAATAGGTTCATCTCAAGGTCCTCCGAGAAGTGCAAGGACTTCTATGACATCCTCACGAAGAATAAGAAGTTTGAATGGACGGAAAAGCATGAGGCCGCGCTTACAGCCTTGAAGGATTACTTATCCTCAGCTCCAGCCCTGATGAAGCCTGTGGATGGAGAATCCTTATATCTGTATTTAGTTGTCTCAGGAATGCAGTAAGTGCCGTCTTGGTAAAGGATCATGAAGGTGAACAACATCCCGTTTACTATGTAAGTAAAAGTCTTCTAGATACGGAAGCCAGGTATTCTCATTTAGAAAAATTAATTCTTGCACTCATTATGGCTTCTACTAAGCTAAGACATTATTTTGAAACTCATCCTATTATTTTGAGAACTAATTATCCTGTGAAGAATGTTCTTAGAAAACCAGAGTTATCAGGTAGAATGGTCAAGTGGGCTGTAAAATTAAGTGCATATGATATCCAATATGATCCAAGAACAGCAATCAAGTCTCAAGAACTAACGGACTTTGTGGCTGATTTCACTAGTGATCTACAAAAAGAAGCTGACTTGGAGGTCCAACAACTGGAAAAGACCAATGATCCTTGGATACTCTTCACCGATGGTGCTTCCAATGTAAGAGGAACATGATTGGGGATCCTACTGAAATCGTCACAGAGGGACATATTACCCCAGTCCATAGCTTGTGAGTTCCAAGCAACAAACAGTGAAGCAGAGTATGAGGCTCTGATCGTAGGTTTGCAATTAGCCAAAAGCTTGAGGATCAGGTATCTTCAAGTTTATGTAGATTCTTTATTGATAACTAACCACTTTAATAGCTCGTATGCTGTTAAAGGTGAGAAACTAATTAAATATTTAGATGTTGTGAAGGAATTATCGAAATCCATCTAAATATTTAGTATTACACAGGTACCGAGGGAAGAAAACGATGGGGCAGACGCCTTGGCAAACTTAGCCTCATCTATGAAGATTCCTGAGGATTTGAAAATCCCAATAATCCACATTCTCTCACCAGCGATAGGAGAACAAGAAGTTGGAGAGATAACAAATGATAAAGAAATCGTGCTCTGGGATCCTTTATCCTCAAATAACAAAGGATCATGGATCCATCCTATCAAGAACTACATTCAGACTGGAGAGATTCCAACGATAGAAAATCCCAAATCCTTCAAACTCAAGGTATCCCAATATATTTTGTTAAATGATATGGTATATAGAAAATCACTTGCAGGTCCGTATTTGAGATGCATTGAGGATCCTGAGATCAAAGAAGTACTCAAGGATTTTCATGATGGAGATTGCGGCAATCACACAGGAGGAAGAGCACTATTTTCCAGGATACTTAGAACTTGATATTTCTGGCCAACAATGAAGAAGGATGCAGTGGAGTATTCAAGGAAATGTGATGCTTGTCAAAGACATGCAAGCATCCTTCATCAGCCAGCGGAGCCTTTATATCCTATATCCTCCTCATGGCCTTTCATGAAATGGGGTATGGATATTGTAGGAAAGCTACCAAAAGCACCCGGTGGAAAAGTCTTTATGCTTGCTATGACTGACTACTTCTCCAAATGGATTGAGGCAAAAGCATTTGTACAAGTCCGAGAAAGGAAAGTAATATCTTTTATTAAACGAAATATTATAACTAGATTTGGTATTCCTGCTGAAATTGTTTGTGACAATGGTTCCCAGTTTATCGGTAATAGAACAACTAACTTTTGTGACATTTGGGGCATCAAAATGATTACTTCCACTCCGGTTCATCCTCAAGCCAATGGTCAAGAAGAGTCTAGCAACAAGATCATCATTAACAATCTAAAGAAGAAGCTAGGATCCAAGAAGGGAAAATGGGCTGAAGAACTTCCTTATGTTCTTTGGGCAGACAGGACTACGCCTAAAAATCCAACAGGCCAAACACCCTTCTCATTGGTGTTTGGATTAGAAGCAGTAATTCCCACAGAAATGGTGGTTCCTACTGCGAGAACGAGCATCTGTGATTCTGAAGCCAATGAAGAAATCCTTCTTGACGACTTGGATACTATAGAAGAACTCAGAGACCTAGCAAAGATCAGAATGGTAGCTTATCAACAAAGGGTAGCTGGGGCATACAAAAAAAATATCAGAATCAGAAGATTTCAAGAAGGAGATCTAGTGTTAAGGAAAGCCTTCCAAAACACAACAAATCCGGCTGATGGGAAGCTAGCGCCCAAATGGGAAGGACCTTATCAAATTAAGTCGGAAGCAGGAAAGGGGGCATATCATTTGCTCACAATTGAAGGCAACAGGTTACCAAGAGCATGGAATGCCATCCATCTCAAAAATATTTTTTCTGATCAGGATCCATTATCCCGAGAGGATATATTATCCAAAAAAGGATCTAGGATCCTTAAATCGGTAACATATTTCTGATCAATTATTCTTTTTGAATTATTACTATTAATTTAAGGATAATATATTCTTAACACTTTATTTTTTCCAAGTTTTGAATAACTATGCAGGATTATAATGATTCATTTGATGTTCAAGAGGTTGGCCACCTCTCCTTTGCATTTGAGGTATTATCTTAATTCTCTTGGCCTAGCCCGCGTTTGGATATGACCCCCGATGGTCATATCCCCTACGGTTTAAAGGTTTTCATCTTTCTCACGATCGCCAGTAGCGCACACTATCCGATGTATAGTCCGGGGCAACGGGACCAGTACACGCTTAGTGGCTGACAATTTCGTTGTTTCTGGCTATATGGAGGATCCTACGATTTATGGTAGACGTACCATACCACCGGTTTATAACGTTTTCACGTTATCTCACGTTTGGGCTAAATCCTGGTTTGGGCGAGTCCCTAGTTAACATCCGTGTTTGGGCTTGTCCCCAGTTGCACGGGCTTTTCCCCAGTTACACGGGCTTGTCCCCAGTTGCACGGGCTTGTCCCAAGTATATTATTTGAGCTTGTCCCCAGCTTAATGGGTTTGATCCCAGTTAATATTACTAATTATTTGCAGTAGATTTTCTAAGTTCCTTTTGAAGATCAAGAAACTAAAGGTCCCGGATCCTAAAGCTATTCCTTTAAGGATCATTAAGAGTTCAATAATTCTAGTAACTTAGGTCTATCTAGACCTTCTGGTATGATCTCTGCTAATTAACTTATATATGATATTTGTTGCAATAATTTTGGATCTTTCAGTTTAAAAGGATTATTTCCTTAAATTGTTTTAATACTAAAAATTTTGCATATCTTAATGAGACTTTATCCTAAAATTTGCCCTTTGAGGGAATTCTCTTATATGAATTTTATCAACTGTTAAAGATGTCTTATCCTAATATTTGTTATTTAAGGATATTCTTTCCTAATAATTTTTCCCTAAGGATATTCTATCCTAAACGATTTTAATAAGGATCTTTTATCCTAAAAATCTTTTACTTAAAACTATTTGTCAAACTATCAACAATGTTAAAGTTATATCTAACAAATTTTTGAAAATAAACAAGTAAAAAGTCAAAAGATTTATATATTAATTAAAATAATCCGCAAGGACTGATCCAAAATTCTTAACCCGGACTTCACCACGCAAAAGATGGACCATCCATCCGGGTTAAGTAAGAGTTACTAACAGTTCATAAGTGCAGGAAATTTAAAAATAGGGGCAACAAAGGCTTCATCCCCACAAACAGAGGATCCCTCCACCTTTGTCACCCCCGCAGATTGTCTTAAGGATCATGGATCCTTTATCCTAATTACTATTGTTTATTACAGACCATAGAAATTGTTCATAAAAACATCAACACTAAACAAAAAAGTGGGCTCGGGCCTTGTCTTTGATATCCTTCATTGCCCACTTAAGCTGCATCTTCAACCGCAGCATCACTTTCTCCCTTGCCATCTTCATCCGCCTCCTTAACGCCACTGGTCCCAGCCTCGGTGTTCTCAACCATCTCCTCGTCATCCTCACCACCAAGGTCGTCAAGAGCAGCCTTCCATTTCTCCACATCCCAGGCCGACTTGTCAAAAGCAGGATCACCGGCCTCCGTCGCCATCTTGATCCGCGCCTGGAATATCGACCTAGCAGCCCACACCTTGGCTTCATCAGTTGCCTGCTCCACTGCCTCTTGACGTTGGGCTTCGTCTAAGGATAGCTGATCCTCCAACTGTTTCTTCTCCTTGGAGAGCTGGATCATAGCCTTGTCCTTAACAACCACAGCTTTCCCTAACCCTGACATTTTCTCGCTCATCTGATGGATAATCTTTTCATAGTGATCCCTCAAAGCGATCGCAGCCTATCAATAAATTTCATATTAGAATTGGGACAATACTCGATCCTAAAATACTAAAGGACAGAATACAGTATACTTACAGAGTTGACAATGTCATAATGGTTCTCGGGATCAGAGGATCTTTTCCTCTTAGAAGCTGCGGATTTGGCCCTGGTCGTGGCAGTCTTGGGCTCGGAGCTAGTGCCTGCCTTTGAAGCCTCCTTCTTGACAGCAGGAGAAGTAACCATACAGTCGATGTCATCTAGGGAGAACTTGAGAGCGGACTTTTCTGATTTCTTGGTGCTTGTAGAAGAAAAGTCGACAGATAAGTATACTATTTTATTTTATTTACCGTAAAATTATTAACTTACTTGACATGCTTGAACTTGAGGAGATATCACAAAAACCTTCAGCAAATCGAGCTTGAAAGGTCCTAACTTCGGTATCCAGCTCTAGGAACCGTTTGCTTTCTCTTCTGTTCCAGGTAGTTTACTCAATGAAGCGAAGTTCTCAACTGCAGACAACAAAAAAGAATAAGGATTAAAATTGAAGAATAAAGGATCCTGCTATTCCTTAAGGATCCAGGATCCTACCCCTCGTGACCCACGTTGAAGGAAGATCAGTTCCCCCTGGTATTGAGTCGCGTTTTACGAAGAAAAACTGATTCCTCCACACGGAATCATTTAGCGTGGCTTTTGAGATCGGATGGGGCTGTCGGGGCTTGGATTTGAAGATGAAACAAGCAGGACCGTGGGTAGTGAGGGTATATAAGTATGATAACTCTGGAAGGCCGAAATCGATTTTCTCCTCTTCGATGATTCTCTCGATAGTGCTAAGAACCCTCCAAATCATCAGCATAGCCTGTATGTAGGATATGCCGGTAGAATCGAAAAAACTTTCGGTAAAAGATGGAAAAGGGTACTTGTAGCCAATCAGAAATGGAGTCGCCGGAATACAGATCCAAACCTTGGAGTAAACATCACACCTGGCACTAGATTCGTAGGGTCGGAATAAGGTTCTCGGAGGAAATAACGAGTGAAAACCGTCGACCTTGGGATCCGTAAATTTGCAAATCTCGGCCGACGGATTGGCAATGAGGCACTGAGGTTCCATTTCCAACAACTCGCAATCATCGGAAATCTTTTCGGAAGGATTTGAAGGAGCCGGAGAAGAAGAAGACGAAGCAGCAGACATGATAAAAGAAAATAAGAGAGAAAGGTAGGAAGGATACCTGATGCGTCGGAAGAAGCCGTGTATATAAACAAAGATATATGATGGCATATATAGACGATTTATAATTAACCTTGGGGGTTAAATGGTAAATATTCTGGAAAAACCGTCCCATCTATCAGTTTTCGCAGCAATTTTGAATTTCAAAATGACAGCTGTATTCCACTGTCACCCGCCATTTTGGGGGCAATTGTTAGGCCATGAATTTTATACTGAGGATCCTTTATCCTTAACTGTCTTATAGATAGTTTATTCTTGAAATATGTATCAGGATATAAAGGATCGACGATCCTCGGTATTACTTGTTTACTAATGATTGTGTTTAGTATGGTGATGTGTTAGACAGGTTTGGCAGCTTTAAGACGTACTTGTATCAATTATCCTCACAGAGCATTCTCTAGCTGGAGCATGGATCCAGGATCCTAGTTCAATGTAGCTGTTAATGGACGAACTCATGTGAAGATGGATGTTTAAATATCAAGAACGGCTACAAGACTCGTTCTCCCTCTTATCTCGCTACTGGACGGCTATTGGCACGTGGTCAAAGGTCGTAGAGCGGCTAGTGGAAGACTTCTGGATAGTTAGGGAATATTGTTAGTGATATTTTCTTATTTAATTGAGCTATGATTGAGTAGGAAACACATGTATTATCACACACACTAGAGCAGAAACAAGCATTCTCTCTATTCACTAGCTTACTTTGTAATCTCGATCATTTACTCCACAATAATTGTAACACCTTTTTTATCTAATATAAACGATGGTGATAGTTTTCACCGTCCGGGGGTTTTTTGTGGCGGAGACCACGATAATCATATACTCATAGACCGAAGGTTACATTGTTGATCCTTGACCGAAAAGATTCAACCAACAATTACTTAATTAATCCTTGATTGATGAGATTCGACCAAAGATTACCTTGATAAGTTTTGACCGAAGTAAGACTATCTTGGTTAAGGGTTTTTTACCTCGTGATCAAACCTTTGTGTTCACCCATATTACGATTACACACTTGTCATTATCGAGTTAGCACCTTACCTCACTTAACAAATTTGGATACTCGATCCTTAGCAAATTTTTGTCCGAAACAATTATGGCTTCCACTAAATTGAGACATTACTTTGAAACACATACTATTATTTTGAGAACTAATTATCCTATTAAGAATGTGCTTAGAAAACCGGAATTGTCAGGAAGGATGGCCAAGTGGGCTGTGAAGCTGAGTGCATATTACATTCAGTATGAGCCTAGAACAACTATCAAATCACAAGCACTAGCAGACTTTGTGGCTGATTTCAGCAGTGACCTGCAAAAAGAAGCTGATTTAGAAGTCCAGCAACTAGAAGAAACCAAAGATCCTTGGATCCTCTTCACAGATGGAGCATCCAACGTAAGAGGAACGGGATTGGGCATACTACTGAAATCGCCACAGGGGACATAATACCCCAGTCCATTGCATGTGCATTTCAAGCCACCAACAATGAGGCAGAGTATGAAGCACTCATCGCAGGTTTACTTTTAGCCAAACAAATGAGGATCAGGTATCTTCAAGTTTATATGGATTCTTTACTTATAACTAACCACTTTAACGGTTTTTATACCGTGAAAGGTGAGAAAATGATCAAATATTTAGAAGTTGTGAAGAAATTAGAAAAATCCTTCGAGTTGTTTAGTATCTTACAGGTACCAAGAGAGGAAAATGCTGGGGCAGATGCCTTAGCTAATTTAGCCTCATCCTTGAAAATTCCAGAAGATACGAAGATCCCAATCATCCATATACTCTCGCCAGCAATATGAGAACAAGAAGTTAGGGAGATAACAACTGACAAACAGATTGTACTTTGGGATCCATCATCCTTGTCGGTCCCTCAACACTCAGCTAGATCTTAATCAATCATGTCATAACTCACACAGATTAACCGTGTTGACAAGAGAGTTAATGACGGGTTGCTATATTTAGAAAGATATCCGTTTGTTAAAGGCGGAATCAATAACAAACATACGGTTGCAATGAATAATCAAAGATAGAGAGCCACAGTCAGGATTCACTCAAAAGATTTCCATTTATATCATATTAGAACCATACAAACGGTTAATCGATTTAGGGTTTTCTAGGAATCCTAAGAAAGCCGTCACACAATATTCTCTCAATAAATGAGTCAGTCTTATCCGTATTGTGCTCTGTCTCTCTCTTTCATGTCTCCCTTCCCTGGCGGCGTGCCCTAAATATTCTATTTATAGGCCTGCCAACCTAGGACAGCTGTCATTGCTTCTAGAAACCCTATCCGATAATACATACTCAAAAATAAACTAAGTGTAAAACAAGTCTTCCGGGTAGGCTTTTCATTAATCTTCAGTCTCCGAGTACGCAGTGTACTTGACCTTCCTTCAGACTTGGTAAACATAGAAGTGTACTCGAGATCAGTTTCCGAGTAGACTTTACTTAAAGAATATTTTACCAAGTAAAATACTCACCGAGTAGACTTCAATCTTCTTGAATTTATCAGACTTTTCCCGACAACTCCTTACGAGCAACCCTGTTCTTCTATGATCCTGTTCGGCTCTTTGTCATTGAATAACTTATTAGCAAAGTGTACTCGGGAATCACTGTACCTTGCATGAGCTGAACCTTACTCGATATAACTTAGAAATATTCCCTTAACTCATCAAGTATACTCGGACCATACTTATTGATAAATACCTTGCCCGGTCTTCCAATTACTTTGCTTCTTGTACTTGGTTAACCAAACCTTACTCGGAAGAGTAAAAGACTTGGTTTTGAAGAACAAACCTGCTTGACAAAGTGAACCTTGCTCGGAGATACCAAATCAGTGATACTTACTCGGGAATGCACTAAATAGCATACCTTGCTCGGATATCCACTTAAGAAGACTATTTAAAGTAAACCTTTCCCGAGAGGCAAATCTCGTACTCGGCAAAGTAAAAGCTTGCTCGGAACCCAAGGTGTGCTCGGATTCAATACTTAGCAGTTTTTGAGGAGGTTGAGAAGATTCCAATCTTCCATATTCTTCGTTTAGGTCAAATCTCCTCATTTGGGTCAAACTTTTGACCCAACAATCTCCCCCTAGATTGGAACACCTCAGCTGACCCAAAACACTCTATGGTTACTTACACTCAGCAAAATACACATCAAATTAAAAGTCAAATTTCATAATCAAATTACATAAACAAAATTACTTATTCAAAAGTGTCCGAAGACATTACCAAACAAAGCCTAATCTTGAAATTCTTCATTTCAGCCAGAGATGCTTGTTTAATTTTCTTGCTCAACCAAGAATCTTAACAGTTCTGATTGCTTAGCACTTGTAGGCCTTTGCCTTTCTTTGTAATCAGAGAGATACAGTGCTGCAATCACATTCAATTGCCATAGATTGAATTTTCTGAAGTCATTTTTAGAGAAGATCTTCACAATCTCTCCATTTTCCATCATAACATTCAGATGTTCAGTCCTGGAATCATAGAATATTCCACTTGGCATAACATTGTGGCTGACTGAAGGGTTTTTGGCTTTTATAGCAACCTTGACAAAGGGTTTATCCATCTTCAAGTGCATCTGCTTTGGTTTTTCCTGAGTAGTCACAGACATCTTCCTTTTCTTTGTTTTGTTCTGTTTTGAGATCAAGGATGTTGTCTGTTTGCATAATTCGACTACTTTGGATTTCCCTTTCATTGTCATCCTTGATAGATCAACCATCTTTTTGGATATTCCTTTGTTCTTACCAACCAGAGACTGAGTGGCTCCCTTCTTTAAGTTCAGCTGTTGTCCTTTCATTTTTTTGAATTTGCTCAAAATCTCTCTTCTTGTCATCACTTTTACATAATCAAAAGGAATTCCATTCTTAACCAAAAATTTTGGTTTACCACCATATTTGCTTAAGAATTTTTGAATTTCCACATCTTGTTCCAAATCATCTTTCAATTTCAAACCTTTTAGTTCATTTTCTTGAGTATTCTTTTCTTTACTTAAAGCCTTTGAAATCTTATCAATGACAGTGTCTAGTTTCTCCTTTATCTCTTTCTTTGGTTCTTCTTGCTTAATTAGTTTGAGTAGAGAGACTACCGCACCATTTGGAATTTCTTGATCATTCAAGCATTTTTCAATCAGTTCTTGAGGCACATCCTTCTGATTAACCTTCTTCACTTCATCTTTTAGCCTTTTCTCATCTTCAAACATTTTCAGCAAGTTTTCTTGTTCTTCAAAGTCTTTATCAGACATCATTTGACTCAGAAATTCTCTGTCATGAATTTCTGTCATCCTTTGTACATAGACTCTTTTGGCTTCTGATTCAGATTCATTCATTTCTGAGTCCATTGTATTTTCCTTCTGAGAATTTAAAGTCTGAACTTTATCATCCTCTTGAGCAATTTCTTTCCCTTTCAATTTCTTTCTTTCCTCAAGATCTTTCTTTTCATCTTCTGTAACATTGTCAGCTTCATCATCTGAGTTGTTCTTTTCATAAATTGAGAGAAGCTTCAGCGAATTCTCCCCCTGATTCAGTACTTTCTCCCCCTATTTTGGGGCAGCTGAGATCTTCTCAACCTCAGTAATTAGGGTTTGAACTCGTTGCAATGTTTTCTTCAGTTCTTCAGAAAGATGATGTTTGTAGGAATTGTAATTACTTAGAGTTGGATCCATTCTTGATTTTCTGTTATATCAGTGAACACACAATTATCAATTAGATCCAAAAAAAAATATTAAAGTATAAATAATATGTCAATTCAAACCGTTGTCTTGAATGATATAGAAATCTGCACAAAAACACAAATGTGAGTTACTCTTGAAATGTGAAGTTTCAAAATTTTAATAGCGTATGCAGGTCTTCATTTAATGAGAGTTAAGTCAAACGTAAGGTACATATCTGTAGCTTTATCAGAAAAGAGTTATGAATAAAGGTCTGCATATTTTGCTTTTCTTCAGTGTGTCAGATAATGTCACACCCTCAAAATCCACTAACGGAGTTTTACCGTCAGAGGGTGTGAACTGGCAGGATCGGAATCATTAGTTATAATCAAACCAAAGAAAAACGTTTAAATGTAAGTAAGTGCGGAAGCGTAAAACCTTAATTCAAAAGTTGCGTCACGCAGGACGACTTAAAACCAAATGTAATTGTTAAATTTAAGTTTGCAGAATAAAGATGTTTTCAATTAATGCATGCTCCTAAACCGCGCGCCCGCCTCGGCTACCTGAGAATAACATACTAAAAGTGTCAACACAAGGTTGGTGAGTTCACAAGTTAAATAAGATAAATCGTTTAGCGTTTTGCGTAACCTCGTTACGACGTTTCAGTGTTGCGTAACCCCGTTACGACGTTTAAGTGTTGCGTAACCTCGTTACGACGTTTAAGTGTTGCGTAACCTCGTTACGACGTTTAAGTGTTGCGTAACCTCGTTACGACGTTTAAGTGTTTTGCATTACCAGATAGTGTTATGTCAAATTATATATCGATAGGTAGCTAATCTATACAACAAGTATCGCTAAGTGGTTCGCGACCGAAGCTGACTGTTTATCAAGTGCCCGTCACCAGGTCAATCCAGACCATGGTAAGTGTTAGCCAAAATTACACCCACTCAACCTCCAGTTGAGCTTAGCGTCGGGTGGGGTTTGTCAAACCCAGTAGTACTACTCAACAGTGACTCGCTATTCCAAATATTAACCGGTCCGATGTGTGGGACTTCAAATGTTACGTTTGCCGCTTAGCCTTTACAAGTGATATATAATTTATAACAAAATCTTAAATATGCGTTTATCTCAGAAAAATACGTTTATCGGAGTATGTTATCTCCCCCAAGTGAAAAACGTTTGAAAACAGTTCAAAGAGCGGGGTAAGTGAAACTCACTGTTTGCGAAGATTATCCCGATCTAGATCACCAAGTGATGCGCGTCGTAGAAACTCTCTAGCGTTCTAAATAACAAAGAGATTTTCTAAGTATCGGTACGTTTAACGAGTCTCTAGACTCGGCACATAATACCTATGCACGTAACAGATTTCGTGTTTCGTTTGTGAATTGTGTGTGACTTAAACAAGTACAATTGTGATACGATACATGAGTGAGCAATTACTTTCGTGTCACGTACTAATAATGTATATCACTAGCAATTTCTCCCCGTAAGGGCAATTTGGTCACACATAACAATTTACTAGCAATTATTCCCGTAAGGGCATTTTGGTCAACAAACAAAGACTAGCTAACCATTATTCCCCATAAGGGCAATTTGGTCAATTCATGGCAATCAACTAACAACTATTCCCCGCAAGGGTATTTTGGTCAAAATACAACAATTATATAAAAACTATCATATTTCATGCATTCCTACACAACTCAGCAGCTAGTTTCGTTATGACAGAATTTCTACTTGAAAGATTGCACTAGTTCACCGATCATAACGTCTCAATTAATTCACCAAAAATCACCACAGAAGCATACATATCTTAGGTTTCCAGAACATATTTTATCTTATTTTTATTCCACATATTTTTCTTATAATGACCAAAACATTACAGCAAACTCATATCAGTCAGATTAATGCGCAACAGAATTTTATTTACAATTCCCGTTAAACGAAAAATCCAATAAATGCAAGACCACTTGGGTTTGGTTCCTAACTCAGTGAGTCAACTTCCAGAAGTGGAACCAACCCAATTGGTCTCGTAGTTCATGAGATATAACATTTACAACATAACCTAACAGCAGGTCTAACAGCTCAGCTTTGCATCACGTTTTTGTAAAATCATAAAAGTATACTTCCACTTATCCAAAAATTACGAATTTATACTTTATAGAAACTAGACTCAACCTAGTTTACTGCAGTACCCACAATCTCAATCAATTTTCACGTTTACACTTCGTTACAGTCAGTTAAACATCGTATATACATTCTGTCCAGAATCTGTTCACATCAAAACTCAACAAAATAACAATCTATGAACTATCATGCATCCATATAACCCTCTAGACACTATAACTACTATCCATGCATATCAATTACACCATACATACAAGATTAGGGTTTGTGTTTTAACTCAAATCAAAGACAACAATCAATCAAGCAACAACATCAATCTAGTTATCAATCCATTATCCAACTAACAACAATCATATAAATCACACACATACACATGATCGGCCGATTAGGGTTTACACACAACCCATTAAACATCAAAATTAAACAACAAAGAGGTAAGAGGTGATCAAGTATACCTTCCTAGCACCTAGTTCTTGGATTAATCTCTTGATTTGATGTGTATATGGGTGTGTTTATGGACGGCAGCCGTGGAGAACAAGGAGAGAGAGGCCGATGGGGTCTTGTAGGTTTAGGATAATAATAAGTTAGGGTTTAGTTAAGGATATATTTATAATAATCTATGTTACACTTAAGTCCCTAATCTTTCAAGTGTTACATCTCTAGCCTAAACTAGTTGGTTCTTGTTTCTTGTTTAACATTCGACATAACAATCAAGTAACACACATATATCTAACACATAATAATCACATAATTGGTGTTTTGACGTTTGTCGTTTATTTATCAATCGTTCGCGTCAACTCGTTTGCGTTTCGGTGCAAATCCCGAAAGACTACACATGTAGTAAGTGTTAAGCGTCATTTAAACCCTAGTTTAAATGTAATGAAGTGTGCGTTATAGATTCAACGATCTTAAAGTTTGAATTGACGGAGTTGAGTTAACGGGGTTAACCTGAAATTGACGATTGTCACATCATTCCCATGTTAAAGAATTTTCGTCCCGAAAATTTGAGTCAAGTCGTGATGAGAGCCTGAAAAAGTAAGAAAAATTTTCAGTTTGTCATATCATCCCCTAGTAGAAAGAAATTTCGTCCCGAAATTTAGTTCATACCTCCGGTGATGTTTGACGGTTTGCCGGGTTTCGCGGTTTTCGGTGTTTGGTTAGCCCTTCAAAAAGGTGAGGATACTTTTTCATCATGTGATCCTCGCGTTCCCACGTGAACTCCGGTCCACGTCTCGAGTTCCAACGAACCTTAACGATTGGAATTTTGCTGCGTTTGAGCGTTTTGGTTTCCCAATCCAAAACCTCGACTGGTTCCTCAATGAACCGTAACTGTTCATCAACTTGTAGTTCCTCCAAAGAGACTACTTGGGTTTCATCAGATAGGCATTTCTTCAAATTTGATACGTGGAATACATCGTGTACGCCACTGAGTTCTGTTGGTAGGTCCAGTCGGTACGCCACCGGACCAATGCGCTCAGTTATCCGGTACGGACCAACATATCGTGGGTTGAGTTTGTTTCGCTTACCAAAGCGAACCACACCACCGATCGTTCACTTGAAATTCGAGAGGTTTTCGGCGCTTGTCGGCGTAACTCTTTTGGCGATCTCGTGCTGCTGCCATGCGATTTCGGATTTGAACAATCTTTTCCGAGGTTTCGAGTACCAGTTCCGGACCAGTGATTTGGCTATCACCCACCTCTGCCCAGCAGAGTGGTGATCGACACTTCCGTCCGTACAGCGCTTCAAACGGCGCTGCCTTAATACTTGCGTGGTAGCTGTTATTATACGAAAACTCTACCAAGGGTAAGTGGGGTTCCCAACTTTTTCCGAAATCTAAGACGCATGCACGCAACATATCCTCCAGGGTCTGGATAGTCCGTTCACTTTGCCCATCCGTCTGAGGATGGTATGCTATACTCATATCGAGACAGGTGCCCAGTGCGCTTTGCAGCGACTTCCAAAAGTGCGAGGTGAAACGAGAATCTCGATCGGAAATGATCGAGACAGGCACTCCGTGTCTAGACACCACTTCTTTCATGTATACTCGAGTCAGTCTTTCCATTTTGTCTGTTTCTTTAATCGCTAGGAAGTGTGCCGATTTAGTCAACCGGTCAACGATCACCCAGATGGTATCGCATCCCGTCGGTGTCTTAGGCAAACCCGTAATAAAGTCCATAGAGATGTGTTCCCATTTCCACATTGGGAGTTCCGGTTGTTGCAGAAGGCCAGATGGTTTCTGGTATTCTATCTTGACTCTGGCACAAGTCAAACATTTGCTCACGTAGGTGGCAATGTCGGCTTTCATGTTTGGCCACCAGTAAAGTGCCTTTAAATCATGATACATTTTATCTGAGCCAGGGTGGATAGAATATCGGGACTTGTGAGCTTCGTCCATCACTAGAGTTCTCAACTCTCCGTGTCGTGGAACCCAAATCCGGTTCTCAAAATATCGGACCCCGTCCGATCTGGTTTCAAGTTGCTTGCTCATGCCCCGCATGAGTTCCGATGGAAGATTATCATCTTTCAAAGCTTCCAGTTGCGCATCGCGAATCTGATCGGGTAAGCTGGCATGAATCGTGAGTTGCAATGCTCTCACCCGTCTGGGTTTATCTGTTTCTTTTCTGCTGAGGGCGTCGGCCACCACATTGGCCTTGCCAGGGTGGTACTTGATGGCACAATCATAATCTTTAAGCAGCTCGACCCAACGACGCTGTCGCATGTTCAGCTCCTTCTGATCGTAGATATGTTGGAGACTCTTGTGGTAGGTGTAAATGGTAAACTTGGTACCGTACAAGTAATGCCTCCATATCTTAAGAGCAAACACCACAGCTCCGAGTTCCAAATCATGGGTCGTGTAGTTCTTCTCGTGAACCCGTAGTTGTCTAGAGGCGTAGGCTATAACCTTCTCGAGTTGCATCAGCACACAACCGAGACCTTGTATAGATGCGTCACAGTGTACCTCAAAATTTTCCGTTCCCTCGGGGAGGGCTAAAATAGGGGCGCTACAAAGTTTGGTTTTCAACAGTTGAAAAGCGGATTCTTGCGCGTCACCCCAGTTGTACTTAGTGCCCTTGTGGGTAAAAGCGGTGAGGGGTTGAGCAATCTTTGAAAATCCCTCGATGAAACGCCGGTAGTAGCCGGCCAGTCCTAGGAATTGTCGCACCTCAGTCGGAGTCTTAGGTGCTTCCCAGTTTTTGATGGCCTCTACCTTACCGGGATCGACATGGATACCATTCTCGTTGATCACATGTCCTAAAAAGTGAACCTCGCGAAGCCAAAATTCACATTTCGAGAGTTTAGCATACAGTTGTTCCTTCTTCAATAGTTCCAGAATTACCCTTAAGTGCTCTTTGTGATCAGTCTCGTTCTTGGAGTAGACGAGAATATCATCGATGAAAACAATCACGAACTTGTCGAGGTACGCCTTGCATACTTGATTCATGAGATCCATAAATACGGCTGGTGCGTTGGTTAGGCCAAAAGGCATAACCGAAAACTCGTAGTGACCATACCGTGTTCTGAAAGCCGTCTTTGAAATATCTTCTTCACGCACTCTCAGCTGGTGGTAACCGGATCGTAGATCGATCTTCGAGTAGTAACTCGATCCCTGAAGCTGGTCAAACAAATCATCAATTCGGGGTAAAGGATAACGGTTCTTGACCGTCACCTTGTTCAACTCCCGGTAGTCGATACACATTCGGAAAGTCCCGTCTTTCTTTCGGACAAACAAGACAGGGGCTCCCCATGGCGATGAGCTAGGTCGGATAAAACCTTTATCCAACAAATCTTGCAATTGAATGGACAACTCATGAAGTTCCGCCGGTGCGAGTCGATACGGGGCTCGTGCTATGGGTGCTGCACCGGGTGTCAACTCGATTTGGAATTCGACTTGACGAATAGGAGGGAGTCCGGGCAAATCCTCCGGGAAAACTTCCGGAAAGTCTCGCACAACCGGTATGTCTTCAATTCCTTTCTCCTCCGCGGGTTTCTCAACAATCTGCGCCAAAATTGCCGGATGACCCTTTCGTAGATACTTCTGTGCCTTCAAAAGGGTAATGACGCTGGTGGTCATTCCGCTTCTCTCGCCTCGGACCGAAATGATCTCGCCGGAAGGGGTGGTAATATGGACTATCTTATCATGGCATATAATCTCCGCTCGGTTCTTGGATAACCAGTCCATGCCGACAACGACATCGAAACTACTAAGCGTAAAAGGAATAAGGTCGATGTCAAAGACATGACCTGACAGTTTCAACTTACATCCCGCAAGTATATGAGTTGTTACTACAGTTTTACCGTTAGCTAATTCAACAGGAAACTTAGCGTCTAACGGGGTTGGAGTAAGGTTTAAAAGTTGGCTAAAAGCTTTTGACACAAAACTCCTATCAGCTCCAGTGTCAAACAAAACAGAAGCAAAACAATCGTTTACAGGGAACTTACCAGACACCACATGCGGATCATTGCGGGCTTGACCCGATCCAATCACAAACGCTCTTCCTTTGCCATTTCCTCCACCGTTACTGCCACTTCCATTACCCCCATTATTGTCATTCTGTTTCAGCTTGGGGCAATCTTTCCGGAAATGACCTTCCTGCCCACATTCAAAGCACCCCTTAGTTGTCATTGGTGGCTTAGGAGCACCCTTTGCCGCAAGGTCTCCTCTACATTCTTTCGCTTGGTGACCTATCTTTCCGCATCTTTGACACTTGACACGGTCACACTGGCCAACATGATGAAAGTTGCACCTGTTGCACTTTGGATATTTCCCAGTATATCCGCTCGAAACCTGCCCGCTACCGTTGTTGTTGTTGTTGTTGTGATTCTGAGTATTGAAACTCCGAGTAAATTCGGGCTTACGGTAGTGGTGTTGCGGTGGGAGGTTTGAGGATGAAGTTCTGGTGTTGTCAAACTTTCTCTTCCCGCTGTTCGGGTTGCTGTTGTTGTTACTGTTGCTGACGTGGTCATTACTCGGGTTGTCACGGGCTTTAACAGTCGAACCCCTTGGTGGTAACGCACCCTGAGTCACAGCCTGATCCGTCAATTTGTGAGCCAAACGGATCGCTTGTTGGATCGTGGCTGGTCTGGAAGACGTCACCATACCCTGAATCTGTGGTGCTAACCCATCAATGTACATCTCTATTCTCTTGCTCGGCGGATCCACCATCCGCGGACACATTACATCCAACTCGTGCGAACGAGTAGTGTAGGCTTCAATCTCCGAACCCACCATCTTCAACGACCAAAACTCCGACTCTAACTTCGCAATCTCTTCCCTCGGACAGTACTCCTCTCGCATCATGTTTTTGAACTCCTCCCAGTTCATCGCGTTAGCCAGTTCCAATCCAAGGATCTGGACGTTCGAATTCCACCAAGTGAGGGCGGAATCCTCAAGTGTCCCAGCAGCGAATTTGACCCTACTGGCAGGGGGACAGTTACACATCTCAAAGGCCGACTCGGCCTTCTCAGCCCAACGCAGGAAGCCTATAGCTCCCTCAGTGCCCTTAAACGTACTGGGCTTGCAGTCAAGGTAGTTCTTGAAAGTACACGTTCCACTTGGACCTCCAGTTTGATTCTGAACGTGTGCGGCTAAAGCGGCCGCCACATGGTCATTCAGCAGAGTTTGGAGTTCAGCTGCAGTCATGCTGATGTTACCACGTCCTCGTCCAGCGTTTCTTCCGGCCATTTCCTAGAATCACAGTATAAAATGTTAAACATGAATTTTTCTTTCATATACAACACACCATACATGTAATAAGAGATAGGTAAGAAAAAAAAATCACGTCACAACCACATATTAGTCTAAATAAAAATTCATGATTAAAACCATTGTATTCGCTACAAAGTATTTCCAATCAATCCTTAAAATCATAGAAAAATAATAGTTAGGATGGAGACAACCCCTCCATCTAAGTATCATCATCACTAGATGTCGTCATCTGAGGACACTTCTGAATGTGCCTCCTCCTCAGCCGGTTCTTCTTCCGGTTCTTCTTCGGGTTCCTCCTCGGGATCTTCCTCGGGATCCTCCTCAGGCTCCTCTTCGGGATCTTCTTCAGGTTCTACTTCAGGCTCTGCCTCGGGCTCGGCCTCAGGCTCTGCCTCAGGTTCTGCTGCGTTCTGAGCAAGTTGCATTTGTAGGATATCGCAACGTTCTAACGCTATCTCAGTTCGGGTCCTTGCTTCTTGGAGTTGCTCTTGCAAGTCTATCATCTCGGCTTGCATCTTCATCATAACCTTTGTTTGTTGCTTACTAGTCTCTTGCATTTCTTTCATTGCCGCTGCCATGCGGGCAATCTCCTCCTGAGTCTCGGTTCCATCTTTAAACAGTCTGGCAACATTTTCTCTAGTGTAGCGCATGTAACCCACATCACGCTCCAAACAAGAAACGACAGCTGCGAGAACTCGCTCCACAGGTTCGGTTATGGGTGGTAGGGTGTTAGGGTAAGCAGGGTGGTTCGGGTGAGGCAATGGGGGAACTTGTTCACGGTAGACCATACGTCTGATCATGTTGGGGTACCAATCCCAGCTAACGTCGTTTTCATACAGGCCTCCGGATGGGCGGTACCTCTTCGGTGCAGGAGCTACGAGTTCCGGGACTACACGGGGTGGCGAGGCAGTAGGTAACTGCGGTTCCTTCCCGTGAGCATGCGTCATCGAATCGGATGATGATGAGGGTGGCGTCGACATTCCTACAGGTAAGCCGTGTATATGCGCTCGTATGAGTGAAGGAGGTAAAGAAATAAGATTTCAAGACTACACATACCTATGCAGTGCGTATCATTATAACTAATGGGTCGTCGCGGTTATAGTCTAGTATGCATGCAGCTTCTAGTTCGCTATAACCAATGGCTCTGATACCAATCTGTCACACCCTCAAAATCCACTAACGGAGTTTTACCGTCAGAGGGTGTGAACTGGCAGGATCGGAATCATTAGTTATAATCAAACCAAAGAAAAACGTTTAAATGTAAGTAAGTGCGGAAGCGTAAAACCTTAATTCAAAAGTTGCGTCACGCAGGACGACTTAAAACCAAATGTAATTGTTAAATTTAAGTTTGCAGAATAAAGATGTTTTCAATTAATGCATGCTCCTAAACCGCGCGCCCGCCTCGGCTACCTGAGAATAACATACTAAAAGTGTCAACACAAGGTTGGTGAGTTCACAAGTTAAATAAGATAAATCGTTTAGCGTTTTGCGTAACCTCGTTACGACGTTTCAGTGTTGCGTAACCCCGTTACGACGTTTAAGTGTTGCGTAACCTCGTTACGACGTTTAAGTGTTGCGTAACCTCGTTACGACGTTTAAGTGTTGCGTAACCTCGTTACGACGTTTAAGTGTTTTGCATTACCAGATAGTGTTATGTCAAATTATATATCGATAGGTAGCTAATCTATACAACAAGTATCGCTAAGTGGTTCGCGACCGAAGCTGACTGTTTATCAAGTGCCCGTCACCAGGTCAATCCAGACCATGGTAAGTGTTAGCCAAAATTACACCCACTCAACCTCCAGTTGAGCTTAGCGTCGGGTGGGGTTTGTCAAACCCAGTAGTACTACTCAACAGTGACTCGCTATTCCAAATATTAACCGGTCCGATGTGTGGGACTTCAAATGTTACGTTTGCCGCTTAGCCTTTACAAGTGATATATAATTTATAACAAAATCTTAAATATGCGTTTATCTCAGAAAAATACGTTTATCGGAGTATGTTATCTCCCCCAAGTGAAAAACGTTTGAAAACAGTTCAAAGAGCGGGGTAAGTGAAACTCACTGTTTGCGAAGATTATCCCGATCTAGATCACCAAGTGATGCGCGTCGTAGAAACTCTCTAGCGTTCTAAATAACAAAGAGATTTTCTAAGTATCGGTACGTTTAACGAGTCTCTAGACTCGGCACATAATACCTATGCACGTAACAGATTTCGTGTTTCGTTTGTGAATTGTGTGTGACTTAAACAAGTACAATTGTGATACGATACATGAGTGAGCAATTACTTTCGTGTCACGTACTAATAATGTATATCACTAGCAATTTCTCCCCGTAAGGGCAATTTGGTCACACATAACAATTTACTAGCAATTATTCCCGTAAGGGCATTTTGGTCAACAAACAAAGACTAGCTAACCATTATTCCCCATAAGGGCAATTTGGTCAATTCATGGCAATCAACTAACAACTATTCCCCGCAAGGGTATTTTGGTCAAAATACAACAATTATATAAAAACTATCATATTTCATGCATTCCTACACAACTCAGCAGCTAGTTTCGTTATGACAGAATTTCTACTTGAAAGATTGCACTAGTTCACCGATCATAACGTCTCAATTAATTCACCAAAAATCACCACAGAAGCATACATATCTTAGGTTTCCATAACATATTTTATCTTATTTTTATTCCACATATTTTTCTTATAATGACCAAAACATTACAGCAAACTCATATCAGTCAGATTAATGCGCAACAGAATTTTATTTACAATTCCCGTTAAACGAAAAATCCAATAAATGCAAGACCACTTGGGTTTGGTTCCTAACTCAGTGAGTCAACTTCCAGAAGTGGAACCAACCCAATTGGTCTCGTAGTTCATGAGATATAACATTTACAACATAACCTAACAGCAGGTCTAACAGCTCAGCTTTGCATCACGTTTTTGTAAAATCATAAAAGTATACTTCCACTTATCCAAAAATTACGAATTTATACTTTATAGAAACTAGACTCAACCTAGTTTACTGCAGTACCCACAATCTCAATCAATTTTCACGTTTACACTTCGTTACAGTCAGTTAAACATCGTATATACATTCTGTCCAGAATCTGTTCACATCAAAACTCAACAAAATAACAATCTATGAACTATCATGCATCCATATAACCCTCTAGACACTATAACTACTATCCATGCATATCAATTACACCATACATACAAGATTAGGGTTTGTGTTTTAACTCAAATCAAAGACAACAATCAATCAAGCAACAACATCAATCTAGTTATCAATCCATTATCCAACTAACAACAATCATATAAATCACACACATACACATGATCGGCCGATTAGGGTTTACACACAACCCATTAAACATCAAAATTAAACAACAAAGAGGTAAGAGGTGATCAAGTATACCTTCCTAGCACCTAGTTCTTGGATTAATCTCTTGATTTGATGTGTATATGGGTGTGTTTATGGACGGCAGCCGTGGAGAACAAGGAGAGAGAGGCCGATGGGGTCTTGTAGGTTTAGGATAATAATAAGTTAGGGTTTAGTTAAGGATATATTTATAATAATCTATGTTACACTTAAGTCCCTAATCTTTCAAGTGTTACATCTCTAGCCTAAACTAGTTGGTTCTTGTTTCTTGTTTAACATTCCACATAACAATCAAGTAACACACATATATCTAACACATAATAATCACATAATTGGTGTTTTGACGTTTGTCGTTTATTTATCAATCGTTCGCGTCAACTCGTTTGCGTTTCGGTGCAAATCCCGAAAGACTACACATGTAGTAAGTGTTAAGCGTCATTTAAACCCTAGTTTAAATGTAATGAAGTGTGCGTTATAGATTCAACGATCTTAAAGTTTGAATTGACGGAGTTGAGTTAACGGGGTTAACCTGAAATTGACGATTGTCACAGATAAAGTGAGAGATTTTAAAAGTGTTTTTTCTTCTATCTCATAAATTTCTTATCTATTTTAAGAATGGTTTGCTTTGTGATACCAGATTTGCAGTGGAAAGAGAGAGAGGAAATAATGTTGAAAAATTTGTCTTACTCCCTCTTTTATACCTTTTGAAAGTGGGTTTTAAATGCTTTTTGTCATTTTGTGAAATCTTAGCTGTCAACCAATAACATTATCCACTTGATATATTAAAACTTTTAATTTCATTTAAGTTCATAAGACCTTATTCGAAAGATTAATATATCCAAATTCTACTCGGTATACTTCCACATTCAAACATTACTCGATCAAGTAAATTAATTTAAAGTTAAGACAATAACGAAGAAAGTTTACCCGAAATACTCGATTTCTTGAGAAATTAATCACAAGACATATAATCAAGTATAATCATCAAATAAACATCCTTTCTAAGAATCAATTAAGATCCCCACATAGATTTCTCAATTTCAAATTAAAACTTATCTAGCACAAACCCTCATAAGAATCATAATCAATTTTATCATAATCAATTAACATATTCAATCAACACATTCATTCAAGTATGCTTGAAAACATAGTGTGCTCTGATACCACTTGTCGGTCCCTCAACACTCAGCTGGATCTTAATCAATCATGTCATAAATCACACAGATTAACCATGTTGACAAGAGAGTTAATGACGGGTTGCTATATTTAGAAAGATATCCGTTTGTTAAAGGCGGAATCAATAACAAACATACGGTTGCAATGAATAATCAAAGATAGAGAGGCACATTCAGGATTCACTCAAAAGATTTCCATTTATATCATATTAGAATCATACAAACGGATAATCAATTTAGGGTTTTCTAGGAATCCTAAGACATCCGTCACACAATATTCTCTCAATAAATGAGTTAGTCTTATCCGTATTGTGCTTTGTCTCTCTCTTTCATGTCTCTCTTCCCTGGCGGCGTGCCCTAAATATTCTATTTATAGGCCTGCCAACCTAGGACAGCTGTCATTCCTTCTAGAAACCCTATCCGATAATACATATTCAAAAATAAACTAAGTGTAAAACAAGTCTTCCGGGTAGGCTTTTCATTAATCTTCAGTCTTCGAGTACGCAGTGTACTCGGCCTTCCTTCAGACTTGGTAAACATAGAAGTTACTCGGGATCAGTTTCCGGGTAGACTTTACTTAAAGAATATTTTACCAAGTAAAATACTCACCGAGTAGACTTCAATCTTCTTGAATTTATCAGACTTTTCCCGACAACTCCTTACGAGCAACCCTGTTCTTCTATGATCCTGTTCGGCTCTTTGTCATTGAATAACTTATTAGCAAAGTGTACTCGGGAATCACTGTACCTTGCTTGAGCTGAACCTTACTCGATATAACTTAGAAATATTCCCTTAACTCATCAAGTATACTCGGACCATACTTATTGATAAATACCTTGCCCGGTCTTCCAATTACTTGGCTTCTTGTACTTGGTTAACCAAACCTTACTCGGAAGAGTAAAAGACTTGGTTTTGAAGAACAAACCTGCTTGACAAAGTGAACCTTGCTCGGAGATACCAAATCAGTGATCCTTACTCGGGAATGCACTAAATAGCATACCTTACCCGGATATCCACTTAAGAAGACTATTTGAAGTAAACCTTGCTCGGGAGGCAAAATCTCGTACTCGGCTAAGTAAAAGCTTGCTCGGAACCCAAGGTGTGCTCGGATTCAATACTTAGCAGTTTATGAGGAGGTTGAGAAGATTCCAATCTTCCATATTCTTCGTTTAGGTCAAATCTCCTCATTTGGGTCAAACTCTTGACCCAACAATCCTCAGCTAGCCAGGGATCCTGGATCCTCCCTATCAAAAAATACATTCAAGATGGAGAGATCCCAGCTACGAAAAATCCGAAATTCTTCAAACTCAAGGTATCACAATATATTTTATTAGATGATATGTTGTACAGAAAATCTCTTGCAGGTTCATACTTGAGGTGTATCGAGGATCCTGAAATTCAAGAGGTGGTAATCACACTTGAGGTAGAGCCCTGTTTTCTAGGATTCTAAGAACATGATATTTCTTGCCAAAAATGAAGAGAGATGCCATGGAATACCCAAAGAAGTGTGATGCTTGTCAAAGGCATGCGGACATCCTACATCAATCAGCAGAGCTTATGTATCCTATATCCTCATCATGGCCTTTTATGAAATGGGGCATGGATATTGTAGGTAAGCTACCTAAAGCACCATGAGGAAAAATATTCACGCTTGCAATGACTGACTACTTTTCAAAGTGGATAGAAACAGAAGCTTTCATTCAAGTCCGTGAAAAAAAGGTGATATCCTTCATTAAAAGAAATATTATTACTAGATTTGGCATTCCTTCAGAAATTATTTGTAACAATGGTTCACAGTTTATCGGGAAAAGAACCACTAACTTTTGTGACAGTTGGGGCTTCAAGATGATTACATCTACTCCAGCGCATCCTCAAGCAAATGGCCAAGCAGAGTCAAGCAACAAGATCCTCATCAACAACCTGAAAAAGAAGTTAGGATCCAAGAAAGGAAAGTGGGCTGAAGAGCTACCTTATGTTCTTTGGGCTGACAGGACAACACCCAAGAATGCAACGGGCCAAACACCCTTCTCATTAGTGTTTGGATCAGAAGCAGTTATCCCTACATAAATGGTGGTTCCGACAGCCAGAACAAGCATCCGTGATCCTGAGGTCAATGAAGAAATCCTTCTTGAAGACTTAGATACTGTTGAAGAACTCAGAGACCTAGCCAAGATCAGAATGGCAGCTTCTCAACAAAGGGTAGCTGGGGCATACAACAAGAATATCATAATCAGAAGGTTTCAAGAAGAAGATTTAGTTTTGAGGAAAGCCTTCCAAAACACAACCAATCCGGCTGATGGGAAGTTAGCACCAAAATGGGAAGGTCCTTATCTGATCGAGTTAGAAGCAGGAAAGGGGGCAACATGTTACCAAGAGCATGGAATGCTATCCACCTCAAGAAATACTTTTTCTGATCAGGATCAAGTATCCTCTGAGGATCAAGTATCTTTAAAGGATCAAGGATCCTAAAATCGGTAATATCTATCTAATCATTTATTCATTTTTATTTTTGCTTATTTAAGGATAACATATTCTTAACACTTGTGTTTTCCAAGTTTTAAGTAACAATGCAGGATAGGGATGAGATCGGGACCGTACCGGTACCGACCGATACCGGTCCCGAAAATCGCGGATTCTTGGTACCGGTACCGGTACCGAAATATTCGGTTTGGTACCGGTTCGGTACCGGTACCGGTACGGGACCGGGACGGTACCGGTATTTAAGGTAAAATTTCGGGAAAATTCGGGAAATACCGGTCCGTACCGTACCGGTACCGGTACCGAAACCCAAAACGTTGGTACCGATTAGGTACCGACGGTACCAAATCGGTACCGATTTCGGTACCGGTACGGTACCGGTACCAACCAGTTTCAGTCCCGAATTTGCCCATCCCTAATGCAGGATGTTAGTAAGATGTTCAATGATCAAGAGGTTGACCACCTCTCCTTTATATTTAAGGTACTTTACTATTTTCCTTGGCCTAGCCCACGATTGGGTATGACCCCCGATGGTCATATCCTCTAAGGTTTAAAGGTTTTCACCTTTCTTATAAATTAGAGTTTCTACACTCTCGCCAGGAGCGCACGCTATCCAACGTATAGTCTGGGGCAGCGGGACCATTACACGTTTAATGGTTGACAATTTCGTTGCTTTCGGCTATATGGAGGATCCTACGATTTATGGTAGACGTACCATACCACCGGTTTACAACGTTTTCACGTTATCTCAAGACAAAGGTTTTTAACATTTTCATGTTAGCTAAGTTTTTGGCGTTTTCATGTCACTCATGTTTGGGCTAATCCCGGTTTGGGAGAGTCCCCAGTTGACATCCGTATCCTTGGGACAGTCCCCAGTTTGGGCTTGTCCCTAGTATTTGGGCTTATCCCCAGTTTAACGCCAGTCTCATGGGCTTGTCCCTAGTTTCACGGGCTTGTCCCCAATTGCGCGGGCTTGTCCCCAGCTTATTATTTGGGCTTGTCCCCAGTTTAATGGGTCTAATCCCGATTAATCTTATAAGTTGCTTGCAACAGATATTCTAAGTTCAATTACGAAGATCAAGACTTATGGATTCAAAATCCTTAACTTATTTCTACAAGGATCACCGAAGGTCTATACTTATGGTAACTTAGGTCTACTTAGACCTTATGGTATGGTTTCTACTTGTAAATTTTTATTTGTTTGGATAGGATCCTTATAAACTTTTCTGTTTAAGGATTTAAATTCTTCTAATCATTTCTACAAGTATATCATACCCTAAAACTTTTATAATTATTTTTCATAAGGATACTCTATCTAAAATTTTTACTCAAGAATATTTCTTAAAACTTTCAATAAAGCTAAGATTATATCAAATAAACTTTCAAAATAATGAATAACAAATAGATAGTCAAAAGTTTTAGATTATTATTAACATAAGTCACGTGGACTTATCCAAAATTCTTAACCCAGATTTCACCATGCAAAAGATGGACCATCCACCCAGGTTAAGTAAGTAGTACTAATTGTTCATACGTGTAGGAAAATAAAGAACAGGGGCACCAAAGGTTTCATCCCCACAAACAGAGGATTCATCCACCTTTGCTACCCCCACATATTGTCTTAAGGATCATGGATCCTTTACCTTAGTTACTACTGCCTAATACAAACCATAACCAATGTTCATAAAAAACATCATTAAACAAAATAAAGAAAACGGGCTCGGGCCTTGTCTTCTATATCCTTCATCGCCCGTTTACGCGGCTGCTTCACCCTCCGTGGTTGCTTCCTTTTCTCCTTCAGCCTCCTCTGCATTATTCACTCCACTCACACATGCTCCGCTCGCATCACCCATCTCACCTTCCTCTTCATCCTCACCTCCACCCAAGTCAGACAAGGCTTGCTTCCACTGCTTGATGTCCTATGACGATTTGTCAAAAGATGGGTCATTAGCTTCAGTTACCAGCTTGATCCTAGCTTGGAGAACCGATTTAGCTACCCAGATCTTTGCCTCGTTGGTAGCCAGATTGATCTCATCCTGCATTTGGACCGCAAGTGTGGATGCATGATCCTCCGCCTGTGTTTTTCTCCTTGGTCATTTTAGAGAGAGCCTTATCTTTAGCAGCGACCATGTACCTCATCCTAGCAAGGGTTTCCTCATATTCTCCAACTATCCTCTCATGGTGGCCTCGAGCAGAGTTCATGGCCTGTATAAGAAAGTAAGACTAGATCAGAAGAATCCTTAATCTATCAACAAATGTTAAGAGAATAAAGGATCCTTACGACGGTTAGCATCTCGAGCAACTGTTTTTCATTGTCAAAGGGGTTCTCTAGTTCGGAGCTCTTCTTCCTCTTAGCTCCTAACTTGGCTCGGGTTGTGACTGGATGAGGTTCGGATATCGGAGTGGACTTGGAGGTCTTCTTATTTGCAAACATATAGTCGATATCTTCGAGTGAGAACTTGGATGCGGATTTCCCTGACTTCTGAGCACCTATAAACAAGGATCCACAGATAAGTTTTCAATTATATTTTAATCATTATTGAATTTAGTTGTAAAGATACTTACTTAACATGTTTGATTCTGAATATGACTCCTGAAAAGCTTCAACAAACCTAGCTTGAAATATTCTGATTGTAGGATCCAGTGTCAAGAATTTCTTGATTCTCTCTTCAATTCCAGGCAGATTACTACAAAGCAATGTTTTCAACTACACAAGCAGTGAAAAGTATTAGTAAAAGAATCGAATATCCTACCTTGGTTACCTAAGGATCCTAGATCCTACCCTTTCGGATCCACTTTTTGGGAAGGTCGGGTCCACCCGGAATGGAATCCCTTTTTACAAAGAAAAATTGATTCTTCCAAAGTGTGTCATTCTGAGTAACCTTGGAGATGGTAATCACTTGACGAGGCTTCGATTTGAAAACAAAATGTTTGGAACCGTGGGTAACTAGGGTGTACAGGTACGCTAATTCCGACAAGCCGAACTCAACACCTTCTTCCTCGATTATCCTTTCAACAGTATGAAGAACTCTCCATAACATGGGCATGTTCTAGATATAACTGATTCCCGTCAAGGTGAAAAAACCTTGGGTGAATTCAGGAAAAGGATATTTGAAACCTATTAGGAATGGTTGGGCCGGAAAACAAACCCAGTTCGTTGATACGATCGTTACGGCCTGTGGAATCGAAGGGTCGAAAAACGGTGTTGGCCGGGAAAAGTGAACGGATATTATCAATCTCCGGGTCCATAAACTTACAGATCTCGAAGGACAGGGCTTCAAGGATACCTTGCGAGTTGAGTTCGTCGGGGTCGGTATGCTCAGAAGAGGAAGAGGATACATAAATAGAAGAAATGATTGAAAGAAAATGTAATGAAGAGAAAGAAGGATCAAGGAATTTTATTCTTTACTTTCTTGTGGATAGATTATCCTTAAGATATGTTTCAAGTTATGAAGGATCAAGGATCCTCAGTATTTGAATGGTGATGTGTTAGCCAGGTATAACGACTTTATGACTCGGTCTACCTTAAAATTCGCTACTGGAGGCTCCCAAGCACGTGGTCAATGAACGTTGGAGGAGCTATGGACGAGTGGCGGATTATTAGGAAATGTTGTTAGTTGATATTTACTTTATAAACATTGAGATAATGATCGATTAGACTCACTTGTATACACACACACTAAGAGCAGAACTCAAAATTCTCTCTACTCACTACCAATCATTGTAATATCGATCACAATCTCCAAACACTTGTAACCTTTTTTTATTAATAAATTGGTGATCGACGCGTTGTCATCACCCGGGGTGTTTTTCTTTTGATCTAAACAAGATCAAAGGGTTTTTCCTCTCAACAAATCACATTGTTCAACCTTATTTCGTTCGTACAATCATTATCATCATCGTAGCACTAAACCTCACAATTACGGATTTGGATACATTATCCTTAGTTGATTTTTATTCAAAACAAGTATGATGATAAATCTATTGGCCCGACCCGCCCTCTCAAGCCTCGGGTAGAGGTCTATGTTTTTAGAACCCGGAGATCCTTAAACAATAAACATAATAGTCTAATCGTGGATTAGACGACTCGCTGATCATGTTAGAGGTTTGGTTGTAATCACAAAAGTATACAAGTAATTTAACACATATGGAATATTTTCAACATACAAATATTTTTCTATTATTTTAAATCTAAAACCTATGTTCTCACCAACTATTTTTAGTTGAAACTCTTGCATGTTTTTAGGTGATGGAAATTAAGTTATGAAGATTCATGAAGTATCACTTAGGGGATGTGTCAGACCTAGAAGTTTAAAAACATCATGTGTTATGTCTTGCTTGTTATTTGGATTATGTTTGGTTTAAACAATGTGTTGGTTTATTTTAATAAGAGTTTTTACTTTTAATAGCATGTGCATGATTTCAATCTATGCACGCCCCGACGTTTCCGCCTTCGGCCCAGGGAGTGTGACATCCAATGCTTCAATTGTTCATTTTCGTTTAGTTAATCGATTGTTCAATTTGAGTTTGCTAATGATAATTCCAGTATTAATAGTAGCTAATGCGATTATGTTACTTTTTTGTAGGTGCAATGTGGGTCGATGTCTACTGGAACCACCTCAAGGTGGATTTGGTGAAGAATGGCTGAACAAGATCTTCACGATTAGGTTTGCTACAGGAGGGCATGACCAACTAGAGTAATTTTTAAGTAGTTTGAATTAGGTATCTTGTGTTATATTAACTGTTAATGATCAGGTATTTTGGTATCAACTAATAAGTAGGTTTTCAGTATTATGTAAACTAGTAATTAAGTGTTATGTATTATATTAAGAACTAATGAACTATTGTGTAAAATGTGCTTAATTATATTAACGATAAACTGCTTTATAAAATAGTTAAACGCAATGGTGTTGTGATCTTTATATAGAATAACGGATTGTGTGTGTGATCATTATAAGTGCAATGGGTGTTAAGCAGTGCACAATGATTGTGATGTTAGGTATGGTTTAGGGTTAAGTTGGATGACAACCTATTTTGAATTTAGAAGGACTGTGATTTAGGGACAATGTGAATCTCTATGGTTTAGGGTGATCACATGTAGAATGAAAATCTTTATGGTTTAAGGACATTGTCAATATTTATTGTTTAGGTTTAATATCAATCTTTATGGCTTAAGATCAATATCGACAATGTGGTTAATGGTTTACGATTTTGAATTTAAATGATAGTGCGATCAGAGTGTATGTATGTATGTATGCGTGTGTTTATGTGTGTGTGAAGGACAATGTGGTTAGTGTGTATGCATGTATGTGCATGCATGCATGTGTGTGTATACATGTATTTATATATGTATGTGTATGTATTTGTGTGTGTTGTACAACGACATGAGTGTCTTTTCATAGTTATCTGTGTGTATGCCTATGTATATGTATGTGTATGTGTGTGTATTGAATCTGTGTCCATGTATGTGTCTATGTTTCCATGTATGTATGTATGTATGTGTGTGTGTGTGTGTGTGTCAATGCATGTATATGTATGTGTCTTTTCACAGTTTGAATTATTATGTATTGGTTAGCAAGAATTAGTTTGATAGAGCCAGAATTAAGTTAGGATAAAGCAATACAATTTGAATTAGTAGGTATTGGTTAGTGTGAATATAGATTTAAGTAAAGCAATCAAGTGTTTGATCTTGGTTATATAATTATAATTTCCCGTTAACAGTTAACTGGAGCAAATCAAATGTTTGGATCTAGATTATATGGTTAATTCAGGTAAACAATTTGGCTTTATAGTCAACAATATGAATTTGATAGATGTTCAATTTAGATGATTTAATCACTTAAACAAACAGTTAGTTAAATAAGAAGTCAACAACTACTTAATCACCTAATCATGTTAATATACAGTTTAGTAGGTTACTTCATCAGTTAATATGCAATTAGAATGAAAAGCCAATGGCTAGATATATAATTGGCTAGTCAATGTGGTCATTTGAAGTCAATGAATCTTGGATTGGTGAAAGTTAATAGGGTCCAAGAAAGCCAAACATAAAAGAAAAAAAAGGTTGATTTTAATTTTGGAGAGAGAAAGTGTAATATAACAGGGGTTCAAATTTTATATATTACATAACTATACAGTGCCGGATTTAGAACCAAATGTCAGAAGTAACGTCCAAAGTTTTTTTTATAACTGCATTTCATACAATATAAACTAAACAAAAATAGAAACACGATGATAAATAAATTTAAACACATGGGCTGCATATTCTCCAATTGGTTTTTAAAAGCTTGAAATCGAGCCATTAGATCCTCTTCTTTTACTTTATCAAGAGTTTCTCTTTCAACCATACAAATTAAAGCATTGTTCAAATACTCATCACCCATTCGATTGAGCAAATCCGTCTTGATAAGCTTCATTTTAGAAAAACATATTCATCGGTTGTGGTTGCAACTGGTAAAACCAACGCTAGCTTCAGCATACGATAAACCAAAGGAAAAGTGGCGTGTTATCCGGTTTCCACCATTACGCGTGCAATGTAACACATTCCCCCCAATTTTGCAAATTTATCATCTTCATTTAATGTGTGATAAAAGGTCGTAAGATCACCCGAAATACACCTTCTTTCTTCATTACTAAAGGCATTCGGATACATATTAGAAAATGCCACTATCTTCGATATGTCAAACTTAGAAAATGAATCACAAGTATTTAAATTGGAAATATTTTCTATCAAACTAGTTGAGACCTCACTAAATATATTTCCAACTTCTTGAATTTGTATATCCAAAACGGTATTAAAAACTTCAACCTCATGATTGTTAGGTCACGATTTTTATACTGAGGATCCTTTATCCTTGACTGTCTTATGGATAGTTTATCCTTGAAATATACATCAGGATGTAAAGGATCGACGATCCTCGGTATTGTTTGTTTACTAATGATTGCGTTTAGTATGGTGATGTGTTAGACAGGTATATCAACTTTAAGACGAACTTGCATCAATTATCCTCATGGGACATCCTATAGCTGGAACATGGATCTAGGATCCTAATTCAACATAGCTGATTATGGACGAACTTTCTAGAAGATTGACGTTTAAACAATAACAACGGTATCTAGACCTGGTCTACCGCTTTGTTCGCTAGTAAGTGGCTATCAGCACGTGGTCAAAGAGCACGTTGGTGAGGAATGGAAGACTAGCGGATTTATAGGATGAATTTGTTAAGTTTGTTAATTACTTTTTCCTTATATATTTGAGTATGATCGAGTAGGAAAACACATTGTATTACACACACTCAGAGCAGAAATCATAATTCTCTCTATACACGTTAGTGATTATTGTAACATCGATCTAGTCTCTACAACCATTTGTAACCCGATATTTATCATCAATAAAGTCGACGGTGATAGTTTTCACCATCCGGGGGGTTTTTGTGCCGGAGACCACGATAATTATATACTCATCGACCAAAGATTACCTTGTTGATCATTGGCTAAAGTAATTCGACCAAAGATTATCTCATTAATCCTTGACCGGAGCTATTTTACCAAAGATTTCCTTGATAAGTTTTGACCGAAGTAAGACTATCTTAATTAAGGGCTTTTCCCTCGTGATCAAACCTCTGTGTTCACCAATATTACGATTACTCATTTGTCATTATCAAATTAGCACCTTACCTCACTTCACAGATTTGGATACTTGATCCTTAACTGATTTTTATCCAAAACAATTTGGCGTCCACCGTGAGGCAATTGGTGCTATAATCCGTATCATTCCTATCATTCTCAACTTTTTCATACCCATATCACTATCAATGGCCTCTCAATTAACCTCTGCTTCATCAACCATGCCGTCTACGGTTCTTCTCTCATCAAGGACTTTGTCACCGATGCCTCCGTCAATCACGGGAACGCAACGGCCTACTGCTGCTGGAAGCAAGACGCAACTACCAGTCTTCCAGAGCTCAAAAAATGATGCTGCCCCGGTGGTTAATACTAACAGTGATGTTTCATCTATGTTTTCGCAGGTTAAAGCATACATGGAGCAGCAGAACAAGACCAACCAGAGGATCCTTCGTGAGATAGAAGATCTCAAGAAGAACAAGAGGCCAGCAGAGGATCTCACCCCCCTGATGGCAAGGATGCTGGATTTCACCAGTCCAGAATCCATGGCTCAGTTCTCTCAAGGATCATCTATCCTTCAACAGGGGTCCATGGGTCAACAGACTCAAGGATCCTCGCTATTTCAGCCAGGATCATCTACCTTCAACAGGGATCCATGGGTCTGCAGAATCAAGGATCCTTATATTATCGGCAAGGATCAGTCATCCTTCCACAAGGATCCTATAGTACCCAACCTCAAGGATCCTTCACCCCGAATCAAGGATCCTTCTTTCCGAATCAAGGATCCTCGGGCGTCCAACATCAACGATCCTCTGAAGTCCATGAAGGAGATATAATACTCATGCAGACCATAGCTTCTGGAGGACCTACTCCGATTGCTGACTCCTCTTATCCTAGATACTCGTCTGGAATACCAAACTCCACCCAGCAGAGAGGTAACTGGTACGATCCTATATCTTTAGATGCTAACCATGTTCCCATGCAGGATTCAGGTATCAACCAGGCCATGGCCAGAGAATTACAGAAGCTAAAGGATATGATATCCAGTGTCCCGGGAGTGATACGTCCAATCCCTGAAATACCGGAGGGGAGTCACAAATTATCCATATTCGCTCCGCCCATATGTGATGCTGAAATCCCGAAGCGGTTTCAAACTCCCAACATGAAGACGTATGATGGGAGCACCGATTCTGAGGAACATGTAGCCCAGTATCAGGGAGAATGGAAATTAACCTTGTTCCTGAGAGACTCAAAGAAGCTTGCCTTTGTAAAGGATTTGGAGCCACACTAACAGGAGCTATACTAAAATGGCTGCTAAGTCTCCCCCCTTTCTCGGTTACATCTTTCTCTCATTTAGTTAATTTGTTTAACACTCAATTTTCCTGTAGTCGGAAATTTGAGAGGTTAACCAGTGATTTATATCGTATTATCCAGCCTAGTGATGAATCCCTTAGGGATTCGTTACCAGGTTTGGAAAGGAAGCTCTGGAAATCCTAAACCTTGATATGACTACTGTTGTTGAAGCATTCAAGATGGGAATTCAAAAGAGCTCCCCTTTTATGATGATTTAGTGATGACTCCATGCAGGACATTAGATGAATTCTGAAGCAGGGCATTAAGATACATCCGCTTAAAAGAAGATTAAAAGATCCAGGATCGTCTCGGGGGACAAACGAAGCAAGAAACTCCTGAAAAGAATAAATGATCCTGGAACAGGAACAACAATTCAAAACCGTACGCCAAGCCCAATAATCACAACATGCGGGCAGTTGAAGAAGGAGATGACGATGAAGACTATCCTTGCATCTCCGATTATTGTTTCTCTGTGGACACTCATGGCTTGATCTGTGCCATGAAGGACTTGGGAGAAAAAGCGAGGTGGCCACGAAAGAATGAAATGGTTGTCGGCTTCAAAGACAAGTCTAAGTGGTGCGCTTTTCACGAAGATTTTGGCAACGCGACAGACTAATGCATCGCCTTAAGGAAAGAAATTGGATACCTCCTGAGCAAGGGTCACTTTAAAGAACTCTTGGGAAGGAAGAAATCCAAGATCCAGAATCCTGAAGATCCTCCACCAAAAGCAACACCGCCACCGCCGGATGCTCATGTGATCAACTTTGACTCCAGAGACTACGAATTGTTTAGAGATTCTTGTGCCGTAGCAGAGAGTCCCGTAGAAGAATTCGAGTTGGATAATGAGAGAAGACTACTCATCCCACTACTCGAGTGACTGATCAGAGAATCTTTTTTAATTCAAGGATCAAGGATCCTCGACAAGACAAGCCAGATGTGCGAGCAGTTAACTTCATCTCGGGAGGTTCAGACATATGTGGAACTTCCTTCTCTGCCGAAAAAAGATTCGCCAAGGAGATCAAGATGGATAACGGAGATCGTCCAATAGTGTCAACCACATTAACAACAGAAAAGAGAATCTTCTTCGATGAGGAAGACAAGCTGAACATTCAGGATCCTCATTATGACGGTTTGATTATTACTTTATTTATCTCTAACCATTATGTACGCATGATCCTAGTAGACGGCGGCAGCTTGGTCAACATTATCCAACATGATGTCCATAAGAAAATGAATATCCCGGATTCAGAAATCATCCCCAGAACATCGGTGCTAGTTGGCTTCAGTGGCGAAACCAAGAAGACACTTGGGGACATCAACCTCCCAATTTATATCGAAGGGTTAAATTCATACCAAAAATTTTGTGTTATAGATAACCTTTCCTGTTGCAATGTTATTTTAGGTAGGCTGTGGCTCCATGGAATGAAGGCTGTAGCCTCAACTTATCACCAGTGCATCAAGCTACCTACTCCTTGGGGAGTTGTAAAGATAGTAGGTGACCAAGCGGAGGCCAAGAACTATTATTCATCATCGATGAAGCCAACAGCCAAGCCAAACATATCATAGCAACTACAGCAACATCCTAGGGACGTGATGGAAGCTCGGGAGAAAGACCTTAAAGAAGTATCATTGGACCCCGAGGATCCTAAAATAAAAGTGTTCCTAGGATCCAGTATCCCAAGTAAGATTGAGGAGGATATAATATCCTTCTTAGGGCGAAGAAGATCTACTTTTGCCTTCAAGCACTCGGACATGACAGGTATTTCAAAAGAGGTAATCACTCATAAACTCGGCCTTGATTTATCTGTTAAATCCGTCCATCAGAAGCGAAGAAAATTCGCTCTTGAGAGGAACAAGATCATACAAGAAGAAGTTGAAAAACTTCTTAAGGCCGGTATGATCAGAGAGGTTCAGTATCCTCGATGGCTAGCTAATGTGGTCATTGTTTCAAAAAAGAATGGAAAGTGGACGGTGTGTGTCGATTTCACTGATTTAAACAAGGCATGCCCCAAGGATCCTTTCCCATTACCACATATAGATTCCATGGTGGATGCAACGGCAGGACATGAAATGCTTACCTTTATGGATGCTTCCTCTGGATTTCAACAAATTCAGATGGAACCATCTGATCAAGAAGATTCAGCATTCATGACTCCTACCGGCATATATTGTTATACTGCTATGCCGTTCAGACTAAGAAATGCAGGGGCAACATACCAAAGATTAGTCAACATGATGTTCAAGGATCAGTTGGGTAAGACTATGGAGGTCTACATAGATGATATGGTGGTGAAATCAAAGAAAGCTGAGGATCACCTTAGAGACCTCGAGGAACATTCAATATCCTCGACCAATATAACATGAAATTGAAACCATCAAAATGCCACTTTGGTGTTAAGGCTAGAAAATTTCTGGGATATATGGTGACTAAGAGAGGAATTGAAGCAAGCCCCGAACAAATTGAAGCCATCCTCAATTTGAAATCTCCTGCAAACACAAAGGATGTCCAAAGGCTTACAGGAAGAATAGCTGCTCTAAACCGATTCATCTGAAGATCCTCCAAGAAATGCAAAGACTTCTACGATGTTCTTAGAAAGAATAAGAAGTTTGAATGGACAGAAAAGCATGAGGCAGCACTCAAGTCGTTGAAGGATTACTTATCCTCAGCACCATCCTTAATGAAGCCTGTAGATGGAGAATCCTTATATTTATACCTAGCAGTTTCAAGTAATGCAGTAAGTGATGTTCTCGTTAAGGATCATGAAGGTGAACAACACCCCGTATATTATGTAAGTAAGAGTCTGTTAGATGCAGAAGCCAGGTACTCTCATCTTGAAAAATTAATTCTTGCTTTAATAAGGCCTCTACTAAATTGAGACATTATTTTTAAACTCACCCTATTATTTTGAGAACTAATTATCCTGTGAGGAATGTTCTTTGAAAACAAGAGTTATCAGGTAGAATGGCCAAGTGGGCTGTGAAATTAAGTGCATTTGATATCCAATATGAGCCATGAACAGTAATCAAATCTCAAGCATTAGCAGACTTTGTGGCTGATTTCACTAGTGATCTACAAAAAGAAGCTGACTTGGAGGTCCAACAACTGGAAAAGACCAAGGATCCTTGGATACTCTTCACAGATGGAGCATCCAACGTAAGAGGAACATGATTAGGGATCCTACTTGTAACATCCTACTTTTGGTTATAATAATAAAATAAATTTTGTTATTTCATAGTGGGTCGTTATCGGTTTAGATGAATAGAATATGAGTTGGTCTAGTTTTGGGTGAATGGATATGGGTTATGGACTTGGGTATGAAAGAAATAAGGAAAGACCATGGGCTTAGGCCCATGATCCCTAAATATATAAACCATAATCACCATTAAATCCCTCATTTTACACATATTCCATACACCACCAAAACACACACTTAAGCTCTCTCTCTCTCTTTCTCTCTCTAATCCTCTCTCTAGCCAAAAAATAGAAGAGAAGACCGATCCCGACCCAAGGTATGATAGTATTATGTTGTATGAGCTTAAAATCGTTAGATATGGTCACAAAACAACGAGCCGACATCGTTAAACCGTTTAAGTCACGAGATCCGGGTGGAATCGGGTATAAACCGAACCTAAGATGAGCTTAGGGGTCACCCTAGCTCAGATCTGGATTGAACGGGACGAAAAACGGTGAAAAACGAGTTAAAACTCGTTTTTTCGACGAATCCGCGGTTTTCCGGCGGCGGCGCCGGAAAAGTTAATACGAGGTTTGTAGGTTCCCAGCCGGATCTACACAGGAGTATCTCGTAACACGAAGGTGCGGAATCCCCACGTAATACGATACGAGCGTAAGATAGATAATACGTTGAACCAATAAACAAACACACGTCACAATACTAATAAACACGATTGTATTGCAACACTTCAACACGTGATTTCAATAATCACCAATACACGTTCGGAAAAACTTAACCAAAATAAGCCAAAGTGAGGTTTAAATAAACCTCGACAACTTTGCCTAACATACTAGGCGAAGTTGTCATAACTTCGCTTATCTCCAAGTTCGCCTACATCCCAGGCGAACTTGTGTAAAACAATATTCAAAACCAAAACAAACAATCTAACACGATTACAGACACATACAAAACACGAGATACTGAACTACTGACATTATGAACCAACAGACTCCCCCTTGGCAGTAGCTTCGTATCTCTATCTTCATTCTCGTGTCTAGTAATCCCAAAAATCTCGTGTCACCCGTCTTCAAGCATGAACGCCCTGTCTTACACAGACAGTGACCACCCTCTGGTACTTCTTGGCTTCATCTTTCCACGCAGGAATGTAGAATATCTTCTTATCATTTAGTACATGCAAATCAGATTGAGACAAATTTACCAAGTGCATGGGATCATACACTCTCAGAATCTCCTGTTCGTCCTCATCTTCCATAACAGCTTCAGCTGTTTGACTATCAACGTACCACCACTTGAGACTCTTTAAAACATCCTTGGGCATTATCTTCATCGGCACTTCTTTCAAACACCGAATCGGCTTATATTTCATCACCATCCACTGTTTGCCATCAGCTCGCATTCCCCTTTCCTTATCTTCAACTAACTTCCTTTTCTGGGGCTTTAACAACTCAAACTTCTTTTCTTTCACACTTTCTTTCCACACGATCTTCCCAATTATTCTAGCCATATTGTCATCACTCCTATGAATCAATCTCAATCTAGCCAAATCCTTCACCTCACACTCAGGCAAGGTATTGAGAGATCTCAACGTCCTCTTAAAATACTGAATCCCATCAAAGCGTTTAATCACAAGTAACTTTAACTGCTCATCATACAGCCAACAAATATTACCTTTCTTCGACTCAGCATACCCCTTGATATTGTAATTCTTTTTGAACATTGTTGGAACCGCTGGCTTCTTTGTCTTAACAAACCACTGAGCATAGCCTTCTTTCCATCTCGGTTGTTCTTCCCACTCAGACTCATCTGACATATCCATATCCTGACTCACATTCACCTTGTCAACGTCTGGAATATCATGTTCTACACTTTCATCCACAATTTCTCCTTCTTCTATCTCACTATCAATCACAATCTGTTCTCCTATCTTTTCAATCTCCTCAATAGTTGACACATCATCATCACCCACATCATCATCACCCAACATTTCCTCATCATCCACAACCACGACATTTTCACCACCTGATCCACCTGCCGTACCAGTTGACTCCCCCTGAGATGTGGAAGTCCCAAGAGTTTGTTCAGTTCTTGGCAACTCAACACATGCACCTTTCGCTGCATTGGGATCATCATCTCTATCTTGTCTCTTCTTGGTTCTCAACTCGTCGCCCTTGCAACTCGTCTCCCCCTGAGATGCTAAGAACTATTTTAGAGCATCAAAAAGTTTACCGTGCTCAACAAGGAGGGACGATTGGATCTGATTTTCTGCTACAAGTCGCTGGAAAGCTTGAGTCTGGATTAGATTGATTCTTGACTGTTCAGCAACTACCCATTCAAGAGCAGCTATCCTTTCAGAATCAGACAAGGTAGCATCAAAATCAAAACGCATGTGAGAAACGTCTTGAGCATAAGGTGGAGATATTCCCAAACTAGCTGGAGTATCAGAAGTAGTCTGAAAAGTAATTGCGGGTGGTATTGAAACAGGCAACCCCGCAGTAGCAACCAACGTTGACTCAAAAAATCTTGCAACAACCTCCGATGGAGTGACAGTAGGAGGTGGCAAGCAGACTATCTCCGGAGCAGTAAGCTGAAACGTGGTTGGAGGAATACCAAATGATGATGATGTTGTCACCACGGGAACACTTGAGGTGATCGGTACTGTCACAGTCATCGAAGCAGGTACCATAGTCATACTAGATAACGAGGGTGGAGAGAAACGAACCACCCTTGAGCTTTCACCCACTCCTGAACTTTCACCAGCTCTGACCTTATTCGATCTTCGTATCAACTTGTCTAACTCCTCCTCATAGTCAGATTCATTGTCATCCGAGTCTCTCTTTCTCTTGCCATGTATTCTTTCTTGTTTGACCAGAATCTGTTTTGCTTCAGCGATATCATCAGTGGAGGAGTCAGAGTTGGTTCTCTCAGAATCCGCTACAGACGTAGCTATCATCGAAACATTTACACCAGATGCCTCAACTACTGGGGCTCGAACCTCAGCAGCTGGATCAATTTGTTCCATGTCAAAGAACCCTTGCCCACCAAAGGCTGCTTCAAGATCGACCTGTTCTTCCGGAGCTGCAATAGGGTCAGCAGGCAGTGCTTGCTGTACAAGTGGTTGAGGAACATCAGCCTGTTGCGGTGCCGGGTCACGAAATTCATCTCCTGGAGGAGCAATATAAGCAGGGTTCACCAAATAACCAAGCAATGCAGTGTGCCGTGGACGAAGCTCTGGTTTGCTACGAGCACTTGACGACCTACATTGCGCAAAGATTCTCTTACTTACACTCTCAACATAACGGATAGGACGTCGTTGAGGCAGCGTAGGGGCTACATGATTCAAAATCATCTGTAAAAATCTCGAGTACATTAAAAATCTTTCCCGGGCGACCGCGCGTCTCTGACGATCAATTTCATAAAACACCATCTGACTAAAGCTGTATGGCTTGTTGTAAGTCATGGCTGTCATTGCAGATTGCATCGTTGTCCCCATACCGTCTGTACCAGCTTTACGACCAGACATGCACACTATCATCACGTGCATCAGAAAACGCCATTGATATAATAGAAATCCCTTTCTCCTTTGAGTGTCACCCAACGGACCCGAATAGCCCATACGTAGAAACGCACCATCTCTTAATGGAGCTGGAAAATCTGTTGGATCATCTGTAGTTTCAGCCTCGAACTGCAAGGCGACTCTGATTTGATCTGCCGAGAACTGCACCACCTGATTGTTCACTGTAGCGCGCATACCCGGAGGATCAACTCTACAGTCATATTCTACCGTTCGCCAAAAGTCTTCAATATTTGGTAGAGAAATGGGGAGAGTAGTAGTGATGGCGTGAAAAATACGTGAGCGAACGAGGAAGGAGATGATCTCGCGATAGTCGTCGATACCACTAGCATCCGGATCCAAAGTAATACACATGTTATGACCCGGAAAGAACTGTCGGTTGTTGTCACCACCTTCGTCACCACCAGCACCACCAGCCCGTGCCACAGCAGCCATATCTGCACAACAAACGGTCTAAGTTAGAAAATTGTCGTAGCAGATCATAACTTCGCCTGTTACCATGAGCGAAGTTATGATAACATGTAATACGCAGGCGAAGTTAAGTATATGGCGAAGTTGAATACCACTTCGCCCTAAATTCTAACTTCGCCTGAGAACAGACCAGAACACCTGATTAAAAAAAATGATTTTGAACAGGCGAAGTTAAACCTAAGGCGAAGTTGAGAACAACTTCGCCTAACCTTAACTTCGCCTGTAACTGAAACGGCGTAATACTGTGATCCGATCAAGGTTTTGTTTGACGTATTTGAGCGTCAAAACATGAAAAGATAGTTCTATTGAGATCTAGAAGACTAAATGGGTTACAAACACATTAGAAACAGATAGTTTATCGGGTGTTTAAAGGGTTGCATGAACTAAGTCACGAATCGGACCACAAAGTCTTCTGATTAACACCATTAACATGAATTACAGGTTAAACCGATCCTACACACCTTTAACACGGACAAGAAACAGATAATAATGAGGTTCGATTCAAGGTTTAAGTTCGCCGAGGGTTAGAAGTGTGGGTATAAGTTCGCCGTGTTTCTGATAGTTTTGAAAGTGTTTGACCAAGTTGAACCCTTATATAGGTTTGAAAATACATGGGCGAAGTTAAGGTTAACTTCGCCCCTGTGACAACTTCGCTGGTTAACTTCGCTGTGATGATAACTTCTCCTGATCCAACTTCTTAATAAACAACATCGCCTTAAATTAGATTAAAGAGAAAGGAATCAAAACTAGTAACCAAGTGTTTACTAAAACGTACCAAGGTATATAACATAAAATACAGTAAAGATAATTAATTAAACGGGATTAAATTTCAGTCTTGACGAGGAACCTGCATGTTTTAGAAAAGATCCGAACAGGAATCATACTAATTAAGTGGCTGTCACATAGATCCATGTTCAGCGATATTATGACATAAAGAAACAGATTGTAAGCATGTATAAAACTTAGTATGGTTTTCATCGTTTCTGTGATACGGATTAGGTTCAATTAAGCTCAAACTTTAGATGGACATCACATGAGAGATTGTGATGCCTCCTATCTATTCTCAAAGCGTATTTGGCTTTCCACAAGTCACCCCGAGTTGACTTCTACCCGTAGTGTCTGATTAAACAGTAAGCACACATCGATCTTTAGAGTCTTCTTCCCGTTCTCTTTCTTGCCTCTTTATTGAAATTTGAAACAACATAAGCTTCAGAATGCTTAACAACATATATGTTTTTTTTTAATAAAGACATTAATACAGCTTCAAATTATAGACAACTGCAAGTCCCGAATCTGGATCACTGCAGGTACTTGACACTATCTTCTCGGGAATCAGAACGCTCACGGGCTCGTGTATGACTGGGTAATCACTTTTCTGCCTATCATTCGGAAAGATGTATATGGAGACATGCACAACTCAGAATGATTCTCCACATTAAATCGAGAAGATTTAGTTTGTATCACTTCTACTTTTACGCACCATAGAAAGCTACCATAACTTACAATGGTTGTTCTAGAGTCTTTTAGGCCTAATAACTTCACCAGTTAAGCACACAGAATTAGTTTTTCTATCACTTTCCATGGTTGGATCAATTTTCTTTTAAACATTATATTGAAACTTCTTACGAAGTTATATACTTGAAAAATTATATCATCTCCCTAAAAAAAATTTAAATTCTATCGCCCCGATCAAGTCAAAGTCTTCAGGTAAACGGCTATCCTGAAGATCCAATGGATCAGCTGGACCGACCACATACGAGCATGTGTCCTTCTAACTAAGTATGAACGACTATTTTTCAGCGAAAGAATAAAAACCCATCATAAACCGCCCCGGTCACTTTCAGTCATCTGGTTAATGGCTATCCTCATAATCTACTAGTAGCAGTAAGGACCAAACATATCCGAAGATGTGTCCTTCAAATTGAAGCAACCGACATAATTCTAAGCGATAGTGATGTTTTTTTTTTAAAAAAAAAAAATAGAACGGAAAACAAGGTTACTCGGGATTGATCATCCCATTAAGCTCAACAAGATTTTGAAAATGGGATCGGTCAAACGCTTTAGTAAAAAGATCGGCGAAATTATCCAAAGAATCAACCTTTTCAAGCACAATTAATTTCTTCTCAGCACAATCCCGTATAAAATGATGACGAATGTCAATATGTTTAGTTTTGCTGTGTTTGACGGGATTGTTAGTTACTGAGATTGCAGCAGTGTTATCAATGCAAATAAGAGTTTGAGTGAAATTCAGACCGTAATCGCGCAATTGCTGTTGTATCCATAGAACCTGGGAGCAGCAGTTTGATGCTGCCATGTACTCTGCTTCGCAGGTGGAAATGGCTACTGAGGTCTGCTTTTGCACTGCCACGACACACCAATCTTCCTCCCAGAAACTGACATCCACCAGTTGTTGACTTCCTGTTCTAATTGCAACCTCCATAGTCAGAATCTGTGTAAGCTACCAAATACAGTTCTCCCCCTTTTATGTACCACAATCCCAACTTAGGCTTGCCTTTGAGATACCGCAATATTCTCTTCACTCCCTTCATGTGAGATTCCTTCGGGCTTGCCTGAAAACGAGCACAAAGACAAACTGCAAACATAATATCAGGTCTAGATGCATTTAGATACATTAAAGAACCTATGATTGCTCGATATTGGGTGGGATCAACGTCTTCATCACTGTCAGAATCAGCACCCAGTTTGTGGTTGACGCAAACTGGAGTATTAAATGGGGTGCTATCGTCCATCTTGAAGCGTTTGAGCACATCATGGACATATTTTGTTTGATGAATAAACATCCCATCTTTCTTCTGATCTACCTGCAATCCCAAAAAGAAAGTTAATTCGCCCATGGCGCTCATTTCAAACCTCTTTTTCATGACTGCTTCAAATTCCTGACACATGGCGACTTTTGATGCAGCAAAAATGATGTCGTCCACATAGACTTGAACTAGTAGATAATCTCCCCCTTTTCTCTTGACAAACAGCGTGCTATCGATATTTCCTCTTTCAAACCCATTCTCAAGCAAGTAATCGGACAAGGTTACGTACCAGGCACGAGGGGCCTGATGTAGCCCATATAAAGCTTTACTCAGTTTGTACACATGATCAGGAAAATCTGGGTCAGGAAATCCCGGAGGTTGTTCAACATACACCACCTCATCGACTTTACCATTAAGAAAGGCACTTTTCACATCTAACTGGAACACTTTCATCTCTTTGTGTGCAGCAAATGCTAGAAATAGTCGAATTGCCTCCAATCTTGCCACAGGAGCAAACACTTCGTTGTAGTCGATTCCTTCTTGCTGATTAAACCTTTTTACTACCAGTCTTGCCTTGTTCCGTATGATTATCCCTTTCTCATCTCTCTTACATTTAAAAACCCACTTTGTACCGATAGCATTTACATTCTGTGGTTTTTCAACTAATTTCCATACTTCCATCTTCTCAAACTGTGCTAATTCTTCTTGCATGGCTTCAACCCACGAGCTATCTTTTAGAGCCATTTGATAATTCTTCGGTTCAATCTGGCTAATGAAGCAGGTGTACAAGCATTCTTTTATGATACCCGTGTCTTTAATGCTTGCGTAAACACATGTGTGTTCATCCAAACTTCTTCTAGTTTGAACACCGTCAGACATATTACCTATCACGTTCTCCAAGGGGTGATTTTTGTGAATTCCAGTAGTCTGTACCGGACCGACTTCCAGATTGTTTTATAAATTTGAAGAGAGTTCATCAGTGTGTGATTGAAGTTGAGTGTGAAATGGATTGAAGAATTTTTCTTCAGTAGAGGCAGCAGGAGTATCAACGGCACTTGACGAGGTAGGTTGACTTTCATCGTATTGCGGACGTTGCACAATATTTTCCTCCTCGTCATACAGAATCTGTGAAGCAAGTTTCTCATCAACTTCTGCTAAATCCAAGTAAGGCATATTAAAATATTTTAATAGTTTATCATAGTCGAAAGCTTCAGCGGGTCACATGCTAGGCTTTGGTGATTTGTAACTCGTAATGTCAGTGTTACATACCACCTCAACCTTGCTGTTCGATAAATTAAAGACTCTTCTGTTGGGAGTCCCAGCAACATATCCGACTAAAATACCTTCGTCGGCTTTCTCACCAAATTTTGAGTTTGTCTTTAATATCGAACATGGGGACCAGAAAGGTTCGAGACCATTCAAGTTTGGCTTTCTACCATGCATGAGTTCATAACAAGTTTTATTTAATCTTTTAATAGTTAAAACACGATTAAGGATACAACAGGCTGTGGCAACAGCTTCAGCCAAGAACACCACGGGAAGTTTAGCATCTGCCAGCATGGTTCTGGCTCCTTCGATTAGCGTTCTATTCTTCCTCTCAGCTACCCCATTTTGTTGCGGAGTATACGGGGTGCTGTACTGATTTTCTATCCCTTTCTGTAGGCAGAACATATCCATCTGATAGTTCTTGAACTCTGTACCATTATCACTCCCGATGTACTTAACCTTTCTCCCAATAATATTTTCAACCTTGGTAATCAAGTTAATTACCAACTGAACTGTCTCATCTTTTTCCCTCAGAAAGTATACCCAAGAGTATCGAGAGTAATCATCTGTTACAACCAAGCAGTATGACGTTCCACCTAGACTCTTTACATTCACAGGACCAAAGAGATCCATGTGTAGTAGGTCTAGGGTGCTGACAATTGAGTTAACCTTCATGGAGTGATGAGGCTTTTTGTGTTGCTTTCCTTTCTTGCACGACAAGCATTGATCATCAAAGTTAAAATTCTTTAAGGAACTCCAAGTACCAGCCCATTCTTGACAATGTAATTCATTTTGCGAAGATTTATATGTCCCATCCTTCGATGCCATAACTCTGACTCCGACTCAGTTGCCTTTGACAGAAGACATGACTCTTCTGTTGTCATCTCAGTTAACCTCATATCCATCACATACGTGTTCTTTTCTCTTGGAGCTTTCATTAACACCCAGGCCTCTGGTATCTTGAAACCAGGATAAAGAATGATTGCCTCATTTTTAGCAAAATGCACCGTGTATTCTTTGTCACAAATCTGAGACACACTCAACAAGTTATGCTTCAACTCTTCCACAAAATTCACCTTCTCTAACTTCATTCTTCCATTTGTCACAGTTCCAATACCACTGATTCTCACTCTCTCCAGCGAAACTAACCCTTCCTCCTTGAACAGATTTCTAGTCACGTAAAAAATTCTTGTTACCAGTCATGTGCCGGGAACAGCCACTGTCAACAACCCACAGATTGTTTACAGCCCTGTTTGACTGTTCCTTCACAATTAAAGAAATAGATTTAAATCTGGGGACCCAAGACCTACTTGTCTTGGGTCGATTAAATCTGTTGACCAGCATCCAGTACTTTGGTTGCCCAAAGTCAATTTGAGAATGGTTTTTGTAAGTTCTGAAAGGAATCCTTCTAGAGGACTGGCTATGAGGCCATCCAAACCTTAGTGAATTAACTGAATTATAATTGTTGGTTTGAAGGTTAACTGGAAAAAAATGAGACTGATTTCTTTAAAATCTTGGATTAGTCCAATGTCTGAAATTTGGTGTGTTCGCATTCCTTTTATTCTCAGTTTTCGAAGGCCTCATACCTCTAAATCTTCTCTGTTTTAGAGGACAATCAGCAATAAGGTATCCTACTAGATTGCATCTGAAACAACTTCTGTTTTGAACTTTCGTCTCAACAGTTGTTGCAGATGTCGAGGTTGCATTACTACCCGTTTGTCTAACATATGGTGGGACAAACGGATTTAGGGAATAATTCTTTTCATCGGGCTTATATTCCTCCCCACGTTTTAGTAACACTACCTCTTCTTTTATCTCACCCAATTCGGATGACTTGTCCGAATTTGAAGAGACAGAGCTAGGAACAGAGATCGCAATGTTAGAACCTAACTTACTCGTCTCGCTCTTATTAACTTCAGTTTCTTTTGTAGAAATTTTGATTGGAACTGTCTGACTAATCTCAACATTCGCAGATTGCTAATTACTAGGATTATAAGTATAGTTATTGTTGTACGGTGGTGGAACTTCAGAAAATCCAATTACCCCTTTGTTAACTGGGGAACGTTGAACACTTATGATGTGATCAAGCATTGCTGAAGAATTTCTAAATTGTTCAATTTTTCTGTTTAGTTCCACCACTTTTACCTGGTAATCAGCTATCTGTTTATCTTTTTCAGCAATTAGTTTGGTTTTTTCTTCTAACACTTCATAACTAAGATCAATTACTTGTATTTTTTTCAGCTAGACTGGCTTTAAGACTTCTGATATCCTTTTCACTAGCTTTTATTTTTACCGAGTAACTGTTTTCTCTAGTTTTAGTATAGTGATGATCTTCTTTTAACATTTTAAATTGTGTGTCCAAACTAACAAACTGATCAGTTATTGTTTTTAATTGTTCAAACAGATTTTCACATTGTACACAATGAAGTTCAGAACTTACCTCAGAGAGCTGGTCGTTCACTTCTGCCATATATGCTTGATTTTCTCCCGTCTCTCTCTCACTTCCTCCAGTTTCGATGTTTACCAAATTAGACTGTTCGAACACTTCCTCAACTTGTATATTCCAGTTGTATCCACCATTCTGTCTAGATACCATAGCCCTATTCTCACTACCTCCCACATTCTGTTGTGCAGGCCTGTTCTGACTTCGTTCAACTCTCTCATTTGTACATTCCTTAACAAAGTGACCATTTTGTTGACAGTTATAACATCGAACCTTTGATTTATCAAACCCTGGTCTTTCTCCAACGAACTTTCTACCCGTTTTCTTCGTGAATCTCTTTACCCTTCTTACTATCATAGCCATCTGGCACTGCAGGTCCATCTCTTCCAAATCATCAGCATCGATCTGATCATAGTCTTCATCCAAAGTTGCAGGGTCGACTATTTTACCTTTGATGTAGTTCTCATAAGATGCAATGAAGGATTCATAGAGAGCAAACTGCTGTTCAGCTGATTTAACACTCATGGGCATCTGTGAGTAGTTGTAGCTTGGAACATTTGACGAGAAATTTCCAGTTGTAGCTTGAGGTTTTGAAGGATTACTACCTCCAGCTACGAAACATACGTTGCCATCCATATTGAGAATCACATGACCATCTCGAGTTGAGTTTGAGTTTGATTATCCCTTTGAGTAGTAGGCAGAGGATTCTGATTTTGAACTTGAGCTTGGAGTGACTTTCGCACCATACATTCCCGGATCCTGAACCTGATCAGTTGGTGTCTCCTTCCGAACCATGTTAAGTTCATAATTTCGTAACTTATTGACCGCTGTTTCCAAATCAATCTTAGCGAAGTCCTTATCTTCTCTCATCAGAACAGTGTACATTTCCCATTTCGGTGGAAGAGCATCAAGAAGTTTCTCTACTATATCTTCTTCCTTGTATTCAACGGAGTAATTACTAAGTTCGGTCATCATGTGATAATATCTTGTGATGATATCGTCAAGTGATTCATTTTTCAAATACTTGAATACAGAGAATTGGGTTTTTAGCAGCTTTGTCTTGGAAGTACGTATCCCCACATTACCTTCATATCTATCTTCTAGTGCTTCCCATAGCTCTCTAGCAGTTTTGTACTTCTTGAAGGTATGAAGAATCTCTTGTGGAAGAGCCATTGTTATTGCTGCATGAGCTTTAATCTCTGCCTCATACATTTTCTTTTCCTCCTCAAACAAGGATGTTGGAGGAATGTATCCGTCTTGAATGCAAACCCACATCTTAGCATCTTGATACTTCACATATTGTTCAAACCGATCTTTCCAAGCAACGAAATCGGTACCCTTAAGCATTTTTGGAGCTTTAGTTGCTGAACCGGCTTCAACCTCCATTTTTACCAGTTCTGTACTGTTTATTGAAGTCATAGTTGGAAGAAACACGACTCGAAATACAAAGAAAGTATTTTTTTAAACAGTGACCAGATAGCGAATTTATTATAACTTCGCTTGGGTTAACTTTGCTTGGGTTAACTTCGCTTGGGCTTAACTTCGCTTGGGCTTAACTTCGCTTTCAAAGTAACTTCGCTTAAACCTTATAAGTTCGCTTAAACCCTACGTAAGATGACAGCAATTTCTCCTGATGAACACGAGGTTTTGCAGGTTTTAATTGGATGTATTGCGAGGTATGCGAAGGTGTTTTGGGGTATATTTGATGGTGGGAGATGGGCAAGACACAAAAACTAAGTATTTCAACGTAAACTCGTTCCGCGAATAGTCGAACGGAACGATCTTAACACCCGTGTGATAATCCCGAACCACACAATCACGAGCAAATGCTTTGATACCAATTGTAGGTTCCCAGCCGGATCTACACAGGAGTATCTCGTAACACGAAGGTGCGGAATCCCCACGTAATACGATACGAGCGTAAGATAGATAATACGTTGAACCGATAAACAAACACACGTCACAATACTAATAAACACGATTGTATTGCAACACTTCAACACGTGATTTCAATAATCACCAAAACACGTTCGGAAAAACTTAACCAAAATAAGCCAAAGTGAGGTTTAAATAAACCTCGACAACTTTGCCTAACATACTAGGCGAAGTTGTCATAACTTCGCTTATCTCCAAGTTCGCCTACATCCCAGGCGAACTTGTGTAAAACAATATTCAAAACCAAAACAAACAATCTAACACGATTACAGACACATACAAAACACGAGATACTGAACTACTGACATTATGCACCAACAAGGTTGTCTGGGAATGTTCTGACATTCCCTGACCTAACCCTAGTTCGCTAGGGAAACCTAACGAATTAACAGGTGAATCGTTAGTTGATTCGTGTAAGGGGGCATAACGAACTAGCTCTAGTTCTTGTCTGATTCGTTAAGGGAAAGGGTAGCGAATTACCCTTGATTCGTGATAGTTAGTTCGTTAAAAAAATAACGAATTAGAAACAACAATTCGCTACTTGGACCGGTTCGCTCTATGGACTGATTCGTTAAGGAGTCCAGTTTGTTAAAGGGTTCAATTCGTTATAGGAACTAGTTCGCTAAGATAAGCCAATTCGTTATGAACCAATAACGAATTAGAAGTTTAACAGAATGACAATAACAGTCCCTGGACTTAGAAAAGAATGATTTAATTACAAAGAAGCCCTTGTACTTTAAGTCGCAAATTATTTAATGATTCAAAATCCTAATGTAAAATGTGTTTGACAGTTAATGAAAATAAAATTTTTCCAAGCTGGCCTGGCAGCTTAACCGCAGCCAGGGGCTCTGCCCCTTGGACCCCGCTAGGGGTTGCCGCCCCTAGAAACCCGCTGCCAGGGGCGCTGCCCCCGGACCCCCGTTCATTGAGGGTAATAATTAAAGTAGAAAGACGATATGTGTAGTGATAGTTTATTGATACGTATAATTATTATACAGTTAGTCGTGCACAGCTCAAGAAGAGAATAACCGTAAACGGTGAACGCAACCGCATTGAGGTGAGTTTCTAGCCCCGCTTCCTTGATATGTTTTCTGGGCTGTGTGCATACTCGATGTGATAGTCAATACACTTACCTTAGGTGGTAAGTGTATGCCTTATATGATTTATGTATGACGATTGCTTAACGGTGCGTGAACGATCTTCGGATATTGCATGTGCCGTCAAGTGTTAGTTAAAGGTATGCTTGATATCTATGATGTATGAATGATGTATGTACGAATATGTATGATGTATGAACAATGTATGTATGAAATGTTGATGGTACGTGAACGCTCTTCGGAGATTGCACATATTGTCAAGGAAAGTATGTAAATGACAGGTATGTTATAGTAGCACGAATGTAGGGAAACGACCCTAATAGTATAGGCGAATGAACCCTAATAGTATCGGCGAATGTAGGGAACCGACCCTAATAGTATCGGCGAATGAAGGGAACCGACCCTAATAGTATCGACGAATGAAGGGAACCGACCCTAATAGTATCGGCGAATGTAGGGAACCGACCCTAATAATATCGGCGAATGTAGGGAACCGACCCTAATAATATCAGCGAAGGTATTAGGGCGGAATGCTCTTTAAAACGTATGTGTATGAATGAAAGTATGTATGTAAGTATGAAGGAAAGAATGAAAGTACATATGTATGTAAGAATGTAAGTAAATATGAAGTATGTACCTTTGGGTGCATATGTCAGTATGTGAATGTATGGTATGTCATTTGATTAACTAGAACTTACTCAGCGTAGCTGACTTTAGTATGCACGCAGGTGAGTAGAATGAGGAAACTTGCTTGAGGGGAAGTACATGGCATGGATTTGAAGACACTGGCATCTCAATGAAGTGTTATGTTATGATGTTTTAAAAGACAACGTTTTATGTTTAAATAATTTGAATGCCCATTAAGACAAGAAAGGATGGTTATGTAATATAATGGTTTGAATGTTTTAATATTCCGCGAATGTTTTTATTAACTCTGATAGTATGAACTGCGTTTATAAGTAAATCCAACGTTAAAGTGAGGCACCGGTAACGGGGCCTTACAAGTTGGTATCAGAGCAAAGTTCAAGAGATTTAAGCATCCTACATGCTTAGACTCGAACAGAGAATGAGATTAAAGTAAGAAAAGAAAGAAGATGCCAGTACGAGAATGACATGTGTCACTCAAGCAAGCTAAGTAAAGGTAAAGTTTGTGATTAAATTCGCATGTAAAGTAGAATAATGAATAAATGTTTGCGTAGTAGCTAAATAAAGAGTGTATGAATGCTAGCTTAATTGCTAGGGATATGGTATGTGATGATATGAACTGTTTGATTGTCTAACTTTTAGAAATAGAACTAGCACAAATAGACTCATAAGAGGAAGTGTATATGACACGGAAAGTAACGTGATCAGCTAATCACAGCTTGCCACTGTTATTACCTGTTAGCCTTACTATCCTTGTACTAAATGGTTCCTTAAGTGATGACGTTTGTGTTTCCTTATAGAATACGAATGGCTGGAGCGAAGAACTGGAAAGCTGAAGGGTCTGCTGGAGGCTGTGAAAGAACCGCTGAAAGGGTGGAAGGAGATGGTAAGAAAAATGATGAAGGGGAAGGGGAAGAGTCAAGCGTGGTTAAGTCAGTGAAGGTTGATGATAAGAAAAGGGGCCGAGGTGGGTGCAACTATAAGTCTTTCAAAAGGCTGTGATCCACCAAAGCTAACTGACTTGGAAGACGCAATCGCTACTCTCCAATGGATAACTGCGATGGACAAAATTATCCGAATTAGCGAATGCTGTCCTGACCAAGCTGTGGGGTATGCTACCCAATCATTCGGTGAGGAGGCGATGTACTGGTGGGAGAAAGTTGAGCAAAGGAAGAGTCGAGAATAGATCAAGGCCTTGAGGTGGGACGATTTGAAGGAGTTACTGATGAAACGATTCTGTGCTGATGCAGAGGTAGAGAAGGTCGAGATGAAGTTCATGAGTCTGAAGGCGGGTAAGATGACACACCGCGAATATCTCACTGAGTTCAACCGTCTGTCAGGGTTGGTACCAGATATGGTGGACACCGAGGCCAAGCGGATCAAATGTTACCTTAGGGGATTGCCCCAGAATGTTCGCGTCTTGGTCAAGGCTGGTAGACCAGGTACTTTTGATTCTGCTGTGGGGCTCGCAGAAACGGTTTATGAGGACTTGACAGATGAGGTGGCTATGGAAGAGAAGAAGGAGAAGAAGTGGGTTTCTGCCAAAAGACCCGGTACTCAGATGTGGAACCCCAAGAACAAGCAACCGAGAGTGTGGGAGAAAAGGTCATGTAGGACGTGTGGAAAGATGCACGCTGGAGAGTGCAAGTGGGGCACTGGGTCTTAGGTGTGCCGCAAGTGTGGGAAGTCCCATGGTGGGGAGTGTAGATCAGGGTCAAATGCCTGCTACAAGTGTGGTAAGATGGGTCACTTTGCTCAAGATTGCTATGCGAAGCCCGCGTGTTATAAGTGTGGACAGACAGGTCACTTGGCGAGGGCTTGTACGAGTGGTGAAGCTGGAGGGAGTGAGAAGAAAGATGCTGATCGAGCGAGGCCGAGAACTAGAGCCTACATGCTGACCCAAGAACAAGCTAGGAAAATTCCTGATGTTGTGACGGGTACGTTCTTAGTAAACGGTATTTCTGCTTCAGTATTATTTGATTCGGCTGCGAATAGAAGTTTTGTAGCTACGACATTTAGTAAACTAGCTAAATGAAATGTTGTCGAGTGTCCGAAACCTTCATAGCAGAAACCGCCAGTGACACCTCGGTGAAAATAATGAAAATGGTTAAGGATTGTAAGATAGAGTTAGAGGGACATGAGTTCCCTGTTACTTTGTATGTTATGACCTTAGGAGGATTCGATGTAGTTTTGGGAATGGATTGGTTATCTGAATACGAAGCTCAGATAGTATGTAAGAGTAGAATAATAAAGCTAAAGTCCTTGGACGGTAGTGCGGTGATGGTTTATGGTGATAAGGAAAGTTCAGGGCTTAAGGTCATTTCGATGATAAAAGCCGAAGGGTTATTAAGACGAGGGTGTGGTGCCTACCTGGCGTATGTAGTCAACGCTACGGCCAAGACAAAAGAAATGAAAGATGTTCCTATAGTGCGTGATTACCCAGAAGTATTTCCTGAGGATCTTCCGGGGTTGCCATCGGAGCGAGAGATAGAATTCCAGATAGACTTAGTACCAGGAGCCCAGCTCGTCGCGAAAGCGCCTTACCGTCTAGCGCCGTCTGAGATGAAAGAATTGATGTCCCAACTGCAAGAACTCCTCGACAAAGGTTTCATAAGACCAAGTGTTTCTCCTTGGGGCGCGCCAGTGTTGTTCGTGAAGAAGAAAGATGGAAGTATGAGAATGTGCATAGACTATCGCGAGTTGAACAAGCTTACGATAAAGAATAGATATCCTTTGCCAAGGATTGACGATCTATTTGACCAACTGCAAGGGTCAAGTTGGTTCTCACGAATAGATCTCAGATCAGGCTATCATCAGTTGAAAGTGAAAGAGGCAGACATCCCTAAAACAGCGTTTCGGACGCGGTATGGACACTACGAGTTCCTCGTAATGTCATTCGGTCTAACGAATGCTCCCGCAACATTTATGGATATGATGAATAGGGTGTGTCGGCCAATGTTGGATAAGTCGGTTATTGTCTTCATCGAAGATATATTGATTTATTCCAAAAGCGAGTCTGATCATTCTGAGCATCTGCGAGAAGTATTAGAGACTCTGAAGAAAGAGAAGTTGTATGCTAAGTTTCTGAAATGTGCATTCTGGTTGCGAGAAGTGCAATTTATAGGTCACGTGATCAATCCTAAAGGGATTACCGTGGACCCAGCTAAGATTGAGGCGATAACCAACTGGAAGACTCCGCAGAACCCGACTGATATACGAAGCTTCCTAGGGTTAGCTGGCTACTATAGGAGATTCATCGAAGGTTTCTCCAAGATAGCCGCATCGTTGACCAGTATGACCCGAAAGTCGATAGTATTTAGTTGGGGTAAGTTTCAGGAAGAGGCTTTCCAGGAGTTAAAGAAGAGACTCACGCAAGCTCCAATCCTTGCTTTACCCGATGGTGACGAGGATTTGGTTGTTTGTACTGATGCAACGAGGGAAGATGATAGCATACGCGTCTAGACAGTTGAAAGTCCAGGAGAGTACTTATCCGACTCATGATTTAGAACTAGCAGCTGTAGTGCATGCTCTCAAGATATGGAGACACTACCTGTATGGTACTAAGTGTACCATTTACACGGATCATAAGAGTTTAAAGTACTTCTTCAAGCAGAAGGAATTGAACATGAGGCAGACAAGATGGTTAGAATTGATAAAGGATTACGACTGCGATATTAAGTACTACCCTGGTAAAGCTAACGTGGTCGCTGACGCGCTAAGCCATAAGAATGAGGAAGTCATTGCAACAGTAAAGTCATATCAGCTAATTATGAACTCAAGCTTATTTGAAGAAATCATCAAGGTGCAGGCTGAGGTGCTGGTAGATGAAGGGCTAGTAAAGAAAGAAAGGTGTTGGTCAGCAAGACGAGTTGATGGAAAACACGCATGGTGTTAAGACTAAGTTTGACCGCATGTGAATTCCACGCCATGGAGATCTCAGAGGCTGAATCTTAGATGAAGCTCATAAGTCAAGATATTCGATTCATCCAGGAACTACGAAGATGTACCAATATTTGAAGAGAGAATATTGGTGGCCGGGTATGAAGAATGACGTGGTAGATTATGTCAGTAAATGCTAAACTTGTTTACAAGTCAAGGCAGAGCATCAGAAGCCTTATGGAAAGATGCAACCTTTGGAGATACCAGAATGGAAATGGGAACACATCACCATGGATTTCATAACTAAGCTACCCCGTACAGCTAAGCATCATGATACCATCTGGGTGGTTGTGGACCGTTTGACCAAGAGTGCTCACTTTCTGCCTATACGAGAGGCTATCTCGTCAGAGACGTTAGCAAGCTTGTTCATTAAAGAGGTTGTATCTAAGCATGGAGTGCCGTTATCAATCGTGTCTGATAGAGATACTCGTTTTACTTCGAGGTTTTGGAAGAAGTTCCATGAAGCTATGGGAACAAGATTGAACATCAGTACGGCGTATCATCCTCAAACAGATGGACAGTCTGAAAGGATGATCCAAACCCTTGAGGATATGCTACGTGCTTGTGTTTTGGACTTCGGAGGGAGTTGGGATGATCATCTGCATCTGGCGGAGTTCTCTTACAACAACAGCTACCATTCAAGTATTGGGATGCCACCGTTCGAGATGTTGTACGGAAGACGCTGTAGAACTCCAGTATGCTGGGGAGAGATTGGTCAGAAGGAGATGGGAAGCCTAGAAGTTGTGCAAGAAACCTCCTCAAGGTTCGACCTGATCAAAGAAAGAATGAAAGCTGCTCAAGACAGACAGAAGTCGTATGCCGATAAGCGGCGACGACCGATTGAGTTTAAAGTTGGTGACAATGTGATGCTCAAGGTCTCGCCTTGGAAAGGAATTATTCATTTTAGGAAGAGAGGAAAGTTGAGTCCGAGGTACATTGGACCGTTTAAGATTTTAGAACGTGTGGGGGAAGTAGCTTATAAGCTGGATTTACCCGGTGAGTTAGAAGGAATTCATTCAACCTTCCATGTTTCTCATCTAAAGAAGTGTCTAGCTGATGGCACGTCTCACGTGCCATTGATGGACATTGAGGTTGATAAACAGCTGAACTACATTGAGCAACCGATAGGGATTGTTGATCGCAAAGAGAAGCAACTTCGTCACAAGGTCATACCCTTGGTGAAAGTGATATGGAAACATCGCAAGGGATCAGATGCTACTTGGGAAGTTGAGGATGAGATGCGCAAGTTTTACCCGAACTTGTTTATGTAATAGTTAGGTTTCGGGAACGAAACCTCTTTAAGGAGGAAAGACTTGTAACATCCTACTTTTGGTTATAATAATAAAATAAATTTTGTTATTTCATAGTGGGTCGTTATCGGTTTAGATGAATAGAATATGAGTTGGTCTAGTGTTGGGTGAATGGATATGGGTTATGGACTTGGGTATGAAAGAAATAAGGAAAGACCATGGGCTTAGGCCCATGATCCCTAAATATATAAACCATAATCATCATTAAATCCCTCATTTTACACATATTCCATACACCACCAAAATACACACTTAAGCTCTCTCTCTCTCTCTCTCTCTCTAATCCTCTCTCTAGCCGAAAAATAGAAGAGAAGACCGATCCCGACCCAAGGTATGATAGTATTATGTTGTATGAGCTTAAACTCGTTAGATATGGTCACAAAACGACGAGTCGACGCCGTTAAACCGTTTAAGTAACGAGATCTGGGTGGAATCGGGTATAAACCGAACATAATATGAGCTTAGGGGTCACCCTAGCTCAGATCTGGATTAAACGGGACGAAAAACGGTGAAAACGAGTTAAGACTCGTTTTTCCGGCGGCGCCGGAAAAGTTAATACGAGGTTGTCAGGGAATGTTCTGACATTCCCTGACCTAACCCTAGTTCTCTAGGGAAACCTAACGAATTAACAGGTGATTCGTTAGTCGATTCGTGTAAGGGGGCATAACAAACTAGCTCTAGTTCGTGTCTGATTCGTTAAAGGAAAGGGTAGCGAATTACCCTTGATTCGTGATAGTTAGTTCGTTAAAAGAAATAACGAATTAGAAAATCCAATTCGCTACTTGGACCGGTTCGTTGTATGGACTGATTCGTTAAGGAGTCCAGTTCGTTAAAGGGTTCAATTCGTTATAGAAACCAGTTCGCTAAGATAAGCCATTCCGTTATGAACCAGTAACGAATTAGAAGTTTAACAGAATGATAATAATAGTCCCTGGACTTAGAAAATAATGATTTAATTACAAAGAAGCCCTTGTACTTTAAGTCACAAATTATTTAATGATTCAAAATCCTAATGGAAAATGTGTTAAGACAGTTAATGAAAATAAAATTTTTCCAAGCTGACCTGGCAGCTTAACCGCAGCCAGGGGCTCTGCCCCTTGGACCCCGCTAGGGGCTGCCGCCCCTAGAACCCCGCTGCCAGGGGCGCTGCCCCCGGACCCCCGTTCGTTGAGGGTAATAATTAAAGTAGAAAGACGATATGTGTAGTGATAGTTTATTGATACGTATAATTATTATACAGTTAGTCATGCACAGCTTAAGAAGGGAATAACCGTATACGGTGAACGCAACGGCATTGAGGTGAGTTTCTAGCCCCACTTCCTTGATATGTTTTCGGGGCTGTGTGCATACTCGATGTGATAGTCAATACACTTACCTTATGTGGTAAGTGTATGCCTTGTATGATTTATGTATGACGATTGCTTGACGGTGCGTGAACGATCTTCGGATATTGCATGTGTCGTCAAGTGTTAGTTAAAGGTATGATTGATATGTATGATGTATAAATGACGTATGTACGAATATGTATGATGTATGAACAATGTATGTATGAAATGTTGATGGTACGTGAACGCTCTTCGGAGATTGCACATATTGTCAAGGAAAGTATGTAAATGACAGGTATGTTATAGTAGCACGAATGTAGGGAACCGACCCTAATAGTATCGGCGAATGAAGGGAACCGACCCTAATAGTATCGGCGAATGCAGGGAACCGACCCTAATAGTATCGGCGAATGAAGGGAACCGACCCTAATAGTATCGGCGAATGTAGGGAACCGACCCTAATAGTATCGGCGAATGAAGGGAACCGACCCTAATAGTATCGACGAATGAAGGGAACCGACCCTAATAGTATCGGCGAATGTAGGGAACCGACCCTAATAATATCGGCGAATGTAGGGAACCGACCTTAATAATATCAGCGAAGGTATTAGGGCGGAATGCTCTTTAAAACGTATGTGTATGAATGAAAGTATGTATGTAAGTATGAAGGAAAGAATGAAAGTACGTATGTATGTAAGTATGTAAGTAAATATGAAGTATGTACCTTTGGGAGCATATGTCAGTATGTGAATGTATGGTATGTCGTTTGTTTAACTAGAACTCACTCAGCATAGCTGACTTTTAGTATGCACGCAGGTGTGTAGAATGAGGCAACTTGCTTGAGGGGAAGCACATGGCATGGATTTGAAGACACTGGCATCTCAATGAAGTGTTATGTTATGATGTTTTAAAAGACAATGTTTTATGTTTAAATAATTTGAATGCCCATTAAGACAAGAAAGGATGGTTATGTAATATAATGGTTTGAATGTTTTAATATTCCGCGAATGTTTTTATTAACTCTGATAGTATGAACTGCGTTTATGAGTAAATCCAACGTTAAAGTGAGGCACCGGTAACGGGGCCTTACACTACTGAAATCGCCACAGGGGGACATAATACCCCAATCCATATCTTGTGAGTTCCAAGCAACAAACAATGAAGCAGAGTATGAGGCTCTGATCGCAGGTTTGCAATTAGCCAAAAGCATGGAGATCAGGTATCTTCAAGTTTATGTAGATTCTTTATTGATAACAAACCACTTTAATGGCTCGTATGTTGTTAAAGGTGAGAAACTAATGAAATATTTAGATGTTGTGAAGGAGTTATCGAAATCCTTCGAAATATTTAGTATTACACAGGTACCGAGGGAAGAAAACGCTGGGGCAGACGCCTAGGCAAACTTAGCCTCATCTCTGAAGATTCCTGAGGATTTGAAAATCCCAATAATCCACATACTCTCGCCAGCAATAGGAGAGCAAGAAGTTGGGGAAATAAAAAATGATAAGCAGATTGTGCTTTGGGATCCACTATCCTCGGACAATCAAGGATCCTGGATCCTCCCGATCAAAAAGTACATACAAACAGGAGAAATTCCAACAACAGAGAATCCCAGATCCTTCAAACTCAAGGTATCACAGTACATTTTATTAAATGATATACTATATAGAAAATCTCTTGCAAGTCCATATTTGAGATGCATTGAGGATCCTGAGATCAAAGAAGTACTCAAGGATTTTCATGAAGGAGATTGCGGCAATCACACAGGTGGAAGAGCATTATTTTCTAGAATACTTAGAACCGGATACTTCTGGCCAACAATGAAGAAGGATGCAGTGGAGTATTCAAGGAAATGTGATTCTTGTCATAGACATGCAAACATCCTTCATCAGCCAGCGGAACCTTTATATCCTATATCCTCCTCATGGCCTTTCATGAAATGGGGTATGGATATTGTAGGCAAGTTACCAAAAGCACCCGGTGGAAAAGTCTTTATGCTTGCCATGACTGACTACTTCTCCAAATGGATTGAGGCAGAAGCATTTGTATAAGTCCGAGAAAGGGAAGTAATATCTTTTATTAAACGAAATATTATAACTAGATTTGGTATTCCTGCTGAAATTATTTGTGACAATGGTTCCCAGTTTATCGGGACAGAACCACTAACTTTTGTGACAGTTGGGGCATCAAAATGATTACTTCCACTCCGGTTCATCCTCAAGCCAATGGTCAAGCTGAGTCTAGCAACAAGATCATCATCAACAATCTAAAGAAGAAGCTAGGATCCAAGAAGGGAAAATGGGCTGAAGAACTTCCTTACGTTCTTTGGGCAGATAGGACAACTCCAAAGAATGCAACAAGTCAAACACCCTTTTCACTGGTGTTTGGATCCGAAGCAGTAATTCTCACAGAAATGATGGTCCTATTGCGAGAACGAGCATCCGTGATCCTCAAGCCAATGAGGATATCATTCTTGAAGAGTTGGATACTATAGAAGAACTCAGAGACCTAGCAAAGATCAGAATGGCAGCTTATCAACAAAGGGTAGCTGGGGCATACAACAAAAATATTAGAATCAGAAGATTTCAAGAAGGAGATTTGGTGTTAAGGAAAGCCTTCCAAAACACAACGAATCCGGCTGATGGGAAGCTAGCGCCCAAATGAGAAGGACCTTATCAGATTGAGTCGGAAGCAGGAAAAGGGGCATATCATTTGCTTACAATGGAAGGCAATAGACTACCAAGAGCATGGAATGCTATCCACCTAAAGAAATATTTTTTCTAATTAGGATCCAATATCCTGAGAGGATATATTATCCTTAAAGGATCAAGGATCCTAAAATCGGTAATATCTATCTGATTACTTATTCATTTTGTATTATTGTTATTCTAAGGATAATATATTTTTAACGTTTATCTCTTCCAAGTTTTTAAGTAACAATGCAGATTCTAATGAGAAGTTCAATGTCTAAGAGGTGGCCACTTCTCCTTTACATATAAGGTACTTTACTATTTCCCTTGGCCTTGCCCACGATTGGGTATGACCCCCGATGGTCATATCCCCTAAGGTTTAAAGGTTTTCACCTTTCTCACGCTATCCGACGTATAGTTCGGGGCAGCGGGACCAGTACACGCTTAGTGGCTGACAATTTCGTTGTCTCCGGCTATATGGAGGATCCTACGATATATGGTAGACGTACCATTTCCTAAGGTTTAAGGGGTTTTCACCTCTTCTCAAGGGCCATGTCGTCAGTTTAATCCTAAGGTTTAAGGGGTTTTCACCTCTTCTCAAGGGCCATGTCGCCAGTTAACACCAGTTTATTGGGCTTGTCCCCAGAATATTTGTTGGGCTTGTCCCCAGTTTATTGGGCTTGTCCCCAGAATATTTGTTGGGCTTGTCCCCAGTTTATTTTATGGGCTTGTCCCCAGAATATTTTTTGGGCTTGTCCCCAGTTTATTGGGCTTGTCCCCAGAATATATGTTGGGCTTGTCCCCAGTTTATTTTATGGGTTTGTCCCCAGCTTAATGGGTTTAATCCCAGTTAATATTATAAGTTGTTTGCAACAAATTTTCTAAGTTCATTGTGAAGATCAAGACTTATGGATTCAAAATCCTTAAATTGCTTCTACCAGGATCACAGAAGGATCATTACTTATGGTAACCTAGGTCTAATTAGACCCATTGGTATGGTTTCTATTTTTCACTTTTTTACATTTATTAGTCTATGATCCTTATAAATTTTCTTTTTGTTTAAGGATTTGAAATCTTCAAATTACTTTTACAAGGATATTCTATCCTAAAACTTTTATTTAAGATTATTTCTTAAAACTTTCAATAAAGTTAAAGCTATATCAAACAAACTTTCACAAAAATAAATAACAAGCAAATAGTCAAAAGTTTTATATTATTAAACATAAGTCACTTGGACTTATCCAAACCCTTAACCTGGATTTCACCATATGGAAGATGAACCGTCCACCCGGGTTAAACAGATGTTGCTAGCTGTTCATGATTTGCAGGGAGAATAAGAAATTTTAGATATCTAGCTTGGAGGGAAGTTCTCAAGGAAACTCTACAGATATATGATAATTATATATAACTTGTCAAATCTCATATGTTTTTGCAGGAAGTTTGAAATCAAAGGAAAAATGACAGCTGTGATTTTATCACAACCGCCATTTTGGGGGCAATTGTTAGGTCACGATTTTATACTGAGGATCCTTTATCCTTGACTGTCTTATGGATCGTTTATCCTTGAAATATACATCAGGATATAAAGGATTGACGATCCTCGGTATTGTTTGTTTACTAATGATTGCGTTTAGTATGGTGATGTGTTAGGTATATCAACTTTAAGACGAACTTGCAGCAATTATCCTCATGGGACATCCTATAGCTGGAACATGGATCTAGGATCCTAATTCAACATAGCTGATTATGGACAAACTTTCTAGAAGATTGACGTTTAAACAATAACAACGGTATCTAGACCTGGTCTACCACTTTGTTCGCTAGTAAGTGGCTATCAGCACGTGGTCAAAGAGCACGTTGGTGAGGAGTGGAAGACAAGCGGATTTATATGATGAAGTTGTTAAGTTTGTTAATTACTTTTTCCTTATATATTTGAGTATGATCAAGTAGGAAAACACATTGTATTACACACACTCAGAGCAGAAATCATTATTCTCTCTATATACGTTAGCGATTATTGTAACATCGATCTAGTCTCTACAACCATTTGTAAACCGATTTTTATCATCAATAAAGTTGACGGTGATAGTTTTCACCGTCCGGGGGTTTTTTTGTGCCGGAGACCACAATAATCATATACTCATCAACCAAAGGTTACCTTGTTGATCATTGACTAAAGTAATTCGACCAAAGATTATTTCATTAATCCTTGACCGAAGCTATTTTACTAAAGATTGCCTTGATAAGTTTTGACCGAAGTAAGACTATCTTGATTAAGGGCTTTTTCCCTCGTGATAAAACCTTTGTGTTCACCAATATTACGATTACTCATTTGTCATTATCAAATTAGCACCTTACCTCACTTAACAGATTTGGATACTTGATCCTTAACAGATTTTTATCCAAAACAATGATGTTGATTAGTAATAATATTCTTTCGGTTTCGTTGATTACCATAACTTTCTATCATATCTAACATCTTAATCTAGTTTTTTCACAAAAAGATGCCACTCTAGCCAAGATCTTGTCAAACCTGTTTTGTCTTATTCAATGCTCGGTTTGTCCCGCTTATCAACTTAGACGCTTCTAACAAGTCTTGGTTTTTTAAAGATGTTTTAATAGAGCGTTTGTGAGTCCTAAAATATCGTCCAACAAGTGTATATTTATTATTTTAAGCGTAACATATATTATTTTAAGGGTTAATGAGTTTTATTGGTTTCGGCTTTACACATTTGTTTGGGCTTTAGTTTGGTTGAATTTTTGAATTGGTTTAAACGCATAGGGGTAACGTTCTTTTTTTCATGGATAACGAAACACGAAAACCGACCTAAAATATTTTTTTTGCACTACCGACGAGAAGTTGAGGGGTAGCAAGGCTACCCCTCGCATTAAGGTACATTCGCCACTATAACTATAGGTACACAAAGTGCAAGAGTACAAGGGTCTTTTACAGGTTTTTTAACGTTGGGTATATGATAAGGTCTCCATTATAAGAATATGCAAACCACATGCGGAAAAAAAACTACCATAGATTAATGCATTTTGCACATAACTCAAATATAAACATGCACCAATTAATCCCAAAGTTTGACAAAGAAACTAAAAAATAATAATAACTAGGCTTTATAACTCGCGCATTGCATGGGTTTGTGTATATAACACGGTTGTAGAATAAATTAAGAATAACGTAAAGGTCGTTAACCTAGCATAAAAATACATGTAAAAGCATCGCATATGTTAACTTATAAAATTAGACCAAAATGTAATAAGCAATAGGTCCGTTAACTCGCATATTAAGTCCGTTTAGATTGATCGTGGATAACTTATGAACTAAAAATATTAAAAAAAATAACTAAAAAGCCATGATGGTATTGGTTTAAAGTTACCAACGATGGCGGGCAACATGCACATGAAACTTCTTTCAAATTTTTTAATATTCTAATAACCCTAATAACCACTACTTAGGCTATGTGTAGTGGAAGAGATACACAATTTGCACCATGTGGCGCCGAGTAAACAAAATGTGAGTTTTTACTTTAAAGGTGTAATGGTGTTGTGGCCCCTTATTATCACGTTACTTTTTTTTATTAATTTCTTTTTATAAATAAATTAAAAAAATATTAAAAACCCATTAAATTAAATAATTAAATAAAAATAAATTAAAATTAAAAAGGAAATACAAAAAAACAAAAAATACTTAAAAAAATCATAAAACTAATATCTATAATATTCGTGCATTTTTTGAACTCTTCGTTGTTGCAATAATGCGGCCTCTTCGTATAACCCGACCGCTTTGAGGGATTTGTAGTCTTTACCCATTTGCTGTAATTCCCACACGGCGGCAAGCTTTTCGTGGTGTTTGTTGGTTTCTTTCATGGTAACAGTTCGTTCCACGGTAAGGGTTTCGAAACGACCGAACACCTCGTTTTGATGTTCGACTTCTTCGCTAACCTCCACATTGAATCGTGAGGACGAACCATCCCCCTTTTTCATATTCTTTTTTCTTCCTCTCCCGCGGGGTCGAGCCAACTCTTGTATTTCGTCGTCGTCTAAATTGAATCGTGAGGACGAACTGCGTCATGTTCTTCAACGAGGTTGAAGTTACGAGCATCAGAGGGTGTTGTTAGTGTGCTCGGATTTATCGACGACGATGTCCTCGACTTTTTTGAAGCCCAGGATGATGAGACGGCAGAACGGTGGGTGCCACTTTCCATTTCGGGCAACCCTTGAGCTTTTCCCAACAACTTAAATGCTTAAACGCTTTCCCCATCCGCCCTTCGGTTTGCCCTTGAGTTCGAAAGTCGCTTAACGCTAGAGATTAGATGTCGGCATCGTTTTTCCCGCTACGCCAACCGTGATCACTCAAGCGGTTGTATATCCTAGCAAATTTTTTTGGTATTCAGCATTAACGAACTTCCAATGGGCTTGAACCGCTTCTTTACCCCGATATTCTTCCGATTTACCCATTAGCACGAGCCAAGATTCAAATACTTTCCTCCAAAATATTCCGACGACTTGAAAGTTAGCTACAAATTAAAATTATTTTTCACAATTAATATAAAATTTTAATACACACTAAATAAAGTTATATAAATACTTAATATTAGAAAACTTATCAGCGTCAGGATCCTCATAAATGGCGATCCAAAATTTTGTTAGGGTTACTTCATCATCCTCCGTCCATTACTTGTATGGATCACGCGGCGCTATATGCTCCCCCAGTTGTTTTGTTTTTGTGTTTGCGGGCCTTCTTTTAGCTTGAAATGAAGATCCATGTCGTTTGAGTCTCCGGCATCGTCACCGGCTCCGATTGGAGACCCAAACGCCGGCATGAGGTTTTGGGGCCTGAGGAAGTTGACATACATGTTTACGTTCAGATTGTATTTAGGATTCATTTTTGTATGTTTTTTTTGAAGAAATTTGTGTATGGTTCGTTTGAAATAGAGATGAAGTTGGAGGAGAAGAGGTATATGTATATATATAAATTGTTTTATTTAATTATTTTTTTTAGTTGTTGAACGTTCCCAACGGTCAAATCATTTAAATAATAATAATAAAAAGAGGCGACAAAGACTCATCGCCCCTATTGTCGCCGCGGGAAGGGAGGGGGGGGGGGGTAATCTCCTTCATCGCCCTTAAATACTCGCCCACTACGAACAACCTTAAAGTTACAACTATCAAAGCAAAGAGCACACACAAAACAACATAATTCTACAAAATGTACAAGATCTATTGCCACAAATACAACTCCAATAAGCAATGTACAACAAAATAACCAAGGGTAAATAGTTAATGTTTAGAAATGTTGTCTTTTAGAGTATGTTTGGGATTGAATTTGAAACATATTTATTGGCTTTTTCAAAAAAGCCAGAATTTGGAGCTTTTGAAAATCTGTTTTTTTAAGTCTTTCATAAAGCTAAAATAAAAAAGATTTTTTTGATTGCCAAACACATTTAAACTTATTGACTTCTTGAAAACACTAATAAACCAATAAACATTTTTTAAACTTAACCCCAAATATGCCTTTATTATATATAAATCTATACTATATAATAAATAAATGTTTCTAAGTGACACATGCTATCACCAAAATGATCCTTACAAAAATTTTCCCTCCTCTCTCTCATATTAAATATATTTGATATTTCTCTTTCTTAATAATAATTTATATTAAATATTTTTTATTTTTTAATCTTTCATTTTCTCTTTTTAATAATTCTTTCTTGATTTAAAAATTTTAATACCAACATAAATATGTTATTTTGTTTTATATAAATATTTAACTTATTAAATATATATGATTATTTACTAAGTCACAAGTCTTTTTCTTTCGACCTTGGAAAGACAAATTCTCTATTGATGTATTATTATTGTTTATGTTAATTTAAACAGGCTTGTTTCTTTAAACCGGTTAAAGTATCAAATATGGTTCGGGTCAAAAACAATTTATGATTTTAATGAGTTTCGGTCCACGGGTTGTTTTAAAAAAGTAACTATTTACAACTTTTTTAATTAACTATTTAATCATCCTATCATTTATGTTAAGTTCAATATTTTAAAAATCCACAAAAATATAAACACTGGACTACATGTTTTGGTTTTCAGGTGGATAAGACAACTTCTTATATTTGGAATACAAATGTTAGACATTAGCACACTATCAATAATAGATAAATTGACTTTGTATATCCTTATATTATTAAAAACTTGAAAAATATAGATTTTTTATTGAGCGAGTTATACTTGCACCAAAAAATGAGGCCGACCTTAAAAATCAACAAACGTTTGTTATCCATGTTTCTAGGAGATGAAAAATATTATCATTCTTCAGATGGTATCTATCAGACATAAAATGATACGTTACAAGAAAATATTAATTTCCTGATGTTTTAAATGACCTCAAAATATAAGGTTGTCAAGTTATAGGTTGGTCCTAAAAGCCGATATTGCTTAAAATATAAACTAGCAAATTGGTCTATGCAATGAAACTAAACTACATGTGAAAGTACAGTATGATAACTGTGTTCTAGAAGCCTAAATCATATACAGAAGTAATATTGGAACTCACACTTTTATTCTTAAAAAAAATCCTATACCTTTAGATAAAATTATTAATTTAAAAGAATGAAATTTTTACTTTATTTTATTTTTTTTGAATGAAGATTAATAAAAGATAAGATCAATCATTATAGATGGTTAGTTTGTTTTTGAGACAATTTATTTTAACTCATGATCAGTTATGTGTTACATTATCTAAAGTTAAAAATAAAAAATATGAAACTACTAAGTTTTGATATAAAAAATAAAATTACAAATAAAACAAAAAATATTATGTATAAAGAAATATATTGAGATTTATGAATTTTCTTACGACTTTTTATTTTTTATATTGTGTAATATGTAATTTATTCTATCATATAATATATTTTTATATTTTCTGAACATATTTTTTATATTTCACATTATATTATTATTTAACTAATTTATTTATTACAATCTATGTGTACACGGGTAGCTAAGCTAGTAGATATATATAGGAATTGACACAGTAATAATTTTCATGGTGATTATTATTTATAAATCCTCTCACATCATCCTCCAAGAAAAGAATAGATAATAGAGTTGTGATCTTGGTGTAGACCCAACACAACACATATGGAGAAGTGGATCACGTCTTTCCAGTCCCACCATCATTTGTATTAATAACCATTTTCATTCATCTCTCACAATTTGCAGCAAACACACTTGTTTCAACAACTACTACTACTAGATTCCTTTCGAATCCTCATCTCAACACCACCACCACCATAAGTTAAACTTGTTCAATCTTCTCTACAATGCCTGAAGCAGACGACGATACCCACCACCACCGTTCAATCTCCCTCCTTTATCTTATCCGCCACTGAACAGTCTTTCTCTCCGCTATGGGCCTTTTCAGATAATAATAATAATAATAATAATAATAATAATAATAATAATAATAATAATAATAATAATAATAATAATAATGATTTGAATGATGCTGATGACAGACTCCCCGGAACTGCCACGTTGACTTCTTCTTTAACCGCTCATCGCCTTCTTTCAGGTTCAATTTCTAACTGGCTTTCAGCTGATGGGTTTTGTTCGGCCGTTGGATTTTTATTCTTATTAATAATCCGGATAACATGCAAATTATTAGGGTTTGATTGGTGATTATGTTTATGTTTATGTGATTTTGCTGATGGGTTTTCTTAATTTGTGGTTAATAATCGGTAATTGATTCTGGCCCTTCAGTTTTGATTCTTATTAATCTGGATAAGATGCGTTTGTTTATATTAAGTCTTGTTTAATCTGATTTAGTAAGGATTTATATTATTATTATTATTATTATTATTATTATTATTATTATTATTATCTGCTATGTTTAACAAGTTAAAGATACTTGGTGTTGAATGTCTGATACAGATAACGGTGATCAGATTACAAGGAAACCGTCCAACGGTGATGTAAGAAGGCAGCTACCGATGCCGGTATTGGAGGTGAGTCCGGAATTTCAGGATGCAACATGTGTGATCAAGGAAAGAATGACAATGGCTCTTCGATACTTCATAGAATTGGGTGAAAAGCACGTGCTTGCTCAAGTATGGGCGCCTGTGAAAAACAAGGGTAAAAATATGCTCACGACATCTGGTCAACCGTTTGTGCTTGACCCCAACTGCACGGGGCTTCATCAATACAGGATGGCTTCTTTAATGTATATGTTTTCTGTTGATGGTGATACCGACGGAGTTCTTGGGCTTCCGGGTCGGGTCTTTAGGCACAAGCTTCCTGAGTGGACTCCGAATGTCCAGTATTATTCGGATAAGGAGTACAAACGGCTTAATCATGCTTTGAGTTATGATGTTCGTGGAACCCTAGCTTTGCCTGTGTTTGAACCGTCTGGTCAATCGTGTGTTGGTGTGCTTGAGTTGATTTTGACTTCACAGAAGATAAATTATGCTCCTGAGGTTGATAAAGTCTGCAGGGCGCTCGAGGTTGGTTGAGTCGCTGCGTTTCTTTATGTGCTTATAAATTATAAATAGACGGGGCAAAAACGAAACGGGCTGGGTTGGTTTGGACTGGCCCGAAACACGTTTTTGTTGAATTTTTATATCTTTTTATACTAAAAACATGTTATGGTTCTAGAAAAAGTATTGTTCAGAAAACATATTACATTTAAAAACACGATTTAGATTGTGTTATGCATTAAAATTACATTTCGGATTACTCTTTACCCATTGACCCCTTTCCAGTTATTCATGTTTTTTTTAGTTGAGTACACCTTTTGTTCTTAAACTAAGGAAATAACAAAAAAAATCCTTTATGCTCACGTTTCGTAGCAGTTTACGTCTTTTCTATTAACTCATGCTGATTTTTTCTGCTTCAAATCCAGTCACGTGTCTGGCACTAGAGGGTATTTTAGTCATTTTACCTCATGTGCCTGGCACTTGGCTGGACTTAGCAGAAAAAAATTAACGCCTGTTAGTGGAAAATATGCTACTGTTACAAAATGTGAATGTAAATGATGTTTTTTTTTGTTATTTATGTATTTTAAGGACGACAAGTGAAATTTGCTATATACTAAGAGATGTTTTATTATATCTTTGTGTTTTTATTTTACGTGTTTAACCATTAACAAGAACCCTAAAAACTTGCCCGTGATGCCAATGACATTATATAATTCTTTTTACAAGAAATATATGTAAATGAAATTTCTGCTTATTTGCAGGCGGTGAATTTGAAAAGCTCAAACATATTGGATTCTCCGAATACGCAGGCAAGCAGTAAGATGAAATAATATTTAATTATCATGTTTTCATTTTTACCCTCTACATTTTTCTCAATTTGTACCTAGTTTTTTCTGTACCACAGATATGCAATGAAAGCTGACAACAAGCCCTCGCTGAAATCTTGGAAGTGTTGGCTGCGGTATGCGAAACGCATAACTTCCCTTTAGCTCAAACGTGGGTCCCATGCAGGCACCGAAGCGTCTTAGCGTACGGTGGCGGGTTCAAGAAAAGCTGCAGCAGTTTTGATGGCAGTTGCATGGGTCAAGTATGCATGTCAACTACTGATGTTGCGTTTTACGTTGTCGATGCACATATGTGGGGCTTTCGCGACGCGTGTGCTGAACATCACCTCCAAAAAGGCCAAGGTGTTGCGGGTAGGGCCTTCGCGACACGAAGCTCGTGTTTTTGTGAAAATATTACACATTTTGGCAAAACCGAATACCCATTGGTTCACTATGCGCGTTTGTTCGGGTTAGTTGGATCGTTTGCGATTTGTTTGAGGAGTACACATACGGGCGATGATTATATTTTGGAGTTTTTTCTTCCGCCTAATATGGTTGACTGTAAAGACCAACAAACGATGTTGGGTTCGTTGTTGACTTCAATGAAGCAGCATTTTCGGAGCTTGAAAGTTGCTTCGGGTGAAGAAGTCGGGGAAGATGGCAGATTTGTTGAGATTATTAAAGCGTCAGTGAATGGTGATATTATTGATTCAGGTATTCAGTCCATTGGGTTATCTGAATCGGTTATTTCAAATGGTGGACCTTTAGTTAACGGGCCGAATGCGATAAATGGAAAGTGTGGGAAGTTAGAGACGGTTGAAACGACGAAGAAATCTGAAAAGAAACGAGGGAAAGCCGAGAAATCAATTAGTTTGGAAGTTCTTCAACAACATTTTGCAGGAAGTCTTAAAGATGCTGCAAAGAATCTTGGTGGTATGATTACACGTTCTTTGCCTTTTATTTCTACATCTCCACTTAAACGATATCAGTTTGTGAATTTAAAAAACAGGAAAAATTCACACAATAATAACTAAGTTTTCCATTTGTTTCACTAAAAAGTTCTTTTTGTTGTAAAGCCAACTTTTATTAGGTGTTCCAGTCTTGTGTCATTCTATTATAAAAGTTATTTCTTAAATAATATCCAAGTTTCATAATTGTTAATTTGCAGTCAAATTGGAGAATACATAATCACTAAATAGTAATCAAGGTTCATATATATTTTATTAAATTTGATTAACTGTTCCAGTCTTGTGAAGTCTTTTTTTATAAATGTCAATTTTTTTAAGCGAGGCAAATGAAACATATATGAATCTTGATTGCTATTTAGTGATTTTGTTTAATAATTTGAAGTATTAGGTAATAGTGAAGAAAAAAAATTCACTAAATAATAACCAAGTTTCATAAGTATTCAGACAAATCAAATTGGGAAAGAAAAAAAATTCACTAAATCGTATTTAAGATTTATATATGTTTCATTTGCCTCACTTAATATTTTAAAAATAACATTTATAAAAAAATTACGCATGATTGAGTTAGTGTAACATTTGGGATACTTGGTTACTGTTTTGCAAAGTCACATCCCTAAGAAACAGACTAATTTCAACCATTATTTGACTCAAAAGTCAATGTAGAATAATATTATTATCTTTATTATCATTATCTATATTATTGGTTTTGCAGTTTGCCCGACTACAATGAAACGAATATGCCGACAACATGGAATCTCAAGGTGGCCATCGCGTAAGATAAACAAGGTTAACCGCTCGTTAACAAAACTGAAACGAGTGATTGAATCCGTACAAGGTGGTGAAGGAACATTCGGTATTCCGTCTTTAGCAACCACCCAACTCCCTCTCGGTGTTGACTCGCCACCCTGGCCCACGGCTCCAAATGGTTCACCATCCAACCAACTTGGTTCACCCGGGTCCAAACTGTTCGACCCTCCATGCCCAAAGACCAATCACGGTGCAACCAATCAAACATCCGGAAGCCGAGAAGCCAGCACCGGTAGCCCAAACTCTCACCGCTCTTACCAAGGTAACTGTTTTCTTTAAACCCAACCCTCCTTAAATCTTAATCGAATCGTTTCTGAAACCAGACGTATGTCGGAGTAACAGAAAGTCAACCGGTCGAAGTCAAAACACCACCAAACGTAGCAGCAGGGTTTACCGTATCCGATGCACTTCACGCTACACAAACCGAAGAACCATTTAGAGGAATAATGTTAATCGAGGATGCAGGAAGCTCACACGATCTGACAAATCTTTGTCCTGTCACCGAGGCTATCGAAAAGGTACAACAACTTACTCCAACGGTACAACCTTTCACAGCCAGGACCGAAATGAAAACAATAACGATAAAGGCGACTTACAGAGAAGATATAATAAGGTTTCGTGTTGCTACAAACTCGGGTATTGTAACACTAAAAGAAGAAGTGGCAAAAAGGTTGAAGTTAGATGTGGGTACATTTGATATAAAGTATCTTGATGATGATCATGAATGGGTTCTAATAGTTTGTGATGCGGATTTACAAGAATGCATCGAGTTGTCGGTTTCATCAGGGTGTAACATAATCAGGCTGTTAGTTCATGATCTGTTGACTAATCTTGGGAGCTCGTGTGAGAGTTCGGATTAAATATTAGGATTAGGGTTTTGATGAATTTGTAGATTATTATGGGGTCATAGGAAGATGACCAATTTTAGGGAGGAACATTCCTCTATTCTTTGTTGTATAAGATATATATAACTGAATGTTGAAAATGTTAATTGTACATTGGTTTGTTTTTTGTTATCCTTTTCATATAACTGAATGTTGAAAATGTTAATTAGTGTTATGTTAGATTTTACATTTTTTTCTGTGTTTTTGTTGTCAACATGAAAGATTTTAACCTTTACATGTACTGATTGATATATGATAATTATACAGAAAGCCTACTCTAATAGTATCTTTTTATTATGGTAAAAGATTAAATACAATAACCCTAATATATATTTTCTCTAATACTTTTTACAGTTAGAGTGGGAATGGGGTGCAAAACGACGAATGTGTTAGTAGAAGACATACAAACTCAAAAAAAAAAAATTATTAAGAAAATCGAAAGAAAAGTAAACACTAAGAAAACATTGTGGGGGCAAAGGACGGATCTAAAGCCACATTAGTGGTCTAGTGGAAGATGCGTTATATCAGGGATATGGTGACGAGCTACGTGGTCACAATGACCTGATCCACGTGTATATATGATGCGTTCCTAGAATATTATGAGAAATAAAGAGAGTCATCGTACAAGGAGGACGATTGGAGAAGAGGGGAAAAGACCAACCAAGATGTGGTGGCAAAAGCGACAAAAGAGATACGAAGGGGGAGACAAGAAGAAGACACAAACATAAGACTCTCATACCATATTATCACGAAAACCTTGTGATATATTGTGTACTAATTTTCCACTAGCATTTTCTTACATGCAAATATCACATAACATTTCATTTACAAGGATTTGAACTCATCACGTTTATGGGAAAGAAATATTGTAAACTATTGATTAACTGGTTAGGGGAGTACAATGAAATGATTACAAAAAAAATTGATTAAATACTATCTGTAACTAATAATAAAAATTAATGAAAATGATCTCTAACTTATATATTTATATATTGTTTCTAATAGTTACTTTATTTACTTTATTGTGTAATATACCAATCAGCCTTTCGTTAATGTTTCAATAACAAAATTTGTAATTTAGTCAAAGCAATTAAAAATCAATTTTAGGATGTAAATAAGGGGGTGTTTGGGGTTTCTTATTATAACTTATAAACTTTTTGTTATTAAGGTGTATAAGGTGTTTGGCAAAACATAAGGCCTTATGAATTTTAACTTATGGAGAAAGCAAAATAAAAGGGTTTTGAAAAGTTAGAAATCTCTAACTTATTAATTTAATGGGTTTGATTTACCTATTACATTCTTTTAATTCTCAAAACTCATTACACTCTTTTAAAAAAAGTGTCCCTTTTAGTCATTTTTGTTTACCCCAACACATAAGTTAATCCAAACATTTTTGTACAAACTTCTTTTAAAAAATTCATAAGTTTATAAATCCTTTTAACAAAAAGTCCTTTTACAATTAAATAAGCAATCCCAAATACACCTTAAGACAAAACAACCCGCAATTGAGATTGTAAATAGAAGAAAACACGAAAAAAAAATAACAAAATTACAAAACAGTATTATAAAGATAAAGAACGGCATGTTTTGACTTTTGAGCATTCACATCCATTATTTTAACCACAAGATTTAACTAGGAAACATACTTTTTAAATTTCATTTTATAAGAAAAACACTTTACATCCCATTCTTATTTTTATCTTTATCCTACCTACAAACATATATTATTTTATTTATTTTCTCATTTTTATGTAAGCACATGATATGATTGATGATAAATATAAGTTTTTTTATTGAAATATAAAGGGTTACTATAACAATTATTATTTTAGAAGAAAAAAACAAAATTTACGATGGATATAAGGAAATGATAGATAAGATGTGTGGTGATTTGACTTCTTCATGTATAAGGGGTGTTTGGAATTTCTTATTTTGTCTTCTTAGACCATCTTCAATAGAAGATTCTTAGAGATTTTTGAGAGAGAGAGTGTGTGAGTTGGAGGAAAGTAGGGGTGCAAATGAGCCGAGCTGCTTGCGAGCTACTCGAGATCGGCTCGTTAAAAAGCTCGTTTGAGTCGAGCTTTATCGAGTTCGAGCCCGAGCTCAAGCCTAATAATAAGCTCGTTTAATAAACGAGCCCGAGCTTTACTTATCGAGCTCGAGCCGGCTCGCGAGCCTAAACGAGCCTGCCATTTATATAATTTTTTTAAAATATATATTTAATAATTATTAATTAAAAAATATAATGTTATGAAAAAATAATAAAATAACAAAATAATATATATTCTTTTATACATAAAACTATAATAGAAAAAAATATATAAAATAATTCTAATTATATAAAAAAAATAATTGATAAATAGTAAACGAGCCGAGCCCGAGCCAAGCTCGAGCTTCAAAATCCATTCACGAGCCAAGCTCGAGCTTTGAAAATAGAGCTCGAAACGAGCCGAGCTCGAGCTCTGTGTAAGTTAAACGAGCCGAACTCGAGATTAGTCGAGCTCGGGCTCGGCACGGCTCGTTTACACCCCTAGAGGAAAGAGATGATTAGATGGAGGAGAGAAGGTGTGATGAAATTCTTGTACAAGAATCTCTAAAAACATGTATGTGAGTGGAGAGGGAGGAGAGAGGAGAGAGAATATACTATAAAAAACTAATTTAGTCGGTCATATGTGATTTGTTATCTTAAAAACATCACCAAGAATCACCTCTATTGGTGATGCTCTTATAACTTTTCATTAATGTTTTCAGACCCGGCCCGGCCGTTGACCTGGACGTCTTACCGGGTCAAAGGTCGGACCGACCGGTGTTTGACCCGGATGACGTCATAAATAATTTAAATATATATATATATATAATTCATATACATATAAAAATTATAATAACAAAAAATAATAATAACAACAAACTTTAATGTTTATTTATGTTTCATACATTGTTTTTTGAATATATATGATATATATTTGATCAATAAAGACATCAATGAAGCTTGGTTGGTTGACTCATGGGTAATTATTAAATCTTCTATCTATGAAATGACCCAAGTTCGAATCTCACCATACACATTTCATTTTAGATTTAATAAAAAATGGGTTTTACCGGTCGACCCGCCGGGTCACCGGGTCCGGGCCGACCGCCACCCGCCAAACCCGGCCGGGTTTTTCGAAAACAAGTCAAATGCCTCACCCGACCCGGTTCTGAGACCGAGTCCCGGTCGGACCGGTCCGACCAGCCGGGCCGGGTTTCAAAACAATGTTTTTCATTAAGTTAATAAGTTACAAAAGTATAATTTATAGAAATTTTCCTCTCATAATATAAACAATTCCAAAAACATTGTTACTTTTCTAAAAAATTTAGAGTTAATAACCATTTTCGTCTCTATGGTTTGCTACTTTCGCCACTTCAGTCCAAAATTTACAATTTTGTCAATTTAGTCCTCATAGTTTTAAATATTTGCCAATTACGTCCCATCCGTCTAACGACATCCAGCTATGCCATTAGTTTAAGGGCATTTTTGTCTTTCTCCCTTTTATTTCGAGTTAATGGTCATTTTAGTCCATGTGGTTTGATATTTTTGCCACTTCAGTCCAAAGTTTGAAAATTTGTCAATTTAATGTTCGGTTTAATTCAGTATATTTTTTATTTTTATTTTTTTTGTCCATAACCCTGAAGAGCATAATCCAAGCCCAAAACCATCGAGCAACATCCAATACAGGTATGCATTTACTCTGTTGACAACGGTAATCGTACCCCCTCGTATTTAGTATCCATACATTTCCTAAACTCTCCCCTATGGTGGAATTCAATGGTAAAATGGTAAAGATAATTCCCTAAAACCGAGTTGTACAGAAAAACTAAAAAGCTTTTCTTTGATTAATGTATAATAGTTGATTTCGACCCAGATTTTCGTTACGATATGTTAGTCTCTAAATCCTACCTATTATGCATTTATCAAAGAAATGATTTTTAGTTTTTTCAGTACAATTCGGTTTCAAGGAATTGCTTTGACTACTTTACCATTGAATTCCATCATGGGGGAGAGTTTATGAACCATCTGAAAACTAAATACGAGGGGAGGGGGCATGATCACTGTCTTCGACAGAGTAAATGCTGACCTGTTTAAGTTTATGCTAGATTGTTTTGGGCTTGGATTATGCTCTTCAGGGTTATAAACAAAAAAAAAAAAAAAGAATTAAATTGAACATTAAATTGACAAATTTTCAAACTTTGGACTGAAGTGGCAAAAGTATCAAACCATAGAGACGAAAATGACCATTAACTCAAAATAAAAAGGAGAAAGACAAAAATACACTTAAACTAACAGCATAGATGGATGTCGTTAGACGAATGAGACGTAATTGGCTAAGATTTAAATCTATGAGGACCAAATTGACAAAATTTCAAACTTTGGACTGAAGTGGCGAAAATAGCAAACCACATGGACGAAAATGGCCATTAACTCAAAAATTTATAAATTATAAGTTAATGAAAATAAACAATCCCAAACACACTTCAAGTAACCATGTGAGTTCACAAAGTTAAAAAGAAAAATAATGCGAATTAATTAAACCTTTCTAAATAACTAAAAGAAAAAGATACATTAATTTGAAAATTGAACCCTAACCCCATTCATTATGGTTTATACTTGACGCTGGTGGTGGCTGTTATGGTTATCACATAACATAAATCCTATCAATTGCCAACAGGTATCCATGTTTGTTTTGTTACATGGGAGTATTTGCAATTTGTCTGAAAACATGTTTTACCCTTTTAATAAATTATTATGAGGATTTACATGAGATATTTTGTAGGTAGGTATGATAAGGGCTGACCATAAACTTGGTAAGACCCACCAGACCCCATCCAGGATCAGACCAGGTTACTTATCACTAGAGTCGGTTCCTGGGTCCTAAGAACTCCATTAAACTCGGTCTCGTGAGTGGGTCTTACCACTTGTTTGTTTCTATACATTTGGAGGTTTTAGAGCTTTCATACATGTTTTGTTCTTGTTTTCTGAATTAATGCGGTCACATTTAATTACTATGTCGATTTCAATATTCATGGCAATGTTTGCGGAGTCGTGTTATTTTAAAATCCGACTATTAGGTATTATGCTTCGTCCGTGTGTATATTAAACTTAGTTAGCTTATCTTGCAGTGAACAAGAATATCATAAGATGGATATGATCAGCAAGCTTCCAGTAGGCGTAACAGAAACCATCTTATGTTTCCTACCAATTCAAGAGGCTGCAAGGACAAGCATCCTCTCTAGAGAATGGAGGTACCGTTGGATCACAATCCCCAAACTTGCGTTTATCGAGCGTACTTTTCAAGTATCGACTGATGGGGATGAGCTGTCCGTTTTGGAGCAAACACCAAGTAAAAGGAGAGAAATGGCCAAGAGGTGTAAACTTTTCTATGCTATATACCAAGTTCTGCTTATGCATGAGGATCCGATACAAGAGTTTACTCTTTCTATGGAAAAAAACGGCTCCTGTGTTGAGATTGACCATATAATACTTCGTTTGTCGAAGAAAAACACTGTCAAATTATTAAAACTGCATTTGTATGGGGGGCCTAATTGGTACAGGTTACCCTTATCGTTCTTCTCGTTACACCAGTTAACGGATCTGTATCTCAATGGTTGTGTTCTTGACCGTCAGCCACCATCCAATGTATTTGGTAGCCTTACAACTTTAGATTTGCAAGAAATAAAGATACGTGACAATGCGCTTCTGCGTCTTTTATCGAGTTGCCCATTGCTTACGAGATTGACAATAGTAAGTTAGCTAAATATCCTAAATTTTTGTAGATGAGTGACGTTGATAGTGTTTACGGAGGAGGTTCCTCCATTGCCGATCTCATGGAGTGCATACCAAACATTGAATATTTGTCTGTTTTCTTTTTCATCTTTCTGGTAATTCTATCCGCACGGTATATGCTTGATTATGATTTAGTCTGCTAATTAGTTATTACTAATCTTTATTTTGTCTATGGTGCAAGTGTTTTCTTCCACTTCCAAAAGAGCTTCCAACAACATTGGTCCACTTGAAATGCTTGTGCATGGAATTGGTATGGTTTAGTCACAAATACGTGGTACCTTTTCTTGTTCTTTTGCTTAAAAGCTCCCCAAACCTCAAGAAACTTAAGCTAGAGGTAAACAACAAGAATCTATATATTCTACTAGTTTTGATGCTTGTCAAAATACACTCACACAATACACTTGATGCAGCTTTCTGCCGATGAATTGTTTGATGAATCTGAGACGGCCTTCGTTACAATCGAAGATTATTCAGATATCATGTTGGAGCATCTTAACGAATTAGAGATTTCAGAATTTAGCAACAAGGAGAACGAGTTAGATGTTGTAAAGCTTATTTTGGCCAGGTCACCTGTGCTGAAGAAGGTGACGATATTTCTATGGGACGAGTTTGATGAGGATGTAAAGTTGCAGATTTCAGAAACACTTTTAAGCTTCCGGTGCGCATCACCTGTGGTAAAAATCATTATTAGTTGAAATTAAATCAGAAAGTGCACTTGAAGGCTTGTTCTTTTTCCTTTTTGACAGTTTTATTTTGATAAGATACTGAATTTGTAGACCCAACAATGCAATCAGGGGTTGATGGTTAACCTTTATGATGGATTAATCTACTGAAAGATTGCAGCATGTAATGCTTATCTGTAAATGGAAAAATTTAAAAAGTATATTTTTCTGAAACACTCCAGTATATTGATACACTCATTATTTAGTTAGAAGAAAGTTTCTCTTTCTTTGATTAATTAATTTTTAAAAATTAAAGAGTTGCATTTAGGGCTTTGTGCTTTTACATGCTTGGTTATAGGGCTGTAAACGAATTGAACGTCAGCGGACCGTTCGGTGGGAAGTTCGTCTATGCTCGCCCGTTAAATTAATGAACGAACATGAACAAAGAATTTTGTTTGGTAAGCATAATGAACGAACGCGAATAGAGGCCGTGCTCTTTCAGTTGTGTTCGTGAACGCTCTTTAACGTGTTCGTTTAGGTTTGTTCCTTGATGTTGTTTGTTAACGTTTGTCCACTTATCTTTGTTATATATATGTTTGCTTATTAGAATTTTGTTAGTACGATTTATATTAATTTATTTATTTTTTACTAATACTATTAATATGTTAAGTTTTTTTGGATAGCATGTTGTGTTGTGTATTTCCAGTTTTTTGGGTGATTTTGTGTTGATTTAATGATTATTATTCTCACATAAATATCATCATCATCGTACTCAGTATATCCCACCAATAGCAAAGCTATAGTAGGGTCTGAGGAGGGTAAGATGTAGACAGCCTTACCTCTACCCCATAAGGATAGAGAGGCTGCTTCCGGTGAGACCTCCGGCTCGATAGTAGTTTTGCATCAAGCCTTGGACATAAGACACATAGCACTCAATCATCGGGACACCGGCTGATCGGTGCATGTACCCTTGTCTTTTGGCTATCAACGCCACTACATGATGCCTGATTAACCGTCCGTCACTTTTAACGTTATTTTCACGAGATTAGTAAAATAACGTCAAAATTAGTGCAATTTCACTTTTGCCCACCCGAGGGTTCACACATATATACATCATATGTGCGCACCGCAAGCAGGGCTAATTCTCACATAAATATACGTTTGTTTAACATTTGTGTTCGTTGGTGTCTGATTACGTTCGTTTACAAAGTTAACGAACGAATATGAATGTACACTAACAAGCTCAATTCCTTAACGAACGAACACGGACTAGAAATTTGGTTCGCTAAAGTGTTCATGAACTGTCCATGTGTTCACGAACTGTCCGGAATTGTCCGTTTGTATCGCAAAAGCTTAACGTACAATCAATAACAACGTTTCGTTTGGTTCGAGATAAAGGTTTGTTTTTGGATAACTAGGTTATTATAATACTCAGTAATTAGTAAATTCTAGAGCCTTCAATCATGCGATTAATAGTGCTTGCTTAAGAATTCATACCTATACATTGGGGTGTAACATGCAGAGCTTCTCATTGCTACTAAAGGTTGGCTCGTTAAAATCTTAAACCGACATGAGCTTATATGAGCTTGAGTCTAGCTCGTCTAATACCGAGGCTAGCTAGAAATTTCCAGGATATAAAATTTGCAACCTAATTTTAGTGTAGATATTGAAGGGTTAAAGTAAACTTGTTTTAGTTTGGGTGAAATACGGCACTATTAGCCTCAACCATCGTTAACAGATTAGTTGGTTTATTCTGCAGGGAAGACCATGCAACATGTCATTCTTTTTGTCAACAATTTTGTAGTATGAATTATCTATATGAATAGAGAGCGTTTTTATTTATGTTATTTTTCATTTTAATATAATATGACACCTTTTCCCAGCGTAAACAACTATAGTTGGTGAGATCATGATCCCATAAATTTTACGTGGAGTTGCATATTGTCGTGTGCAGTCTAGTGCCCCGCTCGAGGGTTATCATGGAACTAGAATGAAAAGTAATGAACCAACCCAAGCAAGGCTCATGGTTTCAATATATATATATATATATATATATATATATATATATATATATATATATACTAGTTTATGTCCCCCGTATTACGGGGGTTTTACATTATTCGTTTATAATATTTATACAATATTTGGATTTTAACTTTATTTATTGTGAGGATATTAATAATATACTTAGAATTTGATGATAAAACAGTTTCACAAATAAATGAGATGTTATAACCTGGTTTAAAAGCTATTTGGGTTTGATGAGACCCAATACTCGATTATTTTTTTAATATAAAATTGTTTCTTAATTATAAATAATATCTTTTTAAATAAAACCATGTATTAGTTTTAGTATATTCCTATTTTATATGATTTCCATATCAAATATTGGTGAGATTAATTTTAAATTATTGAGATGTTATAACCCGTTTAAGAAATATCTGGGTTAGGTAAGACCCATACCCGTGAATTCGGGTCAAATGCATAAGAAACCTCCATTTAAAAATCAAGCAAATATGATGACTCCAAAAAAAGGGGGAGCGACCACATCACGACACGTAGGATTTTTATGTTTTTGTTTATATATATATATATAGAGAGAGAGAGAGAGAAATGTTAAAATAAACCCCACTGTAGTTGCGAAAACCCTGGAAACCCTATACTAGCCATTGATCTTGATGAATGGATGATTGAGATTGATGATTTAAAAAAGTCTCATTTTGTAATTAAATAAAACATGAAAAATGTACAAAAGGGTAATCTGGACAATTTACATTTTTCTGCTTTATGTCACTAATAAAAAACATGAAACATGCAGATCAAGGGTCTCTCTCTCTCTCTCTCTCTCTCTCTCTCTCTCTCTCTCTCTCGCTCTTTTCATTATTCAAAACCAATACTCTCTCAACTGGGATCATTAAACGTTATTTAAGAATGGATTAGTACTCCACTAATGACATGAGCTGGCCTAACCCTTCGATGGGGTGACAGTCAAAAAGTCTTGAGCATGAGGATCCTGAAGACATTCTAATACCGCCCTCTGACAAGAGGACATGCCAAACTTTTCTCTGAAACTTTGAATGGTTTTACTATAAAGGGCACTTGCCAAAGCATTTTGGGCGGGGGGGGGGGGGGGGGTTTCCTTATTATCGAACCCGCCAAGATCAAGATCGGGAATAGAGTTGTGCAAACAATCCATCGCACACCCAAAATCGGAATATAACCCATCAACACCACAATCAAGCAAAATGTGGTCGTGTAACTTCCAAGATTTTGCTCTCGAGGCTACGAAAGCATAGGTGGAAACATACTCAGCTGAATATAATCCTAAACCACCAAATTGAATAGGGAGAGAGGCTAGTCTCCAATGAAAATCCCCAAAAAACGGACCCCCCACATTCCACAATATTCTAAATTGCCGCTCGAAGCCCTTTGTAAAAAACAGAGACAACTTCCTTAACGAACATAGGCTGACATGTTCGGAGTTCGAACAACAACTTAACCACCCCCATACATGAGCGAAGAAATAAAAGCTCACAATGAGGGTCACGCAGGCGAGTCAGACATTTCATTAGTTCCATTACTCTTGAAGCTCTGGTAATGGCCAAATTACTGATAAACTAGCGTCCCGGCTAACCGCACCTCCAATGGGTTATACCCCTAACTCTGTTCTCCCAATACCGATAGGAAATAAACCTACCTTTTCCTTTACCCATTGCACGACGACAAAAATACTTTGATCTTTTTAATATTAATTTTAAGCCCTAAACTTGGCCCATTCGATCTAATAATATCCAAGGCTTTAGCCACTTCAATGGCGTCTTCTATAATCGTGCCATCATCTAAGTACCATGCATGGAAAAGTAACTTGCAACCATCTCGTACCCGATGAATGAGGGGGGTGTAAAGCTAATGTAAAGAGAAGGGGTCCTAAAGGATCTCCTTGTTGAACCTCGGTAGTTGACTAGATACAATCGTTCCCTACATATAGCCTAGCCGGTTGCCCGTAAAGAAAATTAACCCATAGGGAAATAGATGGTCATCTGGCATGAAGCCCCCGCAGAAGGGTGGTCCTATCCACCAGGTTTAAGGCCTTAAAAATCTGCTGTAAGCAAACCCAACGACCCATCAGAGTGGAACATGTTAAGAAATCTATTCACGCTATGAAGCACCGCCTCCGCTCCACTCGAGATCCCCACACCGAATTGAAAATCACCAAGGTATTTTTCCATTTATTTCCCAACACTCCTTACAGCCACTTTGGATATAAACCTTCTCAAAATCGCGCCAACGACAACATGCCTAACCCCATTGTCGGGCTTAAGCAGTGGCGTTAGGGGGGCAGTAGCCACAAACTCCGCCAACGCAATATGGCATCTCTCTCTCTCTCTCCCCCCCCAAGCACAAGTTAACCATTTCATTGTTAGCTTTAAGCAACCCAAGACAATCGCGGATCCTTCCCCACATAGGGAATTCAAAGTATGTTGGGCCCTAAGCCCATCTCTCCAACAAAAAGTCTCTTTAGGAAAAAATTTAATACACCTTAGAACACAACGTCCACAACCAAAGGGGCCTTCGAGAGTAAGGCCCTAGTGTAACATCCGACGTTTGTAAAATAATAAATAAAGAAACTCAGTTAAATAATAAAGTAATAAAGGATGGTAGGCTTAAAATAAATGGACTTAGAATAAATCATGGACTTAGTGAGATAATGGGCCTAAGGTCCATGGGCTTAGGGTATAAATACCCTTAAAACCCTTTCATCTCCATCCATTCCTCACATTATCCTACACGCTTAAAAACACACACTTAAGCCAAACGCTCTCTACAACGCTCAACCTTCGGAACCGAGATAAACCCAAGGTAGAATATCATTTATCTCAGCTGACCCAACACCACAATTCCCAACACCACAGCCCAGAGCGTCGTTTGAGCCGTTTGAATCTAGATCTAGAACAAATCGGGTGATTAAATGAGCTTATGGGTCACCTTAGCTTGAATATTGATCAAACGAGGCTACCTAGGACAAAGATGATCAAATTTCGGCCAAACGCGGCGGACGACGGCAGTTGACGGCACCGAAAACACGGAAAAATAAAAAAAAATGCATTAAAAATAACCAGATATGCAGCATCTGGCGTATGTGTTTGTAACATATACGACGCATATGTAGACCTATACGTTGGAAATTTTTTTTACGCTGGAAACTTATACGCCAGGAACACATACGGGGCATAAGTGAAATTTTGGATAAAAGAAGGATATGCGGCGTATAAGTATATAAACGGTAAATATGAGCTTATGCGGCGTATAAGTTAAGAAGAAAGGATTAATTAGTAATAAAAGGTAATGTTTAAAAATGATAAATACATAGAAAGAAGGACCAAGGCTAGAATAGAAACGTAAGAGCATGAGAATAATAGTTGACTTATGTGCCTTATTACACAGTCAGCCATGCACAGCTAAGGAAAGGCATCACAACTAACTCTGAAAGCAACCGAGTTTAGGTGAGTTTCTAGCCCTTTTTCTCTGTTATATTTTTCGGGGTTGTGTGCATACTCCTATGTGTTTAGTTAAAACACTTACCTTAAATGGTAAGTGTATGCTATATGAATGTTTATAAATGATATGGAAAGGGTTAAGAGTAGGTGAATATATATATATATATATATATATATATATATATATATATATATGTATAAATATAATGTATGGTTGTATGGAAAGATGAGTATGGTTGTATGGTTGTAAGCTAAAAAGGTTGCAGACCCTAATAATAGATGCGAAGGTTACAGGGTTGCAAACCCTAATAATATCGACGAAGTTTACAGGGTTTCAGGCTCTAAAAATATCTTCGAAGGTTATATGGCGTAATGCTTTTTAAAACATATAGATAGTTATGTATGTAATGCGCAAGTTAAAAGAATGACAGAATGAAAGAAAGAATGAATGTATGTAAGTATGTATGAAAGAAAGATAATCATGCTAAGTATGTAACATGTATCTTCGGATACGTATATATGTAAGTATGTGAATTTAATAATGTAATGTTTATTGCCTGATTAACTGGAACTCACTCAGTGTAGTCGACTTTTAGTATATACGCATGCAAATAGAATGTGACAGCCGGCTTGACGAGCACACATGGTTGAAAAATGGTTGTTTATATTTTAAACTTATGTAAAGAGTGATTGATGTTTTATTTTATTGTGTGAAAAGTTTTAATTCACTATGATATTTAGAATTGTGTTTATGAGTAAATCCAACGTGCAATGTAGGACACCAGGATTGGGGCCTTACTAGTTGGTATCAGAGCATATGTTTGAGATAAATAAGCATCCTATATGTTTCGACTCAAACATAGAATGAGACTTAAGTAAGAAAATAAAGAAGATGTTAGTTCAAGAAAACCATGTGTTGCTCAAGCAAGCTCGAGAACGGTAAAGTACATGATTAAGCTCATGTAATAAATTAAAAGTATATGTATTTTCATAAATGAAGTAGGATGTATGAGTGCTAGCTTAATTGCTAGAGAGTAAGGTATGCATGCTAGCTTAATTGCTAGGTAGATTAATGTAGACTGTTTGTATGTGTAAGTAGTAGAACCTAGCACAAGTGAAGTCATAAAGGGAAGTGTATATGACACGAAAAGTAACATGATCACAGTTGGCCACTGTTATTACCTGTTAGCCTTACTATCCTTGTACTAAATGGTTCTTTGAGTGATGACGTTTGTGTTTCTTATAGAATACGAATGGTTGGAGAAAAGAGAGCTATTGGTCAAGGAGGCCGTGCGAGACATCGTGGTAGGCCACGTATTACCCGGGAACTTTCTGAAGAAGCAATTACTAACACAAGAGAGGAAGGAAGTGCAAATGTGTGAGACCAGAGTAACAATGAAGGGTATCAACTTCATCCTGCTGTTCAAGCCACAATTTCTCAAGCTGTAGCTGTTGCAATGAAGAACCTGCAATCGGATAAGTCTGCCAAAAGCCATGTAAGGACTATTGAGAAGACATAGGAGGGGGGTAAGAAGGATGATGAGACTAAGAAAGAAGAATCAAGTGAAGTCCGGTCTGTGAATGTTGGGTAAAGGAAGAGGGGCCGAGGTGAGTGTAATTACAAATCATTTAAAGGTTGTGACCCGCCGAAGCTGATTGGTTTAGGGGATGCAATCGCTAATATCTAGTGGATAACTGCTATTGACAAGGTTATCCGAATTAGCGAGTGTCGTCCTAACCAAGCGGTGGGTTATGCTACCCAGTCGTTTGGTTATGAGGCTATGTATAGGTGGGAAATTGTGGAACAAAGGAAAACCTGAGAAGAGATTAAAGCGATGAGGTGGGATGATCTGAAGAAGATGGTGAGAATGCCTAAAACCAATCTCGGATCAAAGTTTACTTTAATCGATTATACGGATCTAGTTCATGATGCTATTGATTATATGTTCTATGTTATTATTAGTATTAGTTGTATATATGTGTATGTATAATATTAAGATTGAATACGTTAATGAAGATTGAGAGAGAGAATCGGGCAGAGGATTGTTAATTAACTCTCAAAACTTACATTAAAGTGTGAACAGGGTTCACTATAAATAGACGATGGAGTTAGTTCGTTAACATCCCCTAACGAACTAACATCCAATTCGTTACATACATTAAATAGACAATAGCTTAACGAATCACCCCCTGATTCGTTAAACATCCTTAACGAATCAGGAGGGAAATAACTTAGATCTAGTTCGCTAAACATCCTTAGCGAACTAGACTCTTACATTAACGAACTACACATAAGTTAATTGTTTATTACATTAACCAAAACGACATATACATTAAAGATAAATACAAAGACTCGAGACGCAAAACCGTGCACTAACAGACACCCCCTCGTCTTGAGCTCTTTGTCTTTACTTTACTTGAAACGCTTGGACTACCAGTCTCTGCAACTATGAATTCCGTTTTCATAACATACACGCACAACGCGTTGGAACTGCATAGCCAGGTCATAGTCTTCATTGCGCTCAATTAGAATCTTGTTCTTATGCAGCACGTCATTATCGGTATCGGTTAAATTAATCAGCCACATCGGGTCGATGATCTTGATCAGCTCAGTCTTCAAACCCTTTCCCAACAAAATGACGGCCTCGTCGGTTTTGTTGTCGTAGTAGTAGCGGTTGAAAGATAACCATATGTGTTGGTTCATCATTTTCACTGGCACACGCTTCATTGTCTTCGGCGGTTTAACCTTAAGAACCAACTTCTTCCAACCTGTCCTTGGGTCAATCTCATTGAGACGCTTTTGGATGGGAATATGTGGTTTAAAGAATTTGAAACCGTGGTCCACCTCAAACAGAAGATGTTGATGAAACCAACTTGCATGTTTATCCCTAACTTGATTAATAAATGGACGATACGCCAGAGTACGTACGTCCCATATTGGTAATGAGAGAAGGTCAAACATCCATTCGCAGTACTGGACGCCCTTCTCCCATTTAACAATACATACTTTCAATTCAGAATCATAAAGCCAAGAAATGATATCACCTTGAACTTTCGACACGGCCTTGAAAGTAGTTTTTTGATTGGCTTTGGCGCGTGCGATGGCTTCTATCGATTCTTTATCAACGTACCTGTGAGTATTGATAATCTTACCAACCCTGTTGTCTTGATGAGCAAACCAGCTATGAATCTCAGCCAAGGATGGATCATCCCTAGGATCAACACTTGTCTCAATGACATTCTTTCCCTTGGACGTCTTCTCAAGATGGTCTTCTGCTTCTTTAACCGTTTCTTTATTAAATACTGGAGCGCCTTGATAAACGTTTGTGTGTTGAAACAAGTCAGAATACTCCTCAGCAGTCACATCCTCCACCTCGACCTCCTCATCTTCAGAAATAAAATCCGTACTCATCTCAACAGTAGGATCATTTAAGATCTCGTCATCATTAATCACCTCAACATCAGCCTCAGCCTCTAACATGGTCAACTTGTCTTCATTCACATCAAGCAAGACCGCAATCTGCTCTCGTGTCAGCGACTTATCAACAAACTGCCCTTCTTCAATCTCCTCTCTATTCACCATACTCCTTATCATCCCTTTCTCATCCACAAAAATAACTGTATCGGCCTCGATCATCTCAATCAGTTTGGCAGCCGAATGATCATGATAAACTATGATCTGTTTTCCCGAATCATCAACAGAACTCGTACCCGCACCAGAAGCTGGGTCTTGAGTTTTTTTAGTCTCACCACCAGCACCAGACTCATCTGGATCCTCATCGTCATTTTTTGAGCTTTTTCAGTGCATCATCTTTACATGTTAGCTGCAGAATAAGCTCCTCTTGTTCTTTAAGTTTCACCCCCTGAGACGAAACAATCTCACGAAGGGCTTTTGTTTCCTTTTGACAAAAAGAAACGTAACTAACCAGCTTCTTCTGGTTCTCCATCAGACGTTCTTGATTTACACGGTCAGCAGACATTTGATTTTCATACAAATGAAGAAGATTCAAAAGCATGTCTGTCTGACGATTCGGTGGCATAGCATACAACGATGGATGAACTAGTTGGATTGGTCCTTGAGGCCTTGTAATTCTCATAAATGAGACATCACTAGGTGGAGGGGGCCCCACGGACGGTGTTGGAGAAACAGTAGAAAGTGTAGTAGAAGGCATTGGTATTTCATCTAAGGCCGATTGTGGAATCATACCAAGCCTGTCATGAGGAACCATCAAAGTCGTCAAAGTCGTCAAAGTCATCTCCGGAGTGCTAGTAGTAAGCGGCACTGCCGGGCGTTGAGGAGTTGCAGGACGAGACGGTTGAACACCAAAAGAAACTCCAGCTCCAGCTGATACACGTCTCTTTGCTGAGCTTTCAGAAGCTGGTGCTTTACCCTTTCGTTTACGTTCACGTTGAGCTGCAATTGTAGCGGCCAACGAAGCTTCAACTGCAGCCTTTTTCTCTCTAAGAGCTGCATCACCATTACCACTATCGTCACCATCATTACCATCATCATCTCCATCGTTCCCACCTTCTCCTCCCCCACGCTCGGAATCCGAGTCATCATGGATCCAGCGATCCTCGGGAGGGCATACATAATCAGGATTAATAATATGACCAATCATACGTTTATCCTGTGGCCTTTCTTTATGATAAATTGTCATTCTACGCACATTATCGGCCTTCATGTGTTCTAAGGGAAGCACATCATCCACCAAAGTTCGATCGATAATCAGGTTGGGTATCAAATCGTGAATAATCAGCCGAAGAAATCTTGGATACATTAAGAACTTCTTCTTCTGAACCGTTTGTTGAACTTGCTCCTTGAAATGATAGAACAACATTTCTGAGAAGTTAAACGGTTTTTTAGGATGAGTGCCACAAAAGCCGATTGCAACATGATTCGGCATTCATCGAAACCCCCTTTACGACCTCCTAAACAATGAATCAGCACATGTAATAAATACTTGTAGGGTGGGCATAGTCCATTCTTGTTATACTGAGAGTCTCCGATGTCTCCACCATAACATACACGTCGAAACAAACCCTTGATTAAATTCTTGTCAAACTCACATGGGTTATCGACAGTGTCACCAAAACGTAGTACACGCCTAATCACTTCAACATCCACTGTGATAGAAGTTTGATTGATTGTGGCTCGAATGTGGTTTTCTTCTTCAACAAACTCCGCAGTATTCCAGAAATGCCTAATAATGCTCAGATAAACAGTGGGTCGAGCAGTTATGGCATAGTGGATCACTGATCGACGTAAGAAGGCTAACATAGGCCCAAAAAGAACTTCGTCAGCAACGTTTGGATCAACGTAAGCACAGATGTTATGTTTCTTGTCATACGGTAACAAGAGCACTTCCTCTTGTTCTTGCTGTTCTTGCTGTTCTTGTGGAGCAGCAGGCGGGTATTGATCCATTTGATCGGCCATTATACTGAATAAATATAGATGAATATAAGTAATGTGAAAGTTTGATATACTTTAAGCACTTATATATATATATCTATCAATAGACAGTGTTTTTAATATTAGATTTCGTGTGTAATCGATGTATCGACGCGTTTAAACCCTTGAAATATTGTATTAATTTACAATATTAAGTTACATTAATTAAATAATTAATTTTGAAATGCCATTCGTTATCAAAACAGTCTGATTCGTTACAGAAGTATAACGAATCGACTGATTCGCTATCAAGTAAATATTTTAACGAAGAGGAACTTAGCGAATTAACTATTAATAATAATGAACTAACTCCTAGTTCGTTTCAAATGACGAATCCATATCTGATTCGCTAAGTGAATGAATCGCTGTTCTAGTTCATGTAAAATCCTTAACGAGTTGGACACGGAAGAGTTCCAATTCGCTAAGGTTAACGAATGGTCAATAATTAGACTTAATCTTTGACTCTCATAGTCAAAGTCAAAATTAACATGAACAGAGACGGTCAAAGGAGCAAATTGAAGATCAATTACTCCATAATTTACGATGAGTAGACGAACAAATGACTCTATAAGTCTCGGAAACTCATTGCGAAGCCAATAATATCGTTTACGAGGTTCTAAACCAACAGATAGGTCAAGTGATGAACATAGCTGAAACGTCCAAAACTACCAATAATTATACACCCGACAATCAGTCAATCAAGTTTCGATTAAAGATCACCAGGGGTGTCGGAACTCTATTCTGATCAAAATACTATTAAATCAAAGTCTATTAAAAGAGTATTATATCGATTAAGCAAGGTTTCAAAAACTGTAAAACCCTGATATCGAAATCACGTAATTACCCTATCAAAACTGTATTATTTTTGACGAAAATCACAAAGAAATAACCATCTATACCTTACGAACACAATGGTATATTCAGAAGTTCGAATTTCTAAGGTCGAAAAATCAGAAAAAATTTGAACAGGGTAACTTTGGTTGTAAGGAAGATGAAGTGTAGGACTATTCGTTTGACGCTGTCCTTTATACAATGTCCTTACACGCTTCCCAATGTATGACTCAGTCTAATTCGTTTGAAATTTGAAATATTGAATTAGCTGATTCGTTACTTGAACTGAACACGTGGTATAGCGAATTAGGTTTGATTCGTGACTTGATTCGTTAAATGTGCATAACGAACTAAACGTGTTTCGTTACAGAGTGCGGAAGCGAATTAGTTGAACGAACTAGAGTGTAGTTCGTTAAAAACAATCTAATTCGTTTTCCATAATTAACGAATTAAACATAATTTACTTTTATCTTTTAAATTAAATAAAAATATAAAATAAATAAATCAAATAAATAAAACTAATAATATATTAAATTATTAATAAATTAAATGAATTATCGAGAACCTTTATCTTGATAATCAAATAATTTAAAAACGTTTCACGTTTTCGAAACATATTAGCAAAAAATGTAAAACGAAAATAAAAAATATTTTTGGTATTTTGGAATATTTAAAGAATGTATTTACTTGAAAAGAATCCGAAACAAGAAATATAAAATCTTTTTATGCTTTATATGTGTTTTTCAAAAGCAGTACATATTTTTGTATTTTTGTTGAGTTTGAGCAGAGAATCATATTGACCAAAATGCCCTTCCATCACAGTTTTATATTTCAGCAATGTAATGACTGGCGTTAGGTCGGTCATTGGTATTGTTGTCCACTTAAATCTAATAACAAACTTTCTAGTGTTTTTGTGATATGATTAATGGTTCAATTAGAGCAGAGAATATCAGATACTATTAGCCTCTAATCTCGGTTCAAGCTTAATTTGATTTTTGCAAGGGAGGAACCATGTATGACTAACAACGGATTTTGATCAAGTCAGTAATTTGGATTTGTACGAAGTACATCAGTGATAAAGTTTAATGACTTTAGGTTTGCTCTAAAAGCGAGTGAAATATTCATGCATATGAATACACAGATGATTAAGCCACATAAAGACTCACAGTGTGCAGAACCTCAAAGCTTGTTATTTGCTTTATTTTATTTTTGGTGACCACACAATTATAAGGCTTGAGTATGATAGGTTATTACATTTCTGCCATCCTTACCGAGACTTTTGCTAGAGACTAACACCACTTTCAATTTGGCGTTTCTTTATGTTTATATCATATAATTTACTCTACTTGTTTGTTTTAAGATTTACCAATGCACCAATGATTAAGCACACAGTCTTTTAAGCTTATTTCTTGCTGGAATTGGGGTCAAGATAGTCAATGTACTATCATTTTCTCTTTTTGCTTCAAAAACTCAAAATTTTGAGGAGCATAAAACAAAAAACAAAGATAAATTTAATCGCCCTAGTTAACTTAAGTCAATAAATAAATGGCTAACTTATCAATTCAACAAGTGAATAATAGGACCAAGACATGCAAGCATGCTTCACAAACTTAAATAACTGACATAATTTGCAGCGAGAAAATAATCTAAAAACGCATAACGAACGCCCCAACTATTTTTCACTATCAGGTAAATGGCTATCCTGAAGATTCACAAGAAACTATCAGGACCAAACATATACAAGTATATGTCCTTCGAATGTAGATAATTGGCATAATTTTCAGCGAACACATGCAAAAATCCTTTTGGTTTTTCTCTATACATATATTAAAAACACAGTCTTTTTGTCCCTTTCAATTTTCTTATAAACAAAAACAAACTTCACAATCTTTTTGAATTTTTCGGATTTTTCTGTACAAATTGAAATCACAATTTTTTTTTGGATTTTTCTAAATTATAAAATGTTTTTAGTTTTTCAAAATATTTTAAAGGAAAATCATTAAAGAAAATATTTTTGGATTTTAAGAATTTTTTAATGTTTTTGGATTTTAAGAATTTTTAATGTTTTTGGGTTTTATTTATACAAACGAAAAAACACAATATTTTTGTATTTTCTAGTTTTTCACCCCCTAAAACCAAAATAAATTTTAAAAGAGAAATGACAGAAAATAAAGATAGTCATCCTTGTTTAAGGATATCAGCGAGGGTCTTCAATCCATTTTAACCAAGCAAAAATTGAAAACGCGTTTTATCAAAAGCTTTGGTAAATAGATCGGCTTTCTGAAAGTCAGTATGTACTTTCTCAAGGTCAATCAACTTCTTCTCAAAGCAATCCCGAATAAAATGATATCGAATTTTGATATGTTTTGTTTTTGAATGTTGTACGGGATTCTTTGTGATAGAAATTGCAGCAGAATTATCAATCAAAATAGGTGTAGTAAGAAACTTCAATCCGTAATCCCGAAGATGTCGTTGTATCCACAAAACCTGGGAACAGCAACTCGAGGCTGCAACATACTCAGCTTCGGCGGTTGAAGTAGAGACCGTTGTCTGCTTCTTACACTGCCAGGAAACAAGCCGGTTTCCTAAAAATTGACATCCTGCAGTCGTTGATTTGAAGTTGATCCTGCAACCTCCATAGTCCGAGTCTGAGAAGGCAGCAAGCTCAAAGTGATCGTTCTTGGGGTACCACAACCCGATGTCTGGATTTCCCCTCAGATACTGAAGTATTCGCTTAATCGCAGCTAGGTGAGTCACTCATGGACTTGATTGGAACCTAGCACAAAGACAAACAACAAACATAATGTTGGGGAGAGAAGCCGTTAGATACATTAAAGAACCAATCATGGCACGATAGAGGGTAGGATCAACGGTATCCTCCAATTCATCCGGCGATAAATTGTGACCCACGGGGAGAGGAGTAGAAGGGATTTGTCCCAGCAGATATTTTGAATCGGCTCAAGACATCATTCACATACTTGGTCTGGTGAATAAAGGTTCCGTTTGTAGACTGGTGAACTTGCAACCCTAAAAAGAAATTCATCTCCCCCAACGAGCTCATCTCGAACTTTGTTTGCATGGACTTCTCGAACTCCTTACATAACGTGTCGTTTGTAGACCCAAAGATAATGTCGTCGACATAAATCTGGACTAGAAGAAGATCATCACCAACAGTCTAATGAAATAGAGTGCAGTCGACAGTCCCTCGCTTGAAGCCGTTATCAGTCAGATGGTCGGTGAGCGTGCCATACCAAGCTCTCGGGGCTTGATGTAGACCATACAGGGCCTTGTTTAATCGGTAAACTCGGTCCGGATAATCAGGATCTTCAAAACCAGGAGGCTGTAAAACAAACACTTCCTCGTGTAGTTCACCATTGAGACAAGCACTTTTAACATCCATTTGATAGACCTTGATATTCTTATAAGCAGCATATTCCAGGAAGATTCGAATCGATTCTAATCTTGCAACTGGAGCATATACTTCTGTGTAATCAACACCCTCTTGCTGATGAAAACCTTGCACCACTAAACGTGCTTTGTTTCTGACAATCGCTCCTCGATCGTCTTTCTTACACTTAAATACCCACTTAGTCGGAATAGCTTTCTTGACTCTAGCAGGTTTGTCGATTAAGTCCCAAACACCCAATCGTGCAAATTGCTGTAATTCTTCTTGCTTAGCTTCAACCCAAGAAGGATCTTGAAGAGCCATACGAGGCGTTGTTGGCTCAACTTGAGATAGAAAGCAAGTGAATTTTAGCAACATTTACAATTCCAGAGGAATGTAAGTCAGCATAGGCACACAATACGTTATTTTCACTTGACGAGGCAACTTGATGACGTGTATGTACACCCACATCAAGTTCTTCAATGATGTTTTCCTGTGGATGATATCCATGAATCCGAAGAGTGGGATTTTCAGGAACAACAACATTATCAAATAAATTAGTATAATGTTCACCAAGTTCAGGAGATGAAACATTATCACTGTCAAGTTCAATAACTTGATCATCAGTTTGATCATCATCATCAGAAGAAGATAAATTATCAACAGTAACTGGAGAAGCAACATGTTGTTCTTCAGTTGGAGTATCAGGTCGAGATTCAACCTCATTAGAACTTGAAAATCTTGGAATGGATAAATGATCTTCAAAGTATGCTCGTACCAGATCCTCATCGATGTGTTCAGTTGAAGGAGTAAATGAATTAAATAAGCCATCATAGTCAAACATCCAGTCGGGACCTTTCCTTTGAGGAGGAGTAGTGTACTTTTGACAATCCACATGATACCATTCCTCAACACAACCAGACGTGAAGTTAAATACCCGTTTCTTTGGAGATGCATATCCTAAGAAATAACCTTCGATAGCTTTTTCTTCAAATTTACCCGCATCCTTCTTCAAAATTGTACACAGACACCCAAATGGTTCCAGGTACTTTAAGTTAGTCTTTCGATTGTTCAAAAGCTCGTAACTTGTCTTCTTGAGTCGTTTAACAATTAAAACCCAATTAAGCATATAGCAAGCTGTATTCACCGCCTCATTCCATAATTGGACGGGAAGCTTAGAATCAGCAAGCATAGTTCTTGCAGCTTCAATCAAGGTTCTATTTTTTCGTTCAGCAACGCCTTTTTGTTGAGGTACATAAGGTGCACTATATTCTCGGTGAATTCCTTTTTGAATACAAAAGAAATCCAATATAGTGTTTTTGAATTCAGTTCCATTATCACTTCGAATTCTCCTCACCTTTTGTTTGTATAGTGATTCGATCTTAGTGATAAGGTTTTGTACCAAAACCGGCGTTTGATCTTTCTAACTCATAAATAACACCCATGAGTATCTTGTATAATCATCGGTTACCACAAGACAATACCAATCTCCAGAAATACTCGCACGATTCACAGGACCAAACAAATCCATATGAAGTCGTTCAAGAGGAGTATCAATGGAATTCAATAACTTAGAAGGATGATACTTTTTCTTCTGCTTGCCCTTCTTGCATGCAATGCAGTGATCAGATAACTTAAAGTTCTTCAATGAGACACCCTCAACTAAGTCATTAGCCATTAAATAATTCATCTTTCGAACATGAATGTGACCCATTCTACGATGCCATAGAATAGAATCCTTCTTGGTTGCTTTAGAGACAAAACATGTTTCAATAGATGTTGATACTTTAGAACTCATATTTAAGACATAAATATCATTTGATCATGGTGATCGCATGACAACCATGTCCTCGGGAATCACGTATCTCGGTTTCAATATAAGACACTCTTTATCAGTAAATACAGTGGTGTACTGCTTATCGCAAATTTGCGACACATTTAATAAATTATGATCTACCTTGTCACAGTAGCTAACTTTCTCAAAAGTAATATGACCATTCGAAACTTCACCTTCTTGTGTAATCATACCCCCAGAATTCCCAGCATAAGCCACATAACCCCCTTGAATATTTCTCACATTTGATAAGAGGTTGAGATTTCCAGTAATATGACGAGAACATCCACTATCCATTATCCAGTTTTCACCAGAAATGGTCTTGGATGTACCCTACACACAAAAGAAAGTGATTAGTTCAAAAAGGCAGCCCAGGCCTCAGTCTTGGGCACCTTTTGGTTTTCTTGAGAAATTTTAAACTTAGCAGAATTCAACTGTTGTTCAGCCACATGTGAATAAGTTACCGGCTTCTTAGACTTTTGTCTTAAGTAAGCTGCTTGAACCACATTTGAATTTTCATTCCTGCATAACGGTGCAGTTGGAATAAACTTGGGTTTTACTTGACCATGAGTCTCATTAACATGAATCACCTTTAGAGGATTCATATTAGAAAACATAATATGTGTATCATACTCACACGACATTGGTCATTTCATGATCTCATTTATCACAGGAATCGGTTTAGAATGATCCTTGACAAAAGGATGGAGATTTTGAGTTTTCTATTAACCACAGTTTCTCACCACATGACCTTGTTGACCACACAAAAAGCAACTTCGCATGTCAACATGACCATGTTGAGGTCTGCCAGAAACATATGCAACCGAAGGTTGATACATTACATTTTCAGTGAATCGTTTGGCCAAATCATCAGAAGTGACAGACTTCTTTTTCATATAAAAATCAAGGTTAGAACAATTTGAAAAGCTTTTCAATGTATCTGTTCCAGTTGATTTGACAAACTGAACCCTTTTAGCTTGTTTTAATAATTGTTTTGGTTTCATTACCGGGTCTGATGAGTTTGATGTTTTGGCACAAACATATTGATGTTCCAACTCTTTCAATTTTTCAGTTTCATTGTAAAAGACGCTCTCAATTAGTTCTTGTTTAATGATACTAATCGGAATATCTTTTTTAGTGAACATAGTACTCATGCCTTTTAACTTGAAAACTCTAGCAGATAATGGCTTAGAACTAGGAGGATTAATGAAACGCATCAAGTCCTCATCAGAAATTTTTGGTTTTTCTGATTTCTTTGCCTTTATAGGTTTAACTTTCACTTGTTCTGCCTTTGTCACATGAGGCTTGTGTGAACCATACACAGCTTCATCAAATTCACGAGGCTCGCAAAGAATATGGTTAGAACTAGGAATGTTCTTATTCTTGTGTATAATCTCTGGTTCAAACACTCCTCGATAATTACTTTGTCAACATTCTCAACAAAGACTTTGCTGCTTTCAACATGAGGTTTTGAAGGAGCAAATTGGGTTTTAACAGTTTCAGATTTAACAGGTTTAGGATTTTCTGAAATTACAGGTTCTTTCACAATTACCTCTTCTTCCTTTTTAGCAAAAGGGTTAATTTTATAATCATTGTGAAATGGTAGAGGAATTTCAACAAAACCTATCCCTTTCTTAGAATCCTTTTGTTTTCTAGATACTTCAATAATTTCATTCAACAAGAACAAAGAGTTTCGAAATTTACCCAATTTGTTCTTCAATTCAAGAACTTCATTCTCAAGCTCGGTTATATTTGAACGATGTTTCAAGATTTCTTGAAACTTTTGGTCATTAATTGTCATTTTCACAGATAACTCAGCTTTGAGATCATGGTTACTTGTCGACAATGCTTCAATCTTTTCTCGAGATCTCATTTGAGATTCAAGAGATTGTCGATAAGTATCCTTCAGAGAAGCAATTTCTCTCACTAGAATATCATTATGATTCTTTAAAGATTCTAACTAAGATTTGTTAGATTCATATTCAACATATGTTACCTTAACAGATGAAGTAGCAGAGATAGAATGACTAACCTCATTGATCTTTTCCATGCAAGCAAACACCGTTGGAGGCTTGTCACAAGAATCGTCAGAATCAGATCCAGAATCGTTGTCTGAGGACATTTCACTACTACTTGCATCTTGGAATTCTTTTGTCAGCCCAAACATAGCCAAATTAGCTTGAGTTTCATTACACAACAGTCGTTGTGACCAATCATTTCCATCAGCTAACATTGCCTGTGACCCAGAAGTAGATGGTTTCTTTTCAGCATCACTACCTCGTGGTGTAGAAGAATTTTGATGTTGACCACGAGGACTGGTATACTCCTTTTTCGGTTTGTCACATTCCTTTGCAAAGTGCCTGAACTCTTGACAATAATAACATTTCACTTTTAACTTGTCAAATCCCAATTTCTTATTCAAGGCAGGAAGATCTTTACCAGTCCTTTGCATGAATCTTTTAACCTTACGGACGATCATAGCCATGTTCCACTTTAAATCCATAATCTCTAAATCATCTGGATCAATCTGATCATAATCCTCATCAGTTAGATCACTTGTGGCTATCTTACCACTCACCAAGTTTTCATATGAAGACATGAAGGCTGTTAGAAAAGCAAAATTCTATTCAGCTTCCTTCATGGTGACACTAGGTGATGAAGCAAATGGATTAGTAGTAGTTGAACTTCCAGAACCACCAGATGATCCAGAATTACCAGCAGTGTGAAAACATGCTCTTGGATCATTAAAGATAACTTATTCATTTTCACTAGCGGCTTGAGTAAGGAAAGCAGTTATCGGAGAAATAGTTGAACTTAGAGGCATACTTCCACCATAGAAAGCTGGATCTTGACTTTCTTTGGAGAATTTCTGACACTTAAGGTCATATTCTCTTGCTTCAATCTTTTGTAAGAATTCAATGGGAGTCAAATCTTCATTCAAGAAATAGTTATTTTCTTTCAGAACCATTAAAAATTTGGAATAAGAACTTGGTAGTACACTCTTAATAGTGTCAATCTTATCCATCTCAGAAACTTCCAATTTCATCTTATCCATCTCAGCAATTAAATGTTTAAACCTGGTAATCATCTCTTCAACTGTTTCACCCTTCAATAAATTAAAGTTTCGAAATTGAAACTTAAGCATCACCTTCTTACTCTCAGCTGTATTTCCCATACTTCGCATACGAAGATGTTGGAATAAAGAAGCACATCTCTTTATACTACCTACTTGGTGAAAGATATTTTCGGGTAAAGCCATAGTAAGAGTAGAATAAGCCTTTATCTTGATATCTAATGCTTTCTTTTCTTCTTGGGAATATTGAGAAATAGCTTTGGGAGTAAAACCAATAGTGTCATCACCAATCATTGGTGCAATATGTACCTCCTCTAGGCAATAAGAACAATCAGGATGAACAGAACCCAAGTGAGCATGAAAACGGGGTTCCCATTTAGCAAAATCGCTAAATTTAATCAAACGTTGACATTTTATATGTGAACCAATCTCAGTGTCCAGTTGTAGCATTTTTTGCATCAACATGTTTTGAGAAGCTAGTGCATACATACCAGCCATTTTTGTAAAAGTTTCAAACTCTAATGATTAAAATTAGCTAACGGACTGTAAACAGTGTAACGAACTGTGAACAGTGTTTAGCGAATCACACTTTAACGAAGTAAAGTGTGATCAAGTAACGAATTGGAAATAGTTTTGACGAATTAGATGAGTAACGAATTAGATGGTTACCAAACAAGTCAACGAACAAGTCAACTAACGAATTGACTAAGTAAATTACTAAGTGCAAGCTTAGCAAATTAGAAAATTCCGGTAACGAATCACTAAGAGATCTTTAGCGAATTAAATAACAAACCAGCTACAGTTGGTTAACGAATCAACTTATAGAGAATCAGGTTGTTACAACCGTTTGTAACAAACCCTGACACAAAATGACACGTGGCAACGGTTGTTATAACACAACTCCCAAGGTAGACGCGTGTCACACGAATCAGTTAGACACGAATCGGATTAAGTAGCGAATTGGTTAACGAATCAACAAAAATTCAAAACGAATTAGTATAACAAATTAACGAATTTGATAACGAATTGGTGAACAGTATTAACGAATTGACCAAAAGGTCAACGAATCAATAAATCTTCAAATTCGTTTGAAGATCTTCAAATCTTCAAATATAATTTCCAGAAACTGGAAATCATATGAACACAAAACCCAGACTCAAATCTGTAATAATACTTTGTTTCTAAACCAAATCGCTCAACTAAACATCCAAAATACTCGCAAACCAATCGCAAATCCACTTGTATCAATCCCGTAACACAATTACCCTTAACACACATCCAATTTGACCTCAAACAATCCCCTGTTTCTTGGCCAAACTCAGATCTAACCAAACAATCCAAACATAATCAAAACTCCAATTCCAGTCAATCACACCTATCCAATATCTTAACAACTTCAAATCCAATCCAATTAAGCCATAATCAAACTAAATCAAGCTTAAATTGAATCAAATTCAAACTGTATTCAAACTTATACCAAACTCAACAATAATAAACTTAATAATATCTATAATCTGTCAATTCAAGCGTAAACAAGAGCATCGAAAGCTCTGATACCACTTGTTTGGACCTCTTGATTAACACTTAATAATAAACAGATCTCAGATCTGTATGTATACGATTAATTCTTAACTCGGATCTAGCTCATAGTTACGTTTGATTGTATGTTATATATATGTGTATATATATTAAGTAGTAGTAGTATGTGTATGTATGTATAATATAAGATGAAGATCGAGAGAGATTGGACAGGGTTTCGTTAATTAAATCTCTAAAACTTCTATTAGTTGTGAAAAGGGTTCACATATAAATAGACGATGGGGTTAGTTCGTTAACATCCCCTAATGAACTGACACCCAATTCGTTACATACGTTACATAAACATTTACTTAACGAATCACCCCCTGATTCGTTAAACATCCTTAACGAATCAGGAGGGACGAATCACCCCCTGATTCGTTAAACATCCTTAACGAATCAGGAGGGATAATATCTTAAGTCTTAGTTCGCTAAACATCCTTAGCGAACTAGACAATATATTAACGAACTAATTTAGATACTTTAATAATTTATTACATAAATAAAACGACAATTACATTAACGATCAATACAAAGACTCGAGACGCAAAACCTTGTACTAACACAAAATCTCATGTTTTCCAACGTGCCATCTGGAATCTCGTCTGGTACAGGAATATGAGTGGCCTTGTCTGTGGCAGGCCACATGACATTAACCATTGTTTTCCCTGTATTTGGATCATGGACTCCCTTTGCCTTTTTCAGAAATGACTCAGCAGTTTTCATATCAGGGAAACCTCTGTCGACTTGTCTTCTCAGAAAGTTCCAGAAATCAATAACGCGTTTATCATTCGTTGGATTGGTGAATGGAGCATTAATCAGGTCACTAAGATCCACTTTGGTCCAGGAACCAAAGTCTTTCATCTTCTTGTAATATTCAGTTGTTCCTGACTTCCTCTTTACCCACCACATATTCTTATCCGCATCAAAACCCCATGATAGAACTCCCGATTGATCACCGTATTTATCAGAGAAACCCTTTTGAAAAGTAACAACGAACCTATCTGAATGATTAGATGATTCAACATTCTGATTCGAGTTCTTCATCACTAGCAGTTTCTTCTTCCCCTTTTCAAGCAAATTATTCTTAATTCTGTCTGATTTCTCCTTGGAGATGTGGGGGGGGGGGGGGCATCCATGTACTGTTGCAGTGATTCCGACTAATTAATATTGTCAACAGGGCGAGCAGTAGAACTACCACCTTGACTCTCGTTGGGCATTTTGGAGGCTACGTCATCATTGCCTTTAAACTCATCTCCAAACTTTTGAAACAACTTCTGTTGGAGGTTAAGATAAAAAGCCGTTAATTCTCCCATGTTGGACTGTAGTTCTTTGATCTTGGTATCTTTATCAGAGTTGCCTGCTTCCAACTCTTGAATAAGAACATCTTTGACTACCGAATCTTGTTCGAGTTCAAAGACTCGACGTTGTAATGCATGAATGTCAACAGGAGCATCTTCAAGAACCACTCCTTTACCTTTATTCCGAAGATAAGATTCTTGCATGGCCAGAATTTGGGCAATCTTGTCTGAACTCGACTGACCTTGAGCATCTGGACCAGATGAACCGGAGGGAATATCTGTAGTGTCGGTGTGTGGAATATTTGTCTCAAAATCAAATTCACTAACAAAGTCACTAGTCAACAGATCATGAAATGATGGCTCAGCAGTAAATGTGTCTTGTTCAACTTGTATTTCTGGGGCAGGTGGCTCAGGTTGAGCAGGTTAAGGGCTAATTGTTGCATCTATGGTTGGTTTAGTGGTTGTTTCAGATTCACTTATCAGCACGACAGGCCTCTGATCTTTCTTTCTTCGTTTACGTGGACCGAGGTCTGCGGCTGGATCCTCAGCTATGTTTTCTTCACTGATTTCAGCAACAGTCTGAGGAGGCTTCAGAGCAGTTGACTGTAACAGAGCTTTTACAGCTTCCAAAGCACTTAAAGTCTCAGTACTTGAGGAGGTATCTGACTGACGGTGTTCAGTCTCATCTTCTTCATCATCTGAAATCTCAAAAGTTGCAACACGTGGTTGAACTGTTGCCGCGTGTTAATCAGCAACCTGAGCAAAAACAGGCTCAGCTTCTGTCTCAGCAAATCGTCCAAATTTTACCAGAGCATGAAGGCCCTTATAAACAATTTTGGAGCCTTTCCTATTTTTTTTCATTAACCCAAAGGTATTAGGTGTCACACCCTCAAAATCCACTAACGGAGTTTTACCTTCAGAGGGTGTGAAATAACAGGATCGGAATCATCAGTTATAATCAAACCATAAAAACGTTTAAATGAAAATCAGTGCGGAAGCGTAAAACCATAGAGAACAATGTTACGTCACGCAGGACGATTTAAAACCAATGATAACAGTTAAAAGTAAGTTTGCATGGTTAAAAGTTTTTCAAGCAATGCATGTTCCTAAACCGCGCGCCCGCCTCGGCTACCTGAGAATAACATACTAAAAGTGTCAACACAAGGTTGGTGAGTTCACAAGTTTAAATAAAAATAAAGCGTTCAGCGTTTGCGTTCAGCGTTGTGCGTTACAGCGTTACAGCGTTTTGCGTTACAGCGTTTTGCGTTACAGATAGTATTATGTCAATTATATATCAATAAGTAGCTAGTCTATACAGCAAGTATTACTAAGTGTTCGACACCGAAGCTGACTCGTTTAATAAGTGCCTTGTCACCAGGTCCTCCAGACCATGGTACGTGTTAGCCAAAATTACACCCGCTCGACCTCCAGTCGAGTTTAGCGTTGGGTGGGGTTTGTCAAACCCAGTAGTACTACTCAACAGTGACTCGCTATTCAAAATATTAACCGGTTCGATGTGTAGGACTTCAAATGTTTCGTTTGCCACTTAGCCTTTACAAGTGATATATAATTTATAACAAAATCTTAAATGCGTTGTGGAGTATGTTATCTCCCCCAAGTGAAAAGCGTTTGAAAACAGTTTAAAGAGGGGAAAGTGAAACTCACTGTTTGCGAAGAATTTCCCAAATTAAATCACCAAGATGCGCGTCACCGAAAAACTCTCTCTAGCGTTCTAAAACAATAAAGAGATTTTTCTAAGTGTCGGAATATTATCGAGTCTCTAGACCCGGCACATAATACCTATGCACATAACATGTTTCGTGTTTCGTTTGTGAAACATGTGTGACTTTAACAAGTGTTTTTGTGACACATTACATGTGTAAGCAATCATATACGTGTCATGTATTCATAAAGTACATCACTATCAATTATTCCCCGTAAGGGCATTTTGGTCAACAAATAACAATTAACTAGCCATTATTCCCCATGAGGGCAATTTGGTCAAATCATGGCAATCAATTAGCAATTATTCCCCGCAAGGGTATTTTGGTCAAAACAAAACAATTATATAGCAAGTATCATGTTTCATGCATTTTTACACAACTCAGCAGCTAGTTTCACCGAGACAGAAATCCTACTAGAAAGATTGTACTATTTCACTGATCATAGCATCTCAATTAATTTACCAAAAATCATCACAGAAGCACATATGTCTTAGGTTTCCAGAACATATTTAATTATATTTTTATTCCTCATAGTTTTCTCACAATCATCAAATCATTACAGCAAACTCATAACAGTCAAATTCATGCGCAACAGAATGTTATTTACAATTCCCGTTAAACGAAAAATTCAATAAATGCAAGACCACTTGGGTTAGGTTTCTAACTAAATAAGTCAACTTCCAGAAGTTGAACCAACCCAAATGGTCTCGTAGTTCATGAGATATAACATTTACAAAACAACCTAACAGCAGGTCTAACAGCTCAGCTTTGCACAACGTTTTTGTAAAATCATAAAAGTTAACTTCTACTTGTCCAAAAATTACAAATTTATACTTTATAGAAACTAGACTCAACCTAGTTTACTGTAGTACCAATAATCTCAACCAAATTTCCCGTTTACACTTCGTTACAGTCACTTAAACATCATATACACATTCTGTCCAGAAACTGTTTGCATCCAAACTCAACATAATAACAATCTATGAACTATCATGCATTCATATAACCCTCTAGACTCCACAAACACCATCCATGCACATCAATTACCCATTACATACATGATTAGGGTTTTTGTTTGAACTCAAATCATAGACACAACAATCAACATGTAACAACATCCAAACTAGTTATCAAATCATCAATTAATCAACAACAATTATATTAACTACATATACATATAGAATCGGCAGCTAGGGTTTACAATTAACCCAACAAACATCAAAATCAAGTAATGAGAATGTATAGGATAATCAAGTATACCTTCCTAGCACCTAATTCTTCAATCAAAGCTTGAAATTGATGGTGTATTTGTGTGTGTATGTCGACGGCAGCCAAGGGTGCAAAGGGAATGGGGGCTGATCGGTTTTGAGTGGGGAAAGAAAAGAATAGTTAGGGTTTAGTTAATGATGTATTTATAAACATAACATGTTACATTCAAGTCCCTCCACTTCTAAGTATTACTTTTCTAGCCTAACTAACTTGTTTACATATTGAGTTAACGTTTATAATCATGTTATCACATAACACATAAGTCTAACACATAATTATCACATAATTACTGTTTTGACGTTTTTCGTTTATTCATCAATCGTTTGCGTCAACTCGTTTGTGTTTCAGTGCAATTCCCGAAAGACTACACATGTAGTAAATGTTAAGCGTCATTTAAACCCTAGTTTAAATGTAATGAAGTGTGCGTTATAGATTCAATGATCTTTAGTTTGAATTGACGGAGTTGAGTTAACGGAGTTAACCTGAAATTGACGATTGTCACATCATTCCCATGTTAAAGAATTTTCGTCCCGAAAATTTGAGTCAATTCGTGATGAGTGTCTGAAAAAGTAAGAAAAGTTTTCAGTTTGTCATATCATCCCCTAGTAGAAAGAAATTTCGTCCCGAAATTAATTCATACCTCCGGTGATGTCTGACGGTTTGCCGGGTTTCGCGGTTTTCTGTGTTTGGTTAGCCCTTCAAAAAGGTGAGGATACTTTTTCATCATTTGATCCTCGCGTTCCCACGTCAACTCCGGTCCACGTCTCGAGTTCCAACGAACCTTAACGATTGGAATTTTGCTGTGCTTGAGCGTTTTGGTTTCCCAATCCAAAACTTCGACTGGTTCTTCAATGAAGCGTAGCTGTTCATCAACTTGCAGTTCCTCCAAAGGGACTACTTGGGTTTCATCAGACAGGCATTTCTTCAAATTGGACACGTGGAATACATTGTGTACGCCACTGAGTTCCGTTGGCAGGTCCAGTCGGTACGACACCGGACCAATGCGCTCAGTTATCCGGTACGGACTAACATATCGTGGGTTGAGTTTGTTTCGCTTCCCAAAGCGAACCACACCTTTCCAAGGTGAGACTTTGAGTAACACTCGATCGTTTACTTGAAATTCGAGAGGTTTTCGGCGCTTGTCGGCGTAACTCTTTTGGCGATCTCGTGCTGCTGCCATGCGATTTCGGATTTGTACAATCTTTTCCGAAGTTTTGAGTACCAGTTCTGGACCAGTGATTTGGCTGTCACCCACCTCTGCCCAGCTGAGTGGTGATCGACACTTCCGTCCATACAGCGCTTCAAACGGCGCTGCTTTAATACTTGCGTGGTAGCTGTTATTATACGAAAACTCTACCAAAGGTAAGTGAGGTTCCCAACTTTTTTCGAAATCCAATACGCAGGCACGCAACATATCCTCCAGGGTCTGAATAGTTCGTTCACTTTGCCCATCCATCTGAGGATGGTATGCTGTGCTCATATCAAGACGGGTGCCTAGTGCGCTTCGCAGCGACTTCCAAAAGTGCGAAGTGAAACGAGAATCTCGATCGGAAATGATCGAGACAGGCACTCCGTGTCTAGATACCACTTCTTTCATGTAAGCACGAGTTAGTCTTTCCATTTTGTCCGATTCCTTAATCGCTAAGAAGTGTGCAGACTTAGTCAACCGGTCAACGATCACCCAGATGGTATCGCATCCCGTCGGTGTCTTTGGTAAACCCGTGATAAAATCCATTGAGATGTGTTCCCATTTCCACATTGGGAGTTCCGGTTGTTGTAGTAGACCAGATGGTTTCTGGTATTCTATCTTGACTCTGGCACAAGTCAAGCATTTGCTCACGTAGGTGGCAATGTCGGCTTTCATGTTCGGCCACCAGTAAAGTGCCTTTAAATCATGATACATTTTATCTGAGCCAGGGTGGATAGAATATCGGGATTTGTGAGCTTCGTCCATCACTAGAGTTCTCAACTCTCCGTACCGTGGAACCCAAATCCGGTTCTCAAAATATCGGACCCCGTCCGATCTGGTTTCAAGTTGCTTGTTCATGCCTCGCATGAGTTCCGATGGAAGATTGTCATCTTTCAAAGCTTCATGTTGCGCATCGCGAATCTGATCAGGTAAGCTGGCATGAATCGTGAGTTGCAATGCTCTCACTCGTCTGGGTTTATCTGTTTCTTTTCTGCTGAGGGCGTCGGCCACTACATTGGCCTTGCCAGGGTGGTACTTGATGGCACAATCGTAATCTTTGAGCAGCTCGACCCAACGGCGCTGTCGCATGTTCAGCTCCTTCTGATCGTAGATATGTTGGAGACTCTTGTGGTCGGTGTAAATGGTAAACTTGGTACCGTACAAGTAACGCCTCCATATCTTAAGAGCAAACACCACAGCTCCAAGTTCCAAATCATGGGTCGTGTAGTTCTTCTCGTGAACCCGTAGTTGTCGGGAGGCGTAGGCTATAACCTTCTCGAGTTGCATAAGCACACAACCGAGACCTTGTATAGATGCGTCACAGTGTACCTCAAAATTTTCCGTTCCCTCGGGGAGGGCTAGAATAGGGGCGCTACAAAGTTTGGTTTTCAACAGTTGAAAAGCGGATTCTTGCGCGTCACCCCAGTTGTACTTAGTGCCTTTGTGAGTCAAAGCGGTGAGGGGTTGAGCAATCTTCGAAAATCCCTCGATGAAACGCCGGTAGTAACCGGCCAGTCCCAGGAATTGCCGCACCTCAGTCGGAGTCTTAGGTGCTTCCCAGTTTTTGATGGCCTCTACCTTACCGGGATCGACATGGATACCATTCTCGTTGATCACATGTCCTAAAAAGTGAACCTCGCGAAGCCAAAATTTACATTTCGAGAGTTTAGCATACAGTTGTTCCTTCTTCAGCAATTCCAGAATTACCCTTAAGTGCTCTTCGTGGTCAGCCTCGTTCTTGGAGTAGACGAGAATATCATCAATGAAAACAATCACAAACTTGTCGAGGTACGCCTTGCATACTCGATTCATGAGATCCATAAATACGGCTGGTGCGTTTGTTAGGCCAAAAGGCATAACCGAAAACTCGTAGTGACCATACCATGTTCTGAAAGCCGTCTTTGAGATATCTTCTTCGCGCACTCTCAGTTGGTGGTAACCGGATCGCAGATCGATCTTCGAGTAGTAACTCGATCCTTGAAGCTGGTCAAACAAATCATCTATTCGGGGTAAAGGATAACGGTTCTTGACCGTCACCTTGTTCAACTCCCGGTAGTCGATGCACATGCGGAAAGTCCCGTCCTTCTTTCGGACAAACAAGACAGGGGCTCCCCATGGCGATGAGCTAGGTCGGATAAAACCCTTATCCAACAAATCTTGCAACTGAGTGGACAACTCCTGAAGTTCCGCCGGTGCGAGCCGATACGGGGCTCGTGCTATGGGTGCTGCACCAGGTGTCAACTCGATTTGGAATTCGACTTGACGAATAGGAGGGAGTCCAGGCAAATCCTCCGGGAAAACTCCCGGGAAGTCTCGCACCACAGGTATATCTCCAATTCGTTTCTCCTCCGCGGGTTTCTCAATGATCTGCGCCAAAACTGCCGGATGACCCTTTCGTAGGTACTTCTGCGCCTTCATAAGGGAAATGACGCTGGTGGTCATGCCGCTTCTCTCACCTTGGACCGAAATGATCTCGTCGGAAGGGGTAGAAATGTGAACTATCTTGTCGTGACATATAATCTCCGCTCGGTTCTCGGATAACCAGTCCATGCCAACAACGACATCGAAACTACTAAGCGTAAAAGGAATAAGGTCGATGTCAAAGACATGACCTGACAGTTTTAACTTGCATCCCACAAGTACATGAGTCGTTACTATAGTCTTACCGTCAGCTAATTCAACAGGAAACTTAGCATCTAACGGAGTTGGAGTTAAGTCTAAGAGTTGACTAAAGGCTTTCGACACAAAACTCCCATCAGCTCAAGTGTCAAACAATACAGAAGCAAAACAATCGTTTACAGGGAACTTACCAGTCACCACGTGCGGATTATTGCGGGCTTGACCCGACCCAATAACAAAAGCTCTTCCCTTGCCATTGCTTCCACCATTACTGCCACTTCCATTACCCCCATTGTTGTCGTTCTGTTTCAGCTTGGGACAATCTTTCCTGAAATGACCTTCCTGCCCACATTCGTAACATCCCTTCGTCGTCATTGGTGGTTTAGGAGCACCCTTTGCCGCAAGGTCTCCTCTACATTCTTTCGCCTGGTGACCCATCTTTCCGCATCTCTGACACTTGACACGGTTACACGGGCCAACATGATGATAGTTGCACCTATTGCACTTCGGATATTTCCCAGCATATCCGCTCGAACCCTGCCCGCTACCGTTGTTATTGTTGTTGTGACTTTGATTGTTAAAGCTCCGAGTGAATTCGGGCTTACGGTAGTGTTGTTGCGGTGGGAGGTTCGAGGATGAAGATCTGGCGTTGTCAAACTTCCTATTTCCACTGCTCGGGTTGCTGTTGCTGGTGTTGTCGTTACTCGGGTTGTCACGGGCCTTAGTGGTCGAACCCCTAGGTGGTAACGCACCTTGGGTCACAGCCTGATCCGTCAGTTTGTGAGCTAAACGGATCGCTTGTTGAATCGTGGCTGGTCTGGAAGACGTCACCATGCCCTGAATCTGCGGTGCTAACCCATCAATGTACATTTCGATCCTCTTACTCGACGGATCCACCATCCGCGGACACATCACAGCCAACTCGTGAGAACGAGTAGTGTAGGCTTCAATTTCTGAGCCCACCATCTTCAGCGACCAAAATTCTGACTCTAACTTCGAAATCTCTTCTCTCGGATAGTACTCCTCTCGCATCATGTTCTTGAACTCCTCCCAGTTCATCGCGTTAGCCAGTTCCAATCCAAGAATTTGCACATCTGCACATCGTCTGGGGACACCTCTGAGTGTGCCTCTGGCTCAGCCGGTTCTTCCTCCGGTTCTCCTTCGGGTTCCTCCTCGGGATCTTCCTCGGGATCCTCCTCAGGCTCCTCTTCGGGATCTTCTTCAGGTTCCTCTTCAAGCTTTACCTCAGGTTCGGCTGCGTTCTGAGCAAGTTGCATTTGTAAGACATCACAACGCTCTCGAGCTATCTCGGTTCGGGTCCTTGCTACTTGGAGTTGCTCTTGCAAGTCTATCATCTCGGCTTGCATCTTCCTCATAATCTTCATCTGTTGATCACTAGCTTCTTGCATTTCCTTCGTTGCCGCTGCCATGCGGGCAATCTCCTCCTTAGTCTCGGTTCCGTCTTTTAACAGTCCGGAAACGTTCGCTCTCGTATAGCGCATGTAACCCACGTCACGCTCCAAGCATGAAACAACAGCTGCGAGAACTCGCTCTACAGGTTCGGTTATGGGTGGTAGGGTGTTGGGATAAGCAGGGTGGTTCGGGTGAGGTAACGGGGGAACTTGTTCGCGATAGACCATACGTCTGATCATGTTAGGGTACCAATCCCAGCTAACGTCGTTTTCGTATATGCCTCCGGATAGGCGGTACCTCTTCGGTGCGGGAGCTTCGAGTTCCGGGACTACACGGGGGTGGCGATGTGGTAGGTAACTGCGGTTCCTTCCCGTGAGCATGCGTCATCGAATCGGATGATGATGAGGGTGGCGTCAACATTCCTACAGGTAAGCCGTGTATGCGCGCGCGTATGAGTGAAAGAGGTAAAGAGATAAGATTTCAAGACTACACAACCCTATGCAGTGCGTATCATTATAACTAATGGGTCGTCGCGGTTATAGTCTAGTATGCATGCAGCTTCTAGTTCGCTATAACCAATGGCTCTGATACCAATCTGTCACACCCTCAAAATCCACTAACGGAGTTTTACCGTCAGAGGGTGTGAACTAACAGGATCGGAATCATCAGTTATAATCAAACCATAAAAACGTTTAAATGAAAATCAGTGCGGAAGCGTAAAACCATAGAGAACAATGTTACGTCACGCAGGACGATTTAAAACCAATGATAACAGTTAAAAGTAAGTTTGCATGGTTAAAAGTTTTTCAAGCAATGCATGTTCCTAAACCGCGCGCCCGCCTCGGCTACCTGAGAATAACATACTATAAGTGTCAACACAAGGTTGGTGAGTTCACAAGTTTAAATAAAAATAAAGCGTTCAGCGTTTGCGTTCAGCGTTGTGCGTTACAGCGTTACAACGTTTTGCGTTACAGCGTTTTGCGTTACAGCGTTTTGCGTTACAGATAGTGTTATGTCAATTATATATCGATAGGTAGCTAGTCTATACAACAAGTATTACTAAGTGTTCGACACCGAAGCTGACTCGTTTAATAAGTGCCTTGTCACCAGGTCCTCCAGACCATGGTACGTGTTAGCCAAAATTACACCCGCTCGACCTCCAGTCGAGTTTAGCGTTGGGTGGGGTTTGTCAAACCCAGTAGTACTACTCAACAGTGACTCGCTATTCAAAATATTAACCGGTTCGATGTGTAGGACTTCAAATGTTTCGTTTGCCACTTAGCCTTTACAAGTGATATATAATTTATAACAAAATCTTAAATGCGTTGTGGAGTATGTTATCTCCCCCAAGTGAAAAGCGTTTGAAAACAGTTTAAAGAGGGGAAAGTGAAACTCACTGTTTGCGAAGAATTTCCCAAATTAAATCACCAAGATGCGCGTCACCGAAAAACTCTCTCTAGCGTTCTAAAACAATAAAGAGATTTTTCTAAGTGTCGGAATATTATCGAGTCTCTAGACCCGGCACATAATACCTATGCACATAACATGTTTCGTGTTTCGTTTGTGAATCATGTGTGACTTTAACAAGTGTTTTTGTGACACATTACATGTGTAAGCAATCATATACGTGTCATGTATTCATAAAGTACATCACTATCAATTATTCCCCGTAAGGGCATTTTGGTCAACAAATAACAATTAACTAGCCATTATTCCCCATAAGGGCAATTTGGTCAAATCATGGCAATCAATTAGCAATTATTCCCCGCAAGGGTATTTTGGTCAAAACAAAACAATTATATAGCAAGTATCATGTTTCATGCATTTTTACACAACTCAGCAGCTAGTTTCACCGAGACAGAAATCCTACTAGAAAGATTGTACTATTTCACCGATCATAGCATCTCAATTAATTTACCAAAAATCATCACAGAAGCACATATGTCTTAGGTTTCCAGAACATATTTAATTATATTTTTATTCCACATAGTTTTCTCACAATCATCAAATCATTACAGCAAACTCATAACAGTCAAATTCATGCGCAACAGAATGTTATTTACAATTCCCGTTAAACAAAAAATTCAATAAATGCAAGACCACTTGGGTTAGGTTTCTAACTAAATAAGTCAACTTCCAGAAGTTGAACCAACCCAATTGGTCTCGTAGTTCATGAGATATAACATTTACAAAACAACCTAACAGCAGGTCTAACAGCTCAGCTTTGCACAACGTTTTTGTAAAATCATAAAAGTTAACTTCTACTTGTCCAAAAATTACAAATTTATACTTTATAGAAACTAGACTCAACATAGTTTACTGTAGTACCAATAATCTCAACCAATTTTCACGTTTACACTTTGTTACAGTCACTTAAACATCATATACACATTCTGTCCAGAAACTGTTTGCATCCAAACTCAACATAATAACAATCTATGAACTATCATGTATTCATATAACCCTCTAGACTCCACAAACACCATCCATGCACATCAATTACCCATTACATACATGATTAGGGTTTTTGTTTGAACTCAAATCATAGACACAACAATCAACATGTAACAACATCCAAACTAGTTATCAAATCATCAATTAATCAACAACAATCATATTAACTACATATACATATAGAATCGGCAGCTAGGGTTTACAATTAACCCAACAAACATCAAAATCAAGTAATGAGAATGTATAGGATAATCAAGTATACCTTCCTAGCACCTAATTCTTCAATCAAAGCTTGAAATTGATGGTGTATTTGTGTGTGTATGTCGACGGCAGCCAAGGGAGCAAAGGGAATGGGGGTGATCGGTTTTGAGTGGGGAAAGAAAAGAATAGTTAGGGTTTAGTTAATGATGTATTTATAAACATAACATGTTACATTCAAGTCCCTCCACTTCTAAGTATTACTTTTCTAGCCTAACTAACTTGTTTACATCTTGAGTTAACGTTTATAATCATGTTATCACATAACACATAAGTCTAACACATAATTATCACATAATTACTGTTTTGACATTTTTCGTTTATTTATCAATCGTTTGCGTCAACTCGTTTGTGTTTCAGTGCAATTCCCAAAAGACTACACATGTAGTAAATGTTAAGCGTCATTTAAACCCTAGTTTAAATGTAATGAAGTGTGCGTTATAGATTCAATGATCTTTAGTTTGAATTGACGGAGTTGAGTTAACGGAGTTAACCTGAAATTGACGATTGTCACATTAGGTCCCATTGACTTCATATCCAGTGTATCAACAAACTTAACAAGATCTGTGTAGTGAGAGTCAAAGATCATCTGTAGGAATCTTGGATACATGAGGAACATCTCCTTCTTTTTCCCTTTCAGATTGCTCATCATTTCATTTAAAACGATCTTCTTCCCTTTCAGCTGTTTCTGCACCAAACATATAAAGTTAGATAATTATATGGATTAACTCGATAGTATAGAAAAAAATCAGGACAAAAATAAAATAAAATTGGTCCGTAAGATTGAAACAGGCCCAAAGAGAATTCATAGGAGAGCCCAAAAATGAATTAGATGGCCCAAGCACACAGCACAACAAAGGTTTGGGTCCAATCAGCGAGAGTTAAGCCCAATTGAAGAGATCTCGGTCAAAAGGGTGAGTTCTCGGTCAACGACAGTTATCATTGAACCGAGAACGAGGGTTCTCAGCCAAGACTTGACCGAGAACGTAAGTTTTCTGTCAAAATAGGGGGTTCTCGGTCAACGAAAGTCAACCGAGAACTCTTTGACAGCTGGGGACAGAGAACCCCTTGGGTTCCACCTTTGAAAACGTGTAATCATCTTCAACCCACCGAGATCTCTACAAAACCTCCATTAAACCTACAATTAGTCAAAATAGTCAACCGAAAACACATGATTAACGCCTAAAATATCCATCAAAACCCTTAGATACTCATGAATCCACTGTTAATTCATCAAGTTATTCATGAAATCAGTTCATGGCAATCATCAGATAACCCTCTGTCTGTATATAGATCTCGTAAGACCTTGTCCAATACCTGTTAATCAATTAAGAACACTCCGAATGATGGTTAGTGAAGAAGATTTAGATTTCGGTTAAGAAGCTTGAGAGAGATGAAGGTTTGAATTTGTCTTTGTGAAGATAATGAAAGTGGTAAAAAAACAATAATACCACTTATATTATAACAGAAACGGGCCTAGAACACAAAATGGGCTCAAAAAATGAATGGCCCAAGTAAAGAATGTCCAAGCAAGCAAATGACCCAAAAATTTTCAAAGCCCAATTTTTTAAAAATAAGCTCGGTTTAAACATACGTTTCGAGAAGAGTAATTTCGAGCAAAAACAAAACAAAAATTAAACACGACAAAAACGAAATAAGGTTAACCAAGAACAAAAGACAGAATAAATATTCACAATAACTCCCTTGAGTTTATAAAGTCGGGATAAAATTTCAGTTTTAGTAATAACGCCGCCCTATTATTGAAAAGATCCGAACATGGAATCATATCGTTTAAGAGGATGTCACAAGGATTCATGATCAACGTTATTATGGCATAAAGAGACAGGTTGAAAGCAGGTATAACATACTTAGCATGATTTTAATTGCATCAGTGATATGATTAAGGTTCAGTTCGGCATATAGCTTAGATGGACATCACTTATGGACCTATGATACCTCCTATCTCTTCTCAAAGCGTATTTGGCTTTCCCCAGATCACCCCAATTCGACTCCAACCCCCTAGTGCTTGATCAAAAGATTTTATATTTAACGCAAATTTTAGGCTTTAAGGTTGAACGTTGGACTTAGTGCCAGTAAACTGACAAGCCTTTCATTCGAGACATGACAGGACTTACTTGTGTGCCCCCATCTCTGTAGTTCTAGTTTAACCCTTTAAGCCTCTCAAAATAATTTTAATGGATTATAATAAACTCAAATAACTCTTAAGCAATTTTTTTTAATAATAATAATAATAGCATAACGATACAATATTTTTGGTGATCAAGACACTAACGGGCTCGTGTATGACTGGGTAATTGCTTTTCTGCCTATCATTCGGAAAGATGTATCTGGAGACATGCACATGTCTTCAAAATGATTCTACACATTATGTTTAGCAAATTTAGTTTATATCACTTCAACTTTTACGCATAATGGAAAGCTACCATACAATATCAATGACTGTTCTAGAGCCTTTTAAGCTTAATAACTTCACCCGTTAGGCACACAAAAACAATTTATCTATCACTTTCCAAAGGTTGGATCAATTTTCATTTGAGTATATTTTGAATCTTCCAAGAAAGCTGTTAACTGAATAATTATATCACTTCCCATGGAGTTACATAAAACACGCGTGTTAAGAATTCAGTCACCCCGGTCACTGTTAAGCTTTTAGGTGAATGGCTATCCTGTATGACCACAAGTGGTTAACCGGACCAAACATGTATAACATACATGTCCTCCCAGCTTAGGGTTACCGACATAATTTTAAGTGAAGGAACACAAAACACAACATATATCATAATCGCCCCGGGTGCTTTCAGTCGTTGGGTAAATGGCTATCCTGTGAAACTACAAGTAGAACACCGGACAAACCATATACGAATATATGTCCTTCAATTGAGCAACCGACATAATTTTAAGCGAGAATGAATCTTGAAATTTTTTTTAAATAATAAAACCTACGCACACACACTATTTTTTTGACTTTTTGATTTTTCTCCCCCTAAATTTGTGCAAAGATAACAAATATGTACAATTTATACCCAAAAAGACTCAATCCTCGAAACGAAGCATTTTAAGAAAACCCACAAGCACATTAAATTTTGCTGTTCCGACCGGTTTTGCAAATAAGTTCGTCACATTGTTGTCAGTGTGGACTTGTTCAAGGTGAATTAATTTTCGAACGAAAGAGTCACGAATAAAATGAATTTTGATGTCGATGTGCTTGGTTTTAGAGTGTTGAACTGGATTTTTCACAATGGCAATGGCCGCATCATTATCACAAAAAATATGAGTGTCAAGAAATTCCAAAACGTAATCCAGCAGTTGGTTTACATCCAGATAATTTGAGAGCAGCAAGCAGATGCAGAAACATACTCCGCTTTGGCAGTCGAAGTACACACTGTCTGTTGTTTCTTACACTGCCATGAAATGAGACGGTCTCCTAAGAACTGCCGATCAGCTGACGTGGATTTCCTGTCAATGTCATCTCCACCATAATTGCTATCAGCAAAGGCATAAAGATCACTGATTTTTTGGGATACCAAAGGCCTAACTTTGGTTGTCCTTTCAGATATCTAAAAATATGTTTAACAACAATTAAGTGAGAGAGTTTAGGATTAGCCTGGAACCGAGCACACTGGCAGACTGCAAACAAGATGTCAGGATGACTTGCTGTCAAGTACATCAGAGACCCGATCATCGATCTGTAGTATGTTTGATCTACAGGACTCCCATCAGGATCAGATGAAAGCAGTGGTCTTTCAGCCATGGGGGTGTTGGCACTCTTTGAATCTTGAAACTCGAACTTTACCAGCATATCCACAACGTACTTCCCTTGATGTAGTAAGATTCCTTCTGAGCTTTGGCGAAACTGTAGCCCTAAAAACATTGTCATTTCACCCAACGAACTCATCTCAAACCTCTTCTTCATTACACCCTCAAATTCTGTGCACAACGCAGCGCAGGTAGATCCAAAAGATGATGTCATCAACATAGATCTGGATGAGAATCAAATCTTTTCCAACAGTTTTCCGGAACAAGGTTTGGTCGATGGTTCCACGCTTGTAGCCATGATCAAGAAGATGCGCGGTCAATGTAGCATACCATGCTCGAGGAGCCTGATGTAATCGGTACAATACCTTGTCTAACTTGTAGACGTGATTTGGCTTCTTAGAATCAACAAAACCCGGTGGATGATCAACATAAATCTCCTCCTTGACCTCCCCGTACAGAAACGCGGTCTTAACATCCATCTGATACACTATAAACCCCATGAATGATGCATATGCTAGAAAAATTCTAATGGCCTCAAGTCTAGCCACTAGAGCATAGACTTCAGTGTAATCAAACCCCTCAACCTGACGAAAACCCTGAACTACCAGTCGTGCCTTATTACGAACAATAACCCCGGTGTCATCATTCTTGTTTCTGAAAACCCATCTTGTATCAAGAACTTTCTTTCCTTCCATCAGTTCAACCAATCTCCAGACCTTCAGCTTATCAAACTGATTCAATTCTTCATGCATAGCATCAACCCAACTAGGTTCCTGAAGAGCCATTTCAACATTTTTAGGTTCAATTTGAGAGATGAAACAAGAAAACATGCAACTGTTTATGTGTCCTGTCTGACTTCTGGTGGACACTCCCGCTTCAATGGGACCTATGACATTTTTAATCGTATGATTCTTTTGGATCCTTGATGAAATTAGGTGATCGGAAACATCATTGTTAGGTTGAAGATTTGACACGTTCTCACTAAAATCAGCAAGGGGATTTTTCCAGCCAGATGTTGCCGTACTACGAGAGTACGAAGTACCAGCAACATATTCATCAGGGATGGTATCGGGAAACAGTGTGCTCCCGAAAACCTGACGGATGGAAATCTCCCCCTCAATAGCAGTCGTTCTTCAGACGTGTTTGTCGAGAATTTTGTTTATGAGGAATCCTTGGGCTCAGTACCAGTTGCAGGTGAATCAGTTACCTCGGCGACATCATCATCAATGACTGGAGAAATGTGTGACACTATCTGTGAGTTATCCCTAGCAGCTTCCACAGTGGGACCACATAGAGGTTAAGTGCTGATGACAGGAAACACATTGAATGTTTTGAAAAATTCATTGTAGTCAAATAGCCAATCGGGACCAACACGAGCATCAGTCTCATTTTCTTCCAGCCAACGAACCTCATAGGACGCTAAGATCTGTTTGGTGGACTTGTTGTAGACCCTGTAGGTTGTATTTCCCGCATATCCAACAAAGTAACACTCATCGGCTGCAACCCAAAATTTTGGAGTAGTTTCAAGATTCAGTAAGGTGCACGGACAACCAAAGGCTCTGAAATGTGCAACAGTGGGTTGATGACCGTAAACAATCTCATATGGGGTACTCATCTTGGATTTGTTGATTATCACCCGATTCTGAACATAACAAGCTGTGTTAACAGCTTCTGCCCAAAAGAACAGTGGCAGTTTAGAGTCACACGCATTGTTCTTGCAGCTTCGATAAGAGTTCTGTTTCTTCTTTCAGCCAAACCATTTTGTTGAGGTGTCCGTGGGGCGCTATACTGACGGAGCACCCCCTTTTCTGAACATAAATGATTTAGAGTTGCATTCTTGAACTCTGTTCCATTGTCAGAACGGATTCCCTTCAGCTTTAGATTCAGTTGATTCTCCATGAGGACAATAAACTTCTTGATTAGATCTTTTCACTCTTACTTGACAAGAAAAATACCCATGTAAAACGTGAGTAATCATCAGTAATAACAAGACAATAAGAGCTACGAGACAAACTCAAGACATGAACGGGCCCGAAAAGGTCCATATGAAGTAATTGAAAAACAGACGATATGGTATTAATCAACTTTGGCTTGTGAGATTTTTGATGATGTTTACCCAACGCACAAGCCACACATTTTTCAACAGTTACAAAATCCTTGATTGGTAAACCATGCACTAAATTATTTTTAGAAAGACGATTCAGATTTTTAGTATTAGCATGACCAAGCCGACGATGCCAAATCATTGCATTATGTTCTTACACTTTTGAAAACAAACAGGTTATTTCGTCAGGAACATTTTTGTTCATGTCGATCACATAAGCATTATCTTTTAATTGTGATCGAACAATAATCCAGTCTTCTGGTATAATTATACCAGGTTTCAGAATTTTCAGAATTAAGCACTCCTTTTAGTAAAATGAGTTGAAAAATCTTTGTTACAAATTTGTGATACGCTCAAAAGACTATGCTTCAATTCTGGAACAAAATTAACATTTTCAAACTTTAAAACACCGTTACTTACAGTACCCCTCTAAGTGATCTTTCCTTTCTCTCCTCCCGCAAAAGACACATACCCACCATTAAATGTTTGAATGTTGTGCAACTTGGTAATGTCCCCTGTCATGTGCCTGGAACAACCACTATCAACATACCAAGGTCTGATGATATTCCTCCATAGCTGTTCCTGCACAAAGCGCGAGATTAGTTAGTGTTTAGTACCCAATCCATACATACACTGGGTGACCCTGATTCATCTATAGTTGTTACGGATTGCCATGACATGTCCTTTTGATTATCAAAAATGGAATGAGTAGACATTTTTGCCGAAGATTTAGGCAACCATCTATGTCTGTATGATTTGGAATTATAGGTACGAATGGTTGTCATAATCTCCGGTGTTTTAGATGTAGATGGAGACGAATCAGCTTTCTTCTCCTGTTTTGGTCTAGTCTTAGTGTTCATGTGAGAATTTGAACTTGGAACACCCTTTCTAACCTTTCTATTTGACATGTTGGGTTTGGTCTGATGAGGACTAAACCTGCCAGATTTGTTTCGATTCCAATCATCGTCAAAGGAACTAGCTTGATAATGCCTGAATCCTTGCCTGTACACGTTATGGGGCACATATGGCATATTCCTTTGATAAAATCCGTAGTAAGGAACATACGGACGATGTGGACAATTCCTAGCAATATGACCAGGAGTGCCACAGTTAAAACAAGTTTGACGTTTTATGAAAAAATCATTCTGGGCAACTCCTTGTCTGGACTAGTTGTGTGGACCAGTCTGCTTAAGTTTGCGAGAACTCTTGTTCTCCCTTTTGAACTTATCACCTTGTTTGTTATTAAAGCATCCCTCCTTGACAAATTTAGGTGCAACGTATTTTTTGATGTTTTTGAATTTTTAGAATTTTTAGTTTTATTAAAAATCATATTATTAGAGTTCAAAGTTTCAACCAAATCAACCACACAAGAATCCTTGCTCTTTAAAACAGAGCCCACACAAACAGTCGGAATAACAGAATTCAAAACAGGAAGTTTTAAAGAAACATTAGAAAAAACATTATTATCAAATTCAAAACTAGGGTCGTCATCCTCATCAGTCAACTCCTTCACAATTACTCTTTCTGCACATGAAGTTGATACATTAGAATCGTTCATATTTGAAGTAGACGGACCAGCATTCGCAGAACTGGTTCCATCACCTTTGTCTTGTTTACCATACTTCATATCCTTTATCTTTTCTTCCTGTTCTTTGGTAACAGGGGTAGGGACATAATTGTGGTTGTATGGTGGGGGAACTTGACTGAATCCTATTCCCTCACCTTCATTCTCTTTCCACCATAATTAATTTTCAATCATTGAGTTGACAGCTTTACTAGAGCCATCGAATTTTTTAAAATCAAGTTCGGCCCTTTCAAACTTGCTAGTTAGATTTAAGATTTATAACTTGGAGGCTTCCAGTTTAGCAGTTAACTCAGCTTTTCTTGTTTAGCATCAAGATGGTGAAAACTTTTTATGCTAAAATCATACTTAAGCCTTTTAATATCCTTGTTCTGGGCCTCTATTTTGTCTAGAAAGCTCTTTTCATTTTTCTTAAGTTTAAAATTTTCTGATTTTATTATCTCCATATCTCTACTTAAACTTTCGTTATGAAGATTAGACATTTCTATTTTCTCACCACAATTTAAAGAACATGGTTGAAAACGTACCCCAGATGAGTCTGGAGAAGTAAATTCCATATACGCAAATTGAAGCTCCTTGACCTTCTCCTCGGCAACATTTTCTTCACCAGTGTCTTCAACATTGGCGAAGTTTGTAGTCTGATTTCCAATGTTAAGTTCAGCCATCTGACCTTCCCAAGAAAACGTTTGAGCAACCATACCTCTTTCACCATTTCCCGAACTACCACCAGCCTCACCTCTAGCATTCCCAACTGGAACCAATGCCCTTTCCGTATTTCCATCCTTAGCTGGGTTAGAACATTCACGAGCAAAATGACCCGGCTCGTGAAAATTGTAGCACCTGAGAGTCTCTTTGTTAAAACCCACCTTTTGTTATTAGGCATGTTCCAATTATTTCTACCTGTCCTTTTAGTAAACTTCTTTAAACGGAAAACTACCATCGCGATTTGCCACGAGATGTCCATTTCTTCAACATCATCGGGATGAATCTATCTAGTTCAGCCACAACCACAGGTTAAACCAGGTCTCTGGCCAGAAAAGCATTATAACAATTCATAAATCCCGCCATTAGAGCTATATTCTCTTGAGTCTCTTTTGGTATGGTGGGAATCTGGCTGAAGTTCTGACTGGGAGTGGTTTTACCAGAGTCATTTGTAGACAGACCAGACTTGGTGAAAAACGCTAGAGCTGGTTTGGGCGAATTGGATGATGATGATTGACCTAGAGTGGATGAGAACATCTGGAAGATTCCCTGAGGTGGTTGTTGAGTAGGCTTGAACAATGAGAAACTATCTTGAGACATAAGAGCACTGTTAGAAGCAACGTTGTATCCAGCAGCACTGTAATAACTAGCATGATTTATTGCCCGCTGTTTATCATCCATATCACAGGCTTTAATAGTGGCTATCATTTAAGTCATACCCATTCTGTTGAGATCCTTAGTCTTTTTAATGACCGCAACATTCATGTCCCAATTTTTTGCAGGGAGTTCACCAACTTGTTAATTTATGAGGTTTGCAGATAAATTCCTGCAGTTCTCATTTCAGTCACAAGAGATATGAACCTTTGAAGTTGGGATTCCAATGTCTCTCCCAAAACATGATTAAACATATTAAACTTTTGTCGCAGCAGATCTTTGTGACTTCTTTTCATATCTTCATTTCCCTCATAAACTTCTATCAGTGCAGCCCACAACTCTTCAGCAGATTGAAGTTCTCTAAACTGAAGGGCAATCTTAGGTGAGAGTGCCATGGTTAGAGTGGAAAGTGCTCTCTCATCTTCCTCAACTTTAGCAAAATCATCATCATCATACTGAGCAACTGGTTTCACAAGAACCTTGTCAGAACCATCCCTTTTATAGGTGATCCTTTGAGGTCCCCTCACAGTGCTTTTCCAAATTTTTGAACCTTTCATCTTGGCGTAGTGTTCAAAACGAAATTTCCATTCAATGAACCCCTCATTGGACAATAAACGGGGTATACGAGTAGCAGTTCCCATGATGGAATCAAGTTCTTGATGAAGTGTCGAGTTGGTTGAATTGTTGCCCTTAGTTAATTGGGCCATTTCAAATTGATTAGTGATTGATTTTAAGTCCAAGTAAAGTTAAGTCCAATTTGTGAGTCTAAGTCCAATGAAAACAGGCCCAAAACAGCTGACTGGGCTGAGAATACGTTCAAACAAGTTGACCGAAAACACCGTCTTTGACCAAGCTTTGACCGAAAACACTGAATGTTGACCGAGATCACTAAACGTTGACCAGTCCCTTGATCGAGAACCCAGATATTGATCAAATCTTGACCGAAAACTGTTGAAAGCCGAGAACTATTTGACCGAGAACAACCAGTGGCCGGAAACAAGAATGATAGAGATCTAAACCAACCGAGATCTCAATTTCTTTGCCGAGAACTCCAATTTTAAGCCGAGAACATCAAGAAAAGGTTTGACCAGTGGATTTAGGCAACAGTTTAATCCCTATTTTAGTGGGATTCAAACTGTTTCCAAAGATAAGTCAATCTTTGGCCAAAATATCTCCCTTTTCTTCTTCTCCGATCACACACTCGCTGGAAAAACACTATGACCACCGTAACAGCTATCCTCGAATCATTGATTTCACAATAACGAGTCTGAAAAAGGTCTAAGGCTCTGATACCAATTGTAAGTCCCGAATCTGGATCACTACAATTATGATATCAATAGAACAAGTATTGGTGCGGAATACCAACACTCGGTGATTCATGAACACGAATAAGCACACGGAGCTAACCCAAGATTGCTTCAAAAAACACGTATATTAAGACTACAACGGGTGCTTAAGCACTTACAAATACACGATCCTCAGAATAACAAGTGAAATAACAACCTTAACCCTATACATGATATGAACTATATATAGGGACGCCAACATGCTGGCCCAAACAAACAAAATCCCACCGAGAACACTAAAGTGTTCTCGGTTTACATAACAGCCCGTACCCCAAGTCCAATACAAGTAAACTAAGTACAAACCACCTAAACTAGGCCCAACAATACCATAACCCGATGTAAGTATTACCCCTTCGATAGTGAAATATGCGTTTAACCGCCACTATATGAGTCACTTGGGGACTCGATTGGTACCTGGAACATAAACAAACAACAAACATAATATCTGGACGAGAAGCAGTTAGATACATTAAAGAATCTATCATAGCTCGGTATAGGGTCGGATCAACAGTATCCTCCAATTCGCCCAGTGACAAGTTGTGACCCCTGGGAAGAGGAGTAGAAGAAATGTTTCCGGCAGTTATCTTGAATCAGCTCAAGACATCGTTCACATACTTCGTTTGATGAATGAAAATTCCAGCGTTAGACTGATGAACCTGCAACCCTAGAAAGAAATTCATCTTCCCCATAGAGCTCATCTCGAATTTTGTTTGCATCGATTCCCAAAGTCCTTAGTCCTTACACACCTTGTCGTTTGTTAAGCCTAATATGATGTCGTCGATATAAATCTGGACAAGGAGCAAATCTTCTTCGACAGTCTTGTAGAATAGGGTACAATCCACAGTCCCTAGTTTGAATTCACTATCCGTAAGATGATCAGCAAGCGTGCCGTACCAAGCTCTTGGGGCTTGGTGTAAACCATAAAGAGCCTTGTTTAAACTATAAACATGGTCAGGATAGTCAGGATCTTCAAAACCAGGAGGTTGTTTCCCAAACACCTCTTCATGAAGTTCCTTGTTAAGAAACGCACTCTTAACGTTTATTTGATATACTTTAAAATTTTGAAAGCTGCACAGGCCAAAAATATACGTATAGCTTCCAATATTTCAACAGGAGCATATACTTCGGTGTAATCTACGCCTTCTTGTTGATGAAACCCTTGCATGACCAAACACGATTTGTTCCTTATGAAGACCCCATGATCATCCTTCTTGCATTTAAAGACCCATTTGGTCGTGATAGGCTTCTTAACCCGATCAGGTTTGTCGATGAGATCCCATACACCCAGTCGAGTAAACTGTTGCAATTCTTTATGCATTGATTTTACCCATGACGAATCTTCAAGCGCCATACAAATACATGTTGGTTCCATTTGAGAAAAAGAACAAGTGTATTTTGCAATACTCATGATTCCTGATGAATGTATATCGGCATACGCACACAATATATTAGAATCACTTGGATTAGCAATCTGATGACGTGTCTGACCACCAACATCGAGATCACCAATTATGTTATCCTGAGGATGATGCGTGTGAATCCGAAGTGTCGGATTCTCAGGTACAAAAACGTGATCACTTAACTTAGTCAGATTCTCTTCAGCATCATTAGATGATTCTCCAACCTCAGGTAATTAGAAGCCCTTGGTGTGGAAAACAATTGATCTTCCAAGTAAGCATGCACCAAGTCTTCATCCGGGAGTTCAACTATGGGAGCGAATGAATTAAATAAACTCTCATAATCAAACATCCAATCAGGACACTTGCCAACAGGAGGTGATGTGTAACTTTGGCAGTCAACATGGTACCATTCTTCAATACAACCCAAAGAGAAATTGAAAACTCATTTCTTAGGTGATGCATAGCCCAAGAAGTAACCCTCAATATCCTTCTCCTCAAATTTTATCGCATCACGTCTTGACATTGTGCAAGGACTCCCGAAAGGTTCAATAAACTTAAGTTAGGTTTGCGGATGTTCAGAAGCTCGTAACTCGTCTGTTTTAGCTTCTTAAATGTCAGAACACGATTGAGCGTGTAGCAAGAAGTGTTCACAGCCTCATTCCAGAACTCAACCGGAAGCTTTGAATCTGCAAGCATTGTTCTTGCTACATTAATCGATGTTCGGTTCTTCCATTCAGCCACACCTTTATGTTGTGGTACGTATTGAGCATTATATTCTCGATGAATCCCTTTCTGAATATAGAAAGAGTCCAATATAGTATTTTTTTAACTCCGTACCATTGTCACTCCAAATGTGTCTCACTTTGTGTTTGTAAAGTGATTCGATCTTTGTGATTAAGTTCTGGACAAGAACCGGTGTCTGATCTGTAGAACTCAAAAATAACACCTACGAGTACCTCAGATAAGTATCAGTCACGATTAAACAGTACCAATCTCCAGCAATATTCTCATGATTCACAGGACCAAAAAATCAATATGAAGTTGTTCCAGCGGAGTATCAATGGAATTAAATAACTTCATCGGATGCGACTTCTTCTTCTGTTTACCTTTCTTGCATGCAACACAGTGATCGGTCAAATTGAAATGTTTTAGTGAAACCCCTTCCACTTAGTCATTTTCCACAAGATGATTCATGTTCCTGACATGTATGTGACCCATATGCCTATGCCACACAATTGAGTCTTTCTCAGATTCTGTAGAGACAAAACACTTTTCAACATATATAGAAGTTGATACCTTAGTACTCACATTCAGTACATAAATACCATTCGACCGAGGAGAACGTATAACAACCATGTCTTCTGAAATGACATATATTGGTTTGAGTATTATGCACTCCTTGTTGGTGAACACGATGGTATACTTTTTATCACAAATTTAAGAAACACTCAACAAACTGTGATCCACTTTGTCACAATAATTTACTTTCTCAAACGAATACTACCATTTGACACATCCCCATCTTTCGTAATCATGCCCACAGAATTACCCGCAAACGCTACATAACCCTCTTGTATATTCTTCACATTGGTTAGTAGGTCAATATTTCCGGTGATGTGACGAGAGCATCCACTATCCATGATCTAGTTTTTCACATTATATAGTCTTCAATAAACTTTGTACATACAAGAAACATGATTAGACCAAAAAGGCAGCCCAAGTCTTAGTCCTGGGCGCCTCTTTCATTTCAACAGAAGGTTTAATATTAACAGAATCCAAATGTTGTTTAGCCGCTTGTGAATACGTCACTAGTCTCTTAGACTTTCATCTTAGATATGCGTCCATAATCACATTTGTGTTCTCAGTTTTGCAAATCGGTTTTGTGGAAACAAACAATTTGTGATTTAATATAACTGAAGTTTCATTAACATGAACCACCATGCATGGATTCACATTGTGAACATGATATGGGTCTCGTCAACATGAGACATTGGTCTCTTGAGAATTTATTTAACCACATGAACCTTTTTGGGTTGTTCCTTGGCAACAAAATGAGCATTCTCCATTTTTCGTGTTCCACAATTTCTGACAACGTGCCCATATTCACCACATAAGAAACATGTCCTCATATTAACGAAAACACATTGTGGTTTGATTGTTGATTGTGCAACATTTAGTTGACGAGAATCACTTGAGATTTTCACATGATCTTCATCATCAAACGTCACAACCTTTTGTAAAAATCCAAGTTTGAACAGTTTGAAAAACTTTGTAAAGTGTCGGTTCCAGTAGAACTAACAAACTTTACTGGTTTAGTAGTATTTAGATGTTGTTTAAAACTTGGTTTAAGGATAGGATTGTTCAATGACTTAGATCTTGCGAAAGCTTTCTCAAGATCATGTAAACTAGAGGTCTCGTTTTGAAAGACACTCTCAATCAAGTCAGGTTTGATTAAGTGTAGGGGAATGATTTTCTCATAGAAAACTTTGTTTACCCCCTTTAGTTTAAACACACGACCTGTGTTTAATTTACCAACAAAAGGATTAATGAACCACATTAAATCCTCATCAGAGATTGTGGGTTTCTCTGAATTATTCGGTTTAACTTTTGATTGTTGTTCTTAGAAACATTTAAACGATATACGACTTCCTCAAATTCATGAGGCTCACACAAAATATGATTTGAATATGGAATACTCTTAGCCTTGGGTATAACTTGTGGTTCAAATATATCCCCAATTACAACCTCTTCATCAATATTAACAAACACTTTGGTGTTTTGAGTTTGAGATTTTTGAGGAACCGTTGGTTTAACATGAGAATTTAGTGTAGGTTTTTCCACATTAACTGTTGTTTCAGGTTTAGCAGTCTTACCATTTTCATTCTTATCAGAAAATGGATTATTTGAGTAGTCATTGAAAAACGATAGAGGTACCTCAACAAATCCTAACCCATTCTTTGAACCTTTTTGTTTTCCTGAAACTTCAATAATTTCATTTAAAAGGAAAGATGGCTTTCTAAATTTACCCAACTTGTTCTTTAACTTAAGAATTTTATTCTCAAGCTAGGTTATCTTAGTTCTCGATTTGAGAATCTCTTGGAATTGTTTTTCAATGATGGTTAATTTTCCTAAAAGCTCAGCTTTCGGATCATGATTACTATTAGACAATCCTTCTATTTTGTCCTTTGATTTCTTTTGTAAATCCGATGATTGTCTATAGTTATCTTTCACTGTAGCAAGCTCTTTCAGAAGTGATTCATTTTGAGCTTGAATTAAGTCATATTTTGACTTGAATTCCTCATAAACAACACAAGACACGGTTTCAACCAACTTAACTGAATTAGCTGAAACATTTTCAGACATAGCAGAGACATAAAATAGGACTAACTTTATCAATCTTGGCCATACATGCAGAAGAAGTTGGATGCATGTTGCATGAAATATCAGAATTTGATTCAGTCTCTGATTCGTTCTCTGTAGTCAATCCATCTCCTTGAGCATCTTGAAAGTTTTCAGCTTGTTCAAACATGGCAAGATTAGCTTGATTGCCTTTACCCAACAACATTTGATTCCAATCAACCCCGTCAGCTGTGAACAGTGCTTGTGAACCAGCAGCTTTAGAAGAATCACCCCTAAAGCTTTTTCAGTTGAGTAAGTGTACTTCTTTCTTGATCTTCTTTCTTGATTACGGGTTCCATTGTATTCTTTCTTTGGCTCGTCACACTTTTTGGCAAAGTGACCAAAGTCTTGGAAATTATAGCATCTTACCTAAAATTTGTCAAAACCAACCCTCTTATTTAACGTAGGTAGATCTTTTCCCGTCCTCTGCATGAATTTCTTTACCTTACGAACAATCATTGTCATATTCCTTTTCAAATCCATTAACTCCAAATCATCTAGATCGAAGGGGTCATAGTTTTCATCTGTAAGTTCACTTGTGGCAATTTTTCTGCTCACCAGATTCTCATACGAACTCATGAAAGCACTTAGAAAGGCAAAGTGCTGTTAAGATTCATTCTTGTTCACATTTGGTGGTTGAGTAAAAGCATTACTAGCATTAGTTGATCCACCAGAGTTGTATTTCAACCAAATGCCATTAAACAAACATGTGGCATTTTTTCATTTACTGAAGATGGGATTTCTTGTGAAGTATGAGATAGGAAAGCATTGATTGGAGTAGATGAGCTACTTAATGGTAACAAACCTCCATAAAAAGTTGGATCTTGGTTATCTTTGGATGACTTTTGACACTTCATGTCATACTCTCTTTCTTTTATTTTCTGCATAAACTCCATAGCAGTTAGATCTTCATTTTGAAGAAATTGTTTTCTTTCAGTATAAGAAGAAAGGTTGAATAAGAACTTGGCAAAGCATTCTTGATAGTGTCAGTTTGATCTATTTCAGATAGTTCCATTTTCATCTTGGTCATCTCAGCAATACGAAGATTAAACCTAGTCAACATCTCTTCCACAGTTTTACCCTTTAACAAGCAAAACTTTCTGAACTGAAACTTTAACATAACTTTCTTACTCTCTTGTGTATTACCATGCTTCTCATCTTGATGTGTTGAAACAAAGATGCACATATCTAAATACTTCCCACCTGGTGGAAAATATTATCTGGTAAAGCCATAGTCAAAGGAGAATATGTTTTTGTTTTGATTTTTAACGCCTTTTTCTCATCCTGAGTATAAGCATTAAAATCCTTTGGTTCAAAAACAGTAGTTGCATCACTAATCAATGGAGTAGTATACACATCATGAAAACATCTCTAACAATCAGGATGTACAGATCCTAAATGTGCTCGGAATCTTGGATCCCACTTAGCAAAGTCACTGAATTTCATGAGTCGGGGACATTTAGAATGTGAACCGATTTCAATATTTAAGTGTAACATTTGTTGCATCATCATATTTTGAGATGACAACGCGTAAAATTTAGTCATGTCAAAGATATGATTTAAATGATCAACAAATTTAAGTTTAGGTTAAAAATGTTTAAAATTAAAACTTAAAGGTTTAAATTGAAACTTTTAGTAATGAATGGATGAATGTAGTAATGAATGGTAAACAATATCACGAATGAGGTTATAAGGTTATGGTAACAGATGGTATCATGAATCAGATAATGAATAACAAAATTGTTTTAATGAACAACTATCACGAATGAAGATTCAATGGTAACGAATCATCACACAAATGACCAAACGAATAGCATAACGGATGGCAGAACGGATGGGATTGCTAGAAGAATGTGGTAACGAATCAAGTAATGAATCAGTCTGTCACAAATGATGTTTTCGTAAATAATAAGTTGATCATGAGTAGGAACTTGATAATGAATGAGCTATATTACACGAATGGTCAGTTGTAACAACCTACCGCGTGTCACTAAACGGTTATTGGCTGATAACGAATGGCTGCTACAGTATAACGAACAGATCGTTATATTCTAACGAATGGGTTCTTGTTGGTGCATAATGTCAGTAGTTCAGTATCTCGTGTTTTGTATGTGTCTGTAATTGTGTTAGATTGTGTGTTTTGGTTTTTTAATATTGTTTTACACAAGTTCGCCTGGGATGTAGGCGAACTTGGAGATAAGAGAAGTTATGACAACTTCGCCTAGTATGTTAGGCGAAGTTGTCGAGGTTATATAAACGTCACTTCGGCTTATCTTAAAAGTAAGTTTTTCCGAACGTGTATTGGTGATTATTGATATCACGTGTTGAAGTGTTGCAATACAATCGTGTTTATTAGTATTGTAACGTGTCTTTGTTTATCGGTTCAACGTATTATCTATCTTACGCTCGTATCGTATTTCGTGGGGATTCCGCACCTTCGTGTTACGAGATACTCCTGTGTAGATCTGGCTGGGAACCTACAATTGGTATCAGAGCATTTGCTCATGATTGTGTGGTTCGGGATTATCACACGGGTGTTAAGATCGTTCCGTTCGACTATTCGCGGAACGAGTTTACGTTGAAATACTTAGTTTTTGTGTCTTGCCCATCTCCCACCATCAAATATACCCCAAAACACCTTCGCATACCTCGCAATACATCCAATTAAAACCTGCAAAACCTCGTGTTCATCAGGCGAAGTTGCCGTCATCTCACGTAGGGTTTAAGCGAACTTATAATGTTTAAGCGAAGTTACTGTGAAAGCGAAGTTAAGCCCAAGCGAAGTTAAGCCCAAGCGAAGTTAACCCAAGCGAAGTTATAATAACTCGCTATCTGGTCACTGTTTAAAAAAAAATACTTTCTTTGTATTTCGAGTCGTGTTTCTTCCAACTATGACTTCAATAAACATTACAGAACTGGTAAAAATGGAGGTTGAAGCCGGTTCAGCAACTAAAGCTCCAAAAATGCTTAAGGGTACCGATTTCGTTGCTTGAAAAGATCGGTTTGAACAGTATGTGAAGTATCAAGATGCTAAGATGTGGGTTTGCATTCAAGACGGATACATTCCACCAACATCCTTGTTGGAAGGTCGTGAACAAATTAAGAAGTACAGTAAGATGGAAGAGGAGGAAAAGAAAATGTATGAGGCAGAGAGTAAAGCTCATGCAGCAATAACAATGGCTCTTCCACAAGAGATTCTTCATACCTTCAAGAAGTACAAAACTGCTAGAGAGCTATGGGAAGCACTAGAAAATAGATATGAAGGTAATGTGGGGATACGTGCTTCCAAGAAAAAGCTGCTAAAAACCCAATTCTCTGTATTCAAGTATTTGAAAAATGAATCACTTGACGATATCATCACAAGATATTATCACTTGATGACCGAACTTTGTAATTACTCCATTGAATACAAAGAACAAGAGGTAGTAGAGAAACTTCTTGATGCTCTTCCACCGAAATGGGAAATGTACACTGTTCTGATGAGAGAAGATAAGGACTTCGCCAAGATTGATTTGGAAAAAGCGGTCAATAAGTTACGAAATTTTGAACTTAACATGGTTTGGAAGGAGACACCAACTGATCAGGTTCAGGATCCGGGAATGTATGGTGCGAAAGTCACTCCAAGCTCAAGTTCAAAATCAGAATCCTCTGCCTACTACTCAAAGGGAGAATCAAACTCAACTCGAGATGGTCATGTGATTCTCAATATGGATGGCGACGTATGTTTCGTAGCTGGAGGTAGTAATCCTTCAAAACCTCAAGCTACAACTGGAAATTTCTAGTCAAATGTTCCAAGCTACAACTACTCATAGATGCCCATGAGTGTTAAATCAGCTGAACAACAGTTTGCTCTCTATGCATCCTTCATTGCATCTTATGAGAACTACATCAAAGGTAAAATAGTCGACCCTGCAACTTTGGATGAAGACTATGATCAGATCGATGCTGATGATTTGGAAGAGATGGACCTGCAGTGGCAGATGGCTATGATAGTAAGAAGGGTAAAGAGATTCATGAAGAAAACGGGTAGAAAGTTCGTTGGAGAAAGACCAGGGTTTGATAAATCAAAGGTTCGATGTTATAACTGTCAACAAAATGGTTACTTTTCTAAGGAATGTACAAATGAGAGAGTTGAACGAAGTCAGAATAGGCCTGCACAACAGAATGGGGGAGGTAGTGAGAATAGGGCTATGGTATCTAGACAGAATGGTGGATACAACTAGAATATACAAGTTGAGGAAGTGTTCGAACATGCTAATTTGGTAAACATCGAAACTGGAGGAAGTGAGAGGGAGACGGGAGAAAATCAAGCATATATGGTAGAAGTGAACGATCAGCTCTCTGAGGTAAGTTCTGAACTTCATTGTGTACAATGTGAAAATCTGTCTGAACAATTAAAAACAATAACTGATCAGTTTGTTAGTTTGGACACACAATTTAAAACGTTAAAAGAAGATCATCACTATACTAAAACTAGAGAAAACAGTTACTTTGTAAAAATAAAAGCTAGTGAAAAGGATATCAGAAGTCTTAAAGCCAGTCTAGCTGAAAAAATACAAGTAATTGATCTTAGTTATGAAGTGTTAGAAGAAAAAACCAAACTAATTGCTGAAAAAGATAAATAGATAGCTGATTACCAGGTAAAAGTGGTGGAACTAAACAGAAAAATTGAACAATTTAGAAATTCTTCAGCAATGCTTGATCACATCATAAGTGTTCAACGTTCCCCAGTTAACAAAGGGGGAATTGGATTTTCTGAAGTTCCACCACCGTACAACAATAAATATACTTATAATCCTAGTAATCAGCAATCTGCGAATGTTGAGATTAGTCAGACAGTTCCAATCAAAATTTCTACAAAAGAAACTGAAGTTAATAAGAGCGAGACGAGTAAGTCAGTTTCTAACGTTGCGATCTCTGTCCCTAGCTCTATCTCATCAAATTCGGACAAGTCATCCGAATTGGGTGAGATAAAAGAAGAGGTAGTGTTACTAAAACGTGGGGAGAAATATAAGCCCGATGAAAAGAATTCTTCCCTAAATCCATTTGTCCCACCATATGTTAGACAAACGGGTAGTAATGAAACCTCGACATCTGCAACAACTGTTGAGACGAAAGTTCAAAACAGAAGTTGTTTCAGATGCAATCTAGTAGGACACCTTATTGCTGATTCTCCTCTAAAACAGAGAAGATTTAGAGGTATGAGGCCTCCGAAAACTGAGAATAAAAGGAATGCGAACACACCAAATTTCAGACATTGGACTAATCCAAGATTTCAAAGAAATCGGTCTCATTTTTTTTCCAGTTAACCTTCAAACCAACAATTATAATTCAGTTAATTCACTAAGGTTTGGATGGCCTCATAGCCAGTCCTCTAGAAGGATTCCTTTCAGAACTTACAGAAACCATTCTCAAACTGACTTTGGGCAACCAAAGTACTGGATGCCGGTCAACAGATTTAATCGACCCAAGACCAGTAGGTCTTGGGTCCCCAGATTTTAATCTATTTATTTAATTGTGCAGGAACAGTCAAACAGGGCTGTAAACAATCTGTGGGTTGTTGACAGTGGCTGTTCACGGCACATGACTGGTAACAAGAATTTGTTACGTGACTGGAAATCTGTTCAAGGAGGAAGGGTTAGTTTCGCTGGAGAGAGTGGAGGTATAATCAGTGGTATTAGAACTGTGACAAATGGAAGAATGAAGTTAGAGAAGGTGAATTTTGTGGAAGAGTTGAAGCATAACTTGTTGAGTGTGTCTCAGATTTGTGACAAAGAATACATGGTGCATTTTACTAAAAATGAGGCAATCGTTCTTTATCCTGGTTTCAAGATACCAGAGGCCTGGGTGCTAATGAAAGCTCCAAGAGAAAAGAACACGTATGTGATGGATATGAGGTTAACTGAGATGACAATAGAAGAGTCATGTCTTCTGTCAAAGGCAACTGAGTCGGAGTCAGAGTTATGGCATCAAAGGATGGGACATATACATCTTCGCAAAATGAATTACATTGTCAAGAATGGCTGATACTTGGAGTTCCCTTAGAATTTTAACTTTGAAGATCAATGCTTGTCGTGCAAGAAAGGAAAGCAACACAAAAAACCTCATCACTCCAAGAAGGTTAACTCAATTGTCAGCACCCTAGACCTACTACACATGGATCTCTTTGGTCCTGTGAATGTAAAGAGTCTAGGTGGAACATCATACTGCTTGGTTGTAACAGATGATTACTCTCGATACTCTTGGGTATACTTTCTGAGGGCAAAAGATGAGACAGTTCAGTTGGTAATTAACTTGATTACCAAGGTTGAAAATATTATTGGGAGAAAGGTTAAGTACATCAGGAGTGATAATGGTACAGAGTTCAAGAACTATCAGATGGAGATGTTCTGCTTACAGAAAGGGATAGAACATCAGTACAGCGCCCCGTATACTCCGCAACAAAATGGGGTAGCTGAGAGGAAGAATAGAACGCTAATCGAAGGATCCAGAACCATGCTGGCAGATGCTAAACTTCCCGTGGTGTTCTTGGCTGAAGCTGTTGCCACAGCCTGTTATATCCTTAATCGTGTTTTAACTGTTAAAAGATTAAATAAAACTTGTTATGAACTCATGCATGGTAGAAAGCCAAACATGAATGGTCTCGAACCTTTCGGGTCCCCATGTTCGATATTAAAGACAAACTCAAAATTTGGTGAGAAAGCCGACGAAGGTATTTTAGTCGGATATGTTGTTGGGACTCCCAACAGAAGAGTCTTTAATTTATCGAACAACAAGGTTAAGGTGGTATGTAACACTGACATTACGAGTTACAAATCACCAAGGCCTAGCATGGGACCCACTGAAGCTTTCGACTATGATAAACTATTCAAATCTTTTAATATGCCTTACTTGGATTTAGCAGAAGTTGATGAGAAACTTGCTTCACAGATTCTGTATGACGAGGAGGAAAATATTGTGCAACGTCCGCAATACGATGAAAGTCAACCTACCTCGTCAAGTGCCGTTGATACTCCTGCTGCCTCTACTGAAGAAGAATTCTTCAATCCATTTCACACTCAACATCAATCACACACTGATGAACTCTCTTCAAATTTAGAAAATAATCTGGAAGTCGGTCCTGTACAGACTACTGTAATTCACAAAAATCACCCGTTGGAGAATGTGATAGGTAATCTGTCTGACAGTGTTCAAACTAGAAGAAGTTTGGATGAACACACATGTGTTTACGCAAGCATTAAAGACACGGGTATCATAAACGAATGCTTGTACACCTGCTTCATCAGCCAGATTGAACCGAAGAATTATCAAATGGCTCTAAAAGATAGCTCGTGGGTTGAAGCCATGCAAGAAGAATTAGCACAGTTTGAGAAGACGGAAGTATGGAAATTAGTTGAAAAACCACAGAATGTAAATGCTATCGGTACAAAGTGGGTTTTTAAATGTAAGAGAGATGAGAAAGGGATAATCATACGGAACAAGGCAAGACTGGTAGTAAAAGGGTTTAATCAGCAAGAAGGAATCGACTACAACGAAGTGTTTGCTTCTATGGCAAGATTGGAGGCAATTCGACTATTTCTGGCATTTGCTGCACACAAAGAGATGAAAGTGTTCCAGTTAGATGTGAAAAGTGCATTTCTTAATGGTAAAGTCGAAGAGGTGGTGTATGTTGAACAACCTCCGGGATTCCCTGACCCAGATTTTCCTGATCATGTGTACAAACTGATTAAAGCTTTATATGGGCTACATCAGGCCCCTCGTGCTTGGTACGCAACCTTATTTGATTACTTGCTTGAGAATGGGTTCGAAAGAGGAAAGATCGATAGCACGCTGTTTGTCAAGAGAAAAGGGGGAGATTATCTACTAGTTCAAGTCTATGTGGACGACATCATTTTTGCTGCATCAAAAGTCGCCATGTTTCAGGAATTTGAAGCAGTCATGAAAAAGAGGTTTGAAATGAGCGCCATGGGCGAATTAACTTTCTTTTTGGGATTGTAGGTAGATAAGAAGAAAGATGGGATGTTTATTCATCAAACAAAATATGTCTATGATGTGCTCAAACGTTTCAAGATGGACGATAGCACCCCATTTGATACTCCAGTTTGCGTCAACCACAAACTGGGTGCTGATTCTGACAGTGATGAAGACGTTGATCCCACCCAATATCGAGCAATCATAGGTTCTTTAATGTATCTAACTGCATCTAGACCTGATATTATGTTTGCAGTTTGTCTTTGTGCTCTTTTTCAGGCAAGCCCGAAGGAATCTCACATGAAGGGAGTGAAGAGAATATTGCGGTATCTCAAAGGCAAGCCTAAGTTGAGATTGTGGTACACGAAAGGGGGAGAACTGGATTTGGTAGCTTACACAGATTCTGACTATGGAGGTTGCAATCAGAACAGGAAGTCAACAACCGGTGGATGTCAGTTTCTGGGAGGAAGATTGGTGTCGTGGCAGTGCAAAAAGCAGACCTCAGTAGCCATTTCCACCTGCGAAGCAGAGTATATGGCAGCATCAAACTGCTGCTCCTAGGTTCTATGGATACAACAGCAATTGCGCGATTACTGTCTGAATTTCACTCAAACTCCTATTTGCATTGATAACACTGCTGCAATCTCAGTAACTAACAATCCCGTTAAACACAACAAAACTAAACATATTGACATTCGTCATCATTTTATACGGGATTGTGCTGAGAAAAATTAATTGTGCTTGAAAAGGTTGATTCTTTGGATAATTTCGCCGATCTTTTCACTAAAGCGTTTGACCGATCCCGTTTTCAAAATCTTGTTGAGCTTAATGGGATGATCAATCCCGAGTAACCTTGTTTTCCGTTTTATTTAAAAAAAAAACATCACTATCGCTTAGAATTATGTCGGTTGCTTCAGTTTGAAGGACACATATTCGGATATGTTTGGTCCTTACTTTTACTAGTAGATTATGAGGATAGCCATTAACCAGATGACTGAAAGTGACCGGGGCGGTTTGTGATGGGTTTTTATTCTTTCGCTGAAAAATAGTCGTTCATACTTAGTTAGAAGGATACATGCTCGTATGTGGTCGGTTTAGCTGATCCATTGGATCTTCAGGATAGCCGTTTACCTGAAGACTTTGACTTGATCGGGGCGATAGAATTTAATTTTTTTTTAGGGAGATGATATAATTTTTCAAGTCTATAACTTCGTAAGAAGTTACAATATAATGTTTAAAAGAAAATTGATCCAACCATGGAAAGTGATAGAAAAACTAATTTTGTGTGCTTAACTGGTGAAGTTATTAGGCCTAAAAGACACTAGAATAGCCATTGTAAGTTATGGTAGCTTTCTCTGGTGCGTAAAAGTAGAAGTGATACAAACTAAATCTTCTCGATTTAATGTGGAGAATCATTCTGAGTTGTGCATGTCTCCATATACATCTTTCCGAATGATAGGCAGAAAAGTGATTACCCAGTCATACACGAGCCCGTGAGCGTTCTGATTCCCGAGAAGATAGTGTCAAGTACCTGCAGTGATCCAGATTCGGGACTTGCAGTTGTCTATAATTTGAAGCTGTATTAATGTCTTTATTAAAAAAAAACAAAAAAAAAACATATATGTTGTTAAGCATTCTGAAGCTTACGTTATTTCAAATTTCAATAAAGAGGCAAGAAAGAGAACGGGAAGAAGACTCTAAAGATCGATGTGTGCTTACTGTTTAATCAGACACTACGGGTAGAAGTCAACTCGGGGTGACTTGGGGAAAGCCAAATACGCTTTGAGAATAGATAGGAGGCATCACAATCTCTCATGTGATGTCCATCTAAAGTTTGAGCTTAATTGAACGTAATCCGTATCACAGAAACGATGAAAACCATACTAAGTTTTATACCTGCTTACAACCTGTTTCTTTATGTCATAATATCGCTGAACATGGATCTATGTGACAGCCACTTAATTAGTATGATTCCTATTCGGATCTATTCTAAAACATGCAGGTTCCTCGTCAAGACTGAAATTTGATCTTGTTTAATTAATTATCTTTACTGTATTTTATGTTTTATACCTTGGTACGTTTTAGTAAACACTTGGTTACTAGTTTTGATTCCTTTCTCTTTAATCTAATTTAAGGCGATGTTGTTTATTAAGAAGTTGGATCAGGAGAAGTTATCATCACAGCGAAGTTAACCAGCGAAGTTGTCACAGGGGCGAAGTTAACCTTAACTTCGCCCATGTATTTTCAAACCTATATAAGGGTTCAACTTGGTCAAACACTTTCAAAACTTTCAAAAACACGGCGAACTTATACCCACACTTCTAACACTCGGCGAACTTAAACCTTGAATCGAACCTCATTATTATCTGTTTCTTGTCCGTGTTAAAGGTGTGTAGGATCGGTTTAACCTGTAATTCATGTTAATGGTGTTAATCAGAAGACTTTTTGGTCCGATTTGTGACTTAGTTCATGCAACCCTTTAAACACCCGATAAACTATCTGTTTCTAATGTGTTTGTAACCCATTTAGTCTTCTAGATCTCAATAGAACTATCTTTTCATGTTTTGACGCTCAAATACGTCAAACAAAACCTTGATCGGATCACAGTATTACGCCGTTTCAGTTACAGGCGAAGTTAAGGTTAGGCGAAGTTGTTCTCAACTTCGCCATAGGTTTAACTTCGCCTGTTCAAAATCATTTTTTTTAATCAGGTGTTCTGGTCTGTTCTCAGGCGAAGTTAGAATTTAGGGCGAAGTTGTATTCAACTTCGCCATATACTTAACTTCGCCTGCGCATTACATGTTATCATAACTTCGCTCATGGTAGCAGGCGAAGTTATGATCTGCTACGACAATGTTCTAACTTAGACCGTTTGTTGTGCAGATATGGCTGCTGTGGCAGGGGCTGGTGGTGCTGGTGGTGACGAAGGTGGTGACAACAACCGACAGTTCTTTCCGGGTCACAACATGTATATTACTTTGGTTCCGGATGCTAGTGGTATCGACGACTATCGCGAGATCATCTCCTTCCTCGTTCCCTCACGTATTTTTCACGCAATCACTACTAATCTCCCCATTTCTCTACCAAATATTGAAGACTTTTGGCGAACGGTAGAATATGACTGTAGAGTTGATCCTCCGGTTATGCGCGCTACAGTGAACAATCAGGTGGTGCAGTTTTCGGCAGATCAAATCAAAGTCGCCTTGCAGTTCGGGGCTGAAACTACAGATGATCCAACAGATTTTCCGGCTCCATTCAAAGATGGTGCGTTTCTACGTATGGGCTATTCGGGTCCGTTGGGTGACACTCAAAGGAGAAAGGGATTTCTATTAGATCAGTGGCGTTTTCTGATGCACGTGATGATAGTGTGCATGTCTGGTCGTAAAGCTGGTACAGACGGTATGGGGGCAACGATGCAATCTGCAATGACATCCCTGACTTACAACAAGCCATACAGCTTTAGTCAGATGGTGTTTTATGAAATTGATCGTCAAAGACGCGCGGTCGCCCGTGAAAGTATTTTAATGTACCCGAGTGTTGGGACTTATATTTTAGACCGACGCATCGAATTAATCTATGGGTGAAAAATATATTATTTGGTCTCAACCAAGGGTGGATGGCTTGAAGACCAAGTCATGCTAGACTAGTATAAATAGATGTTTTTATTCATTTACCTAGTATGAGTGACTGTATTGTGTATGTGTGAAAAATTAGTGTTTTATCCCTATGAGAGAGTCTCTGCCGCTAGGATGAGCTCTCCTGGTGGCGGCTGAGATATTTCTTAATTGATTGTATGTATGAATGTAGGTATGAATGTTTCATCTTAATGAGAATCATTCGGCTAATATTTCATACTACCTTTTCTATCTTGTTTGTGTTTTAATTACAATTGTTCATCCTACTTTATTGTTGATTGTTAATCAAATCAGGCTCTCTCCCAATACACCTCATTCGTCCAACTGATATCATCATTCAAGAGTGAATCAGAATGAGATTCGATACTAACCCTGGTTCCGAGCTCCACACCGTTGATTGGTATTGACAATATTTTTCACGCTTCCGCACCGGGGCTCGGAACTCACAATTGGTATCAGAGCCTGGGTTACCGAATCGTTCAGACTAACCGCTGAACATATTCATTTCGCTCTTGAATCCACCATGGACGTTAAACGATGAAGTTCGTTGAAATTATTTTTGGGGGTTTTGAAATTATTTGATGATTCGGAGAAAAGTATATGGATTGATGTTTGGGTTGATGACTCGTTTGGAGATCCAACATCAATTTCATGTTTATTGGGTTAAAACGGTCCAGATCTGATGTAACAGTGTTATTTGGCTCGTTTTGGGGCAACACTGTTCATCTGATTATTTCTAGATCTGAAAAGGTTGATTATGATATGAAGATAGGTTTCTTTGATTTCGAGATGACTTGGATAGGGCTATAGTGATTAATTTCAGATTACGAAATTTGATTTTTGGATCTGAAAAATTAGGGTTTTGTGTGCTCGTGCTGCACAAACAGTAGATGTTTGTTGAAAAATATTGCTGATGGTACAAATGGATAAGGAGAATGTACAAGTCAAGAATGAACAAGTACTGAAGGCAATTTCATCATTGTTTGTTGCAGCAGATGCAAAGTGAATATTCGAGCAGGTTCTGCAAGGGCAAATCAGTGACTGATGATGCAGAAATGAAGTTTGGTGTCCCGAGCACACTATAAAAAAATGGAAATCTTTTGAGTGAATCTTAAATGTGCTTTCTACATTTGATTATTCATTGCAACCGTATGTTTGTTATTGAATCCGCCTTTAACAAACGGATATCTTTCCAAATATAGCAACCCGTCATTAACTCTCTTGTCAACACGATTAATCCGTGTGAGTTATGACATGATTGATTAAGATCCAGCTGAAATCGATGGGACCGACACCGAGATTTTTACAGATGATTTTGAATCATGTAGCCCCTACGCTGCCTCAACGATGTCCTATCCGTTATGTTGAGAGTGTAAGTAAGAGAATCTTTGCGCAATGTAGGTCGTCAAGTGCTCGTAGCAAACCAGAGCTTCGTTTGCGGCACACTGCATTGTTTGGTTATTTGGTGAACCCTGCTTATATTTCTCCTCTAGGAGATGAATTTCGTGACCCGGCACCGCAACAGGCTGATGTTCCTCAACCACCTGTACAGCAAGCACTGCCTGCTGACCCTGTTGCAGCTCTGGAAGAACAGGTCGATCTTGAAGCAGCCTTTGGTGGGCAAGGGTTCTTTGACATGGAACAAATTGATCCAGCTGCTGAAGTTCGAGCCCCAGTAGCTGAGGCATCTGGTGTAAATTTTTTGATGGTAGCTACGTCTGTAGCGGATTCTGAGAGAACCGACTCTGACTCCTCCACTGATGATATCGCTGAAGCGCAACAGATTCTGGTCAGACAAGAAAGAATACATGGCAAGAGAAAGAGAGACTCGGATGACAGTGAATCTGACTATGAGGAGGAGTTAGACAAGTTGATACGAAGATCGAAGAAGGTCAGAGCTGGTGAAAGTTCAGGAGTGGGTGAAAGCTCAATAGTGGTTCGTTTCTCTCCCTCCTCGTTATCTGGTATGACTATGGTTCCTGCTTCGATGACTGTGACAGTATCGATCACCTCAAGTGTTCCCGTAGTGACAACATCATCATCATTTGATATTCCTCCAACCACGTTTCAGCTTACTCCTCCGGAGATAGTCTGCTTGCCACCTCCTACTGTCACTCCATCGGAGGTTGTTGCAAGATTTGTTGAGTCAACGTTGGTTGCTACTGCGGGGTTGCCTGTTTCAATACCACCCGCAGTTACTTTTCAGAATACTTCTGATACTCCAGCTAGTTTGGGAATATCTCCACCTTATGCTCAAGACGTTTCTCACATGCGTTTTGATTTTGATGCTACCTTGTCTGATTCTGAAAGGATAGCTGCTCTTGAACGGGTAGTTGCTGAACAGTCAAGAATCAATCTATTCCAGACTCAAGCTATCCAGCGACTTGTAGCAGAAAATCAGATCCAAACGTCCCTCCTTTTTGAGCACAGTAAACTTTTTGATGCTCTAAAACAGTTCTTAGCATCTCAGGGGGAGACGAGTTGCAAGGGCGACGAGTTGAGAACCAAGAAGAGACAAGATAGAGACGATGATCCCAATGCATCGAAAGGTGCAGGTGGTGAGTTGCCAAGAACTAAACAAACTCTTGGGACTTCCACATCTCAGGGGGAGTCAACTGGTACGGTAGGTGGATCAGGTGGTGAAATGTCGTGGTTGTGGATGATGAGGAAATGTTGGGTGATGATGATGTGGGTGATGATGATGTGTTAACTATTGAGGAGATTGAAAAGATAGGAGAACAGATTGTGATTGATAGTGAGATAGAAGAAGGAGAAATTGTGGATGATAGTGTAGAACATGATATTCCAGACGTTGACAAGGTGAATGTGAGTCAGGATATGGATGTGTCAGATGAGTCTGAGTGGGAAGAACAACTGAGATGGAAAGAAGGCTATGCTCAGTGGTTTGTTAAGACAAAGAAGCCAGCGGTTCCAACAAAGTTCAAAAAGAGTTACAATATCAAGGGGTATGCTGAGTCGAAGAAAGGTATTACTTGTTGGTTGTATGATGAGCAGTTAAAGTTACTTGTGATTAAATGCTTTGATGGGATTCAGTATTTTAAGAGGACGTTGAGATCTCTCAATACCTTGCCTGAGTGTGAGTTGAGGGATTTGGCTAAATTGGGATTGATTAATAGGAGTGATGACAATAGGGCTAGAATAATTGGGAAGATTGTGTGGAAAGAAAGTGTGAAAGAGAAGAAGTTTGAGTTGTTAAAGCCTCAGAAAGGGAAGCTAGTTGAAGATAAGGAAAGAGGAATGCGAGCTGATGGCAAACCTTGGATGGTGATGAAATATAAGCCGATTTGGTGTTTGAAAGAAGTGCCGATGAAGATAATGCCCAAGGATGTTTTAAAGAGTCTCAAGTGGTGGTACGTTGATAGCCAAACAGCTAAAACTGTTATGGAAGATGAAGACGAACAGGAAATTCTGAGAGTGTATGATCCCATGCACTTGGTAAATTTGTCTCAAGCTGATTTGCAGGTACTAAACGATAAGAAGATATTCTACATTCCTGCATGGAAAGATGAAGCCAAGAAGTACCAGAGGGTGGTATCTGTCTGTGTAAGACAGGGCGTTCATGCTTGAAGACGGGTGACACGAGATTTTTGGGATTGCTAGACACGAGAATAAAGATAGAGATATGAAGCTACTGCCAAGGGGGAGTCTGTTGGTGCATAATGTCAGTAGTTCAGTATCTCGTGTTTTGTATGTGTCTGTAATCGTGTTAGATTGTGTGTTTTGGTTTTTGAATATTGTTTTACACAAGTTCGCCTGGGATGTAGGCGAACTTGGAGATAAGAGAAGTTATGACAACTTCGCCTAGTATGTTAGGCGAAGTTGTCGAGGTTATATAAACCTCACTTCGGCTTATCTTAAAAGTAAGTTTTTCCGAACGTGTATTGGTGATTATTGATATCACGTGTTGAAGTGTTGCAATACAATCGTGTTTATTAGTATTGTAACGTGTCTTTGTTTATCGGTTCAACGTATTATCTATCTTACGCTCGTATCGTATTACGTGGGGATTCCGCACCCTCTTGTTACGAGATACTCCTGTGTAGATCCGGCTGGGAACCTACAGTTCTTCAAACCTTCAAACTAAATTTCAAGATTTTAAATCCCATATCTAGACTTGAATCCAAACTAATGATTATCAGTGCATATCTCGTCCATAACTAAAGCAAAACTAACAATCAATATCTTAATTAATTCATCTAAACCCCGTGAACAAACCCTAATATTTCCAGATTACCAATTGCATTCCAAACTCATCCGAAATCCAAGTAACTTTCAAACAGAAACCTCTATTTCAAACCAATAGCAAATCCTTCTCAATTCTACTGAACTAACCAACGATAACACAATTAAACCAACATGAACTTTTCTAATCTGATTACGAACTAGATATCAGTCAACTAAGCCTCAATTATCCATCTCATCATGATAATTGTTTCAAAATCATCTCAAACAATTTCAGATCTAAATTTATAAAAATTAATTAATGAATTCTCAACAATTCATCATTATAACGATTAAAATCAACGAAACAATCAAACAACCAGCTCTGATACCACTTGAGAGAGCCTGGTCAGCCGATACAAATTTATTCATATCAATAACGATCTAGTTCCTGATATGTTAAGGTGATTGAGTGATACAATGAACAAAGTGTGTGTGTGAGAGGTGAATTGGACAGAGTAACAGCTCTTAGGAATAATTATCAACTCATTGGTTAAATAAAGCATCAACAACATATATATATATATATATAGAAGACGAAGTCCTTTCGTTATACAAGTCATAACGAATGGAACTCAATCTTCTTCATTCCTAACTTAACTTAAACAGTATAGGGAATGACTGATTTGTTATACATCATTCATCAACATTCCATGACGAATGGTAACTTACTAATATCAATTAGGTCCATTCATTAAACATCCTTAACGAATGGACATAACTATAACTTATAGGTTCATTTGATAAACATACCTAACGAATGAACAATTAAACTTAGCGAATGGACTCGTGTAATTACTAAAAAGCACTTTTACTTTAATAAGATAAGCATACAAGTTAGAGCCAAAGCATAACATGTGTACTTTCCTCCAAATAAAAGAGGAAAATCAACCATTAGAGCTAATGATTGATTGGTTGAATTGCAACCTGAGGTTTGATATGACAGAGAGCCCAATCATTTACAAAAATCAGCATAGATTTCTGGGGCTCCGCACAATTTGTAGATGATGTAAATGGCAAAGATGTGACACTCGTCAATTTCATGTTAACTCCGTTAATTCAAACTTAAGATCACACGAACTACAACGCATATCTCATTACATTTAAACTAGGGTTTAGATGACGCATGACAATCACTACACAAGTAGTCTTTCGGAATTTCACCGAAACACACACGAGTCGACTCAAACCATTGGTGAACAAACGATGAATATTATAAACAAGTACTTGATATAATTATGTGTTACGTTTATATGTATAAATGTGTACTTGTATGCATGTCATTATATTATGGAGGTGATTTATGTTTTATGCTAGAATTATACAAAATAGAAGTTGAGGGTGCTAGTTGTAACTTGTCATTTATTTAATTAATATATAAACAACCTTAACCTTAACCATAAACCCTAACCCTCTTCTCCCTCTCCCTCTACCACCTGCGACAGCAGCCCCCCTCCCCCTTGGATCGACCGATTACCACACACACACATACACATACAAGTTGTTTACAAGGTTGTTGAAGGATCCAAGGTGATAACTAGGTAAATAAGCTTCATATCTAATTTATTCTATCATTTAATTGTATGATTAAACCTGTAAACATAAACACTAAGTGTTAAATATGTTGTTTGTTGATGATTTAGGGTTACATGCATGATTGTTAGTTCATAGGTTAATTGTTTATTGAGTTTTGATAAAAACTGATGCTGGACAGATTATTGAATTCGTGTTTGGACGACTGTAACTCAATGTTAATGTTATGTTTTGATACGATTGTTGATTCTAAAGTATTCTAGGTCGGGTCTAGTTTCTGAAAAGTCTGAGTTTGTAATTTTTGGACGTATAAAAGTCTGTTTTTATTATTTTACAAAACTGTTGTGCAAGGCTGATTTGGGAGACCTGCTGTTAGGCTGTTTTGCGACTAAGATATCTCATAAACTACAAGACCAAATGGGTTCGTTCCACTTCTAGAAGAAAATATATTGAGTTAGGAACCTAACCCAATTGGTCTTGCATTAATTGGATTCTTCATTTAACGGGAATAACAAATAAAATTCTGTTGCGCATGATTCTGACTGCTGTGAGTTTACTGTAATGTTTTGACCATTGTGAGAAATCTATGTGGAATAAAAATACAATAAAAATATTTCTGGAAACCTAACTCATGTGTGCTTTTGTGACTATTTTTGGTGAATTAATTGATATGTTATGATCTGTTGAATAGAGTAATCTTTCAAGTAGAATTCCGTCTTGATAAAACTAACTGCCGAACTATATGAAAATACATGAAACGTGCTTATTGCTAGATAATTGCTATGTTTTTGACTAAATTGCCCTTGTGGGGAATGATTGCTAGTAATGTACAATATTAATACTTGACACGTAAGTATTTGTTCACACATGTAACGTATCACCAATGTGTTTGTTGAGTCACACACAATTCACAAACGAAACACGAAACGTATCTCACGCATAGGTATTATGTGCCAAGTCTAGAGACTCAATAATAGTTCCAACACTTAGAAAATCTCATTCTTGTTTTAGAACGCTCGAGAGGATTTTCTGTGACGCGCATCTCTTGGTTGACTTGTTTTTGAATTCTTCGCAAACAGTGAGTTTCACGTTTCCCCTTTTACTCTTTTAAACGCTTTTACTTGGGGGAGAATACATACTCCAAAACGCTTTAGATTTTGTTATTAGATTATATATCACTTGTAAAGGCTAAATGGCAAACGAAACAACTAAAGTCCTTCATAACATCCAACCGTTTAATATTGGATAATAGTGAGTCACTGTTGAGTAGTCCTACTGGGTTTGACAAACCCCACCCAACGCTAAACTCGACTGGAGGTCGAGCGGGTGTAATCTTGGCTAACACATTTTCCATGGTCTGGATAGACATGGTGGCAAGGCAATTGATAAACAGTCAGCTTCGGTGTCGAACACTTAGTAATACTTGTTTTATAGGCTAGCTACCTATAGATATATAATTGATTTAACATTATCTGGTAATGCAAACGCAAATGCAAAACGCAAACGTAAACGCAAACGCAAAACGCAAAACGCAAACGCAAAACACAAACGCAAACGCTTTATTTATATAAACTTGTGAACTCACCAACCCCGTGTTGACACTTTTAGTATGTTATTCTCAGGTAGCCGAGGCGGGCGCGCGGTATAGGATCATGCATTACCTTGAACTCTATCTTTTTTGCAAACTTGTTTTTTAAACTGTTACCAATTGGGTTTTAAGTCGTCATGCGTGACGCAACACTTGGTTTATGATTTCACGCTTCCGCACTTATTTATACTTAAATGTTTTCGTGGTTTGAAAACTTTACTTATGATGTTTGATTATAACTAATGATTCTGATCCTGTTAGTTCACACCCTCTGACGGTAAAACTCCGTTAGTGGATTTTGAGGGTGTGATAGATTGGTATCAGAGCCATTGGTTATAGCGAACTAGAAATTGCATGCATACTAGACTATAACCGCAACGACCGATTAGTTATGGTCTTACGCACTGCATATAAGTATATAGATATGATATGTATTTAGTTACTCATTTTCTTTATCTCTTAACCTCATTCACTCGTACGCGCGTAACCCATACACGACTTATCCTGTAAGGATGTCGACGCCATCGCCATCATCATCCGACCCGAAGTCTCACGCCCCTGGAAAGGAACCGCAGCTACCTACCTCATCGCCACCCCGAGTAGTCCCGGAACTAGAAGCCCCTGCACCGAAGAGGTATCGCCTGTCTGGAGGCATGTACGACGACGACGTTAGCTGGGATTGGTACCCGAGTCTGATCAGGCGTATGGTTTACCGTAAGCAAGTTCTCCCATTACCTCACCCGGGCTGTCCTATGTCCTTCAACACACTACCACCCATAACCGAACCAATGGAGCGTGCTTTCGCAGCTCTCGCCTCCTGTTTAGAGCGTGAAGTTGACATTATGTACTCGACGAGAGTGAATGTTACTAGATTGATATGGGATGGAGCAAAGGCTAGGAAGAGAATTTCCCACCTGACTGAAGCCATGAAGGAAGTTCAGGATGCTCATGTACAGCAAATGGAGATAATGAACAAAATGCAAGCAGAGATGATAGATTTGCGTGACCAAATTTTTAGTGCAAGAGCCCTTGCAGCGACAGCTCTAGCCCGCTGCGACACACTAGGGGCGCAGATTGCCCCGGATGCAGAAGAACCTGAGGAAGAACCCGACGAAGATACTGAGGAGGATGCACACTCGGACGTGTTCTCAGGCGATGACATCTCAGGATGATAACACCTAGATGTCTAGAAGAAACGCTGGTCATGGTCGCGGTAACATCAACCTAACCGCAGCAGAACTCCAAACCCTATTGAATGACCATGCGGCGGCAGCTCTAGCCGCACATGTTCAGAATCAAGCCGGAGGTCCAATTGGAGCGTGTACTTTCAAGAACTACCTGGATTGCAAGCCCAATTCATTTAAGGGCACTGAGGGAGCCATAGGTTTCCTGCATTGGGCTGAGAAGGCCGAATCAGCTTTCGAGATGTGTAACTGTCCACCCGCCAGTAGGATCAAATTTGCTGCTGGAACACTGGAAGATTCTGCTCTCACTTGGTGGAACTCCAATGTGCAAATTCTTGGATTGGATTTGGCGAACGCTATGAACTGGGAAGAGTTCAAGAATATGATGCGGGAAGAGTATTGTCGTACAGAGAAAATCGCAAAGTTGGAATCTGAGTTTTGGTCGTTGAAAATGGTGGGTTCCGAGATTGAAGCCTACACCACCCGTTCCTACGAGCTAGCAGTAATGTGTCCACGGATGGTAGACCCGCCGAGTAATAGAATCGAGATGTATATCGATGGGTTGGTACCACAAATTCAGGGTATGATGACGTCTTCCAAACCGGCTACAATTCAACAAGTGATCCGGTTAGCTCACAAACTGACGGATCAGGCAGTGACACAAGGTGCGTTACCACCTAGAGGTTCAACCTCTAAAACCCATGACAACCCGAGCACTGACAACAGCAACAACAACCCGAGTAATGGAAAGAGGAAATTTGACCACGCCAGGTCCTCATCATCGAACCCCCCACAGCAACAACACTACCGTAAGCCCGAACTCGTTCGGAACTTCAACAATCAGGGTTCCAACAATAACAACAACGGTGGCGGACAGGGTTCTAGCGGCTATGCTGGGAAACACCCGAAATGCAACAAATGCAACTATCACCATGCTTGGCCATGCGACCGTATCAAGTGTCTGAGATGCGGAAAAATGGGTCATCAGGCCAAGGAATGTAGGGGAGACCTAGCGGCAAAGGGTGCTCTTAAACAGCCTACGGCGACTAAAGGGTGTTTCGAGTGTGGTCAAGAGGGTCATTTCAAGAAGGATTGCCCCAAACTAAAGCAGAATGAGAACAATAGAGGCATCAACAGTGGCGGAAGCAGTGGTAAAGGTAGAGCTTTCGTCATTGGGTCGGGCCAAGCCCGCAACGATCCGTATGTGGTGACCGGTAAGTTTCCTGTGAACGACTGTTTTGCTTCTGTTTTGTTTGACACTAGAGCTGATAGGAGTTTTGTATCGAAAGCCTTTAGTAAACTCTTAGACTTAACTCCAACCCCGTTAGATGCTAAGTTTCCTGTTGAATTAGCTGACAGTAATTCTATAGAAACAACTCATGTACTTACGGGATGTAAGTTGAAACTGTCGGGTCATACTTTTGATATCGACCTCATACCTTTTACACTTGGTAGTTTCGATGTCGTTGTCGGCATGGACTGGTTATCCGAGAACCGAGCGGAGATTATATGTCATGACAAGATAGTCCACATCACTACCCCTTCCGGCGAGATCATTTCGATTCAAGGCGAGAAGAGCGGCATGACCACCAGCGTCATCACCCTCATGAAGGCGCAGAAATATCTACGAAAGGGTCATCCGGCAATTTTAGCCCATATTGTCGAGAAATCCGCAGTGGAGAAGCAAATCGAAGACATACCGATTGTGCGAGATTTTCCAGAAGTCTTCCCGGAGGATTTTCCTGGACTCCCACCTATTCGGGAAGTCGAATTCCAAAATGAATTGACCCCTGGTGCAACACCCATAGCACGAGCCCCGTATCGGCTCGCACCGGTAGAGCTTCAGGAGTTGTCTACTCAATTGCAAGATTTGTTGGATAAAGGTTTTATCCGACCTAACTCATCACCATGGGGAGCACCTGTCTTATTTGTCCGAAAGAAGGACGAGACTTTCCGCATGTGCATCGACTACCGAGAGCTGAACAAGGTGAAGATCAAGAACCGTTATCCCTTACCCCGAATTGATGATCTGTTCAACCAGCTGCAAGGATCAAGTTACTACTCGAAGATCAATCTGAGATCTGGTTACCATCAATTAAGAGTGCGCGAATAAGATATTTCAAAGACGGCTTTCAGAACTCGGTATGGCCACTACGAGTTTTCGGTTATGCCTTTTGGCTTAACCAACGCACCAGCCGTATTTATGGATCTCATGATTAGAGTATGCAAGGCGTACCTCGACAAGTTGTGATTTTTTTTGTTGATGATATCCTCGTCTACTCCAAGAACCAGACCGACCACGAAGAACACTTGAGGTTAATCCTGGAATTGCTGAAGAAGGAACAACTGTACGCTAAACTCTCGAAATGCGAATTTTGGCTTCGCGAGGTTCACTTCTTAGGACATGTGATCAATGAGAATGGTATCCATGTCGATCCCGGCAAAGTAGAGGCCATCAAAAACTGGGAAGCACCTAAGACTCCGACTGAGGTGCGACAATTCCTAGGACTGGCTGGCTACTACCGGCGTTTTATCGAGGGATTTTCAAAGATTGCTCAACCCCTCACCGCTTTGACTCACAAGGGTACTAAGTACAATTGGGGTGACGGGCAAGAATCCGCTTTCTAACTGTTGAAAACCAAACTCTGTAGTGCCCCTATCCTAGCCCTTCCCGAGGAAACAGAAAATTTTGAGGTACATTGTGACGCATCGATACAAGGTCTCGGTTGCGTGCTGATGCAACTCGAGAAAGTTATAGCCTACGCCTCTCGACAACTACGGATTCACGAGAAGAACTACACAACCCATGACTTGGAACTCGGAGCTGTGGTGTTTGCTCTTAAGATATGGAGGCATTACTTGTACGGTACCAAGTTTACCATTTACACCGACCACAAGAGTCTCCAACATATCTACGATCAGAAGGAGCTGAACATGCGACAGCGTCATTGGGTCGAGCTGCTTAAGGATTATGATTGTGCAATCAAGTACCACCCTGGCAAGGCCAATGTAGTGGCCGATGCTCTCAGCAGAAAAGAAACCGATAAAACTAGGTGAGTGCGAGCATTACAACTCATGATTCACGCCAACTTACCCGATCAGATCTGTGATGCGCAACTCGAAGCCTTGAAAGACGACAATCTCCCATCAGAACTTATGCGGGGCATGAACAAGCAACTTGAAACCAAATCGGACGAGGTCCGATATTTCGAAAACCGGATTTGGGTCCCTCGATATAGAGAGTTGAGAACTCTAGTGATGGACGAAGCACACAAGTCCTGATATTCCATCCACCCTGGCTCAGATAAAATGTACCATGACCTAAAGGCACTTTACTGGTGGCCAAACATGAAAGCCGACATTGCCACCTACGTGAGTAAATGCTTGACTTGTGCAAGAGTCAAAATAGAATATCAGAAACCATCTGGTCTGCTACAGCAACCGGAACTTCCAACGTGGAAATGGGAACACATTTCAATGGATTTCATCACGGGATTACCCAAAACACCGACGGGATGCGATACCATCTTGGTGATCGTTGACCGGTTGACTAAGTCTGCACACTTCTTAGCAATCAAAGAATCGGACAAAATGGAAAGACTGACTCGTGTCTACATGAAAGAAGTAGTGTCTAGACACGGAGTGCCTGTCTCAATCATATCTGATCGAGATTCCCGTTTCACTTCGCACTTCTGGAAGTCACTACAGAGCGCACTAGGCACCCGCCTTGATATGAGCACAGCATACCATCCTCTGACGGATTGGCAAAGTGAGCGCACCATTCAGACCTTGGAAGACATGTTGCGTGCATGCGTGTTGGATTTCGGAAAAAGTTGGGAACCTCACTTACCTTTGGTAGAGTTTTCGTATAATAACAGCTACCACGCAAGCATTAAAGCAGCTCCGTTTGAAGCGTTGTACGAACGGAAGTGTCGATCACCTCTCTGCTGGGCAGAGGTGGGTGATAGCCAAATCACTGGTCCAGAACTAGTACTTGAAACCTCTGAAAAGATTGTCCAAATCCGAAACCGTATGGCAGCAGCACGAGATCGCCAAAAGAGTTACGCCGACAAGCGCCGAAAGCCTCTTGAATTTCAAGTGAACGACCAAGTATTACTCAAAGTCTCACCTTGGAAAGGTGCGGTTCACTTCGGAAAGCGAAACAAACTCAATCCACGATACGTTGGCCCCTACCGGATAACTGAGCGCATTGGTCCGGTAGCATACCGACTGGATCTACCAACGGGACTCAGTGGCGTACACAATGTATTCCATGTATCCAATTTGAAGAAATTCCTTTCCGATGAAACCCAAACACTCCCTTTGGACGAGTTGCAAGTTGGTGAACAGCTACGCTTCATTGAAGAACCAGTCGAAGTTTTGGATTGGGAAACCAAAACACTCAAGCACAGCAAAATTCCAATCGTTAAAGTTCGTTGGAACTCGAGACGTGGACCGGAGTTCACGTGGGAATGCGAGGACCAAATGATGAAAAAGTATCCTCACCTTTTTGAAGGGTTGACTAAACACCGAAAACCGCGAAAGCCGTCAAACCGTCAGAAATCACCGGAGGTATGAATTAAATTTCGGGACGAAATTTCTTTCTACTAGGAGGTATGATATGACAAACTGAAAATTTTTCTTGCTTTTTCAGACACCCATCGCGACTTGACTCAAATTTTCGGGACGAAAATTCTTTCAACATGGGAATGATGTGACACTCGTCAATTTCAGGTTAACTCCGTTAATTCGAACTCCATTAATTCAAACTTAAGATCACACGAACCACAATGCATATCTCATTACATTTAAACTAGGGTTTAGATGACGCATGACAATCACTACACAAGTAGTCTTCGGAATTTCACCGAAACACACACGAGTCGACTCAAACCATTGGTGAAAAAACGATGAATATTATAAACAAGTACTTGATATAATTATGTGTTACGTTTATATGTATAAATGTGTACTTGTATGCATGTCATTATATTATGGAGGTGATTTATTTTTTATGCTAGAATTATACAAAATAGAAGTTGAGGGTGCTAGTTGTAACTTATCATTTATTTAATTAATATATAAACAACCTTAACCATAAACCCTAACCCTCTTCTCCCTCTCCCTCTACCACCTGCGACGGCAGCCCCCCTCCCCCTTGGATCGACCGATTACCACACACACACATACACATACAAGTTGTTTACAAGGTTGTTGAAGGATCCAAGGTGATAACTAGGTAAATAAGCTTCATATCTAATTTATTCTATCATTTAATTGTATGATTAAACCTGTAAACATAAACACTAAGTGTTAAATATGTTGTTTGTTGTTGATTTAGGGTTACATGCATGATTGTTAGTTCATAGGTTAATTGTTTATTGAGTTTTGATGAAAACTGATGCTGGACAGATTATTGAATTCGTGTTTGGACGACTGTAACTCGATGTTAATTTAATGTTTTGATACGATTGTTGATTGTACAGTATACTATGTCGGGTCTAGTTTCTGAAAAGTCTGAGTTTGTAATTTTTGGACTTATAAAAGTCTGTTTTTATTATTTTACAAAACTGTTGTGCAAGGCTGATTTGGGAGACCTACTGTTAGGCTGTTTTGCGACTAAGATATCTCATAAACTACAAGACCAAATGGGTTGGTTCCACTTCTGGAAGAAAATATATTGAGTTAGGAACCTAACCCAATTGGTCTTGCATTAATTGGATTCTTCATTTAACGGGAATAACAAATAAAATTCTGTTGCGCATGATTCTGACTGCTGTGAGTTTACTGTAATGTTTTGACCATTGTGAGAAATCTATGTGGAATAAAAATACAATAAAAATATTTCTGGAAACCTAACTCATGTGTGCTTTTGTGACTATTTTTGGTGAATTAATTGATATGTTATGATCTTTTGAATAGAGTAATCTTTCAAGTAGAATTCCGTCTTGATAAAACTAACTACCGAACTATATGAAAATACATGAAACGTGCTTATTGCAAGATAATTGCTATGTTTTTTACTAAATTGCCCTTGTGGGGAATGATTGCTAGTAATGTACGATATTAATACTTGACACGTAAGTATTTGTTCACACATGTAACGTATCACCAATGTGTTTGTTGAGTCACACACAATTCACAAACGAAACACGAAACGTATCTCACGCATAGGTATTATGTGCCGAGTCTAGAGACTCAATAATAGTTCCAACACTTAGAAAATCTCATTCTTGTTTTAGAATTCTAGTGAGGATTTTCTGTGACGCGCATCTCTTGGTTGACTTGTTTTTGAATTCTTCGCAAACAGTGAGTTTCACGTTTCCCCTTTTACTCTTTTAAACGCTTTTACTTGGGGGAGAATACATACTCCAAAACGCTTTAGATTTTTTTATTAGATTATATATCACTTGTAAAGGCTAAGTGGCAAACGAAACAACTAAAGTCCTTCATAACATCGAACCGTTTAATATTGGATAATAGCGAGTCACTGTTGAGTAGTACTACTGGGTTTGACAAACCCCACCCAACGCTAAACTCGACTGGAGGTCGAGCGGGTGTAATCTTGGCTAACACATTTTCCATGGTCCGGATAGACATGATGGTAAGGCAATTGATAAACAGTCAGCTTCGGTGTCGAACACTTAGTAATACTTGTTTTATAGGCTAGCTACCTATAGATATATAATTGATTTAACATTATCTGGTAACGCAAACGCAAACGCAAAACGCAAAACGCAAAATGCAAAGCAAACGCAAACGCAAAACGCAAAACGCAAACGCAAAACGCAAACGCAAACGCTTTATTAATAAAACTTGTGAACTAACCAACCCCGTGTTGACACTTTTAGTATGTTATTCTCAGGTAGCCGAGGCGGGCGCGCGGTATAGGATCATGCATTACCTTGAACTCTATCGTTTTTGCAAACTTGTTTTTTAAACTGTTACCAATTGGGTTTTAAGTCGTCCTGCGTGATGCAACACTTGGTTTATGATTTTACGCTTCCGCACTTATTTACACTTAAATGTTTTCGTGGTTTGAAAACATTACTTATGATGTTTGATTATAACTAATGATTTCGATCCTGTTAGTTCACACCCTCTGACGGTAAAACTCCGCTAGTGGATTTTGAGGGTGTGACAAAAGACTTGAAGAAACTATGCTTGGACGAGAAATAGAGATTACAGAGAACCTAATTTGAACAAGCTTACATATGAATGATAACTTTGCTGAACAACTTTTCTTATTCACAGAAAAGATTGTTGAGGGTCTTCCAAGAAACCATGGGTTATCAGGGCAACGTTAACGAATGGCGATTTCAAAAAGGATTTTTCCCTCTGATTTATAGATTTTTGATCCCACATGTTATTCAAAGTATGTCTACGAGAAGGGGAACCTGGACCTTATTGAGCAGAGAGCTGGCAACAACTACTGTGGCTATTTTGTATAATAGGCCATTCAATTTTTCACATATGATATTTGAGAGAATGGCTATAAATTCAAAAAAGAAAAGAGCTTATAAATACCTTATGTACCCAAGATTATCTTAAATGGGTTACTGCCTGATCTACCAACAACTGGTGCAACACTTGTCCTCAAGACCCAAATGTTTATAGAAGAATCAGTCGATTGGGGCCGCAAGTCTATTCAATCTAGAAGTAGAGTTTGATATATTACCTTGGTTGATAAATAAAAATATTGAAGTGATGGAAGTTCTTGCTTCACCTGTGGTGAGCAGTGATGAAGAGAGCGATGAGGAAGACAGAAGTAATGATGACTCAGATGATGAAGATGGTGATGATCATGGTGTAGAACATGGTGATGAGTTGGTTGTAGAAGAAAATGTGGCTGATATACAAGCACATGTTGATGAGGAAGTGGTTCATCATGATGTAGTTGCTGAAGTGATCCAACACGTGACAAATCTTACACCACCAATCTCTCTAGAGCATATATATGAACCTTACATTTTTTACTTTTCAAACCCTAAAATCCAACCCGTTTTTAAATTTTTGTTTTTTATTTATAAATATATGTATAAATGTGTGTGTGTATATATATATATATATAATCGTTCAATAGTCACTATTCGTTCTTTTTCCATTTCGTGTGATTCAATAACGAAACTCCAAGGTATGACATGTTTTATTAAACGAGTCACGAACTATCAAGTATAATACGAAAATAATCCAAATTTATTAAACTTTTATTCCCATGTCTAATACATTCTAAAGTTTAAGGTTTATTGTGTAAATATACTTTAATTTATACTTAAAAGAAATATGAAAGTTGAGGGGGCTAATATGTAAATTTATTTAGAATATATTATTATTATTGTTATTGTTGTTGTTGTTGTTTTTGTTGTTGTTGTTGTTGTTGTTATTATTATTATATTAAACCCAACCCTAGCCCCATCCTTGTTCCCATTTTCTGGCACACCGGATTCCGGCGACGTCACAACTCCGGCAACCCTTTAAACTTTTCTAAACTCGCGTCAAAATTAAATTAATGTATTAAAGTGACGGACCATAATCATCAATAATAATTAGTAATATCAATCTATAACGGCCGATTTAGTCCCGAACCCGCTGTAATATAATCAAAACCCATCAATGATCCTTTAACCCAAAAAACGCTAAAATTGAGACTATATATAGGTCCTAAATTATCATCTAACCCTGTCCATAACATCAAATTACATTAATTTACTATCTAAAATCATGTATTTTATCATCCAAATCCGATTCCGGCCAAACCCCGTTCACCATCAAATCCTCATGGTTACAGGTAATATTTACATGCATTATGATCGACTTAATCCATCTAACAAAACCCTTAACTTAATTTGATCAAACATGGAACGATGTAACAAATTAGAAAGCTAGGGTTTGAGGAAGATGATGAACTAAAATACTTTGTATTTAGTAAACTGTTTTCATAAATTAATCAAATATCAACCTAGTCTGGTGGTTAAATCATGTTAGTGTAGGCAGAAGCAACCGGGTTCGAACCCGAGTCAGGCCGTTTTTAGTATTCGTTTTTAAAAAAACCTCTTTATTTTATTGTTTTTATAAATCAATAAATATATTAAAAATCTTTATAAATTTAATAAAATTAATTCAAGTTAAATAATATTAGTTATAAATTATATCTACCACTTTTCACCTAAAAACCGACTTTTGTTTTGATTAAAGTTTCTTGAAAACCCAGTTAATATTATATTATTAAATATCAATTCGTTAACTTTATAACACGCTAACATAATTGTTGCCAAGCTAAAATTTCCATTAAAATCAATATTCACGAATGTTATAATCATCAACCTCATGTTAAATTAATATTTAAATAATAATAAATCGTTAAATGTCCGTTAAAGTTTTAAATAATATTATAATATCAAATGCCATAAATTCATAAAATCTATATTAAAATATTGCAAAATATCTAAAACCAAGTTAATTAACTTTATAATCCCGGTAGCTAGTCCTTGATTTTGTACCTTCTTTATTATTTATAATTTCGTAAGATTCGATCTTTATGGTTTATTAACTCGCTTTCGGTTATTACTTACAGTTGTCTTCAATCTCAAATGTGATTTTCTCACACCCCATTTTTTTACCCTTTTTAACTATTTTGGGGGTAGCATATATATCATATCGACATTAGAATTTCATTTATTCATTATTTACAAACTACATTTCGTTACATAGACTTTTGTGCTTACTTGATTACTTGCACAAAGACTACTTGTTCATGGTTTCCTCAATAAGTTTGATCATACGCCCCCCATGAACTCAGGACCTCGATGTTATGAGTGGAATAGGGACCCCGATCCGAGTATGTTGGTTGGTACCAATGGAAAAGACACTACTTGCGCTACTATTCGAGTACGTTGGTTTTTACCAACCGGAAAGGACATTACTTGGTCATTTACACTTGTTCATGGAATTGTAGATTCTTATGTACTTATATCAAACTGTGGAAGCTCACCAACTATTCATATAGTTGACCTTTATTTTATATATATGCTACATATACCTTTATAAGAGGATGCTGCCGTGACAAAGACAATAGACTTAGGGTGTCTTAAAATTAATATTGAGATGTTTTATATGTTATGTATTTATTTATGTTCCAAACTTGTTTACTTGAATGCTTTGAATGAATTAATGATAATACTGCCACGTAATAGTGTTACATGTGTTTTGAACAATCTGTACGTCAAACTCGGGCGTTGTAAGGCCCCGATACCAGTAGCCCTACTTTAACGTCGGATTTACTCATAAACTCTGTTCTTACAAATCAGAGTTAATTAAAACTTTCGCGGAAACATTAAATTCAATCATTTCATACAAAGCATTCGATCTTTTCTTTCAAACATAATGTGACAATCGTCAATTTCAGGTTAACTCCGTTAACTCAACTCCGTCAATTCAAACTTTAAGATCGTTAAATCTATAACGCACACTTCATTACATTTAAACTAGGGTTTAAATGACGCTTAACACTTACTACATGTGTAGTCTTTCGGGATTTGCACCGAAACGCAAACGAGTTGACGCAAACGATTGATAAATGAACGAAAAACGTCAAAACAATAATTATGTGATAATTATGTGTTAGATATATGTGTGTTACTTGATTATGTTATGTGGAATGTTAAACAAGAAACAAGAACCAATTAGTTAGGCTAGAGATGTAACACTTGGAAGTAGAGGGACTAGAGTGTAACTTGTATAATTATAAATATAACCTTAACTACAAACCCTAACTTATTTTCTTTTCTTTTCCCCCACACCACAAACCCCGATCGGCCCTCCCTTTGTTCTCCACGGCTGCCGTCCACAAGAACACACACATATACACATCAAATCAAGTGATTAATCCAAGAACTAGGTGCTAGGAAGGTATAATTGATCATCCTTTACCTTCTTGTTGTTTAATTTTGATGTTTAATGGGTTAAGTACAAACCCTAGGCAGCCGATTTTGTTCATGTATATGGTTAATATGATTGTTGTTATTTGGATAATGAATTGATAACTAGATTGATGTTGTTGCATGATTCATTGTTGTCTTTGATTTGAGTTAAAACACAAACCCTAATCTTGTATGTATGGTGTAATTGAGATGCATGGATAGTAGTATTAGTGTCTAGCATGTTATATGATTTATTTGTGATCCATGGCTAGTGAAATTGTTAAGTTTTGATGTGAACAGAATCTGGGCAGAATGTGTATACGATGTTTAAATGACTGTAACGAAGTGTAAACGTGAAAATTGGTTGAGATTGTGGGTACTGCAGTAAACTAGGTTGAGTCTAGTTTCCATGAAGTATAAGTTTGTAATTTTTGGACAAGTAGAAGTGTACTTTTATTATTTTACAAAAACGTGGTGCAAAGCTGAGCTGTTAGACCTGCTGTTAGGTTAAGTTGTAAATGTTATATCTCATGAACCACGAGGCCAATTGGGTTGGTTCCACTTCTGGAAGTTGACTCATTGAGTTAGGAACCAAACCCAAGTGGTTTTGCATTTATTGGATTTTTCGTTTAACAGGAATTGCAAATAACATTCTGTTGCGCATGAATCTGACTGATATGAGTTTGCTGTAATGTTTTGGTCATTATAAGAAAAATATGTGGAATAAAAATAAGATAAAATATGTTCTGAAAACCTAAGATATGTATGCTTCTGTGGTGATTTTTGGTGAATTAATTGAGACGTTATGATCGGTGAAATAGTACAATCTTTCAAGTAGAAATTCTGTCATAATGAAACTAACTGCTGAGTTGTGTAAAAATGCATGAAATATGATAGTTTTTATATATTTGTTATGTTTTGACCAAAATACCCTTGCGGGGAATAGTTGCTAATTGATTGCCATGAATTGACCAAATTGCCCTTATGGGGAATAATGGTTAGTTAATTTTGTTTGTTGACCAAAATGCCCTTACGGGGATAATTGCTAGTAAAGTATGTTATTAGTACGTGACACGAAAGTAATTGCTCACTCATGTATCGTATCACAATTGTACTTGTTTAAGTCACACACGATTCACAAACGAAACACGAAATCTGTTACGTGCATAGGTATTATGTGCCGAGTCTAGAGACTCGTTAAACGTACCGATACTTAGAAAATCTCTTTGTTATTTAGAACGCTAGAGAGTTTCTACGACGCGCATCACTTGGTGATCTATATCGGGATATTCTTCGCAAACGGTGAGTTTCACTTACCCCGCTCTTTGAACTGTTTTCAAACGTTTTTCACTTGGGGAGATAACATACTCCGATAAACGCATTTTCTGAGATAAACGCATATTTAAGATTTTGTTATAAATTATATATCACTTGTAAAGGCTAAGCAGCAAACGTAACATTTGAAGTCCCACACATCGAACCGGTTAATATTTGGAATAGCGAGTCACTGTTGAGTAGTACTACTGGGTTTGACAAACCCCACCTGACGCTAAGCTTAACTGGAGGTTGAGTGGGTGTAATTTTGGCTAACACTTACCATGGTCTGGGTTGACCTGGTGACGGGCACTTGATAAACAGTCAGCTTCGGTCTCGAACCACTTAGCGATACTTGTTGTATAGATTAGCTACCTATCGATATATAATTTGACGTAACACTATCTGGTAATGCAAAACACTTAAACGCCGTAACGTGGTTACGCAACACTTAAACGCCGTAACGTGGTTACGCAACACTTAAACGCCGTAACGTGGTTACGCAACACTGAAACGCCGTAACGAGGTTACGCAAAACGCTAAACGATTTATCTTATATAACTTGTGAACTCACCAACCTTGTGTTGACACTTTTAGTATGATATTCTCAGGTAGCCGAGGCGGGCGCGCGGTTTAGGAGCATGCATTAAATGAAAACACTTTTATTCTGCAACTTATTTTTAACAGTTATCTTTGGTTTTAAGTCGTCCTGCGTGACGCAGCTTTTGAATTAAGGTTTTTACGCTTCCGCACTTATTTGCATTTAAACGTTTTTATGGTTTGATTATAACTGATGATTCCGATCCTGCCAGTTCACACCCTCTGACGGTAAAACTCCGTTAGTGGATTTTGAGGGTGTGACAGATTGGTATCAGAGCCATTGGTTATAGCGAACTAGAAGCTGCATGCATACTAGACTATAACCGCGACGACCCATTAGTTATAATGATACGCACTGCATAGGTTTGTGTAGTCTGGTAATCTTATCTCTTTATCTCTTTCACTCATACGCGCGCATACACGGCTTACCTGTAGGAATGTCGACGCCACCCTCATCATCATCCGATTCGATGACGCATGCTCACGGGAAGGAACCTCAGTTACCTACCGCCTCGCCACCCCGCGTAGTCCCGGAACTCGAAGCTCCCGCACCGAAGAGGTACCGCCTATCCGGAGGCCTTTACGAAAACGACGTTAGCTGGGATTGGTACCCTAACATGATCAGACGTATGGTCTATCGCGAACAAATTCCCCCGTTGCCTCACCCGAACCACCCTGCTTATCCCAACACTCTACCACCCATAACCGAACCTGTGGAGCGAGTTCTCGCAGCTGTTGTTTCTTGTTTGGAGCGTGATGTGGGTTACATGCGCTACACGAGAGAAAATGTTGCCAGACTGTTTAAAGACGGAACCGAGACTCAGGAGGAGATTGCCCGCATGGCAGCGGCAATGAAAGATATGCCAGAGACTAGTGAGCAACAAACGAAGGTTATGATGAAGATGCAAGCTGAGATGATAGACTTGCAAGAGCAACTCCAAGAAGCAAGGACCCGAACTGAGATAGCGTTAGAGCGTTGCGATGTCTTACAAATGCAACTTGCTCAGAACGCAGCCGAACCTGAGGCAGAGCCTGAGGCCGAGCCCGAGGCAGAGCCTGAAGTAGAACCTGAAGAAGATCCCGAAGAGGAGTACTGTCCGAGGGAAGAAATTTCGAAGTTAGAGTCGGAGTTTTGGTCGTTGAAGATGGTGGGTTCGGAAATCGAAGCCTACACCACTCGTTCGCACGAGTTGGCTGTGATGTGTCCGCGGATGGTGGATCCGCCGAGCAAGAGAATAGAAATGTACATTGATGGTTTAGCACCGCAAATTCAGGGCATGGTGACGTCTTCCCGACCAGTCACGATCCAACAAGCGATCCGTTTAGCTCACAAACTGACGGATCAGGCTGTGACCCAAGGTGCGTTACCACCTAGGGGTTCGACCACTAAAGCCCGTGACAACCCGAGTAATGACCACGTCAGCAACAGTAACAGCAACAGCAACCCGAACAGCGGGAAGAGAAAGTTTGACAACACCAGATCTTCATCCTCGAACCTCCCACCGCAACACCACTACCGTAAGCCCGAATTTACTCGGAGCTTTAACACTCAGAATCACAACAACAACACCAACCACAACGGTAGCGGGCAGGTTTCGAGCGGATATGCTGGGAAATATCCAAAGTGCAACAGGTGCAACTTTCATCATGTTGGCCAGTGTGACCGTGTCAAGTGTCAAAGATGCGGAAAGATAGGTCACCAAGCGGAAGAATGTAGAGGAGACCTTGCGGCAAAGGGTGCTCCTAAGCCACCGATGACAACTAAGGGATGCTTTGAATGTGGGCAGGAAGGTCATTTCCGGAAGGATTGCCCCAAGCTGAAACAGAATGACAATAACGGGGGTAATGGAAGTGGCAGTAATGGTGGAGGCAATGGCAAAGGAAGAGCGTTTGTGATTGGATCGGGTCAAGCCCGCAATGATCCGCATGTGGTGTCTGGTAAGTTCCCTGTAAACGATTGTTTTGCTTCTGTTTTATTTGACACTGGAGCTGATAGGAGTTTTGTGTCGAAAGCCTTTAGCCAACTTTTAGACCTTACTCCAACCCCGTTAGACGCTAAGTTTCCTGTCGAATTAGCTAACGGTAAAACTGTAGTAACAACTCATATACTTGTGGATGTAAGTTGAAACTGTCAGGTCATGTCTTTGATATCGACCTTATTCCTTTTACGCTTAGTAGTTTCGATGTCGTTGTCGGCATGGACTGGTTATCCGAGAACCGAGCGGAGATTATATTCCATGATAAGATAGTCCATATTACCACCCCTTCCGGCGAGATCATTTCGGTCCGAGGCGAGAGAAGCGGCATGACCACCAGCGTCATTACCCTTTTGAAGGCACAGAAGTATCTACGAAAGGGTCATCCGGCAATTTTGGCGCAGATTGTTGAGAAACCCGCGGAGGAGAAACGAATTGAAGACATACCGGTTGTGCGAGACTTTCCGGAAGTTTTCCCAGAGGATTTTCCCGGACTCCCTCCTATTCGTCAAGTCGAATTCCAAATCGAGTTGACACCCGGTGCAGCACCCATAGCACGAGCCCCGTATCGGCTCGCACCGGCGGAACTTCAGGAGTTGTCCACTCAGTTGCAAGATTTGTTGGATAAGGGTTTTATCCGACCTAGCTCATCGCCATGGGGAGCCCCTGTCTTGTTTGTCCGAAAGAAAGACGGGACTTTCCGAATGTGCATCGACTACCGGGAGTTGAACAAGGTGACGGTCAAGAACCGTTATCCTTTACCCCGAATTGATGATTTGTTTGACCAGCTTCAAGGATCGAGTTACTACTCGAAGATTGATCTACGATCCGGTTACCACCAGCTGAGAGTGCGCGAAGAAGATATCTCAAAGACGGCTTTCAGAACACGGTATGGTCACTACGAGTTTTCGGTTATGCCTTTTGGCCTAACCAACGCGCCAGCCGTATTTATGGATCTCATGAATCGAGTATGCAAGGCGTACCTCGACAAGTTCGTGATTGTTTTCATCGATGATATTCTCGTCTACTCCAAGAACGAGACTGACCACGAAGAGCACCTAAGGGTAATTCTGGAACTATTGAAGAAGGAACAACTGTATGCTAAACTCTCGAAATGTGAATTTTGGCTTCGCGAGGTTCACTTTTTAGGACATGTGATCAACGAGAATGGTATACATGTCGATCCCGGTAAGGTAGAGGCCATCAAAAACTGGGAAGCACCTAAGACTCCGACTGAGGTGCGACAATTCCTAGGACTGGCCGGCTACTACCGGCGTTTCATCGAGGGATTTTCAAAAATTGCTCAACCCCTCACCGCTATGACCCACAAGGGCACTAAGTACAACTGGGGTGACGCGCAAGAATCCGCTTTTCAACTGTTGAAAACCAAGCTTTGTAGCGCCCCTATTTTAGCCCTCCCCGAGGGAACGGAAAATTTTGAGGTACACTGTGACGCATCTATACAAGGTCTCGGTTGTGTGCTGATGCAACTCGAGAAGGTTATAGCCTACGCCTCTAGACAACTACGGGTTCACGAGAAGAACTACACGACCCATGATTTGGAACTCGGAGCTGTGGTGTTTGCTCTTAAGATATGGAGGCATTACTTGTACGGTACCAAGTTTACCATTTACACCGACCACAAGAGTCTCCAACATATCTACGATCAGAAGGAGCTGAACATGCGACAGCGTCGTTGGGTCGAGCTGCTTAAAGATTACGATTGTGCCATCAAGTACCACCCTGGCAAGGCCAATGTGGTGGCCGACGCCCTCAGCAGAAAGGAAACAGATAAACCCAGACGGGTGAGAGCATTGCAACTCACGATTCATGCCAGCTTACCCGATCAGATTCGCGATGCGCAACTGGAAGCTTTGAAAGATGATAATCTTCAGTCGGAACTCATGCGGGGCATGAACAAGCAACTTGAAACCAGATCGGACGGGGCCCGATATTTTGAGAACCGGATTTGGGTTCCACGATACGGAGAGTTGAGAACTCTAGTGATGGACGAAGCTCATAAGTCCCGATATTCTATCCACCCTGGCTCAGATAAAATGTATCATGATTTAAAGGCACTTTACTGGTGGCCGAACATGAAAGCCGACATTGCCACCTACGTGAGCAAATGCTTAACTTGTGCCAGAGCCAAGATAGAATACCAGAAACCATCTGGTCTACTGCAACAACCGGAACTCCCAATGTGGAAATGGGAGCACATCTCAATGGACTTTATTATGGGTTTGCCTAAGACACCGACGGGATGCGATACCATCTGGGTGATCGTTGACCGGTTGACTAAATCGGCACACTTCCTAGCAATTAAGGAAACGGACAAAATGGAAAGACTGACTCGCGTATACATGAAAGAAGTGGTGTCTAGACACGGAGTGCCTGTCTCGATCATTTCCGATCGAGATTCTCGTTTCACCTCGCACTTTTGGAAGTCGCTGCAAAGCGCACTGGGCACCCGTCTCGATATGAGTACAGCATACCATCCTCAGACGGATGGGCAAAGTGAACGGACTATTCAGACCCTGGAGGATATGTTGCGTGCATGCGTTTTAGATTTCGGAAAAAGTTGGGAACCCCACTTACCCTTGGTAGAGTTTTCGTATAATAACAGCTACCACGCAAGTATTAAGGCAGCGCCGTTTGAAGCGCTGTACGGACGGAAGTGTCGATCACCACTCTGCTGGGCAGAGGTGGGTGACAGCCAAATCACTGGTCCGGAACTGGTACTCAAAACCTCGGAAAAAGATTGTTCAAATCCGAAATCGCATGGCAGCAGCACGAGATCGCCAAAAGAGATACGCCGACAAGCGCCGAAAACCTCTCGAATTTCAAGTGAACGATCGGGTGTTACTCAAAGTCTCACCTTGGAAAGGTGTGGTTCGCTTTGGAAAGTGAAACAAACTCAACCCACGGTATGTTGGTCCGTACCGGATAACTGAGCGCATTGGTCCGGTGGCGTACCGACTGGACCTACCAACAGAACTCAGTGGCGTACACGATGTATTCCACGTATCAAATTTGAAGAAATGCCTATCTGATGAATCCCAAGTAGTCCCTTTGGAGGAACTACAAATTGATGAACAGTTACGTTTCATTGAAGAACCAGTCGAGGTTTTGGATGGGGAAACCAAAACGCTCAAACACAGCAAAATTCCAATCGTTAAGGTTCGTTGGAACTCGAGACGTGGACCGGAGTTCACGTGGGAACGCGAGGATCAAATGATGAAAAAGTATCCTCACCTTTTTGAAGGGCTAAACAAACACAGAAAACTGCGAAACTCGGCGAACCGTCAAACATCACCGGAGGTATGAATTAAATTTCGGGACAAAATTTCTTTCTACTAGGGGATGATATGACAAACTAAAAATTTTTTTTTTACTCTTTCAGACTCTCATCACGACTTGACTCAAATTTTCGGGACGAAAATTCTTTAACATGGGAATGATGTGACAATCGTCAATTTCAGGTTAACTCCGTTAACTCAACTCCGTCAATTCAAACTTTAAGATCGTTAAATCTATAACGCACACTTCATTACATTTAAACTAGGGTTTAAATGACGCTTAACACTTACTACATGTGTAGTCTTTCGGGATTTGCACCGAAACGCAAACGAGTTGACGCAAACGATTGATAAATGAACGAAAAACGTCAAAACAATAATTATGTGATAATTATGTGTTAGATATATGTGTGTTACTTGATTATGTTATGTGGAATGTTAAACAAGAAACAAGAACCAATTAGTTAGGCTAGAGATGTAACACTTGGAAGTAGAGGGACTAGAGTGTAACTTGTATAATTATAAATATAACCTTAACTACAAACCCTAACTTATTTTCTTTTCTTTTCCCCCACACCACAAACCCCGATCGGCCCTCCCTTTGTTCTCCACGGCTGCCGTCCACAAGAACACACACATATACACATCAAATCAAGTGATTAATCCAAGAACTAGGTGCTAGGAAGGTATAATTGATCATCCTTTACCTTCTTGTTGTTTAATTTTGATGTTTAATGGGTTAAGTACAAACCCTAGGCAGCCGATTTTGTTCATGTATATGGTTAATATGATTGTTGTTATTTGGATAATGAATTGATAACTAGATTGATGTTGTTGCATGATTCATTGTTGTCTTTGATTTGAGTTAAAACACAAACCCTAATCTTGTATGTATGGTGTAATTGAGATGCATGGATAGTAGTATTAGTGTCTAGCATGTTATATGATTTATTTGTGATCCATGGCTAGTGAAATTGTTAAGTTTTGATGTGAACAGAATCTGGGCAGAATGTGTATACGATGTTTAAATGACTGTAACGAAGTGTAAACATGAAAATTGGTTGAGATTGTGGGTACTGCAGTAAACTAGGTTGAGTCTAGTTTCCATGAAGTATAAGTTTGTAATTTTTGGACAAGTAGAAGTGTACTTTTATTATTTTACAAAAAAGTGGTGCAAAGCTGAGCTGTTAGACCTGCTGTTAGGTTAAGTTGTAAATGTTATATCTCATGAACCACGAGGCCAATTGGGTTGGTTCCACTTCTGGAAGTTGACTCATTAAGTTAGGAACCAAATCCAAGTGGTCTTGCATTTATTGGATTTTTCGTTTAACGGGAATTGCAAATAACATTCTGTTGCGCATGAATCTGACTGATATGAGTTTGCTGTAATGTTTTGGTCATTATAAGAAAAATATATGGAATAAAAATAAGATAAAATATGTTCTGGAAACCTAAGATATGTATGCTTCTGTGGTGATTTTTGGTGAATTAATTGAGACGTTATGATCAGTGAAATAGTACAATCTTTCAAGTAGAAATTCTGTCATAATGAAACTAACTGCTGAGTTGTGTAAAAATGCATGAAATATGATAGTTTTTATATATTTGTTATGTTTTGACCAAAATACCCTTGCGGGGAATAGTTGCTAATTGATTGCCATGAATTGACCAAATTGCCCTTATGGGGAATAATGGTTAGTTAATTTTGTTTGTTGACCAAAATGCCCTTACGGGGATAATTGCTAGTAAAGTATGTTATTAGTACGTGACACGAAAGTAATTGCTCACTCATGTATCGTATCACAATTGTACTTGTTTAAGTCACACACGATCCACAAACGAAACACGAAATCTGTTACGTGCATAGGTATTATGTGCCGAGTCTAGAGACTCGTTAAACTTACCGATACTTAGAAAATCTCTTTGTTATTTAGAACGCTAGAGAGTTTCTACGACGCGCATCACTTGGTGATCTATATCGGGATATTCTTCGCAAACGGTGAGTTTCACTTACCCCGCTCTTTGAACTGTTTTCAAACGTTTTTCACTTGGGGGAGATAACATACTCCGATAAACGCATTTTCTGAGATAAACGCATATTTAAGATTTTGTTATAAATTATATATCACTTGTAAAGGCTAAGCGGCAAACGTAACATTTGAAGTCCCACACATCGAACCGGTTAATATTTGGAATTGCGAGTCACTGTTGAGTAGTACTACTGGGTTTGACAAACCCCACCTGACGCTAAGCTCAACTGGAGGTTGAGTGGGTGTAATTTTGGCTAACACTTACCATGGTCTGGGTTGACCTGGTGATGGGCACTTGATAAACAGTCAGCTTCGGTCTCGAACCACTTAGCGATACTTGTTGTATAGATTAGCTACCTATCGATATATAATTTGACGTAACACTATCTGGTAATGCAAAACACTTAAACGCCGTAACGTGGTTACGCAACACTTAAACGCCGTAACGTGGTTACGCAACACTTAAACGCCGTAACGTGGTTACGCAACACTGAAACGCCGTAACGAGGTTACGCAAAACGCTAAACGATTTATCTTATATAACTTGTGAACTCACCAACCTTGTGTTGACACTTTTAGTATGTTATTCTCAGGTAGCCGAGGCGGGCGCGCGGTTTAGGAGCATGCATTAAATGAAAACACTTTTATTCTGCAACTTATTTTTAACAGTTATCTTTGGTTTTAAGTCGTCCTGCGTGACGCAGCTTTTGAATTAAGGTTTTTACGCTTCCGCACTTATTTGCATTTAAACGTTTTTATGGTTTGATTATAACTGATGATTCCGATCCTGCCAGTTCACACCCTCTGACGGTAAAACTCCGTTAGTGGATTTTGAGGGTGTGACACATAACATGCAACATCATATTTAAAAAAGACATTTCTTCCATCTTCAGATGCCAGCCGTTCAATCCATGCCATGTGTCATCCTCATGCCATCTTGTTAAACATAATTACCTACATGCATACTAAAAGTCAGCTACGCCGAGTGAGTTCTAGTTAATCAGGCAACATACAATACATTCTCATACATACACGTATACGTATCCGAAGATGCATATTCCTACTTAACCGAACTTCATTCCTGACACGTTATAATTATCCGTAAGAGGATCATTGCATAATATCTATTAGAAGAACAATTACTATCATTCATCGAAGTAACAACTTGAATCACCCATAGAAGGGTCTATATAAACTATCCATAAAAGCATCCCTAGATATTATCCATAGAAGGATCCTTAACGTTACCCATATAAGGGACCTTATATACTTTCCATAAAAGGACCACTATACTTTATCCATAGAAGGAACTCTATACCTAATCCATAGAAGAAACCATATATATTGTCCATAGACGGTACTCCATAGAAGGAACACATACTCAATTATATAATATACGTATAAGGAACACTAATAAGGTTCACAATCCTTATTTACGCTATCAGATATCGAGTCTAGGTCCCATAGTAGTTTAGAGGGATTTGCCATCCTAACTTACTATGCAGGACGTAGATCTCACATACCATTCATGTACCTGCTTACACATACCTCATATATACGATAATTACATCGTAGCATACGAACACTCTAGGCGTTCTTCACATCATTCATCTACAACCATACTCCCTGACGATACGTGCAATATCCGAAGATCGTTCACGCACCGACAATCATTCATTAATAACATTCATGCATACTATCACATAATTCATCATAGCATACACTTACAATTTAAGGTAAGCGTATTTACGTTCACAATGAGTATGCATACAGCCCCAAAAACATAACAAGGAAGTGGGGATAGAAACTCACCTGTCTCCGGTTTCCTTCTGAGTTAATAGTGCTTCCTTTCTTCAATTGAGCATGGATAACTGTACATCAATTACACTTATCAATTTCCTAATCCTATACTCTTTCTTTAGGTTGCACCAGAAATGGTTAAGTCTGGTCTATTCTAATAGCATTGTATTTTAATATCTTGTATTTGAATGGTATTAGAATACAAATGTGTTAGCATACATTTTTATTCTAATAACATGTGATTGGAATACATTTGTATTGTAATGGCATGTGATTAGAACACATTTGTGTTAGCATTCAACTTGTACTAGAATACCTTTGTATTCGAATGGTATATGGAAAGAATACATTTGTATTCTAATGATCACATTGTATTTTAATGATCACATTGTATTCAAATGATCACATTGTATTCTAATGATCACATTGTATTCTAATGATCACATTGCATTCTACTGATCATATTATATTCTATTGATCACATTGTATTCTAATGATCACATTGTATTCTGTTGATCACATTGTATTCTGTTTATCATATTTGTTTCTAATGATCAGATTGTATTATAATGATCACAATGTATTTTAATAATCGCATTGTAATCTAATTATCATATTGTATTTTAATGATCACATTGTATTCTAATGATCACATTGTATTCTAATGATCATATTTGTAACATTCGTTACTTTACACATTTTAAATTTTTGGTTTTGTTCTATATAAATAAATATATACATATATATATATATATATATATATATATATATATATATATAAATGTCAAATCCGTTTACGTATTTTTATATTGAATTCATTAAAATGACCCGTTTCGTCGTTTCAATGTATTCATAAATATCATTCGATAATTTAATAATAATTAGGATGTTTTATTGTCATTATTAACTCATGTTGTATTTCGTGTAATTCATTAACGAAATTTCAAGTTTTAACATGTTACTTAATCGAGTCTCGAACTATCAAAGTTTAATACGAAAATAATCCAAGTTATAAACTTTTATTTCTAAAACATTATAAAGTGCAAGGTTCATTTAGTAATCTAAATTTTATATTAAGTTTTTAGAATAATTGGAAACATGGAGGGCTAGAAGTGTAAATATAATATAATAATAATAATAATGAAAAAATGCAGCAGCCATCCCCTATACTACGTTTTTCTGGCCGCTTTTCCGGCGACCGGAAAACGGTTCCGGCGACACGTAAAACAGTGATTTAAGCCTCGTTTCGATCCGTTAATGCACTCAAACGCCGTCTTCACTAATTATAAACTTTATTACATGAGTTATATCATCATTAACAATATATTAAACACCTATTAATCGTTCGACCGATCGGATTATAAACAAAACTTAATAACACGAATTAATCACTAATTGCCACAATTTATAGTATAAATAGGATCCGTGACCTCAACTAAACTCGTACCAACATCTAAACCTTCTAACACACCCTCTATAACCTGTAATTGGTTCGTTTTCTTCCGGCACCAGCCAACCATGGTTCTCCGTCAATTTTGTAACAATACAAGGTAATTGTTATATCAATTGTTATAGTTTTTAGTCGATAAACAAAACCCCTAACAATGTTTAAGCAAACATGGAACCAAATAAACGAATTGAAATCCTAGGGTTGTATGAGGAAGATGATGAACATCAGATACAATATTTAATTAAACATTTTCGTATACTACTCAAAAATCAAGCTAGTCCAGTTGGTTATTTCTCTTATGTTTGAACGAGAGGACCCGGGTTCGAACCCGGGTCCGGCTGTTTCATTTCTTTTTTTTTTCTTATTAAGCATTGTCTATTATATATTAAACAAAAAATTATATAAGTCAAATAAAAATATATAAAGTTAAATAAAATTATTTTTAAACCCTCTTTATCATTTTTCACCTTAAAAAACCCATCTTTCAAACTCGTCAAGGCTCGTGTAAACTCGTAAAACATTTGTATATTTATTTATCGCTCGTTGGACTTTTTTCGTGAACATTTTCCCTTTCAAGATAAAAGGTACCATTAACACCCAAAATTTCGTAACGTTAAAATATTCGAACTTGTTATTAATCTCGTAATGATATTAAATTAATAAAACGTTAAAATATAATACTATAATATTATAATATCAAACTTCATAAAATAATAAAACATACGTTAAACACTTCTAATTTCCAGCAAGTAGATTTATTTACTTTTTTAAAGTTGTTAGTTAATATTTTGTACCTTATAATTCTAGTTCGTGACGTTTAACTGCTTCGGTTTCATTTACGCACTTTCAGTTTTATTTCAAGTTTGTCTTCAACTTCAAGGTGAGTTTCTCACACCCCCTTTTTACTCTTTGTAACTATTTTGGGGGTAACATATATATCCTATCAACAATTCAACTTGCTACAAATTACTTTTTCATGGATTACTTCAAGATAGTATGATCATACGCCCCCCTTTGCGCTCAATACATTTTTTGTTAGGAGTGGAAAAGGGCCTCATTATTCGAGTACGTTGGTGCACAATCCCAACTGGAATGGACCATACTTGCGCTTATCTGAGTACGCTGGTGCACAATCCCAGTTGGAAAGGATCTTACTTGCTCATTTACACTTGTTCATGGAATTGTATGATTTTTATGTATGTATATCGAAACTTGTGTGAACTCACCAACTATTCATTTAATTGACTTTATTTTATATATATATTACAGGTACAATTATTAGAGGATGAAACGGAGAAGACACTAGAACTTAGGTTATATTAATAAATTGACAAGTTGTTAATTGTTCTTGTATTTTCCTTGTATTTCTTGTTACAAACTTGTGTACTTGATGTTTATATTAAATAATGATAATATTGTCACTTAATAGTGTCACATGTGTTTTGAGTAATCTGTACGTCACACCCGGGCATATTCCGCTTTAGCCAGGGTGTTACAATATTGTATTCTAATCTTTCAATGTAATTGAATGAGTCAATGTAATTGAATGAGTCGTTGTAATTGAACGATTCATTGTAATTGGATGAGTCATTGTAATTGAATGATTCATTGTAATTGAATAATTCATTGTATGCGAATATACTCATTGTATTCGAATAAGGACATTGTATGCTAATGTACTCATTGTATTCGAATATGGACATTGTATGCGAGTGTGCCCGTTGTGTTCGAATGTATCATATGTATGCGAATGCATACATTGTATTCAAGTTTAGACTTTGTATTTAAATTTAGGCATTGTATTTGAATCTAGGCAATGTATTCGAATATATCCATTGTATGCGAATGAGCTGCTATTGTTTGGTCCTTTATTTTCGCTATCCATATACGTTTTGTCATCTAAACATTATGGTTTTGGTATCAACCAATAAACGTTCCTATTTCCATTTTCGGTTAAGACCTAGGCCGTTTACCCATAAAGCTTGAACCTCTATTGGTTTAAAACCCGTTTTGGCTAGATCTATGGTTTCTAAGTGAACCATATATATTAATGAGTTCATTAAGTCCATTTTAAACATAAAGTTTGCAACTTTATGATACATCTATACCCGATCTACTCTAGGGTTAAGTTTTAGGGAAAACTGTTCATAAAAATATAACCTTTATGCGTTTTTAGGCTGGTCTATTCGAATAGCATTGTATTTGAATATCTTGTATTGGAATGGTATTAGAAAACATTTGTGTCAGTATAAATTTGTATTCTAATTGCATGTGATTGGAATACATTTGTATAATAATGGCATGCTATTAGAATACATTTTTTGTTAGCATTCAACTTGTATTATAATACCTTTGTATTCGAATGGTATATGACTAGAATACATTTGTATTCTAATGATCACATTGTATTCTAATGATCATATTTTACTCGAATGATCACATTTTACTTTAATGATGTCATTGTATTCTAATGATCATATTGTATTCTAATGATCACATTGTATTCTAATGATCAAATTGTATTCTAATAATCACACAGTATTCTAATGATCACATTGTATTCAAATGATCACATTTTATTCTAATGACCATATTGTATTCTAATGATTACATTGTATTCTAATAATCATATTTTATTCTAATGATCAATTGTATTCTAATGATCACATTTTATTCTAATGATCACATTGTATTGTAATGATCATATTGTATTGTAATCTTTCAATTTAATTGAATGAGTTCGTTGTAATTGAATGAGTCGTTGTAATTGAATGATTCATTTTAATTGAATGAGCCATTGTAATTGAATGAGTCATTGTATGCAAATGTACTCATTCTATTCGATAAGGACATTGTATGCGAAGGTACTCATTGTATTCGAATAAGGACATTGTATGTGAGTGTGCCCATTGTATTCAAATGATCACATTTTATTCTAATGACCATATTGTATTCTAATGATCACAAATTATCAAATTGTATTCTAATGATTACATTGTATTCTAATAATCATATTTTATTCTAATGATCAATTGTATTTTAATGATCTCATTTTATTCTAATGATCACATTGTATTGTAATGATCATATTGTATTGTAATCTTTCAATTTAATTGAATGAGTTCGTTGTAATTGAATGAGTCGTTGTAATTGAATGATTCATTGTAATTGAATGAGCCATTGTAATTGAATGAGTCATTGTATGCGAATGTACTCATTCTATTCGATAAGGACATTGTATGCGAAGGTATTCATTGAATTCGAATAAGGACATTGTATGTGAGTGTGCCCATTGTATTCAAATGTATCATATGTATGCGAATGGATACATTGTATTCGAATGTAGACATTGTATTCGAATATAGGCATTTTATTCGAATCTAGGCAATGTATTCAAATCTAACCATTGTATGAGAATGATCTGCTATTCTTTGGTCCTTTATTTTCGTTATCCATACACGTTTTGTCATCCAAACCCCAATTATGGTTATGGTATCAACCCATTAATGTTCCTATTTCCATTTTCGGTTAACACCTAGCCCGTTGACCGATAAGTCTTGAACCTTTATGGGTTTAAAACCCATTTCGGCTAGATCTAGTGTTTCTAAGTGAACCATATATATCAATGAGTTCATTAAGTCCATTTTAAATATCAAGTTTGAAACTTTATGAAACATCTATACCCAATTTACTCTTGGGTTAAGTTTTAGGGAATCTGTTCACAAAAACATAACCTTTATTTGTAAAGAACATACCTTTATGCGTTTTTTGGCTGGTCTATTCTAATAGCATTGTATTTGAATATCTTGTATTTAATGGTATTAGAATACATTTGTGCTAGTATACATGTGTATTCTAATGGCATATGATTGGAATGCATTTGTGTTAGCATTCAACTTGTATTAGAATACCTTTGTATAAAAATGGTATATGACTAGAATACATTTTTATTCTAATGATCACATTCTAATGAAAATATTGTATTCTAATGATCACATTTTATTTTAATGATGTCATTGTATTCTAATGATCATATTGTATTCTAATGATCACATTGTATTCTAATGATCACATTGTATTCTAATAATCACATAGTATTCTAATGATCACATTGTATTCTAATGATCACATTGTATTCTAATTATCATATTGTATTCTAATGATCACAAATTATCATATTGTATTCTAATGATCACATTTTATTCTAATAATCATATTTTATTCTAATGAACAATTGTATTCTAATGATCACATTTTATTCTAATGATCACATTGTATTCTAATCTTTCAATTTAATTGAATGAGTCCATTGTAATTGAATGAGTCGTTGTAATTGAATGATTCATTGTAATTGAATGAGTCATTGTATGCGAATGTACTCATTCTATTCGAATAAGGACATTGTATGCGAAGGTACTCATTCTATTAGAATAAGTACATTGTATGCGAGTGTGCCAATTGTATTCGAACGTATCATATGTATGAAAAAGGATACATTGTATTCGAAAGTAGACATTGTATTCGAATCTACGTATTGTATTCAAATCTAGGCAATGTATTCAAATCTAACCATTGTATGAGAATGATCTGCTATTCTTTGGTCCTTTATTTTCTTTATCCATACAAGTTATGTCTTCTAAACCCCTATTATGGTTTTGGTATCAACCCATTCACGTTCCTATTTCCATTTTAGGCTTGGACCTAGCCCGTTTACCCATATGGGATGAACCCTTATGGGTTTAAAACCCGTTTTGCCTAGATCTAGTGTTTCTAAGTGAGCCATATATATCAATGAGTTCATTAAGTCCATTTTAAACATCAAGTTTGAAACTTTATGAAATATCTATACCCGATCTACTTTATGGTTAAGTTTTAGGGCAAACCGTTCATAAAAACATAAACTTTATTTGTAAAGAACATACCTTTATGCGTTTTTTGGCTAGTCTATTCTAATAGCATTGTATTTGAATATCTTGTATTTGAATGGTATTAGAATACATTTGTGCTAATATACATGTGTATTCTAATGGCATGTGATTAGAATACAATTGTATTCTAATGGCATGTGATTAGAATATATTTGTGTTAGCATTCAACTTGTATTAGAATACCTTTGTATTCGAATGGTATATGATTAGAACACATTTGTATTCTAATGATCACATTATATTCTAACGATCATATTGTATTCTAATGATCACATTTATGATCATATTGTATTCTAATAATCACATTGTATTCTAATGATCACATCGTATTCTAATAATCACATAGTATTCTAATGATCATATTGTATTCTAATGATCACATTGTATTCTAATGAACATATTGTATTCTAATGATCACATTGTATTCTAATGATCCCATTGTATTCTAATGATCACATTTTATTCTAATGATCATAGTGTATTATAATGATCACAGATTACCACATTGTATTCAAATGATCACATTGTATTCTAATGATCATATTTTTTCTAATGATCAATTGTATTCTAATGATAACATTGTATTCTAATGATCACATTGTATTCTAATGATCATATTGTATTCTAATCTTTCAATTTAATTGAAAGAGTCGTTGTAATTGAATGATTCATTGTAATTGAATGAGTCATTGTATGTGAATGTACTCATTCTATTCGAATAAGGACATTGTATGCGATGGTACTCATTGTATTCGAATAAGGACATTGTATGCGAGTGTGCCCATTGTATTCGAACGTATCATATGTATGCGAAAGGATACATTGTATTCGAATGTAGACATTGTATTCGAATGTAGACATTGTATTCGAATCTAGGCAATGTATTCAAATCTAACCATTGTATGAGAATGATCTGCTATTCTTTGGTCCTTTATTTTCGTTATCCATACACGTTATGTCATCTAAACCCCTATTATGGTTTTAGTATCAACCCATTAACGTTTCCTATTTTCATTTTCGGCTAAGACCTAGCCCGTTTACCCATAAGGTTTGAACTTTTATGGGTTTAAAACCCGTTTTGCCTAGATTTAGTGTTTCTAAGTGAACCATATATATCAATGAGTTCATTAAGTCCATTTTAAACATCAAGTTTGAAACTTTATGAAACATCTATACCCGATCTACTCTATGGTTAAGTTTTAGGGCAATCCGTTCATAAAAACATAAATTTTATTTGTAAAGAACATACCTTTATGCGGTTTTTGGCTGGTCTAATCTAATAGCATTGTATTTAAATATCTTGTATTTGAATGGTATTAGAATACATTTGTGCTAATATACATGTGTATTCTAATGGCATGAGATTAGAATACATTTGTATTCTAATGGCATGTGATTAGAATACATTTGTGTAAGCATTCAACTTGTATTAGAATATCTTTGTATTCGAATGGTATATGATATGAACACATTTGTATTCTAATGATCACATTATATTCTAATGATCATATTGTATTCTAATGATCACATTTATGATCATATTGTATTCTAATAATCACATTGTATTATGATCACATCGTATTCTAATAATCACATAGTATTCTAATGATCACATTTTATTCAAATGATTACATTGTATTCTAATGATCACATTGTATTCTAATGAACATATTGTATTCTAATGATCACATTGTATTCTAATGATCCCATTGTATTCTAATGATCACATATTATTCTAATGATCATAGTGTATTCTAATGATCACATATTATCACATTGTATTCTAATGATCAATTGTATTCTAATGATCACATTGTATTCTAATGAACATATTGTATTCTAATGATCACATTGTATTCTAATGATCCCATTGTATTCTAATGATCACATTTTATTCTAATGATCATAGTGTATTCTAATGATCACATATTATCACATTGTATTCTAATGATCACATTGTATTCTAATGATCAATTGTATTCTAATGATAACATTGTATTCTAGTGATCACATAGTTTTATAATGATCATATTGTATTCTAATCTTTCAATTTAATTGAATGAGTCATTGTAATTGAATGAGTCTTTGTATGCGAATGTACTCATTCTATTTGAATAAGGACATTGTATGTGATGGTACTCATTGTATTCGAATAAGGACATTGTATGCGAGTGCGCCCATTGTATTCGAATGTATCATATGTATGCGAATGGATTCATTGTATTCGAACGTAGACATTGTATTCGAATCTAGGTATTGTATTCGAATCTAGGCAATGTATTCAAATCTAACCATTGTATGAGAATGATTTGCTATTCTTTGGTCCTTTATTTTCGTTATCCATACACGTTTTGTCATCTAAACCCCTATTATGGTTTTGGTATCAACCCACTAACGTTCTTATTTCCATTTTCGGCTAAGACCTAGCCCGTTTATTTATAAGGCTTGAACCTTTATGGAATTAAAATCCGTTTGGGCTAGATCTAGTGTTTCTAAGTGAACCATATATATCAATGAGTTCATTAAGTCCATTTTAAACATCATGTTTGAAACTTTATGATACATCTATACCCGATCTACTCTAGGGCTCAGTTTTAGGGCAAACCGTTCATAAAAACATAACCTTTATTTGTAAAGAACATACCTTTATGCGGTTTTTGGCTGGTCTAATCTAATAGCATTGTATTTGAATATCTTGTATTTGAATGGTAATAGAATACATTTGTGTTAATATACATTTGTTTTATAATGGCATGTGATTAGAATACATTTGTATTCTAATGGCTTGTTAATACAATACATTTGTGTTAGCATTCAACGTGTACTAGAATGCCTTTGTATTCGAATGGTATATGACTAAAATACATTTGTATTCTAATGATCACATTGCATTCAAATGATCACAATGTATTCTAATGATCATATTGTAATCTAATGATCACATTGTATTCTAATAATCACATTATATTCTAATGATCATATTGTATTCTAATCTTTCAATGTAATTGAATGGGTCCATTGTAATTGAATGAGTCGTTGTAATTGAATGATTAATTTTAAGGATCACATTGTATTCTAATGATCACATTGTATTCAAATGATCACATAGTATTCTAATAATCACATTGTATTCTAAGGATCACATTGTATTCTAGCGATCACATTGTATTCTATTGATCACATTGTTTTCTAATGATCATATTGTATTCTAATGATCACATTGTATTCTAGTGATCACATTTTATTCTAATGATCACATTGTATTCTAATAATCACAAATGATCACATTGTATTCTAATGTTCATATTCTATTCCAACGATCACATTGTATTTCAATGATCATATTGTATTCTAATGAACACATTGTATTCTAATGATCACATTGTATTCTAATGATCACATTGCATTCTAATGATCACATTGTTTATTAATGATTACATTGCATTTCTAATGATCATATTGTATTCTTATGATCACATTGTATTCTAATGTTCACATTGTATTCTAATGATCATATTGAATTCTTATGATCACATTGTATTCTAATGATTACATTGTATTATAATAATCATATTTTATTCAAATGGCATATTTTATTCAAATGATCAATTGTATTCTAATGATCACATTTTATTCTAATGATAACATTGTATTGTAATGATCATATTGTATTGTAATCTTTCAATTTAATTGAATGAGTTCATTGTATTTGAATGAGTCGTTGTAATTGAATGAGTCATTGTAATTTAATGATTCATTGTAATTGAATGATTCATTGTAATTGATTGAGTCATCGTATGCGAATGTACTCATTCTATTCGATAAGGACATTGTATGCGAAGGTACTCATTGTATTCGAATAAGGACATTGTATGTGAGTGCGCCCATTGTATTCAAATGTATCATATGTATGCGAATGGATACATTGTATTAGAATGTTGACATTGTATTCGAATCTAGGAATTGTATTCAAATCTAAACAATGTATTCAAATATAACCATTATATGAGAATGATCTGCTATTCTTTGGTCCTTTATTTTCATTATCCATACATGTTTTGTCATCCAAACCCCTATTATGGTTTTGGTATCAACCCATTAATGTTCCTATTTCCATTTTCAGTTAAGACCTAGCCCGTTTACCCATAAGGCTTGAACCTTTATGGGTTTAAAACCCGTTTCGTCTAGATCTAGTGTTTCTAAGTGAACCATGTATATCAATGAGTTCATTAAGTCCATTTTAAACATCAAGTTTGAAACTTTATGAAACATCTATACCCGATCTACTCTATGGTTAAGTTTTAGGGCAATCCGTTCATAAAAACATAACCTTTATTTGTAAAGAACATACCTTTATTCGTTTTTTGGCTGGTCTATTCTAATAGCATTGTATTTGAATATCTTGTATTTAATGGTATTAGAATACATTTGTGCTAGTATGCATGTGTATTCTAATGGCATGTGATTGGAATGCATTTGTGTTAGCATTCTACTTGTATTAGAATACCTTTGTATTCGAATGGTATATGACTAGAATAAATTTTTATTCTAATGATCACATTGTATTCTAATGATAATATAGTATTCTAATGATCACATTTTATTTTAATGATGTCATTGTATTCTAATGATCATATTGTATTCTAATGTTCACATTGTATTCAAATGATCACATTGTATTCTAATGATCACATTGTATTCTAATGATCACAAATTATCACATTGTATTCTAATGATCACATTTTATTCTAATAATCATATTTTATTCTAACGATCAATTGTATTCTAATGATCACATTGTATTCTAATGATCACATTGTATTGTAATGATCATATTGTATTCTAATCTTTCAATTTAATTGAATGAGTTCGTTGTAATTTAATGAGTCGTTGTAATTGAATGATTCATTGTAATTGAATGAGTTATTGTACGTGAATGTACTCATTCTATTCGAATAAGGACATTGTATGCGAGTGTGCCCATTGTATTCGAACGTATCATATGTATGCGAAAGGATACATTGTATTCGAATGTAGACATTGTATTCGAATCTAGGCAATGTATTCAAATCTAACCATTGTATGAGAATGATCTGCTATTCTTTGGTCCTTTATTTTCGTTATCCATACACGTTATGTCATCTAAACCCCTACTATGGTTTTAGTATCAACCCATTAACGTTCCTATTTTCATTTTCGGCTAAGACCTAGCCCGTTTACCCATAAGGGTTGAACGTTTATGTGTTTAAAACCCGTTTTGCCTAGATCTAGTGTTTCTAAGTGAACCATATATATCAGTGAGTTCCATAAGTCTATTTTAAACATCAAGTTTGAAACTTTATGAAACATCTATACCCGATCTACTCTAGGGTTAAGTTTAAGGGCAAACCGTTCATAAAAACATAAACTTTATTTGTAAAGAACATACCTTTATGTGTTTTTTGGCTAGTCTATTCTAATAGCATTGTATTTGAATATCTTGTATTTGAGTGGTATTAGAATACATTTATGCTAGTATACATGTGTATTATAATGGCATGTGATTGGAATACATTTGTATTCTAATGGCATGTGATTAGAATACATTTGTGTAAGCATTCAACTTGTATTAGAATATCTTTGTATTCGAATGGTATATGATATGAACACATTTGTATTCTAATGATCACATTATATTCTAATGATCATATTGTATTCTAATGATCACATTGATGATCATATTGTATTCTAATAATCACATTGTATTCTAATGATCACATCGTATTCTAATAATCACATAGTATTCTAATGATCACATTTTATTCTAATAATTACACTGTATTCTAATGATCACATTGTATTTTAATGAACATATTGTATTCTAAGGATTACATTGTATTCTAATGATCCCATTGTATTCTAATGATCACATTTTATTCTAATGATCATAGTGTATTCTAATGATCACATATTATCACATTGTATTCTAATGATCACATTGTATTCTAATGATCAATTGTATTCTAATGATAACATTGTATTCTAGTGATCACATGGTGTTTTAATGATCATATTGTATTCTAATCTTTCAATTTAATTGAATGAGTCATTGTAATTGAATGAGTCATTGTATGCTAATGTACTCATTCTATTCGAATAAGGACATTGTATGCGATGGTACTTATTGTATTCGAATAAGGACATTGTACGCGAGTGTGCCCATTGTATTCGAATGTATCATATGTATGCGAATGGATTCATTGTATTCGAACGTAGACATTGTATTCGAATCTAGGTATTGTATTCGAATCTAGGCAATGTATTCAAATCTAACCTTTGTATGAGAATGATTTGCTATTCTTTGGTCCTTTATTTTCGTTATCCATACACGTTTTGTCATCTAAACCCCTATTATGGTTTTGGTATCAACCCATTAACGTTCTTATTTCCATTTTCGGCTAAGACCTAGCCCGTTTATTTATAAGGCTTGAACCTTTATGGAATTAAAATCCATTTGGGCTAGATCTAGTGTTTCTAAGTGAACCATATATATCAATGAGTTCATTAAGTCCATTTTAAACATCATGTTTGAAACTTTATGATACATCTATACCCGATCTTCTCTAGGGCTAAGTTTTAGGGCAAACCGTTCATAAAAACATAACCTTTATTTGTAAAGAACATACCTTTATGCGGTTTTTGGCTGGTCTAATCTAATAGCATTGTATTTGAATATCTTGTATTTGAATGGTAATAGAATACATTTGTGTTAATATACATTTGTATTATAATGGCATGTGATTGGAATACATTTGTATTCTAATGGCTTGTGAATACAATACGTTTGTGTTAGCATTCAACGTGTACTAGAATGCCTTTGTATTCGAATGGTATATAACTAGAATACATTTGTATTCTAATGATCACATTGCATTCAAATGATCACATTGTATTCTAATGATCATATTGCAATCTAATGATCACATTGTATTCTAATAATCACATTATATTCTAATGATCATATTGTATTCTAATCTTTAAATGTAATTGAATGGGTCCATTGTAATTGAATGAGTCGTTGTAATTGAATGATTTATTTTAAGGATCACATTGTATTCTAATGATCACATTGTATTCAAATGATCACATAATATTCTAACAATCACATTGTATTCTAAGGATCACATTGTATTCTAACAATCACATTATATTCTATTGATCACATTGTTTTCTAATGATCATATTGTATTCTAATGATCACATTGTATTCAAATAATCACATTGTATTCTAGTGATCACATTTTATTCTAATGATCATATTGTATTCTAATGATCACAAATGATCACATTGTATCTAATGATCACATTGTATTCTTATGATCACATTGTATTCTAATGATCATATTTTATTCCAAAGATCACATTCTATTCCAATGATCACATTGTATTCCAATGATCTCATTGTATTATAATGATCACATTGTATTTTAATGATCACATTGCATTCTAATGATCACATTGTTTATTAATGATTCCATTGCATTTCTAATGATCATATTATATTCCAATGGTCACATTGTATTCTAATGATCACATCGTATTTTAATAATCACATAGTATTCTAATGATCACATTGTATTCTAATGATCACATTATATTCTATTGAACATATTGTATTCTAATGATCACATTGTATTCTAATGATCCCATTGTATTCTAATGATCACATTTTATTCTAATGATCATAGTGTATTCTAATGATCATAGATTATCACATTGTATTCTAATGATCACATTGTATTATAGTGATCATATTTTATTCTAATGATCAATTGTATTCTAATGATCACATTGTATTCTAATGATCATATTGTATTCTAATCTTTCAATTTAATCGAATGAGTCCATTGTAATGGAATGAGTCGTTGTAATTGAACGATTCATTGTAATTGAATGAGTCATTGTAATTGAATGAGTCTTTGTATGCGAATGTACTAATTCTATTTGAATAAGGACATTGTATGCGATGGTACTCATTGTATTCGAATAAGGACATTGTATGCGAGTGTGCCCATTGTATTCGAATGTATCATATGTATGCGAATGGATACATTATATTCGAACGTAGACATTGTATTCGAATCTAGGTATTGTATTCGAATCTAGGCAATGTATTCAAATCTAACCATTGTATGAGAATTATTTGCTATTCTTTGGTCCTTTATTTTCGTTATCCATACACGTTTTGTCATCTAAACTCCTATTATGGTTTTGGTATCAACCCATTAACGTTCTTATTTCCATATTCGGCTAAGACCTAGCCCGTTTATTTATAAGGCTTGAACCTTTATGGAATTAAAATCCGTTTGGGCTAGATCTAGTGTTTCTAAGTGAACCATATATATCAATGAGTAAATAAAAACATAAACTTTATTTGTAAAGAACATACGTTTATGCGTTTTTTGGCTGGTCTATTCTAATAGCATTGTATTTTTAATATCTTGTATTTGAATGGTATTAGAATAAATTTGTGCTAGTATACATGTGTATTCTAATGGCATGTGACTGGAATACATTTGTATTCTAATGGCATGTGATTAGAATATATTTGTCTTATCATTCAACTTGTATTAGACTACATTTGTATTTGAATGGTATATGACTAGAATACATTTGTATTCTAATGATCACATTATATTCTAATGATCATATTGTATTCTAATGATCACATTTATGATCATATTGTATTCTAATGGTCACATTGTATTCTAATGATCACATCGTATTCTAATAATCACACAGTATTCTAATGATCACATTGTATTCTAATAATCACATTGTATTCTATTGAACATATTGTATTCTAATGATCCCATTGTATTCTAATGATCACATTTTATTCTAATGATCATAGATTATCACATTGTATTCTAATGATCACATTGTATTCTAATGATCATATTTTATTGTAATGATCAATTATATTCTAATGATCACATTATATTCTAATGATCATATTGTATTCTAATCTTTAAATTTAATTGAATGAGTCCATTGTAATGGAATGAGTCGTTGTAATTGAATGATTCATTGTAATTGAATGAGTCATTGTATGCGAATGTACTCATTCTATTTGAATAAGGAAATTTTATGCGATGGTACTCATTGTATTCGAATAAGGACATTGTATGCGAGTGTGCCCATTGTATTCGAATGTATCATATGTATGCGAATGGATACGTTGTATTCGAATGGAGACATTGTATTCGAATCTAGGTATTGTATTCGAATCTAGGCAATGCATTCAAATCTAACCATTGTATGAGAATGATCTGCTATTCTTTGGTCCTTTATTTTCATTATCCATACACTTTATGTCTTATAAACCCCTATTATGGTTTTGGTATCAACCCATTAACGTTCTTATTTCCATTTTCGGCTAAGACCTAGCCCGTTTATTTATAAGTCTAGAAACTTTATGGAATTAAAACACGTTTTGGCAAGATCTAGTGTTTCTATGTGAACCATATATATCAATGAGTTCATTAAGTCCATTTTAAACATCATGTTTGAAACTTTATGATACATCTATACCCGATCTACTCTAGGGTTATGTTTTAGGGCAAACCGTTCATAAAAAACATAACCTTTATTTGTAAAGAACATACCTTTATGCGGTTTTTGGCTGGTCTAATCTAATAGCATTGTATTTGAATATCTTGTATTTGAATGGTAATAGAATACATTTGTGTTAATATACATTTGTATTCTAATGGCTTGTGATTATAATACATTTGTGTTAGCATTCAACTTGTATTAGAATACCTTTGTATTCGAATGGTATATGACTAGAATAAATTTGTATTCTAATGATCACATTGCATTCTAATGATCATGTTGTAATCTAATGATCACATTGTATTCTAATAATCACATTATATTCTAATGATCATATTGTATCTAATCTTTCAATGTAATTTAATGGGTCCATTGTATTTGAATGAGTCGTTGTAATTGAATGATTTATTTTACGGATCACATTGTATTATAATGATCACATTGTATTCAAATGATCACATAGTATTCTAATAATTGTTGTATTCTAATGATTACATTGTATTATATTGATCACATTGTATTCTAATGATCATATTGTATTCTAATGATCACATTGTATTCTAAAAATGACATTGTATTCTAGTGATCACATTTTATTCTAATGATAATATTGTATTCTAATGATCATATTATATTCTAATGATCACATTGTATTCTTATGATCACATTGTATTCTAATGATCACATTGTATTATAATGTTCATATTCTATTCCAACGATCACATTGTATTCCAATGATCATATTGTATTCTAATGGTGACATTGTATTCTAATGATCACATTGTATTCTAATGATCACATTGTATTCTAATGATCACATTGCATTTAAATGATCACATTGTATTCTAATGATCACATTGTATTCTAATGATCATATTGTGTTCTAATCTTTCAATGTAATTGAATGAGTCGTTGTAACAGAATGATTCGTTGTAATTGAATGAGTCATTGTAATTGAATGAGTCATTATATGTGAATGTACTCATTGTATTCGAATAAGGACATTGTATGCGAATGTACGCATTGTATTCGAATAAGCACATTGTATTTGAGTGTGCCGTTGTACTCGAATGTATCATATGTATGCGAATGCATACATTGTATTCGAATTTAGATATTGTATTCGAATTTAGGCAATGTATTCGAATCTAACCGTTGTATGGGAATGAGTTGCTATTGGTTGGTCCTTTATTTTCGTTATCCATAAATGTTTTATCATCTAAACCCCTATTATGGTTTTGGTATCAACCCATAAACATTCCTATTTCCATTTTCGGCTAAGACCTAGCCCGTTTACCCATAAAGCTTGAACATTTATGGGTTTAAAACCCGTTTTGGCTAGATCTAGGGTTTCTAAGTGAACCATATATATCAATGAGTTCATTAAGTCCATTTTACACATCTGGTTTGCAAATTTATGATACATATATACCCGATATACTCTAGGGTTATGTTTTAGGGCAAACCGTTCATAAAAACGTAACCTTTATATGTAAAGAACATACCTTTATGCGTTTCTAGGCTACCGTTAGCTTTGATATTCAACAAGTATCTTGTATCTTGCTTGTGTACTCAAGATCTACCAATATTTTGCTCTGTTTTGGGTCTTGAATCCTTCTTTTAGGTCACGGCCATACAAGTGGAGATTTATATGTGTGTTTTGAGTGTGTATGGTGGCTTTGGTTTAGAGATGGATAAAAATGGAAAGGATTAGGGTTTAAGGGGTGTTTATACTCCCTTAAGCTCATGGACCTAAGACCCATCTTTCCTTTTTGGTCTATACTTATTCCGTTTAATTAGCCTACTTAACCTTCCATCTTTATTGTTTTATTAATTCTTTATTACTTCAAGTAAACTTTTCCATCATAAATAATAATAATAATATATCAATATTATTCTTGGAAATTCCGGGATGTTACAAGTCTACCCCCCTTAGAAGAGGTTCTGTCCCTAAAACCTTGATTATTCCTTGTAAAAGGAACACTTCCTATATCCGCACACATTATCGAATCATCTTTGCTCTCTTGGTCATCCTTCTTACTCCTGACTTTGTAGTCACCGAGTGGTGTTCATGTGTTTTAGCTATTACGGTAAGCTTGTCCATGAGGCCCTCGATGTACCAAGTCTCGTCTCGTCTTCCCAAGGGACTCTGTTTTATATCATATTAACGCTAACGCCTAAGACGACGCTTTATCACAACCCAAATATTCATCATAACCAACATGCATTCAAGACAATTCATATCGTAATTAATTTAAACAGTCACCAGTCTAAACTTTAATATAAAATAACACGTGTCAAGTCATTAGAATAAAACTTATGACTAGTAACTAGCCATCTTGAACGGTTTTTCTAAGCATACAGATGAAACTGTTATACTTCAAACATTCTTCTCTGCTTCACGTCGTTCCTTCGGCTTCCGGCAGTTCCTTGCTAGGTGTCCACGTCCTCCACTGTTGTGACACCTATGTTAATCTTTACACCCCCATGAGGAATGTCCTGGCTTTCCACACCTGAAGCACACACCTAATCCCATTCTGCACTCTCCCGAGTGTTTCTTACCACATTTTCCACTGACCGGGAACTCATCCTTCCTTGCCTTCTTCTTAAGGGGATTCTCCTCATTAGCTTCAACTGGTTTCGTGGCTGGGTTCTTTTTCTTCGTGTCAACCTTCTCTTCTTCATTGATGGCAAGGTCATCATAAACCTACTCGGCTAATTACACGCCTGAATCAAATGTTGCAGGTTTGTTGGCCCTAACCAATGTTCGGACACTTTGTGGTAGTCCTCTGATGTAGCACTTGATTCTTTTCGCTTCAGTATTAACCATGTCGGGAACCAACCTAGACATGCTGTTGAACTCAGTGGTGTATTGGTGTGTCATTTTTCCTGCCTTCATATTCAAAAACTTCATCTCAGCTCTCTCAACCTCAGCATCAGCACAAAATCGCTTCATCACCAACTCCTTCAGGTCATCCCACTTCATAGCTTTAATCTCTTCTCGGCTCTTCCTCTGTTCCACTGTCTCCCACCAGAACATAGCCTCATCACCAAATGATTGGGTAGCATAACCCACAGCTTGATCAGAACGGCACTCGCTAATTCGAATAACTTTGTCCATTGCGGTTATCCACTGAAGAGTAGTTGTCGCGTCTTCCAAACTAGTCAGCTTTGGCGGGTTACAACCCTTGAACGACTTGTAGTTACACCCACATCGCCCTCTCTTCCTGTAATCAACCTTCATAGATAGAACTTCACTCGAGTCACCCTTCTCTCCCTCATCATCTTTCTTACCATTTTCTCCTAATCTCTCAGCAGTTATTGCATGACTTCCAGCAGACTTTTCAGGTTGCAGGATCTTCACTGCCGCAGCTACAGCTTGAGCAATGGAGGCTTGAACAGTAGGGTCAAGTTGATACCCTTCAATCCTTCATGGTCCTCGCAGAGTCTCATTTGGCCCTTTAGCAGAGTTGACAATTGAATGACCGGTAGAATTGGTGAAATATGCAAGGAAAAGAAAAAGATTCGGCCGAAATATCCCTGAATTCAGCAAGACAAACAAGAAGTAGAAATTCCAAGAAGAAGAAGTGATTGAGGAGAAAAAGAAAAAGATTCGGCCGAAGAACCTATTCATACCATTCCACTTCACGTTGTCAAACCAGAAGATTATGAGCAGAATGACAATGTAGACTTCAATGAAGCTCAAATACCAAAACTACCTCTTGATTCATCAACGGACACTCTAAAGTACCAAGACTACCTTTCATAACTCACAATTTTCAACCTTGGTTTTAAGCTCCTTCACCTCCCTAGTTAAACTTTCCAAAGCAACAGCCACATAAGTATCCAGATTAACCTGGTGCACACCTCGAGAAGATGAGGGTGCACTAGTGACGAGAATGGAATTCCCCTGTCGTGGACTTTTAGCATATTCTGATTGGGCAAAACTTAAAAACATTTCATCGCAATCCATGACATTATTCTTGTCCATCAAATTACCCCCGCATCAGTATTGAAACGAGCTTGAGTTTCATTATTCAATCCATTGTAAATCTTCTCAACAAGAGTTCATGGTGTGAGACCAGTCCGCGAACAACGAGACAACAAATTTTGAAAACGATCCCATGCCTGATATTAAGGTTCATCCGGCTTCATATGAAAGGATCGGATTTGATCACGAAGGTGAAATGCTTTAGTAGGCGGGAAATACTTCTTGATAAATGATGTACGAAGTGCCTCCCAAGTAGTGGATGTTCCTGCTGGTTGCGAATCTAGCCAAGTGGCTGCCCATCTGCAAGTGAAAATGGAAATAAATGTAAGAATATAGCATCCTCAGTCGCACCTTGTAAATTGAAAGTCTTAAGAACAAGGTTGAGGCGGTTAATGTGTGTTGGTTCGTCTTCGTCTTCATGCCCATGAAATTGGTTAGTTTGGGTGAGAGCATTCATGATGTACGATGGAATCTGCCATGAATTCGGGTTATCGATCTCGGGAATAACGATGGACGAGTGGTTTCCGGTGAAACCATGGAAAGTTTGTTCGGAAGCAGTTTTGTTGATGTTAGCCATTTGAATGTCTGATAAACTTCTCGGACTTGACGGTGGTGAAATTTGTGGTGATGATTTTGGTGTAGAATCAGACCCTTATGGTTGTTTTTCTGATGATGAACTAGTCTCAAACTTCAATGGAGAAAGTCCAAGATTATCCATTGGTGGTCCTTGCAAACGAAGATGTGGCATATACATGAGAAATGCAAGAGACCAAGTGAGTTGACTCGAAAACTTAAAAATAAGACAAAAATAAACTAGAACTTAAATTAGACTCCTACAACTCAAACAAAATAAATAAAGAAAATCGCACATATGTAGCACATAGGTCTAGCTAATTGAAGCTTATAATACAATCGCCAAACAACGGCACCAAAAACTTGATGTGCTTAAAGTAGTCAAATAATTATTAACTAAATAACGCTTATCTAGACACTAAGTAATACTCTAGACTATATAAAACTCGACTAAGCTACTGACCGGAAAGTGAACCGATCGACTCTAGTAAAGCTAAATAAGTCTGATTAACGACAGAAGACAACGGATGAGGATCTATTCATTAATTTGAAATTAAAGAATTTCATTCGTGTGTCTCGGGAAATATGCAGATCTAAAATATATATTCGACTGTACCAAACGAATTAACTCATTCGTTCATTCACTTTATCACCATCCTTAACCAGGCCTATTCAAAATTTTCTAAAAATTCCGACTATTACAAAATCGATTTTCGTTGATTATTTAAGAATCATGAGGTAAAGACGATTTAAACGTGTTAAATTTTGTCGAATTTCGTACAGTTTTGATAGGTTAATTAATCAAAAGTTTAATCGAGTTTTAATATCAATCAAAGACACCATCAAAACATTCTGTATTGTTGTGTAGTTGATTGGGGGTTAATAAACGATGGGTATACGAGTCTATTGATGCAAATTTTACATTGATTCATCGCGATTCATGGGTTAATTGTAAATCTTGATGCATGTTGATTGTCCAAGAACTTTCAATTTTGACCTTGACTCTGGATAGTCAAACTTAGATAATTATTGGTGATTATTCGTTATAATCAACGAATGGGTGATCATTCGTGTCTAATTGATACGAATAAACACATTCGATGAACCTCTATAACGAATCAACTATATTAGTGTGATTTTGTAATGAATGAATCTATCATTCGGCTTACAGAATTTATGAATGGCCTTACTCATTCGTTATTCATTCATTTGTCTTTATGAGACAATGAATCAAACCATTCGTTATAACGAGTGAAGCCATTTGTCATAACAAATGAGATAGAGAATGATACAGATCAGAATGAAATTTTCATTAAGTATTTAATGAAAATTTGATTTTTAATTTTATTAAGCTCGGCTTTACTAATCTTCGGTTTTGTGATTACAACAATGGCTGACAAGATAATTCCACATGCTCCAGCACAACAAGATCCTATCATTCAAGAGGATCCTGTTGACCTAGTCGCTAAACCACAAGTTGTTGTACAGCAAGAACAACCTCAATTATAGCAACAACGACAAGCACCAGCCGACCCTGAATTGGCTTTTGACAAGAAGCACAATATATGTGCGTTTGTGCAGGAGAATTTTGCTGATCAAGACTTGTTTGGAGATATTATTATTTTCCTACGCCGATCCCGGATCTATTACCTATAACTGCTAATGTCCCAGTATATTTTAGCATGATCCGCCCATTTTGGGATACGGCTAAGTATGTAGAATCGGAGAACCACATAGTTGCAGAGATTAGCAAGACGACTATCACTAAGACTCCAGGTGTGATACGTTGGGTGCTGAGATTTAATGATAACATGGAAATTCCATGTGAGTTAGATAAAGGGTTGATCCGAGGATTATTTCAGAGGTTAATTTATACGGGAGACTTGGACCATTTCCAATACAACAAGGCTTACTTATGTGCCCCATACAAGTATTTATTACACGTTTTGATCTAATGCCTTGGGGGACGGAAGGGTGGTTTTTACGAATGTCGGATTATTCTTCAATCCGCATTCGTGGCGTTAATATTGAACAAACTGTTCAATTTCTCCGAGCTTATATTTTATCATTTGAAGGAGAATTGTCAAGTCAAGAATCGTCGAAGCAAGTTTCTGATGTATCCTCGATTCGTTCAGTTAATTATACAAGACTTGATTCCTGATCTTGTGATCATTCAAACATGACGGCTGACACGATGAAGATAATGAAGACTTATCATAATCAATCGCCTGAGGATCGTCCTAAGACCAAACGCTTGATTGGTCATATGGTGAATCCAGATTATGTATTCCTTCTAATGACTGTTGGATCCTTGACGACTCGGATTCCGAACGGGAAGAGGGACCAGGTAGGAACGTAGGTGGGGATGATGGTGGAAATGATGGTGACGGGGGAAATGGGGGTGGTGGTAGGCGTATTGAGGTTGAGGCAGCTAGTTCTTTTGGTGCTCAACTGAAACGAAAGAGAAAGGCGAAGAGGACCGAAGAACCGCCTAAACGTCGAGTTCGACAAGGTTCGGGTATGGAGATAGGTCCACAAATTCCAAGGTCGTCTATACAACAAAGGCCGGTGGTGTCGCTTACTGTTAGCACTCCGGCTATCACTCTCATGAAGAAGGCATCATCGGTTCCGAGATTCGCTTCGATTCCCTAATCGTTTCTATCTCCATTGCCCACACCTCCTGTTACATCTATGGTACTTCTCTTGCTACTATAACGATGCCAATACAACCTCCAGCTCTTACATGAGAGTTACTCGTACACAAGGCCCGATGCAGCCTGTACCTTCTAATTTTCATATAAAGCCGCCTGCACAACAAGTGGATATGCTACTTAGTTTTATTCTTTTATACGAGAATCAGATGGCAGCTGATCGTCAACAACAAGACTAGATGTTAATGAATTAACTTCGGTTAATGAGTTACATATCCTATTGCCAGAAGGAGACGAAGGAACTCCATGAGATTGTTACATCTGAGGGGAGAGAGTAAAAGAACATTAGGATCTCATTCTTCAGTTGACCTGTAAAGATGACGCTTTGAAGAAGCTGTAGAATGATGATACCAAGAAAATTCCTGATGCTGCTGGTGCAAGTGGTAGTGAGCCGAAACAAGCTGATGGTTCATCTGATGCAGGTGCAAGTAGTGGTGCTGGCGATGATCAACATATAGTAGTGTATCATGATACTACTAATGCCATGACTATCGAGTCGATCAAAGCTAATACCATATTATTTATGGATTACAATAAGGGTATTGTGATGAGTACACTAATGCCAATGAGATCGAGGAGGGTGAGTTCATTGATCACACACTGTCTCGTGATCAAATTTCTTTGTTGTTGGGGTTGAATGATGAAGAAATGGATGTGTTGTTGGCTGATGAGAACATTGAGGTAATTCACGATGAGGAAGTCCAGTTTGATACGAGTATTCCATATGGGAATACCTCGTTTATTTATGAGGACGAGGAAATTGAGATCGAGTATGTGACTGCATAGGAGTACCCTGATCTTTACACACGTTCAAATTTTGATCAGTGTGTTCCATTATTTACTGAAGAACATGTCAAAGCTGCCGAAGATCATCTGGAGAGAGAACATCAAAGAAGAAAGATAAAGTATCAGCAAAGGGGTCGAGTTTGTTGGATTCTGATGCTAGGAGATGGTTTGGGGACCATAAAAAATCCCTAACCTTAAAGATTATCGAAGCCTATAGGTATGTTGACCAAGAGCACCAGTTGGATGTCAGTGCACGTGCCAAAGAAAATCAGAAGACCACATTCAAGTTTGTGCCAATTGTCAAAGGTGACATCGTTTCTTGGTTGTATGATTCGGATTTGCGAGTGTGTATTATCAAGTGGGAGAATGGCGTTCAGTAATTCAATACATTACTGAAGTTTTCTCACTACTGAGGTGGGATGTGCAGACTCTCGCCAATCGGCCTTTCATCAACAGTGTTGTAAATCAATTAGCAGGATGGTTTCACCAACATTTGCTCTTTGAGGTCAACCACGGGATTAAATTTTTAAACCGTAGGTACCAACCAGGAAATATATCGATCCAATACACTGGAGCTTCAATACAATTGATCAATTCATATTGATTAATCAAATGTAAATATAATGTATGTTGCGTGATTAACTAGAACTCACTCAGCGTGTCTGACTTTTAGTATGCACGCAGGGTTTAATATGATAAGGTAGCTAGCTTGAGGGAGACACATGACATTGGACTGAAGAGGATGGTATCTTAACAAGAATGTTATGATGTTACATTTTATTATGTTTTTATTTTTCAAGACAAGTTTGAACGTTGTTAAAACAAGATTTGGAATGTTATGTAATATATGGTTGATTTTTTATATTCCGTAAAATTTTTTAATTCACTCTGATATATAGAACTGTGTTTATGAATAAATCCAACATCCAATGTAGGGCACAGGGACTGGTGCATTACAAATGAAAACTGTTGGGTTTTATACAAGATTATCAAAGTTCAAGTTAACCATATTTAACTAGAAAACGCAACGGAAGCTTAGATTTTAAAACTTGTTATGAACATACCATTATGTTAAAACTAAAACCCAAAGAACAAGGATCAATATTACAAGAACAAGATGCTCACAAAAGTAAATTGTACCTTCTTATACCTTATGAGAAGATGTAGGTGGATGAAGAAGATAATGTCTTCAAATGGCAAGGTTGCAAAGGAGAAACCCTCAAGCTTTTGATACCCCAAGCTTTTAAACAACAACACCAACTTGTTGCTAGGATTAGAACACTTGAATCAAGCTCACAAAACACCCCCTTTCTTTGGCCAAAGTGGCCGTGGATATTGAGAGAGAAAGAGAGAGAGTTTTACACTTGAAAATACAAAAGAAAACAAGACCCAAAATGCATGTGTGTTGAATGGAGGAACATAAAAGGAGAACCAAAGAGCATCTTGGTCTTTGATTGGGTAAAACCACCACCCCCACATGGGTGGCCGGTTTTTGTTTTGTTTTCCTTTTTTTTTTTTTTTTTTTTTTTGTTTTGTATTTTGTTTTAACCATTTAAAACATCTCCATTCATTTTATAAAACTCATTTTTATAAAATGTACATACATTTATATAATTATTTAACCAATTAAATAATTAATTTATATAAACAAATTATCCAGATAATTTATTTAAATCCTCAAGTGTGTTTGTTTAGAAAACCAATTTTCTAAACACGTAGTGTTCGGTATTCATTTAAATGATCAAATCATTAAAAGAATACATTTGGTGTCGTCTAGCTTGTTATTGGGTATGACCCGACTTGGATCAAACACAGTTAGCCACATTAATATAAGTATGTGTCTCGGGCATACGTAATTCCAACAATCTCCCACTTGCACGAGATACATAGAAAATTAATGCAAGTGGTGAATACCGCCTAACAACAGTTCACCACCCCTAATGTGTTTGACGAAGTGCCATTCATTAACATCATCCCTTCAAGTCCCTTACTTGATATGATTTAGGTTAATCTATCATTATATCCCTTTGTTACTAGATGTCATGTTGGATCTAAGAGACATAGGCGATCATTCTCTTTACAATTCAACTTTATCAGGCCTTAGACATCTAAACTCTCAACACATAAGAGGAACAAATTCCATCTTGACTGTATACGCCTCTCACTATCACTTTATACTCCACCTGAGCTCATCCTTATGTACCATCTTTTACGAATAGCGAAGGGCAGAGTCAAAGTGTAATACTTGGTGAAAATCAAGACCCAGTATACATCTCAGGTCTAAGGATAATATGAAATTCTCCTTTACTCAAAATTACTAATGATCAGGTCCATTGACTCCATGTAGTAATATTGAGAGCGGGTCAGTCCAATATTCGTATCCCACAAATATCTATGAACCTTGGCAGCAAACCTATGCTCCATATTCATTCCTTATGAATATCCACCAATCCTAGTTCATAATAGTCTTGCTTCATATTTGTTCCCACAAATGTGATCGACTACGGACTTTTAGAATAAGATAACTTATTCATGGATTAAACATGCAAAATTAGAATTTAACTCAAGATTCCATAATCATATAAAAGAGTTAAATTACAAAAGTCTTTTAAACGTAAATACAAAATAGATCAAATCCAATTACTAGAATATCGGAGTCCTAAGCCACTCGCATGACGCTCATGTTTCGGTCTTTCTAGGAGCTTCGTGAATGGATCCGCAAGATTTTGATCAGTTCCAACTTTGCGAATACATATCTTTCCTTTTTCAACTTCATCCCTTATGTAGTTGAATCTCCGCTCTATGTGCCTTGTCTTTTGGTGCGAACGAGGTTCCTTGATTTGTGCAATCGCACCCTCGTTGTCACAAAAGATTTCTAGGGGGTCTTGAATGGAAGAGACCACCCCTAGATCAGTAATGAATTTCTTCAACCATGCAGCTTCCTGAGCTGCCAATGAAGCGGCGATGTATTCTGATTCTGTAGTGGACAATGCTACCACTTCCTGTTTTGAGCTCTTCCAAGAGACAGCTCCTCCATTAAGAGTGAACACATACCCAGACTGTGATCGAGAATCATCTCGATCAGTTTGGAAGCTCGCATCCGTGTAACCTTTTATAGCGAGTTCCTCCTCACCAGATCCATATATCAGAAACATATCCTTAGTTCTCCTAAGGTATTTCAATATGTTCTTAACAGCCATCCAATGACTGTTTCCTGGATTCTGTTGGTATCTGCTTGTCATGCTCAAAGCGCATGACACATCCGGTCTAGTACATATCATCGCATACATAATGGATCCTATAGCAGAAGCATATGGGATTTGTTTCATCATCTCTTGCTCATCCTTTGAGCTTGGACATTGAGCTAAACTCAATATGGTCCCTCTTTGAATAGGTACAAAACCTTTCTTGGAGTTTTCCATCTTGAACCTTTTCAAGATCTTATCAATGTATGTACTTTGGTTCAAACCTATCAAGCGCCTTGACCTATCCCTATAGATCTTTATTCCCAAAATATAGGCAGCTTCACCAAGATCCTTGATGGAAAATCTACTTCCAAGCCAAGCCTTAACGCTTTCCATGGTTGGAATGTCATTTCCAAATAGTAGAATGTCATCGACATACAATACTAAGAAGGTAATTATACTCCCACTAGCTTTCTTATACACACAAGCCTCATCAGCATTCTTGATGAATCCAAAATTTTTGATTTCTTCATCAAAACGATGATTCCAAGTTCTAGATGCTTGTTTCAATCCATAGATTGATTTCTTTAACTTGCATACTTTATTAGGATGTTTCGGATCGACAAAACCTTCAGGCTGAACCATATAGACATCTTCCTCAAGATATCCATTTAGGAAAGCGGTCTTGACATCCATTTGCCAAATTTCATAATCATAATGTGCAGCTATGGCAAATAATATCCTAATAGACTTTAGCATTGCCACAGGCGAAAAAGTTTCATCATAATCAACCCCTTGAGTTTGAGTGAAACCCTTAGCTACAAGTCTTGCTTTATAAGTATCCAAGTTTCCATGCATATCAGTTTTTCTTTTGAAAACCCACTTACTTCCAACAGCTTTGGAGTTGAGTGGTAGTTCAACCAATTCCCAAACTTGGTTGTCATACATGGATTGCATCTCAACGTTCATGGCTTCAAGCCATTTGTCACAATCATTCTTGGACATTGCATCACGGTATGTGGTTGGTTCATCCGAATCTACCACGTAGCAACCTTCTATAAAAAATCCATATCTTTCAGGTGGATTGCTAACTCTACCAGATCTGCGAACGTTTTGTGTGTTTTGATCAACCACTTGATCACTTTCAACAACCTCTTGTTGAGTGCTAGTATCAACCAATTGTGTATCATCTTGTGGTTCTTGATCCTCATCAAGTTTCACTGTTCTACTATTAGTTCCTTCCTTAAGGAACTTAGTTTCCAAGAACTTACCCTTTCGAGCAATAATAACATTTTGCTCACTAGGATCATAAAAGTAATATCCTAAATCATCTTTAGGATAACCTATAAAGATACACTTAGTGGATCGGACTTCTAATTTGTTTGGGGTGTATTGCTTTACATAAGCTACACAACCCCAAACTCTTAAGAATGATAGCGATGGAGCCTTTCCATGCCATATTTCAAAAGGTGTCTTCTCCACTTTCTTGGTTGGAGCCATATTCAATATGCGAACAGCGGAAAGTAAAGCATAGCCCCAAAATGATAGAGGTAAAGTGCTTCTAGCCATCATCGATCGAACCATATCTAATAGGGTACGATTTCTCCTTTCAGACACACCATTATGTTGTGGTGTTCCAGGTGGAGTAAGTTGTGAAATAATTCCACAACTCTTAAGATGATCTTGAAAAACACCACTTAGGTATTCACCTCCTCTATCACTACGAAGTACTTTGATTGTGGTCTTGAGTTGTCTTTCTACTTCAGTTTTGAAGTCTTTGAACATTTCAAAAGCTTCATCTTTGTGTTTCATTAAGTACACATAACCATATCGACTATAATCGTCAATAAAGGTAATGAAGTATCTTTCACCATTCCTAGTCATTGGTCTAAAAGGACCACATACATCCGAATGTATGATACCCAATAATTCTTTTGACCTTTCAAAAGTTTTATTAAAGGGTTGCTTTGTCATTTTGCCTTGTAAACAAGATTCACATACATCAAATGAATCATACTCATTTGTTTCTAGAATACCATTCTTGCGAAGAGTTTGCATGCGATTCTTGCTTATATGTCCAAGGCGACAATGCCAAAGATAGGAATCACCCAAGTCCTTCTTGAGTTTCTTGGTGTTGACATTGTACATTGAACTACTATGTGACGCACCAATTTGATCTATTTCATATATACCATTTATGGGTATAGCTTTAAAATAAAATATGCCATTCATCAAAACATGAATATCATAATCAATAAACTTAAGATCAAAGCCACATTGTTTTAAAAGAGACACGGAAATAATGTTTCTCCTTAACTTAGGAGCATACAAAACATTCTTCAAAATTACTTCCAAACCACTTGGAAGCTTTAACAAGTAGTCTCCTTGGGCTTGGACTTCAACTCTTGCTCCATTGCCCATAAAGAGACTAATGTCCCCTTTGTTGAGTTGTTTACTTCTTTTGAACCCCTGCAACAAATTGCAAATGTGAGTTCCACATCCGGTATCAAGTACCCATGTATTTGAAGAAATAACATTTAGTTCAATATGTATAGTAAAGATAATACCTGAGGTATGCCCCGCATCCCTCTTATCTTTTAACGCATTGAGATAGGTCGGACAATTCCTTTTCCAATGACCTATCTCTCCACACTCAAAGCATGGATCTTGCGCCGCAACCTTTTGCTTCTTTTCCTTCGGTTTGATGGGCGTGATGGCTTTCCTCTTTCCCTTTCCTTGGACGTGGCCCTTGCCCTTAGCAACACTTGCTTTGGGGTTGGAGTTATGTCCCCTTTTTCCTTCATTGATTGTTAGAACGGGTAAAACCCTTTTACCCATTCCCGCTTCGGCCGTTCTTAGCATTGCGTGAAGCTCACCAATGCTTTTGTCCCACCCATTCATGTTATAATTCATGACAAAGGTTTCAAACCTTTTGGTCAAAGAGTTGAGGATCAAATCCGTAGCCAACTCATTAGACACGGGACAATTCAACCTACGAAGCTTTTCGATGTAGCTTTTCATCTTTAGGACATAAGATGAGACGCTTTGGGTTTCCTCCATACGACATGCATGAAACGCTCGAACCGTTTCGAAACGTTCCGCTCTAGCTTGTTGAAGGAACATTTCCTTCAATTGAGTTATCATGTCGTATGCCCCATGATGCTCGAAATCCTTTTGGATTTCGGGAATCATAGTCCCTAACATGAGGCAAGAGGCTTGCACCGAATCTTTGGTGTACTTGACCCAATTGTTATACGCCTCCTCATCTTCCACGTTAGGCTCGTCGGGAATGGGATCGTCTAAGACATATGATATCTCTTCTTGTTTGAGAACTATTCTCAAGTTGCGATACCAATCCATAAAGTTATTATGGTTTAGACGATCCTTTTCAAGGATGGTTCTTAAGGATAGGTTACGGGTGTTATGGGTAGAGGTGTTTGCATTGTTAGCGGCCATCTACAAAATTTAACAAAGTTTTATTTTAGTATTATAAACAATTTAATTATTAATACCCTTTTATTCCAAATTTTAAAATAATAATTAAATTCTAGAATCCAATGATAAATCAAATTTCGGTTAGGTGACCTTTATCCCGTTATTTGATTTAACAAGGTAGTCAATCTTGACAATTGCAACCCTTTGCAACTTCTAGAGGTATGGGACCATTCGAAATCCTTATTTCGTGTTGGCATGTTTATCCCATCAACACCATTAGATCCCATGCTTAGGTGACCTTTATCACATGGTTTCTAATTCAAGTCGTCCTACTTGTATAAACATGTAAGATTAACATACAAGTGGTTAGGTGACCTTTATCCCACAAATATGTTAATATTACCCTAAGTATATTAGTTTGCTCAAAATGGTTAGGTGACCTTTATCCCATTAAAAGTTTCCTAATACGTTAAGTGTCATACAAAAGGATGGTGTTAGACTTGTTTCTTTGGTAATTATGAAAAAAGGGATTTTAAATTTTTCAAATATTCTAGTTGAAAAACATTATGCCATATCCTAACATGCATTTAGAAATATGGCGATTTTGAAAACCAATTTTCAAGGTTCTAGTTATAATAAAACCAATTTTATTATAGGTGAGTGATCGCTTAGTTTTAATAAACCCATTTAATTAAACTAATTGACGCGATATTACCAAATATATATTAGAACCCGTTTTATGCTTGTTGTCGTTCCTATGTGACGGTTTGGATATCCTAATATCTATCAACCACACATTACATTAAGTAAAACAAACAACCAAGCATACACATGCAAAATATAGTCATAACCGAAAACCGCTAAATTTGACCATACTTGTTAGCCGAAACAAGTATAGGTCATAAGTCACACCTAAGGGACAAAACATGACACAAGGATGGAATGTTGACTCCCACTTGACCTTGCATCCAAATGCTTCAAGTATCCTCTCCAAGTTGTTGTGTTCTTGTTGGGCTTGTTAATGGGCTCCAAACTTCCAAAAGTCTTCTTGGGCCCAAGAGTGAAATTTATGGGCCTAATGGGCTTGAATCCCATGATGGGCCGGTGAGGCCCAACAAGCCCAAAATTTCGGTCCAAGGCCCAAATCCACCAATTCTTGCATCTTCAATTTTTACAAAATGTATCCTAATACATATTTTTCTAAAAAAAAGGAAAATGCAACTAATCTATTTATTACATACCAATTTATGAATAAATAAATTACACAAGCCTAAGATTATGAATTATTACAACCATATTGAATAATAAACATAATCAACATACACAAACAACAATCAACACATCCAAGGTCTAGGTTTCGGTTATGACACAATCAAACATACCAAATGTTCTAAGCATGCAACCTAAGCAACCAATGCCCAAATACCCCCAAAAAAGAATCGGCCCCCCCCCCCCCAAAAGGCTACGGCCAATTTTTTTTTTTTTTTTTTTATATTCAACATCCAAATGTTAATAATGGTTTCCTAAGATCTTTCCATGCATGTCAAGATCTTACAAAACCATGAGGGGTAAAATCCACCAAATTTTCGGACTTCCCTTTTCACCCATGAAAAAAAAAATCCGAAATTTATGAATACAAAAGAAGCATAAGTCCTTGTAACCGGCTCTTGATGCCATTGTTGGGAATGTATACAAGATTATCAAAGTTCAAGTTAACCATATTTAACTAGAAAACGCAACGGAAGCTTAGATTTTAAAACTTGTTATGAACATACCATTATGTTAAAACTAAAACCCAAAGAACAAGGATCAATATTACAAGAACAAGATGCTCACAAAAGTAAATTGTACCTTCTTATACCTTATGAGAAGATGTAGGTGGATGAAGAAGATAATGTCTTCAAATGGCAAGGTTGCAAAGGAGAAACCCTCAAGCTTTTGATACCCCAAGCTTTTAAACAACAACACCAACTTGTTGCTAGGATTAGAACACTTGAATCAAGCTCACAAAACACCCCCTTTCTTTGGCCAAAGTGGCCGTGGATATTGAGAGAGAAAGAGAGAGAGTTTTACACTTGAAAATACAAAAGAAAACAAGACCCAAAATGCATGTGTGTTGAATGGAGGAACATAAAAGGAGAACCAAAGAGCATCTTGGTCTTTGATTGGGTAAAACCACCACCCCCACATGGGTGGCCGGTTTTTGTTTTGTTTTCCTTTTTTTTTTTTTTTTTTTTTTTTTTTTTGTTTTGTATTTTGTTTTAACCATTTAAAACATCTCCATTCATTTTATAAAACTCATTTTTATAAAATGTACATACATTTATATAATTATTTAACCAATTAAATAATTAATTTATATAAACAAATTATCCAGATAATTTATTTAAATCCTCAAGTGTGTTTGTTTAGAAAACCAATTTTCTAAACACGTAGTGTTCGGTATTCATTTAAATGATCAAATCATTAAAAGAATACATTTGGTGTCGTCTAGCTTGTTATTGGGTATGACCCGACTTGGATCAAACACAGTTAGCCACATTAATATAAGTATGTGTCTCGGGCATACGTAATTCCAACATATAGTTCTTTGGATTCTTCCTTCCATGTAAGAACACTAACATTCAATTTCCTTGACCAGATCTCCTAAGAAACTCACGAATTCATATATGTACTTTCCACTCAACCAGCCAAACACATCCAACTTGAATTTATGAGTTTTCCCACCAGAATTTGTGTAGGCACTTAGCATCTTTGGCAGTCTGGTCAATCCCCTTTTCTTTTTATCTTTGGCATCATTGACTTTATGTTCGTTCTCGTTATCCGAGTGACTCATTTCAGAGTCACTCGAATTTTCATTAAATTCTTCATTAAACTAGTCTTCCAATGTATCATTCTCGTCATATATTCCTTCCAATTCCTTGACCTACGACACCAAGTAACATGCAAATGAGAGTTGTTGATTGCAAATAACATATATACAAATAGTCACATGCATTGATAGTTGTTGATCAATTCATAAAGAACACACAACCGATCAATAAACATATATAAGTCATCACAAACGTTAGTAGAAGAAGTTGATTTGCTTGATGACAAATCTGGGTATTTCTGAAAATCGTCTATAGAGTTCTAGAATAGATACTGCCAACAGATGTGGAATGAATCATTATGAGCATGTTTCCGTAACAATAGGAGTGTAATGTGTTCATGGCGGCAATGTGAAAATTTTGTTTTATTTGTTTTAGTTATTAAAAATTCGAAACCTCGGTTACATAATACTAGGGGTGGCAATATTGAGCCAAACCATTTCAAATGGGTCAATTTGGGTTGTTTTAAAAACCATATGGGTTGGGTTGGGTTGGGTCATAGATTTTGATAAGATGGGTCAAAATGGGTCACTTGAAATAGCACATTCTTATTTTCGGGTCAAAATTGGTTGACAAATTTAAAGAGATGGGTCAATGTGGTTTAGTGTCTTAAGGAAAAAGAATGTTCGGGTTGAAACGGGTTTTGGATTGAAACTAGTTTGGTTTGGATTTGAACAAGTTTGATTTTGGATTGGAACGAGTTCGGTTTAGGTTTTGGCTCGTATCAGGTTTCGAGCGAACACGAGTTTTCGCACTGAATGGGTTGGGTTTTGGTTTCTCATGTTTCTTTTTGGACGATTTCTTATATTTTTAATTAAATTATTTGATTTTTTTTCTGAGGAGTTTTCTGTTAAGATTAAAAACCCTCAAAAAAATATTCAAAAATAATAATAAGAATATCATAACTCATAATATAAATCAAAAATAAAAAAACTAAAAAAACTAAAACGTTTCCTCCGCTGTCCTTGTTAAAAAAACAAAACAAAAAAACTCGGCCCTAACCCGTTCTGACCCATGACCCGTTTCGACCCAACCCAACCCATTTGCCACCTCTAATACGACTATATGTCCTTGCCAAAATGGACAAGGCCCGTTTGGTTCATTTACAGCCGTAATCCCCAATTGGACTTTGTTATACCCAAACCCATCTCATTAACAATATTTATACACATCACATGTAAGTTCCAAATCTAAACCTATGTGAGAAATACAAAGTAAGGTATGTATTATTTTCTTCTTTTTGATTAATTATGTTGTTCGATTAGTTGAAAAGAATAATTACTTGTTTGGTTTAATTATGAGTAGAAAAATTATGTTGTTCGATTAGTTGAAAAGTAAGTAACTACAGAACTTCATACCTAAAAAAATTATGTGAATTTCTTTACAGTGATGATTTCAAAGATGAACAAGTTTTGGATGGCAACGAATAGAGACATAAAGGTTTATATGGATGAAGTTCTAAGTTTTATAGATTATACAGTCAGCAAATAAAGAAATCGAGCAATAAGACAATAAAAAAAAAATTCCGTGTCCATGTCAGACTTGTTTAAACCATATATCACTCAGTCTGGACGATGTGAAACATCACTTATTCAAACATGGCATAGATCAAAACTATACCATATGGTCTAAGCATCAAGAAAAGGATGAGCCCCAAATTAGTCATCCGATTTTGGAAGACAACTAAGAAATGCAAATAACCTATTTTACATCGGAATTTCCAACTGATGCCACCCAAACAGTAAATATGGATGAAGCTATAGAAGAAAACTTCACGGGATTATACAAAGTTCATAAAACTAATTGAAGACGCTGAGAAGCCACTTTACATAGGCTGTCCTGACTTCACGAATTTGTCTGCGCTGGTACAACTTTTCAACATGAGGAACAAGTACGGAGTTTCAGATAAATTCTTTATAGAATTCAATCTTGTCTTTAAGAAGATGCGACCAGAAGGTAATGAAATGGCTAGTAGTACATATGAGGTTAAGAGAACATTCAAAACAATGGGGTCATGTTATAACAAGATACACACTTGTATTAACGACTGCATTCTTTACAGGGGGCTGTACAAAAAATATGAAGTATGTCCCACTTGTGGAAAATCTAGAAGGAAGGTGGATCATATTAAAAAAAGAACACACAATAAAATTCAGCAAAAATATTATGGTAATTTCCCATAATTCCACGGCTTAATTGACTTTTTCAGTCACCGACAACTGCACCATATTTAATATGGCAAGCTGAAACTAGAATAAAGGACGGTGTTTTACGTTACCTGGTGGATTCACCCGCATAGGCTGCTATAGATGACGGATATGAATTCATTAAACAAAATCCAAGAAGTTTCCGACTACGCATTGCAGCTGATGGGGTGGATGTTAATAGAGGAAATCGACACCACAGTGTCTGGTCAGTTAAGCTGTCATTTACAACCTTCCACCATGGTTTTTTCATTAAAAGGAAGTTCATCATGCTATCGTTATTTTTAGCATCGTTGATTGAAGATCTTAAACAATTATTCGATACAGGGGTAGAAACATAGGATGAAGATGCCCGAGAAAGGTTTACGCTACGTGTTGTTGTCTTATGGACCATAAAAGATTATCCCGCCCTTGGTACACTTTGTGGTTGTCCATATAGTGGCTTATTTGGTTATGTAGTTTGTGGTAAAGAAACAAACTGTGTTAGACCTAAAAGATCAAATCAGCAAAGCTATGGTGGCCACAGACGTTATATACCTTATGACCATCCGTTCAGAAAGAAAAAGAAGGGATTCGATGGAACACAAGAGTTTCGAAGTGAGCCAATACCTAAGAACGGGTTAGAAATATATAAAAAAATGCCATATTGTATAAACATTTAGGGTAAGGCCCACAGGAACAATTCATCAGCCATGCAACAAGCATCGAACGAGGGAGGTGGGAAAAAAAAAGAAACAAAGGGGAACAAATGAATCAGATACAACAGAAGAAGGCATCAACGGTAAACCCTACTGGAAGAAAAATATAATATTTGGCATCGAAAACTTAGATATTGGCGGTTCGGTTATGTTAACCATTGTATAGATTTTATGCATATTTAAAAAGAATGTGGCAGAGAGTCTGATTGGAAAAATGTTAAACATTCCGGGAAAGACACACACAAACATTACCCTATAACCCGAGTTGATATCCGATGGTGAAAACCCGAGTTTGTTGGTGCTAGAATGTCGTGACGAACCAAAACTACATCAAGGCTAGATCGTGTTCATAAACCAACTCGTTTAAGTTACATTTATAATTATAAATCGTTCATTTAGGTAATCATAGATCTAAATGAGTATGTTAAAAACGAATCCAACACAACAAATCCTACTGAAATTCGTTAACAATTGATGGGTTATTTGTTAAATGAACAATTAGGTTTGTAAATCAACAAAAAGGACTGTGTAAACGCGATGTATGAAGGATTGGATGGTTTGTTGGCGCTGGTATTTCGTCAAGAAATGAGGATTAATTGGAAATCCTATAATTGTTGACTGCTTATTGTTCATATCGATTTTGACTTTGACCTCTGAGTCATAGTTTGGATAATATTTATGCAATTCGTTATGATAAAGTAACGAATTAGTTAAGCAATTCGTCATAGCAAGATAACGAAACAGTTCCTCTGTTCTTTATGATCAAATAACGAATCAAGTGATTCGTTACTCACCCAATTCGTTATAATAAGATAACGAATCAGGTCACGTCAAGATAACGAATTAGCTAACGAACTAAGATAATGAACTAATCTAACGAATCAGATCAGGTAAGATGACGAATCAGATAACGAATCAGGTGATTCGTCACACACCAATTCGCTAAGTTCTGATAACGAATTAGACCATGAATCGGGCTATGTTCAGATAATGAATTAGGCTTAATTCATTATAACAATCAAGTGGGTGCGATGGATAATTATTTAAAAAATTCCTAATGGAAAATGTGTTATGACAGTTAATGGAAAATGTGCTAAGTTCTGATAACGAATTAGACCATGAATCGGGCTATATTCAGCTCGACCCCAGCCAGGGGCTCTGCCCCTTGGACCCTGCTAGGTGCTGCCGCCCCTAGAACCCCGCTGGTAGGGGCGCTTTCCCCGGGTCCCCGTTCGTTGAGGGTTGTAATTAAACAAGAAATACGATATGGATAGTAATAGTTATTGATACATGTAATTGTTATACAGTTAGTCACGCACAGCTAAAGAAAGGAGTAACTGTTAACGGTGAACATAACCGAGTTCAGGTGAGTTTCTAGCCCTATTTCCTTGTTATGTTTTTGGGGCTGTGTGCCTACTCGATGTGATTGGTTAATACACTTACCTTAAGTGGTAAGTGTATACTATATATGATATAATGGATAGATATGAATGATTGCTTGGCGGTATGTGAATGATCTTCGGATATTGCTCGTAATGTCAGGTTATAAATAAAGATACAAAGTTATATGTAACGTATGGATGATGTATAAACATTTTAGATGAACGCTTATCGGGACGTGAACGAACTTCAGATATTGCATGTAACGACAAGGAGTATGATTGTTGAATGAATGATGTAAAGAACGTCTAGAGTGTTCTTCTGCTACGATGTAATTGGTGTATATGCAAAGTAAGTGTATGCAGGTAAAGGAACGGTAAATGAGCTCTACGTCTGACGTAGTAAGTTAGGATGGCAAATCCCTCTAACTTTCGTTGGATATAGACTTGGCATGTGACGGCGCAGTTAAGGACTGCAGGACTTATACGTGTTATAGATGATAGATGAGAACGTAGTTAAGGACTGTGGGCCTTATACATACCTCTTATAGGATCCAACATAGGAAAGACTGCAGATCTTATACGTGTTGTAATTGCATTATGGTAGCATAGAGGAGGACTGCGGGCCTCGTATGTGCTATGAACTAGGTTGCAACATAGGGAAGGACTGCGGACCTTGTACGTGTTATTATTGTAGGATGGTATAGGGAAGGACTGCGCACATACCATAAATGGCGAACATAGGTAAGGACTGCGGACCTTTTACGTGTTCACGACCTTGAGTATAGGTTTAGACGGCGGACTATGATAATACTCTCGGTAGGTTGAGGTAGGTAATAGTATGTATGCATAAATGTATGTTGGAAAGGTAACTGGTTAAGTATGGATATCTGTCTTCGGATATGTATGTATTTATGATATGTTTATGTATTGTATGTCGCCTGATTAACTAGAACTCACTCAGCGTAGCTGAATTTTAGTATGCATGCATGTGAGTAGATTGGGACAGCTAACTTGAGCGGGCACATGGTGGGCGAATAAGATACTGGCATCTGAAGACTCAAGATGTTTTAATGTTAATTGACATTTATTTTGAAAGACAATAATGTTCAATTAAGACATGTTATGAATTATTATGTCATGTTTTATAGAAGTTTTAATATTCTGCGAAAGTTTTATTTAACTCTAATGTTTAGAACTATGTTTATGAGTAAATCCAACGTCCAATGTAGGGCACCGGTAATGGGGCCTTACATATCCATTTGAAAGGTGTAAGAAGGTTATTAAGGGGCACATGAGAAACAAAAATAAGCCAGAAGGATGCATTGCTGAACAGAATGTTGCTGAGGAGACGATGGAGTTCTTGAGCGAATTCAAAAAAGACTTGAAGACTATTGGTATTCCTAACAATTTGAGGAACTCGGTTGAAAATAAGAATAAAGAAAGTAATGGGCAAATCATTGGACGACATTTCTTCATATATGTTCGTGAAAGCACATTTCTATGTGCTGCTAAATACATCCGAAATTGTTCATTATATTCAGTAACTATTATGTATATGGATTACATTATTTTATTTTCTACTACACGGTGTATAAAATTCTCAATATTTATTTACAGACGGTGCATGGCATTTCTTGAACAACAACATCCCGACGAGAAAACAACATGGCTAGAGCAAGAGCACAACTTAAAGTTTGGTATGTGGTTACGATTCGTGGTACGTACGTATACTACATATTTCATAACGGCCTTACTAGTTAAATATTTATTATATTTGATCAAGTGGGATTAATGTTCACCCTTGTAGTATATAAGTATCAGGTTGAGAGAGTGTTAGCGGAATCGTGAGAAAGTATATCATAGACCGTAAGGTGGATTTCATATGGACCAAATAGAAACGTATTGAGCTACGAAGTCTATGACATCAACGGATTTACATTTCTTACAAAATCTCTAGAAGGTAAAGTGCACCAGAACAGTGGGGTTAGTGTAGTAGCAAATGACTTGCACATTTCTAGAGAAGTTAAAACCTACATCGAGACAACCTATTATGGGTTTTTACAGGACATATGGGTACTTGATTACCATTTTAGAAAAATCCAGTTGTTCAAGGGTGACTGGGTGGACAATAAAATCGGGGTAAAGAAAGACGACCTTGGGTACACATTGGTTGAACTTAGTAGATTAGGACACAAGAATGATCCTTCATATTGGGCTCACAAGCACAAAAAGCTTTTTATGTGACAGACTAGCTCGATAAAAAAATGTCAATAGTAATCAAGAATCCTCCAGCAACTTATACGCATGCGTACGAAGATGAAGAGTTTAGTACGGTGATTAGTTATGAAAATGAAAATGTATTGCCCCCTGTAGACAAAAGGGATTTGGGGAAGGAATCCCGAGATGACTATTACCGCAAAGACGGTGGGGATTTAGTTATACGTACTAAGGTATGCATTTCTTTCTTGATAATCTACTGATGCATTTGTTAAATCTGCAACATTAAGTAGTCAACATGTACATTTGTACAAGTGTAGCTAACGCTTACATTTGATTGTATCAGGCACAAGTGGACCCTTTTTGAATATCACGGCAACGCCATTTTAAGAATAAATAGATTATCAAGATGACGTCGACCATTGGCTCGCATCGTTAATTAATATTATACTAGTATAATATAGTTGTAATATATTATGTAATATTTTCTCATTATTTGTTGAGTCTCATTATTATGTAATATTTTCTCATTATTTGTTTAATCTCATTATTAATTATTATGTAAATATGCTTAAATTTGGCTCTGGAAAGAAATGGATATTAAGCTATTTATAATGCTGATTGGAAGTTATAGGGACTAGATCATCATGACTAGATTTTCGGCTTGCAAGGTCGCCGTAATTATTTGTCATGTACACATTAACCTAAGTGATTTGATTAATATCATAATTACCTATGAAGTATAAAAGGCTATATTTAGTTGACAATAATATCTTATTTTCTTCCTACAAAAGACAATATTTTATGGAATTTGAACCATAAAATACTAACACTAAAATAAAGACATCATTAGTATTAATTTTTAGTCACCACTAAAGATTACCATATTAGACATATACGAAACATAGAACAAAGTTTGGTGATTATTTTACCTTAACAACATCAGGCCGACCATTAACATAAATTAATACCATATCAAAGCTAAATTTCATGCATATAATTAATAAGTATTAGATACAAAAAGTTAATGTCTTACCACATTTAAGTGATCAATATATATAATCTTATATAAATATAAAATATCCAAAGAAAATAGATCATGAACATTGATTGGTTTTGACTCTAGTTGAAACTGACCTTCACCCCTACATCCAGAAAGTTCTCGTCCAGAAAATCGCCCCACTTACGAACCTTGTAACGACGGCACTGATAATATATATCATTCCGGCGAGCAAATGTTTCAAAAACCTCCCCTGAATAACCATGTCTGAACTTCAATTTGAAGTTCCTCGACTGGATGTCGAATCGGTTCACAAATGCAACATGTAGTTTCTACAATATTGAAGCAAAATTTCAAGTATAAGTTAACTAATTATATAATAATGTTTTATTGAAAGTATAGTAAATAAGAGAATAGTTATATGTAAAACTAAAGTAAAACATATAACCGATCGCTTAACTAAAAGGTGTAGTCAAAATTTAAAGTATAAATAACTTACCAGAGAACCCTTAAGCACCCTCTTGAAGGTGTAATCGAATTCCAGCCCTTGAACATTCATGTATTCTTCTAGAATAAATCCAAAAGTACATGCATACATATCAAATAGTTTGATCAAACTTTAGAAAATCAAAATTGGATTCATATAATAGATTGTATAATTAATAACCCTAATTCATTTATTAACTACATTCATTACGCAAAACGCGAATAGAAAGGATGACGAAATCGTGCATGGTTGCATCACTGGTTATTCATAAATCAAACGTGTAGAGCATGAAATATCTTGGTTATTGAATATCATCGTAATGGAAAACGACTTGAGTTTGAATTCCTTCGAAAACTGACTAGGGACAGGGATGACGAAAAGGCGCTTGCATACAAAACTTCTTATCTATCATCGTGTTTAGAACAAAAATTTGCCCAAATTATCGTGTTTTAAACAAAAAGGCCCAATTAATCATCTTTTAAGCAAAATGGCCCGTTGAAAAACATAATATAGTGTTTAGTCACACATTAAAATTATAAATATCACTATAATCGCACCTAATTAATTAGTAATATTTTTACACACCTAATAAAATGAAAACTTATAATCTGGATAATACCGATCTATAAAGACAGGAATTATTTTTAGAGTCACTATTGTTTAACCTTTAGTCACATTGTTACATAAATACATGACTCTAACACACCTTTAGTCACACTCTTTTGTGAAGAATGTAACTGTGACTATAAACTACTAATACAACACTAACGTTTCCTTAAAGAATGTAATGGTCACATGTTGACTAAAAATTATTTACACTTCACTAACGTTTCCTTAGTAATGAACATTTAGTCACACCTAACAAAGTGAACAATTAACATATGTTACTTCTAGTCACATACTGTATGAATTTACCATCACCATAATATTTAATTTGTCACACATCCATATTCGAGTTGTGACCAAAAAGTAATTATACATCAATAACGATGATTGTCTATTAAACATTTAGTCACACCTAACAAAGTAAAAAATTAGCATATTTTACTTCTAGTCACAAATTGTATGCATTTACCATCACCATAATATATATATATATATATGTATATATATATATATATGTATATATATATATATATATATATATATATATATATATTGTCACACATCCAAACTGGAGATGTGACCAAAAAGTAATTATACATCAATAACGATGATTGTCTGTTGAACATTTGGTTAGGCCTAACAAAGTGAACAATTAACATATTTTACTGACACATATTGTATGCACTTACCGTCGCCATAATATATATTTTATCACACATCCGAATTGGAGATGTGACTATAAAGTACTTACACTTCACTAACATTTCCTTAGTAATGAACATTTAGTCACACCTAAACTAGTCTTATACTAGTGGAATTACTGTTGTCACGTATTCCAATGCTGACCGACAAACTGGTTGTTCAATATTAATAACATTGCCTTTATATCTTTTTGTACTTAAAATGGCACCTTCACATTATTTTGCTCATATCTGTTAGTTCAGATTTTCTCTCTGGGTGTTAACTATCAAGGTAAGTCTGCTAGTTTTTATATTACATGTATATGATAGTCTGGAACTGAGTTTTTGTAAGTTGGACAATAAATAGTTTGAAGCATCAGTGTGTATCCATTGTTGTGTGTGATAACTATGTTGATTTTGTTGTTACAGATAAAGATTACTGATTAAAGGAAGATGACATGGAAGATAATAAAGTGCTGATTTGGTCATGGATTTTCAACGAAATGAAAAAAAGGAAGATCACAAGATTTCTGTTCAAGTTTAATATCCGCGAGTTGGTGGATTATTTCTCATAATATCATCTGTCCGAATCTCGGCAAGATTATCTGAATCTGTGATGGTGTTTTTCGTAAAAATTTTATTCACCATCATTATTATAGATTCGACCGAGGTCGACAGACCGGATCTTCGAATACCTGGGGTGCTGCCAAGACATCCATGGGTAATTTGATAGATCCAAATTTTCAAGTTAATACGACCGAGGTCTACTATATCATTAGTTAGGCTAAATCAAGTTTAGGAATTGAGTTTGTAATTTAGGTATTGCATTATCCAAAGGGGAGTTTATTAGAGCATTTTTTGTCTAATACTAGGTCTAGTGAGCTTAACGCGTCATTTGTATTTTGTAAAGGGCTAAACTGTCAATAGATGAAAGTATGTAAAGTGAAACATATAAGTCTAATAGCATATAAGCTTATACGGAGCCTAACCTTATACGTTGTCACTGTTCATTTATATATACACCTTTTCATGTTGATTTTTGTAACACTCGTGACAGCTATTTAGTTTGTACTTTGATTTTTATAATCAATATACTGAATATTAAGAGAGAATGTGTTGTGACTACTTTATGTTATAATTCCCATATACCATATCGAATAGTAAATATAAACGTTTCGGCAAATCCAAAATTACATGCATACATATTAAATAGTTTGATCAAACTTTAAAAAATCATAATTGGATTCATATAATAGATTGTATAATTAATAACCCTTCAATTATTAACTACATTCATTTCGCAAAACGCAAATAGAAAGGATGACGAAATCGTGGTTGCATATACTGGTTATTCATAAATCAAACTGCTTATAGTCGTGTTTTGAACAAAAATGACAAACAAAGCATCCTTTAAGCAAAATGGCTCATTGAAAAACATAATATAGTCATTAGTCACACATTAAAATTAAAACTGTCACTATCATAACACATAATTAATTTGTAATATTTTTACACAACTAATAAAATGAAAACTTATAATCTAGATAATACTGATCTATAAAGACATGAATTATTTTTAGAGTCACTATTGTTTAACCTTTAGTCACATTGTTACATACATAGATGACCATAACACACCTTTCATCACACTCTTTTGTAAAGAATGTATCCGTGACTATTAACTACTAAGACAACACTAACGTTTCCTTAAAGAATGTAAAGAATGTAATGGTCACATGTTGACTAAAAAGTACTTACACTTCACTAACATTTCCATTGTAATGAAAATTTAGTCACACCTAACAAAAGTGAACAATTATCATATGTTACTTCTAGTCACATATTGTATGCATTTACTGTAACACCCCGTAACCGCAGCGGAAACGTAAACGGGATGCAACAGACACCTCTGATATCAACCACATTGTTTATAAAGAAAACTGAATGCATTAGTATACTTCAAATTACATTATCTTGTATTCCATTACCGTCTAGGTGATACACACATCATACAATACGATACATAATTCTATCTGTTATAATGTATCCTAACATCCCGCACGCAAATCTTACACACATCAAGAACTTAGCACGTAAGCAATCACTTCATCTTAATTGTACCTGAAAAGCATGTGAGAAAACGGGTCAACTACGAATAATTGGTGAGTTTCACAATTCGAGTAAACCATGATAAATCATTATCAAAATATAATATTATCTGGGGACACTGTTAACCCAGTACTGTACTCATTCTGGGGGCAACGTTAACCCAGAAACACTTCCAAAGACATCTGGGGACACAGTTAACCCAGTAACACTTCCAAAGACATCTGGGGACACTGTTAACCCAGTACTGTACCCATTCCGTACGATTCCCGTACAATCAAATATTTATAAATACACGCAAATCCATGCGTTCAGTATGTACTTAAACATCTCAGTAAAAACATGCTTCCGCCCCGAGAAAATATTCGAAAACAGTTCAGAAAAAGGGGCTCGTGAAACTCATCTTATCGCAAGCAGTAACACAGTATGTGAGCTATTAATCCGGATCTGTAATACGATCCCTAAATTCGTTATCATACAATCACTATTAATATAACTTTAACCGTGTTAACCGGTACATCTGGGGACACGGTTAACCCAGCACTGTACCCGTTCTGGGGGCAATGTTAACCCAGAAACACTTCCCCGGACTCAGATTGTGATGTCGTTTAGAGTTCCATGGTCACAACCACTATTAGTCGTTTTTCTAGTTTTGTGTGCCTAGCACGGTTATCCGTTTTTACGTTTCAAAAATGAGTTTGGTCACACACGACCCGAAAGTAGTGGTTGACTGATAATTTAATTAAAGTTGTGAGATTTGAGCTCGGTTTAGACGCCCCAATTGGCCGCGGGTCCCGTTTCCGTCTTTGACGTACCGGAAACTGTTAAAATAGGTTAAAATTACACAAATCATCCGAATTATGTTCGGATGATTTATTTTTACTTGTTTAACTCAATTATATAAAAATAGTTCATTTTTAGGGTTTTTATACACCAGTCAGCTCGCTTAAGCGAACTTCACCGGTTTACGCGTTTTAACTTTAAAAGTTTGATAATTAGCACAAATAATTATCCGTTTAATCTCGGATCTTGAAATTTTGCACAAATCACTTTTTAACAGTGGGGAATTTTATAAAAAATATTTCCAGAATTAATTCTTATATTTAAAATTTATTTATCAATTTTTAAACACCATTTAAACACTAAATATGTCGTAAATACCAAACGATCTTAGAAAAATCCCAAATTCCTCCTGGATGTCTCCTGCCATCCACATAGTCCCCTGTAATTTTTCCAGAACCAAAATCTTCTTTTACATGCCATTTTCACTAAAACCGAGCTAGAAAACCCTAGAACTCGTTTAACTGAAAAGCCTACTTAGACTTCTCCAACTGATCTAAAATTTTGTGTGTGACTTATACATGATATAAAAAGCTTATCTTAAATTTTCCAGAATGTTTCATGATATTTAACTATTTTTCACCATTTTTGGCCAAAACCGAGCATTAAAATCACCAAATATTCATCCTTTATCCAAAAATTACCAAAAATTCACAGAACTCATATTTTCATGTGTAGAACATCCCTGTAAAATTTCATTACCTAACTCTAAACCATCAACAATCTGTCCCAAACACATACACCGAATATACCTTTCGTTTTCCGCCACTACAAGCTACAAACTCGTCTTTCCGCCTTATTTACCACTAAATACAGAACCTACAAACAACATACCACAATACCAAGCAAGTTACACTCACGATCAAGCCATTTTTTTCATGGTTTCGGTTATGATTCCAAAAACAAAGATTTAACCATAAAAATTCGTTTTTGATTCGTTTAACTCCTTTCTTGGACCAAGATCCCTTGTATAACCCGTATACATCACTTGATCATGCAAGAATCGGTTTTCATCTTTTAAACCTCATTTTCTTGCAAATAAACTCAAGAAACGAAGATGAACACGTAAATAACTCGACCTTTACCTCGTTGTTCTTGCTACAATTCTCGGTTTTTAGTTGATCTTGTGGAGAGGAGAGGAAGATCAAGGAAATGTTTTGTGTAAAAAAGAATAACAAGGCAATGGGGGATCCCATAATGTTTTGGATAATCTGGTTCAGTTCGTTTTTCGGTTAAATGTTTAATTCGGCTTAAAACGAGGCTAAAACGGTCGTTTTTCGGCTTAAAAATGAAATTTATATAAAACCGATTTAAAAACTTTAAAAACTTAAACCATGACATTTATTAACTTAAAACATCATATCATTAATTATCGCGCATCTTTTTCGGCTTAATCGATTGTCTCTTGCTCGGTTTGGTATTAAAGGTTTCGTTTAACGTACCGACGTACCATTAAATCGAAAATTCTTTTTCTGTGCCGTACTTTACTTATCCCGAAGCATTAATGCTTCATAGAATCACTAAATATTATAGATATCGTCTATAATTGAACCCTCGATTCGTTCGGGTTTCAATAACTATCGATCGATTGATCGCATATTCAATACGATGAATTATATATTCACGTACAATCGATACAGTGAACCATGTATTCTCGTATAATTACTATGGTAATTCATGTATCCGCCATTAAATATGACGTAACTATCGTCTACCGGTTAGGGTATCCCTGGTTTCGTCGGAATCGTTACATTTACCATCACCATAATATATAATTTGTCACACATCCATATTCGAGCTGTAACCAAAAAGTAATTATACATCAATAACGATGATTGTCTATTGAACATGTAGTCACGCCTAACAAAGTGAACAATTAACATATTTTACTTCTAAACACATATTGTATGCATTTACCATCACCATATTATATATTTTATCACACATCCGAATTGGAGATGAGACAAATAAATAATTATACATCAATAACGTTGCCTTAGTATTAAAATTGTTTGTCACACCTACTAAAGTGACCTGTGACTATAAACTACTTAGAAATCACTAACGTTAGTCACACCTAATAAAGTGAACAATCACCAAATTGTAATTCTAGTCACATGTTTTTTCCATTAACCATGACCATAATATATATTTGTCACACATCCATATTTGAACTTTGACCATAAACTTCTTATACATCAATAACTATTTCGTTAGTTTAAATTTGTAGTCACACATAATAAAATGGAAGCTGAACATTTGTTACTTCAAGTCACATGTTTTTTACATTTGTTATGACTATTAGTTATCGTTAGTTAGACACTGTAATTTCAACTGTCATCATAAACGTTAACATTTGGTATCACAATTAATTAGTGTAACTAATAAACATAGACTTAACGTCACAAAAACAAATTTTACTTTCATTGTAAATTACATTTACTCACAGTTACGTTATGTCACTGAATATGCGCCATTATATAGGGACACAAACAATTGCCATATGTGACCATATGTTTATCTTTGGTATCACAAGAAAAATTTACATTTGTGACAAATGAAAAACGTGACCAAATAGTGAAATTTGGTCACATTATGATTAAATGTCACTAATATTTGTGACATACGTTATGTTTAGTTTGACTAAAGAGGTGATTCTCTATGCAATAGTCACACAAGCCCACTGAAATTGTCACCAAAACATTCCAGGAATTTTGAAGCATACATACGGTGACACTTTTATTCGAAAGTGTCACATAGACCTGACGGGGTGTATGTGACTAAAAGTCGATTTTGTACTAATGCTTGTTAAAAATTTTAGTTGTGAAACATTGCATTTAATATGAAAATCGACGGTACGGTGTTAGTTAAAGTTACAAATTATCATTTGGCAACATGAGTCAGCTACAGCAGCAACAATATGCTTCATTGACATTGATTTTTAAATACCGCTGGATGATACAAGTTATGCCATTTGATAAGTTGAGTATAGTGCATGATTTAGTTTCTGTTGCGATTGCCGTTAAATGTGAAACTCTATATTTGACTTATACGGTTCTGAATTTAAAAAAGATTTAACAAACAAATTATGTCATTCGATAAGTTGCGTATATCATATGGATGCTTTTATAAATTAGCTGTCAAGAGTAACCTTATTTATACCGCCTGAATTATATGAGTATTAGATCTTGTTATTATTTTTTATTAGATGTGATGAGATATATATTGATTTACTAGGTAACATTTGAAGTCTTCTATTGAGTTTTAGTGTTATTTTTTTCTTATATTTAGAGAGTACTTTCATTGAAATTGGATTACGTCATTATATGCTAAAATCAAGATCTCATAGTTATTATCTTTTTTAGAATATTTAGAAAGTTTTGAACTGCTATCAATCTGTTTGACAATTTGTAGAGCTGAAAAATGGTGAAACTTACAACGAGCATTTTTTGAAACGTGGCACACTAACACCTCGATGATATCCATCTTTGTGAGTGATTTGTACCCCAAATGTAAGTTTACATTTATTTTCAGTTTTCCTAAAGTCTTATGAAATCTATAAATAAAGGTGTGATTAATTGTGAAACTTGTTTATAGAACGGTGATAGGTTCTGGAGGATGCCTGAATGTTACATTTGTGGCAACACTATTTGGAATCTTTGAGTGTCTGGATTAGGTATGTTCGAATTACAACCAATTAGGTTGAATTTACTCATTTCATTTCATTTACTATTTAAATGGTGTAGGACCTCTAATCTCATTTTGCAAAATGATATATCTCTCATTTATGGCAATTAGTTAGGATCTCTCATGAAATCATAGAAATTCACTACAATAACTTTATCAAGATCTTTGGTGCAGAAGTAGTTGTATTTCATATTAATGTAAACTTAATTGTATAAGAGTATATACTATAGATCTGATTAGGGCTTACAGAAACGAGATTTAAGGAAACAATTGTATTTTTGAACGAAGTTAGTTGTTGCCTTATGGAAATTTAATTCGATACAATCAAAATATGTCCTTGATCTTGAGTCACTAACTCTTTGCTTTATGTGTTTATTTGGTTTTGGTGGTGACCGACTTTTGGAAATTCTCACGAATGTTTGATTAGACTTTGTAGAGCATGGTGACTTAACTGTTCACAAACTTTAAGAACAAAGCCATTCTGCCAATATCTTTGAAGTCACATGAATAACTTAGGATTTTGAACTGCACTTTGGAATATGTTTGGTAAGTCATCATAACAGTTTCAACGTTATATTATCAAAATCCGCCACAAAGTTTTGCTTAATGTTGTACTATATTTCACTTAGTGTAGTGTCTGCATCGCGTGGGTTTCTACTAGTGTGTATATATATATGTATATATTATAACTAAAACTTATGTATTCTCACTAACATTAGTGTTGAAAAAATCTATTTTTATACATGCCACATATACATATAATTAATATTGTTCAAGATCGAAGATATTAGTTTTATCTTAAGATATTTATTAAAAATACAAATGTATGATGTATTTTTTTTGTTTATTGAAATTGTGTAAATATCAATGATATTGTAAAATGAGTGCCGTTTTAATTAGTGTCTATTGAGCTATTGTCAAATCAATACGTTACGCCCCGGCATGTTTCGCCGCCTTTGGTCGGGGTGTAACATATCTGTCACACCCCGACCAAAGGCGGTGGAACATGGCGGGGTGCAACAGATTGCTTAAGAACACTAAGACACAATTAAGTGACAGTATTTAATCAACTCATTAATTTCATAAATCAATAAACAACACATCTTGTTCATACAAAACATATTGAATACAAGTAATTACTTAGTGGTCTCAAAACAAGCTACGTTCCTCAATTCTTCGTTCAAGCAATTATCAAACCTGTAACATTGCATAAGATAAACTTTGTCAACACAAATGTTGGTGAGAAATTTTCATAGAATTTGAGTATAATAAATATAGAATGAAATCCACAAACTCGAATATGCAAAAATAAATAATAGCACACAACTTGGATAAACAACTTGAAAAAAATTGATGTGGCTATTTTCGAATCAACAACAACCAATTGTACTTGGAGAAATGAGGCACCTTTCTATATGGTAACAACCAAATATACTCGGAAAATGAGGCCCTATTCTATTAGAACTTAAGCTAAAATAGTTAGGGCAGCGTATAATCATACTTATTGAGGCAAACCAACCGAAAGAGATAAACATGTTAGCAAATAATTATATAGAGCATATAACACCAAATGGTGCATTTATTTAAGTGAACATATACTCTAGAGTTTTGTGGTTTGAGACACAATGTATAAATCACTTTTGTTTGTATACGTGTGGAATGCCACCCCCAAAACGTAAAGATGAAAACGGGGGATGAAAAAGTATTCACTTGAAATAAATAACTTGAAGGGTTGTTTGTGATTAACCGGGATAATAAGTTCAATGAGTGAGGTCTAGGTTAAAAGGGTGGTTTCGAATTAGAAGATGGTCTTAAAAGACTTTAAAGTAAATTAAAATGACAAGTTAAATAATTAATCAAAGTTTGAGGTTTAAAACATAAATATTTAAGAACTTGAAGTAACAGTTTTTGAAAAGTAAGTTTGCTCGAAATCAGGTTTCGGTAGTCCACTCATTAGTTTTACTTAACCTTTGTTAAGTAAATATGTGGGGTTTGGTTTAATGCAATAGCGCACGACCCCTTGTTAGATATACCAAAATGGGATTTTAACGAGTTTTTGGTTAGTCGGTTCGGATCTTGATAAATAGTCAAGTCCGAACCCGACATTCCGAAGTGATAAATATCATGAGATAAATTATTTAAAACAAGGACATAACTAATGTTAGAAGTTTTATTAAAGGAGAAACTCTAAACATCATTGTTAAGCGAGTGTTCGGTTTTATCGGTCCAAGCTTGTTATAAGATCAAGTTGGATCCGACATACCAAGTACTTTAAGAAAACATTTATAATTATTTTGTAAAAGATCTCAAAGAAAATGTGAGATTCAATGGCCCGAAATACAACTAGTGTGTTTCAAGCAGGAGAACCTGGTTTGGTTCGATTTGTTTGGTTTAGTTGGTCCAAGACTTGATACGTGACCAAGTTTGGGTCCAACAAATCCATACTAAAGTAACAAATACAAAAGTGTAAATAAAAGAACTTAAACACTTAAATCTTTCATACAACTTGTTTTAAAATAATTAAATAACGAGTTAAACAAGAATTCGGTTTCGCTTCAGTCCTTGACTCGGAATGAAACCGAGGATGGTTGCCACATACCCAATACCATGGAACTCATCAAGTAACTTTAGAAATTATAATACACAAATCTTACATGTAACACATTGTTAAATCATTTTAAATATATAAAGCATTTAAACGAGAGTTCGGTCTTGGTTCGGTCCTTGGCTCGGAATAAGACCGAGGATGGTTGCCACATACCCAATACCATGGAACTCATTAGAATAAATTATAAATGATAATACTCAAGTCTTACATAAAACATGTTATAAATAAAGTATTTAAACAAAAGTTCGGTTTTGGTTCGGTTCTTGACTCGGAATGAAACCGAAGATGGTAACCATATACCCAAATACCATTGAACTATTAAAATGATTTGGAAACTAAATTAATTAAGAACTAAGAAATGTTAACAAGCTTAAACAAAATTAAATCATAATATAAAGTGTTTAACAAGGATTGCAATAATCCTCCATGTAGATTGATAGAGGTTTTGGAGAAAAAAGAGCAACCAAATTGGTGTGTGGGACATTGCTTTTATAGTGGTAGATATATGGTTCATTCATAATGAGTAAAACTGCATGTGATTGGTTAGGATGGTCAAACAATGCACAATACAATAAACGAAAGCGAGCTAGTCCGCAGGTGCGGCTAGGCGCTGCGGGGCCTACGTGGGGAGAGGGGTGGCTCGGCGCGACGCCCCTATGGGGGGGGGGGTGTTTGTTTTAAGTTGTTTTTAGGCGTTTTAAGAGCCGTAAAAGGGGTTTTCGCGATCTGACAAGCGTGAGATGATTATGAAACATAAAATCAATCATTTTAATAATATCGAAGGGTTCGGGATACGAATCGGGTCGGTTTAAAATACGAAGGCAAAAACGAATCGAATTGGAAAATGACGAATGTAACAATATCACTATCAGATCCGAAGACAATAAGATAGGTGGTTAGATATAACGACCTAGTAGCAAGCTTAGGGTCCCTATACATGATATACCTTTACGTGTTTGCACCCTTAATTATATTATTGATTGTCGTAGCTAAATAATTGTTATTTAATAATTTTATATTATTCTTGTAAACAAAAGCACACACAACTCCGAGGCTTCGCCTCATTCTCAAAAACATTTTCAAAACACTAGATGTTTGTTGGAACTCGGGAATCAATCTATAACTATAACAGATCTCGGATATGTGTTAATACGATTAATACCTTAATCAATAGATCTAGCTCATAATTAACTTTGATTCAGTGTTATATCTGTATATATATATATAATCTATATGTTATAGTAGTTGGTATAATATTAGGTTGAAGATCGAGAGAATGATTTGACAGCAATTCGATAATTAACTCTCTCAAAACTTAACTTATGAGTGAACAGGGTTCACTATAAATAGAAGACAGGTCTGGTTCGCTAACATCCCCTAGCGAATCAGAACCTACTTTGTCACAAACATTAAATAGGACGAAAGACCCCCTGATTCGTTAACATCCCCTAATGAATCAGGAGAGAATAACGTTAAGTCTTAGTTCGCTAACATCCCCTAGCGAACTAGACTATATACATAACGAACTAGATAATAATTAAACAAATTATTACATTAAATATTAAACAAAAACGTTAACGATAATTACAAAGAATCAAGACGCAAAACCGTACACTAACAGACACCCCCTCGTCTTGAGCTCTTTGTCTTTAAGTTACTTAAAGCGCTTGGACCGCCAGTCTCTGCAAGTATGAATTCCATTTTCATGACAGACACGCACAACGCGTTGGAATTGCATAGCCAGGTCGTAATCTTCACGCCGCTCAATCAAAATCTGCTTCCTGTATAGCACGTCATTATTTGTTTCAGATAAATTAACTAACCACATCGGGTCGATTATCTTGATCAGTTCAGTCTCCAGTCCTTGACCAAGAACAATGACGGCCTCGCCCGTACGATTGTCATAGTACCATCGGTTGAAAGAGAGATGCATTTGTTGGGGCATCTTCTTCACCGGCACTCTCTTCATCGTCTTCGGCGGTTTAACCTTAAGCACAAGTTTCTTCCACCCAGTCTTTGGATCAATCTCATCAATGCGTTTACATCTCGGGACCTGGGGCTTGAAGAACTTGAACCCATGATTAACTTCGAACAGCAAGTGTTGATGAAACCACTCAGCCGTCCGGATGCCACCACGATTGATAAACAGACGCCTCGTGAGGGTACGAACATCCCAACGCGGTAGTGTAAGAACATCCATCATCCTCTCGTAGTACTGAGACGATAGCCATGAGACGATGTCACCATGAACCTTGGGTACAGTCTTGAAGGTAGTTACTTGATTCTCTTTGACCCATGCAGCTGCTGTGTCTTTCCGTTCTTGATCAACAAATCGATACGCCTTGATAATCTTACCTGCAGCTTTATGACTGAACCATTTAGCAATATCAGCATCAGTTGGGTTCACAATAGAGTCAAAACGAGTATCCAAAACTTTCTTTCCCTTCGACATCTTCTCCAAATCATCCTTAGCTGCTTTAAAGGTTTGTTCATTAAAAACCGGAGCACCTTGATCAACGTTCGTGTGTTGATACAAGTCAGGATACTCCTCAGCCATGACGTTTTCCATCTCAACATCCTCATCTTCATAAATAAAATCTGTGTTCATTTGACTAGACAGATCATCGTCAATACCTTCCTCATTCACCACTTCGACATCAGGTTCTGTTTCTAACACAGTCAACTGTTCGTCATTCAACCCAAGCAGTATGGAAATCTGCTCTCGTGTCAGAGACCTGTCGACAAACTCACCCTCCTCTATCTCATCCTTGTTCACCATGCTTCTAATCACCCCCGATCCATCCATAAATATTACCGTGTCGGATTCAATCATCACTATTGGTTTAGTAGCAGAATAATCACGATACACAATAATCTGTTTCTCTGAATCGTCAACAGAACTTGTACCCGCACCAAACGTAGGGTCTTGAGCTTGTTTAGTCTCACCACCAGCACCAGTCTCATCATCATCAGAATATTCCTCATTATTCTTGATCTTTTTCAAGGCATCATCTTTGCAAGTCAATTGAAGAATCAGATCCTCTTGCTCTTTAATCTTCACTCTCTGAGACTCAACAATCTCACGTAGGGCCTTTGTTTCCTTTTGACAGAAAGAAACATAGCTGATTAGTTTCTTCTGATTCTCCATGAGACGTTCTTGATTTAACCGATCAGCATTCATCTGGTTCTCATACAAACGGAGAAGATTTAAAAGCATTTCTGTCTGACGATGTGGTGGCATAGCATACAAGGATGGATGAATTGGTTGGATTGGACCTTGAGGCCTTGTAATTCTTATAAATGAGAGATCACTAGGAGGAGGAGGCCTCATAGGTATGGTTGGAGAAGTTGTAGCCACAGTATCAGTTGGCAATGGTATTTCAGTTAATGTTGACTAAGGTATCATGCCCAACTGCTCATGTGATACCATCGTCGTCGTCAAGGTCATTGCCGGAGTGCTAGTTGTAATTGGCACTACTGGGCTTTGAGTCGTTGTTTGACGAGGTATAGGCCACCAATAATTACACCAGCCCCAGCAGACACACGTCTCTTCTTTGATGGCTCACCAGTTGCCACTGCCTTCCCTTTTTTTTTTCTTTCCAATTGAGCAGCAATGGTGGCAGCTAATGCAGCATCAACTGCATCTTGTTGTTCTTTAAGAGCGGCATCAATAGTACTACCATTTCCACCTGCATTACCCCCTTCACCATCATTACCATCACCACCATCATTTCCATTATCATCATCGTTCCCACCTTCACCTTCCTCACGCTCGGAATCTGAATCATCATGAGTCCAACGATCCTCGGAAGGACATACATAATTAGGATCAATGATATGACCAATCATTCGTTTATCTGTTGGCCTTGCCTTTCGATAGATAGCCATTCTACGTACCTTGTCGCCGTCATGTGTTGCATATAAAGCTTATCATTCACCAAGGTTTGCTCAATTGCTAAATTAGGTATCAAGTCTTGAATGATCAGCTGCAAAAACCGAGGATACATTAAAAATTTCTTCTTCTGGTCCGTCTGCTGAACTTGTTCTGCCAAATGATCGAATACAAGTTCAGAATAGTTGAATGGCTTGTTGAGGATTAAAGCCACAAAGGCTGATTGCAAACTAAGTCGACATTCATCAAAGCCACCACGACGACCACTCATACAGTGAATAAGAACATGAAGAAGATATTTGTATGGTGGGCATAATCCATTCTTGTTCAGCATAGATTTATTAACGTCTCCACCATAATGTACACGGGTAAACAAACCCCTAACCAATTGCCTATCGAATTCACTCGGGTTATCATCAGTATCAGTAAATCGAAGCACACGACGAATTACTTCAACATCAATTGTAATTGGAGTGTCATTGATCATGGCTCGAATATGCTTCTCTTCCTCCAAATACGCAGCAGTATCCAAAAACTGCCTGACAATACTTGGATACACGTAGGTCGAGCAGTGATGGCGTAATGTATCACTGATCGTCTTAAAAAGACCAACATATCTCCAAATGTAACTATATCAGCAACGTCTGAGGCAACATAAGCACAGATGTTGTGCTTTTTGTTAGATGGTAATAAAATAACATCAGCATGCTGTTCCTGAGGAGGTTGCTCATGTGGTGGTTGTTCTTGAGGTAGCTGATCTTGTGGAGGTTGTTCTGGTGGTGGTTGTTCGTGCTGCCCTTGATCGGCCATTGGTAGATCTTGATTTACTTGATCAGACATGTTTACTGTATGAGTAAAAATGAATATGAGAAGACGTAGAATTGTATTCAATATTACAATATGTTAACGTATTTATAAGTGGTATATTCATTGTCAATCAATATATGTATTGAAGTTATTTACGCGTTTAGACGATTGAAAATTGAAATTGAATGTCAATCAATTTTAAAGTTAATTACATAATTAAAATTGAATGTCATTCGTTAAATATCCCACTGATTCGTTACTATTCAACAATGAATTGTGCGATTCGCTATCAGGTAAATAAACCAATGAAGTAGCCTTAGCGAATTACTTGCAAGATAACGAACTAAAGATCTGGTTCGTTATACTTTTAACAAATCAACATCTGATTCGTGAACTATATTCTTCGCTGATCTAGTTCGTGTATGTCCTTAACGAATTGGACACTAAACAATTCCAAGACGTTAAGGATAACGAATGGTCAATTTATTAGACTTAATGTTTGACTCCTCATAGTCAAAGTCAAACTTGCGATGAACACAGATTTTCAATAACACAAACCAAGCTACAATTAACACATGTGTATCGTCAAACAAACACAGTATACTAACTCATAACAAACAATACATTAAACAGAGCCTAAAACACTTAAGCATCCAATTGACCCGGCAAACAACAATCAATCGTTGATTATCGTCTACCCAGGGTATCAGAATCGCATTCCGATCATATTGAATCATAAATAATCATATTTAACATGATAAATCATAAAAAAATCGGGTTTATAACTCGGAAAACCCTTAAACCATAAAAAGTCAGAAATGGTCTATTAAAGCTCAGTCATTTTTGACGAAAATCATATCGCCGTGACCATCTATACCTGAGAAACACAAAGACATCCTTGAAATATCAAAATCTTGAAGTCGAGATTTCAGAGAAATTTTGAATAGGGTATCTTTAGTGTGAAGGAAAAGATGAACAGTTAAGGACTTTTCGTCTTTTCTGTCTTATATAGGCTAGTACATTACCCGAGGTACACTTTGTATGAATTATGTAATTTGTTTTAATTTTAAATAACGAATTAGCTAATTCGCTATTCTAATTCGTTACCTTATGGTAGCGAACAAGACATGATAAATGTCTTTGATTCGTTAAATATGTATAACGAAGTAAGAATGATTCGTTACAGAGTGCGGAAGCGAATTAGGTGAGCAAACTAGAAACCAGTTCGCTAAAGAATCACCTAGTTCGTTATACATAATTAACGAAGTAGAATGTTAACGAATTAAACATTTTATTTAATTTAAATTAAATAAGTAAATGAATTAAATAAAAAATTAAAGAATTTTAACTTTAAAAGAATTAACGAGAACTGTTTATCCCGAAAATTTTGATACCTTAAAAACGTTTCACTTTTACGAACATAATTTTAATTATTTAAATAATATGTAAAGAAAGAGTAAAATATTTTTGGTATTTTTGTAAACAATTTTAAAGAATGTATGTACAAAGAAATATCCGAACAGTTTAAAAATTGAACAATCTTTTTGTGTTTTTCTATGATTTTAACAAAAGCAATACATATTTTTATGTTTTTGTTGAGTTTGAGCAGAGAATCATATTGACCAAATTGCCCTTCCATCTCAGTTTTATATTTCATCGATATTATGACTGGCGTTAAGTCGGTCATTGGTATTGTTGTCCACTTTAATCTAATAACATATATTCAAGTGTTTTTGTGATATGATTAATTGGTTCAATTATAGCACAGAATATCAGAAACTATCAGCCTCTAATCTAGGTTTAAGCTTAATTTGATTTTTGCCATATCACCCCAACTTGACTTAAACCATTATATTGTTGATCAAAATTTGTTTTTATAAAATTTTATGAGCAATGCAATGATTTTCTGTTACTATGAGTGAATATGCACGAGTCCATCTGTTGGCTTACATACATTTTATCCCCTGGGGTCCGTTTCCTAATGGTATTAAGACGCGCGCAAGGGAGGAACAATGTATGACTAACAGTGGATTTTGAGCAAGTCAGTAATTTGGATTTGTACGAGGTACAACAGTGATCAAGTTTAATGACTTTAGGTTTGCTCTAAAAGCTAATGAAATATTCATGCATATGAATACCCAGATGATTAAGCCGCATAAAGACTCACAGCGTCCAGAACCTCAAAGCTTGTTATTTTCATTATTTTATTTTTAGTTGATCAAACAAGTATAAGGCTTGAGTATGACATGTAACACCCCGGCCTCTCGTACCACCAATATTGTCCGCTCTGTTCACGAAGAGCTCACAGATTTGTTTTTGGTTGCCCAAAACGCGTTGGTGATTGAAGGGGCAGGACATTACTTATGAACTAGTAATCTCTCTTGTCCACGGCCGATGTGGGATAGCCTAAGAGTGGGATAATGCTGTGTTTGCCAAGGGTGTTACAAACAACCCCCCTTTGGACTCATCGTCCTCGATGAGGCATGTCCCATCATCTCGAACGGCACAAGAGTGGCTTTGATACCAATCTATCACACCCCGACCAAAGACGGCGGAACATGACGGGGTGCAACGTGATTGGACAAATACACAAGACACTATTTAAAGTGACAATATTTAATCAACTCTTTTTATTTCAACAAATCAATAAATAACACATTTCGTCCACACAAACAAATTGAATACAAGAAACATTTATATTGTTCATTTTACTAATACCCTAATGGTCTTGGTAACGTTTTTCGTCAAGTCCTCTAGTCAACAATAGTCAAACCTGTAACATTTCATAAAATAAAGTTTGTCAACACAAAGGTTGGTGAGCAATTCATAAGTTTGAGAATATAAATATATAGTAATAAGAAGCCACAACACTTGTATACAAAACAATGAATAAAAGCACAAGAGTTGGATAAATTGACAATTGCTAAACACATTAGCACCACCTAGCTATCTAGGATTTTATGACAATTGCTAAACACATTAGCACCACCTAGCTATCTAGGATTTTATGACAATTGCTAAACACATTAGCACCACCTAGCTATTCTAGGATTTTATAGTTATTGTTAATTGCATTACGTTAACGACACCTTTCCATGAGAGGTTGCCAAATGGTATAGGATTTATAGTTCCACCATCCAAAAGCGTTATCACATAAGCATATAAGCATGTAAGCATAGGACACCAAATCAAGCAATTATTCAGGTAAAGTATACAATCACGTTTGTGGGTTTAAAGATTCAAGTAATTAAAGCATTTAGTTTAATAAGTATGAAATGTCACCCCAAAACGGAAGATGGAAAACGGGGTATGAAAGTACTCACCTCGATTGATGAACTGAGAACTAATTTATGATGGACATATAGAAAGCTTGTGAACAAAACGAACGAATCCGACTTGAAACGATAAACACCTTAGCTAAAATAAATAATGTAATATATTTATGAACTTGAAACCATAATGAAATTATATTTGAAACATTGAACGAGGAGGTTCGGTTGTTAAAATCGAGTTACCGATTAGTTTGTTAATGATTAGAGACTCGTAATTAATTAATAATTAGAATCAAAATAATATTCTTTTATCGGGACTTTTAAATAACTAAACCAATATTAAATAAGAACAAGACGAGCTTAATTTAAGAGTTCGATTTTATAAAAAAAAGAATGGATAATAAAGTTTATAATAATATTATTAATGATAAGATAGTAATGATAATAACAATTCTAAAAGATATGTTATATATATATATACTTATATGTATAGATATATAAGATAATAATAATAACAATAACTATTTCTAATAATACTAATATAGTATAATAATTATAACAATAATCATTATTAATAATACTAATATTAATATTTATAGAATAAAATCTTGGTATTAAATTTTAAGGTGTTGTTGATAAAAATAGTAATAATAGTAACTAATATTGAAAATAAATAATGATATCATACCCGATGTTGGTTCGAATTCTAAACGAGTTCACAAAATAAATATAATAATATTATTGCAAATAATAAATGATAAAAAATATAATATTAATAAATAACAATAGTATGATCTTTTAATAATATTAATAACCACTTTAATATTTATAATAATGATAATAATAATAATACTAATAGTGAATATATATTTTAGTAAGTTTAATATAATAATACTAATAACAATTTTTATGTAATAATATTAGTACTGATATTAACCGAAATTTGTTAAGTATAAAAACAACACCAAAACCGATTTAGGATGAGACTCGAACCCGTGACCTCACGTTTAACAACTTATGTACAAACCAACCGAACCAAGATAACAATTGTTAATTTAAACCCATAAAAAAATAACATAACCATTTCCCGGGCGTTCGTCTTTTACCCAAATAAAACCAACTCGTTTCAAAGACTATAACCGACACAAAAAACACTTATTAACAATTTAAATTTAGAAATCAAAATGTGACATTCGTGACAAAACGAGGTATACTATATTCACTACGTAACAAGTAAACGATAAATCGGTTAATTCGTAGTGCTTAAACGAGTAACCGACCGATACTAATTATGACCCGTATACATACTGAGGGGTCATATACGAGTTATATATATATTATAGAGGCTAACATATTGTTATTTAGGCCCCAGTACGTTTAAAACTCTTTAAACGAAAAAGGTTTCGTTTATCGATACGCTATAAGCTTAAACGCAATCGTTAATATCAAAACGAGCATTGTAGCATCCGTGAAGCCGAAAAAGATTTATAAAACACTTATATGACATGTTCTAGGCAATCCGTGAAAATATTTTGGATTTTTACAACGAGTCAGTACGTTTTTCTTATTTTACAAAAAGAAGCTGAAAAACACTCGTTTTTGCGTTGGTTTTCGCACTCGAACTAGTTTTTTTGCGAAAAACCGAACCCGAACTAAAATTTGGACCGACTTTTACGCGTGGCACGAAAACCAAGGCACCATCGGGCCAAAAAGAGTCCCAATGGGCCCTTGTTAATTGCGGCCGCAAGAAGGGGGATGAACCCCCCTTTGTATAGCTTGTTAAATAAGCTAGAACATAAAAATATAAGTTATACCAAATACAACCTAGAAACCTCTCAGCTGTGTTCTTCAAGTTTCAGCCAAAGTTTTGAGGTAAACCATCTAATTTTTATTGATTTCATACTTAATTAACATAGTTTAAACATGAAAAATTAGTTCTTGATAGTTTTAAACATGTTTAACCATCCAAAAACCATAAAAATCAAGTAAAACCATGTTTTGATGTTAAACATGTTTACAAACCAGGAACATATACCTTTTTGGTCAAAAACGCGGATTAGAACATGAATACAACGTTTTTACGGTTTGAAAGTTTGGTTTGAACCCAAAACCGAAACCCTAACTATCAAGGCTGTCACATGGATGATTTATGCTTGGTTTGATGTTATATGATATGTAGATACACTAAGTTTGCAACCCGAGACCCGGAGAGTCGTTTAAGCTAGCAAAACTCATCGAAAACCGACAAGGTAAACCCGTAACACTCGTTTAAGGGCTGTTTAGTATTAGGTTGTGACTTGTTTGTTTTTAGCTTGTGAAACTTTTCAGGGACATTAGGGATCATTTAAATGAGTCCCTGTTCAAATTTGGTAATTTTTTGATAAACGGAGAATATTTGGTGAATTTATTTCCGTTTATGAGCCTTTATTTGGGAAAAATAGCTAAACATATTGAAAAAAATCTGAAATTTTGTTTTGGAGATTAATATGTGATGTTAAGATCACTGATAAAGTTTGGGGATCATTGGAAATGCCTAAGTATGGTTTGTGCAATTATGATTTAACCGAATTTTAACAGCAGAAAAACGCACAAAAAGGCATTTTGTCAAAAGAGTTAGGTTCTAGAGATTTTGCAGGGGCTATGTAATAACATTGAGGCCATTTTTAAAAGTTATCGGATTTTTCAGAGGTTGTTTGATATAAACGGGCCATTTATTACACGATTATAACCTATTAAATGAATTTTTATAAATAAATAATTAATCATAAAATTTCTGAAAATACATTTATAAAATTCTCCGTATTTTAATGTATTTTTATAAAAATTTAAATAATTTATATATAAGTACATATTTAGTTATGATTAATCGAAGATTTAAATTATAATTGTTTTAACGAAACCGGCAGTTTTTTGTTTAACGGACTGACTGGTATGTCAAAATGTTAATAGTGGTCAAATATCATATTTTTGAATGACATTGATAAAAACGAACTTTTTACGAGAATTCCGGACAATTCGGGTGGATTGTACGCGTTTTGTATAATCAAACCCGTGTGAAAACGAAAACGAACCCTGCGATCAAACTAGATACCGAAACCTTAAAATTCTTTCATAAATCATATCATTTTATCAATCAATATATTTACTTAAGTTTATGTGATATTACCTAATCCCGAAACTCATAAACGATCAACTTGGCTAGGCTTGGGAAACGGTGAAACTGAGCCAAATCCAGTTTTAAACATTTCATAGTATACAACGTCACAATCTAAAACTATGGTCATGTTCTGGGCCTAACAGCTATACCCAGATTGGTTATACAGCCCGATTTAGCTTAAACACTGTACTAGTATTAACGATACGATACCGTTTATAGGAATTAGGCTATAAACGAGACACCTGACCTATTGATACATAATTTATGTGCGAACTACGATAAGGTGAGTTTCACGACCCCACTTTCTAAACTGTTTTACGAACTTTTAGGGTGGAAAGCATGTTTACATATACTTATATACTTGAAAACGTGTGATGATGTGAATTATCTAAGTACTAACACTTGAAAGTCCCCACAAACACAAGTGATTAACTTCGTGCCGGTGACGTGTGGATAGTACTATCGGTTTGACAAACCCAACTGACAGAGCCGGTGGGGTATGCCGGAACATGTTAACCCAGTTGCACATTGTCATTTAAACTTATTACATACTGCTATGTGGTGTTAGACATAGTACATACTTAGGGCAAAGTGGCTGTTAAATGCCAACGGGAGTGCATGGGCAGGGGTGGCCATGTGTTTTAGCTCGTTTCGGTTTTGCTTGTGGCTTAGTATAATACATCATACACATACATGTATACATACACACTGTAAACTTTACGAACTCGTATACTGATTTTGTTGATACTCGTGAAACTTGAAACTCACCAACTAGACGTAGTTGACCCGTTTTAACATGCTTTTCAGGTAAAGCGAAAGTGGAATGATTTGCTTACGTGCTTGGTGTTAGAAAGAGAGTCGATTGCTGTGAATAGACGCAGATATATAATATTAAATAAAAAGCTCGTAAACCGGTTATGTGATTCTCATCTAGTTTGTAAATATAGTACCAACCCATGTAATATGATGTAAATTAGTTTTTTGAATTTCTTTATAAACAATGTGGTTGATACCAGTGTTATCTGTTACATTCCCGTATTACGCTTCCGCAACTACCTAGTCGGGGTGTGACCGAAGTTTGTATCAGAGCCATTGGTTATAAAGAATTAGGACGTCCCTTAGGATACCCTAAGATAACCGTAGGCTCGATTAACTCTGGGAATAAAATAATATTAAATAATATAAACTGATGATTCTCGTGATGAACGCGAATGGACAAGTGGGTTATTATGGTCCGGAACGTAATAACGGACTTGTTTGTACGAGGGAATTCGAGAAGAAGTCGATAAACAATCGAATAGGTAAAAACAGCAACATATGTGTGTAAGATATAATAAATATATATATATGTATATATATATATATATATATATATATATATATATGTATATAAACGAATATTTGTGCTTATGTGTATAAATACCTGCATGTATTTTACTATGATTAATATAGAAAGAAATTATTCTTATTACCAACCATCGTGTAGGAATATGTCAAGATCTACTGATCGTTTATCTAATACCCTACCAATATTGTATGAGGACAAGGAGGATCCAGAAGAGGAAACTGGGGAGGAATCAGAGGAAATGGAAGAAGGTTCAGATGCGGTAATTCCCCTCGAGGTACCCTCAAATCAACCCGACTTATCGGGTTACCGTTGTGACACCTATCCCCCTAGGGAATCCCGTTGGAATGTTGTAGGACAGGGAGCTACTAGTGCTTATCAGTCACCGATTAGAGCACCCAGATCCCCTACTCCACCCGTACAGCATACACCAGTACCCCCACCCACTATTAGAAACCGTCGGACCGCTAGTATTTCAGTGCGGCCACCTGAGCACACCTCTCCCCCACCTCGATCTACGTACCATAGGGGAGAAACATCACGTGTCCAGGTCACTGAGATACCTATTCCTACATGGGGTCTACCTGCACCGATACCGGAGCCACCTCTTATGTCTAATTCCGCATGGTTAGGTTTAGCGACTGATCAGATCGTAGAACAGTCACACTCAATAAATAACCTTAATCAATTCAAACAAGAAACTCAGGAAGATGTTTGGTACCTACATCAAAATATGAGGAGAATGAATGCTGGCCACCGATGGCGAATGGAGCAGATTGAATCTCATCTTTAGATCGATAGGGCGATCTTGGTAGCTGTGATAGCTGTTCTTGCTTGGTTGGTTTATCTTGTACGTATGGATAAATAGAATAGAACAGTATAGTTGGTTGTACATTGTCTTTTGACTTCCCATGCAGCAATTTTGTAACAACATGTTGGGCTGGCTTGGGAGTTGTTCACAGTTTGGTACTATTACAAGCACTGGCCCTTATCGGGTTAAGTCTATATGTCACTTAGTGACAAATTTTGATACGCATATATAAGCGCTGGCCTTTACCAGGTTAAGCCTATGCGCTAATTTTGGATGCCTATGTACAGTAATGATTATAATTAATACAAATGTGTTTTCTTTGGCATAGTTGTGTGTTGTGAAATTGTAATATCGTAAAGTTGTGCTGGTTATAGTGAAACGATATTAATTATTATATAATTGATTATTTTATAGAATGGCCCCGAAGAAAGCAAGCCCTTTGTCTGAGTCGGAAGTGGCCGCAATGATTGCTCGTCAACTACAAGCAGTGATACCAACAATTGTAGCACAAGTCACTGCAGGCATACGTGCTAACAATACTGTTAATCAACCTACGAGCACCACCACGACCACTGCTAATATACCTCCGCCGGACACTAATGTAGCCCCGGGTGTTACTACCCCGGTGAATACTGATAATGTTATAAACACTAATAATACTCGCCCGACTGTTAATGTTGTTGGGAACCCTGAAACCGTTTTGAACCAAAATAATGTCACGAATCCAAACCCCGTACCGGTTATCAACCCAACTGTTAATAATAACACTCAACCAAATACTGGTAATGATCGTATTAATCCCGAACCCCCACGTCAGGATTACGCTTATAAATAGTTCACATCGTGTAAACCAACTTAATTCAAAGGTATTGAGGGACCGAACGAATTGGTCAAATGGATTGAAAAGACCGAGTCCGTAATTAATATCAGTGAGTGTCCACCGAACCGCGTGGTCAAATTTGCTACCAGTATGTTTCTAGACCAAGCGCTGATGTGGTGGAATACGGTAGTCTAAATAAGGGGACAAGATGCTATTAATCGTATGTCATGGACTGAATTAAAAACCCTCATGCTAGAGCATTTTTGTCCTAAAAGTGAGATTCAAAGGTTAGAACACGAGTTATGGAATCTGGAAATGAAAGGAGCGGACCATGTGGGATACACGAATCATTTTAACGAACTGTCCCGCTTAGTTCCGTGGTTAGTTACACCGGAAGCGAAGCGAATTGAACGTTATATCTGGGGACTGACCCCTGCTGTGAGAAGTATAGTGAATTCAGTAGCCCACCCAACATTAGAAAGTGTTGTATCTCAAACGGGTGTCGTTACCTTTGATCTGATGAGAAGTGGAGTGATAAGGATGCCAGGTGAAACAACAAGTTTAAAACCAACTGATTATGGGACAAGGATGCAAGGAAACCCTCAAAACAAACGGGCCCGTCCGAATACCCGAAGTTATGCCATGACCAGTTCTAATGTAAAACAAGAGACCTATAAAGGGACGTTACCGAAGTGCAGAAGATGTAACTTTCATCACGTGGGTGATTGCAAACCGATCATTTGTCAGAAGTGTGGAAGAACGGGACACTATGCCCCCAACTGTAGAACCCCCACCAACACTGTTAACCATCCACCGCAATCAACTCAACTACCTCGACCTCGAGCAACCCGCCCACAACTCAACCAACAAACCCCACCTACCAAGAACCTTCGTGCCTGCTATGAATGTGGCAGTACGGAACACTTTCGGAGATACTGCCCAATCTAAACCAGGGTGCAGCGAGAAGGCAAAACCAAGCACAAGCATCAACCTCCAACGTAGCTAGGGGACGCGCGTTCGTAATAGGATCGGGGGAAGCACGTCATGACCCGAACGTGGTGACAGGTACATTCTTAGTTTCGGGTCAGTATGCTTCAGTTTTGTTTGATACGGGTGCCGATAGAAGTGTCGTATCTGTTAACTTCTTACCTTTAGAAAATATGCCGGTTAGTAAACTAACAAAACCAAATACTATAGAACTCGCTAACGGTAAATCTATACTTGTTAATCGAATAGTCCGAAACTGTTCCCTCATCCTAAACGACCACCCATTCCTTATTGATTTACTTCCTGTGGAATTGGGAAGTTTCGATGTTATAGTCGGTATGGACTGGTTATCTAAGTATAAAGCTGAAATTGTCTGTAAGGATAAGACTGTTAGGATACCTCTTCCGAATGATGAGACGATGATTGTTCAAGGTGTGAAATCTGGCACGGTACTGCCTCTCGTATCCCAACTTAAGGCATTAAAGTATTTACGCCAAGGTTGTACATTATACTTGGCGAGCGTAACAGTTAAGGAACCCGAGGAAAAACGAATGGAAGACATCCCAGTGGTACACGAGTATTCAGATGTATTCCCCGATGAGTTGCCTGGTTTACCACCGACCCGACAAGTTGAATTCCGTATTAACTTGATAACGGGAGCAGCACCCATTGCCAAGGCACCTTACCGACTTGCACCTTCTGAAATGCAAGAACTGTCTAACCAGTTACAAGAATTACTAGACAGGGGTTTTATCCGACCTAGTTACTCACCGTGGGGAGCACCAGTGTTATTTGTAAAGAAGAAAGATGGGAGTTTTCGAATGTGTATTGATTACCGGGAATTGAATAAAGTGACTATAAAGAATAGATACCCTTTACCTCGAATTGATGACTTGTTTGATCAGCTCCAGGGTGCGAAGTATTTTTCAAAAAATGATCTTAGATCTGGTTATCACCAAGTAAGAATTTAGGATGAAGACGTACCAAAAACAGCTTTCTGAACTCGGTATGGTCACTAAGAATTTTTGGTTATGCCGTTTGGGTTGACAAATGCTCCTGCAGTGTTTATGGACCTCATGAACCGAGTTTGCAAACCTTACCTTGAAAAGTTCGTGATAGTGTTTATCGATGACATTTTGATATTTTCGTGAAGTAAGGAGGAACACGAACAACATTTGCGGGAAATCTTAGAATTATTGAGGCAAGAGAAGTTATACGCAAAGTTGTCCAAATGTGAATTTTGGCTACAAGAAGTACAGTTTTTGGGGTACATTGTGAACCATCAAGGGATTCAAGTAGACCCTAGTAAAATTGAGGCCATTAAAAATTGGAAAGTGCCTAAGTCACCAAGAGAAATTCGCCAATTCTTAGGACTAGCCGGGTATTATAGAAGATTCATTGAAAACTTTTCAAGTATTGCCCAACCTCTAACCCTCCTAACTCAAAAAGATCGAGTGTATGAATGGGGAGAAGAACAAGAAATGGCCTTCCAAACGTTAAAACAGAAGTTATGTGAGGCTCCAATATTAAGCCTTCCAGATGGAACTGATGAATTAGTGGTATATTGTGACGCATCTCGTAAAGGTTTAGGTTGCGTACTGATGCAAAGAAAGAAAGTAATAGCATATGCTTCCCGACAATTAAAAGTACATGAAAAGAATTATACGACCCATGATTTGGAATTGGGAGCAGTTATCTTTGCATTGAAGATTTGGAGACATTACTTGTACAACACAAAATGTACTATCTATACTGATCACAAAAGCCTACAACACATATTTGATCAGAAAGAGCTAAACATGAGACAAAAGAGATGGGTAGAACTGTTAAATGATTATGATTGTGAGATTAAATACCATCCGGGTAAGGCCAACGTAGTAGCTGATGCTTTAAGCCGAAAAGACAGAGTCAAACCATTAAGGGTACGGGCACTCGAAATGATTGTTCAAAGTAGCCTAACCGAACAAGTTCGTGTTGCACAAGACGAAGCCTTAAAAGCAGATCAGTTAGAGAAGGAAGAACTACATGGGAACGAAAAGAATTTTGAGAAGAAAATTGATGAAATATTCTATTATAAAAACCGGGTGTGGATTCCTACACTTCATAAACTCCGCGAGCTTATTCTTGATGAAGCACACAAATCCAAATATTCTATTCATCCAGGTACTGATAAGATGTATAAAGATGTTAAAGAATTTTACTGGTGGCCTGGCATGAAAAAGGATATAGCCGTGTATGTAAGTAAATGTGCAACATGTGCAAGGGTGAAGGCGGAATATCAAAAACCTTCGGGAATGTTACAACAACCCGAAATCCCACAATGGAAATGGGAACAAATTACCATGGACTTTGTGACGCACCTTCCTAAAACATCTCGAGGACACAATGCTATCTGGGTAATTGTTGACCGATTAACCAAATCCGCACACTTTATTCCCATCCGTAACAACTACACCACCGAAAAACTCGCTCAAATTTACATCGATGAAATTGTATCCCGACACGGAGTACCTCTTTCAATTATTTCAGATCGAGACAGTCACTTTACTTCACATTTCTGGCAAGCAGTACAAGAAGCCTTGGGGACCCGAATCGACCTAAGTACGGCTTACCATCCCCAAACCGATGGTCAATCCGAACGAACCATCCAAACCTTAGAAGATTTACTTCATGCTTGTGTACTGGACTTCAAAGGGAATTGGGATCAACACCTCCCGCTCATTGAATTCTCTTACAATAACAGTTATCACAGTAGTATACAAGCAGCACCTTATGAAGCTCTATACGGGCGAAAATGTAGATCACCACTATGTTGGACAGAAGTGGGTGATACTCAAATTTCAATGTCAGATTTAATTCAGGAAACCACCGATAAGATTTATCAGATTAAGCAAAAATTGAAAACTGCCCGCGACCGACAAAAGAGTTATGCCGATGTTCGTAGAAAACCGTTATCTTTTGAAATAGGTGATAAGGTGTTTTTAAAAGTATCGTCGTGGAAAGGTGTTATAAGATTTGGAAAGACTGGTAAATTAGCCCCGAGATACATCGGACCTTTTGAGATTATTGCAAAAATTGGTCCCGTAGCTTACCGATTAAAACTACCCTTAGAACTAAGCACTATTCATGACGTGTTTCATGTATCGAATCTGAAAAAGTGTTTGACTGATGAAACGACAATAGTACCACTGGAAGATGTTCAGATCAACGAAAAGCTCAACTTCGTAGAGGAACCGGTAGAAATTGTGGACTGGAAAACCAAACAGTTACGACACAACAAAATTTCATTGGTAAAATTTCGGTGGAATTCAAAACAAGGACCCGAATTTACTTGGTAACGAAAGGACGAATTCCGAAAGAAATACCCACACCTGTTCCCTAAAAAGAAAACCGATGACACATTAAATTTCGAGGACGAATTTTCTTAACGGGGGGAGAATGTGACATTCGTGACAAAACGAGGTATACTATATTCACTACGTAACAAGTAAACGATAAATCGGTTAATTCGTAGTGCTTAAACGAGTAACCGACCGATACTAATATGACCCGTATACATACTGAGGGGTCATATACGAGTTATATATATATTATAGAGGCTAAAATATTGATATTTAGGCCCCAGTACGTTTAAAACTCTTTAAACGAAAAAGGTTTCGTTTATCGATACGCTATAAGTTTAAACGCAATTGTTAATATCAGTACGAGCATTGTAGCATCCGTGAAGCCGAAAAAGATTTATAAAACACTTATATGACATGTTCTAGGCAATTCGTGAAAATATTTTGGATTTTTACAACGACTCAGTACGTTTTTCTTATTTTACAAAAAGAAGCTGAAAAACACTCGTTTTTGCGTTGGTTTCGCACTGGAACTAGTTTTCTTGCGAAAAACCGAACCCGAACTAAATTTTGGACCGAATTTTACGCGTGGCACGAAAACCGAGGCACCATTGGGCCAAAAAGAGGCCCAATGGGCCCTTGTTAATTGCAGCCGCAAAAAGGGAGATGGACCCCCCTTTGTATAGCTTGTTAAATAAGCTAGAACATAAAAATATAACTTATACCAAATAAAACCTAGAAACCTCTCAGCTGTGTTCTTCAAGTTTCAGCCAAAGTTTTGAGGTAAACCATCTAATTTTCATTAATTTCATACTTAATTAACAATGTTTAAACATGAAAAATTAGTTCTTGATTAGTTTTAAACATGTTTAACAATCCAAAAACCATAAAATAAAGTAAAACCATGTTTTGATGTTAAACATGTTTGCAAACCAGGAACATATACTTTTTCGGTCAAAAACGCGGACTAGAACATGAATACAACGTTTTTACGGTTTGAAAGTTCGGTTTGAACCCAAAACCGAAACCCTAATTATCAAGGCTGTCACATGGATGATTTATGCTTGGTTTGATGTTATATCATATGTAGATACACTGAGTTTGCAAACCGAGACCCGGAGAGTCGTTTAAGCTAGCAAAACTCATCGAAAACCGACAAGGTAAACCCATAACACTCGTTTAAGGGCTGTTTAGTATTAGGTTGTGACGTGCTTGTTTTTAGCTTGTGAAAATTTTCAGGGATATTAGGGATCATATAAATGAGTCCCTGTTCAAATTTGGTAATTTTTCGATAAAGGAGAATATTTGTGAATTTATTTCCGTTTATGAGCGTTTATTTGGGAATAATAGCTAAACATATTGAAAAAAATATGAAATTTGGTTTTGGAGATTAATATGTGATGGTAAGATCATTGGTAAAGTTTGGGGATCATTGGAAATGCCTAAGTATGGTTTGTGCAATTATGATTTAACCGAATTTTAACAGCCAAAAAACGGACAAAAAGGCATTTTGTCAAAAGAGTTAGGTTCTGGAGATTTTGCAGGGGCTATGTAATAACATTGAGGCCATTTGTAAAAATTATCGGATTTTTCGGAGGTCGTTTGATATAAACGGGACATTTATTACACGATTATAACCTATTAAATTAATTTTTATAAATAAATAATTAATCATAAAATTTCTGAAAATATTTTTATAAAATTCTCCATATTTTAATGTATTTTTACAAAAACTTACATAATTTAAATATAAGTACATATTTAGTTATGATTAATCGAAGATTTAAATTATAATTGTTTTAACGAAACCGGCAGTTTTATGTTTAACGGACTGACAGGTATGTCAAAATGTCAATAGTGGTCAAATATCATATTTTTGAATGACATTGATAAAAACGAACTTTTTACGAGAATTCCGGACAATTCGGGTGGATTGTACGCGTTTTGTATAATCAAACCCGTGTGAAAACGGAAACGAGCCCTACGATCAAACCAGATACCAAAACCTTAAAATTCTTTCATAAATCAAATCATTTTATCAATCAATATATTTACTTAAGTTTATGTGATCTTACCTAATCCCGAAACGCATAAACGATCAACTTGGCTAGGCTCGGGAAACGGTGAAACTGAGCCAAATCCAGTTTTAAACATTTCATAGTATACAACGTCACAATCTAAGACTATGGTCATGTTCTGGGCCTAACAGCTATACTCAGTATAGTTATACATCCCGATTTAGCTTAAACACTGTACTAGTATTAACGATACGATACCGTTTATAGGAATCAGGCTATAAACGAGACACATGACCTATTGATACATAATTTATGTGCGAACTACGATAAGGTGAGTTTCACGACCCCACTTTCTAAACTGTTTTACGAACTTTTGGGGTGGAAAGCATGTTTACATATACTTATATACTTGAAAACGTGTGATGATGTGAATTATCTAAGTACTAACACTTGAAAGTCCCCACAAACACAAGTGATTAACTTCGTGCCGGTGACGTGTGGATAATACTATCGGTTTGACAAACCCAACTGACAGAGCCGGTGGGGTATGCCGGAATATGTTAACCCAGTTGCACATTGTCATTTAAACTTATTACATACTGCTATGTGGTGTTAGACATAGTACATACTTAGGGCAAAGTGGCTATTAAATGCCAACGGGAGTGCATGGGCAGGGGTGGCCATGTGTTTTAGCTCGTTTCGGTTTCGCTTGTGGCTTAGTATAATACATCATACACATACATGTATACATACACACTGTAAACTTTATGAACTCGTATACTGTTTTCGTTGATACTCGTGAAACTTGAAACTCACCAACTAGACGTAGTTGACCCGTTTTAACAGGCTTTTCAGGTAAAGCGAAAGTGGAATGATTTGCTTACGTGCTTGGTGTAAGAAGGAGAGTTGAATAGCTGTGAATAGACGCAGATATATAATATTAAATAAAAAGCTCGTAAACGTTATGTGATTCTCATCTAGTTTGTAAACATAGTACCAACCCATGCAATATGATGTAAATTAGTTTGTGAATTTCTTTATAAACAATGTGATTGATACTAGTGTTATCTGTTACATTCCCGTATTACGCTTCCGCAACTACCTAGTCGGGGTGTGACACAAAATATGAAAACTAATAATACCAAAACCCCAAATTTATTAACTGTTCCCAAGTCGTGGATCAATACCGGGAAATAAACAAACCGAACCCGCTGGAGACGAAGCAACATAAGCTGGAGATGAAAAACTGTGGGTCACCGGAGCCGATTCCGGCCACCGGAGGTGCCCGGAAAAACGACCCGGAGAAGAAGAAAAGAGGGAGAGAGAGAAAGAAAGCCGAGAGACAGAGAGAGAGAGCTGAGAGACGGAGAGAGATCCAAGAGAGAGAGTTACGGAGGTGAGGCCATGGCGGCCGGAAATTCCGGTGCCTGAAAAACGAAAGCTGTGGGGGAAGGGTGTTGGGGCTGCCAGAAAATCGTGGAGGGGAAAGGGAGTGGTGGTGGTGGCTGCGGGTGATGGTTTGCGGACCAGAGGAAAAGAAAGGGATGGCCGGAGGTGCTGGTGCGGGTGTGGTGGCCGGAGGCGGCTTCTCGCCAAAAATGGAGGTTCGCCGGAAAACGGCATGGGGTGGAAGTGGCGGCAGGTTATATAAATGTTAGGGTTAGGGTTTGTTGGTTTAAATATATATTACAAAATTACAGAAATGACCCTCCAAGTTTCAATAATGGTTTAATACAAGTTTAAAGGTTTCCAAGCTTATAACAACTTAACGAAAATTAGTTTGAACCACTTATGTTTTTCTTGACGACTTTATAATATGACTAACACAGATTTATTGGTGATCGAGATATATAATAATATTATACGATAAATAAATAAAGAAACAAAAAGATGTTGAGTCGTGTTTGTATAATAAAGGTTTGCAACACGAATACAAATCGATATCCGAATTTTGACGAATGTCACAGTATCCCCAACTTTTAAAAATTTCGTCCCGAAATTAAAATAAACTTAAAGAAAAAGTAATTATTAACGAATATTGTCCTTTGTAAGATAGTTGCATGAACAAATTTTTAAGCAAAGAATAACGTCAAATCCTAGCATAACTCGAAAAAACGCTACAAATGAGAAACATGATAAAAGCACTTATATATAGGATGTACCGGCGGCGTATCCACCATGCTTTTATCACGATTCACATTTCCATCGTTTTTCTACAATCATCCTCGGGTTTGAGTTATTGCACATAACTGTACTTACCATGGCTTCCATACAGGGATTTCGATAATTAAGTGTGCACCCATAATTATTTCGATCGTCGTATGGTCCACGTGGTTCGTCCCATTATGCGGTTTAAAAGACATATTTATTTTGAAATCTTAAAATAATAGATGTGTAAATAAATTTGTTGAATTTTACCAATATTGACAAACAGTACTAGCGGTTGAGAATTTCAGGATTGACCTTTTTTATAAGTAGGAAAATGGGATACATTAATGGAACAGTTTAAAATCTTAAAATATAAGCCAAGGCAAAAATAACAATTCGTCTTAAATTAAGTAAAGACGGTCAAGTAAAAAAAAATTAGGAAAAAAAACAATATGAAATAAGACTCGAAATCAGAAGTCATCAAGGTAATTACCAAAGTCTATAAATCGAGGTACTAAATAAAACTGATAAGATGAAACCTGATAAATAGAAATGAAAAGTCTAATATATGATCACATAAAGTTGAGGTAAACAATGATACAATTAATAATAACATCGTACGATGTGTTTCACACGTGAACAACTTGAGGTTAAAAGAACATAATTGAAAATTCGATTGCGTGAAATCAAGAGAATGAGGTGAGTTTCTTTTGGGTGACGCATACATGTATCAATATAAATATAATAGCGTCTAGTTAACAACCAAAAAAATCGATAAAATGTGATAAAACGTGAATACGGCCACTATTGTGAAACCATTTATATAATTGTCATTATAATAACGGTTTCTAATAGCGCCAAAACTTGTAGACAGCCACACATTGGCCGTTTAATAGATTAGATGAAATGATATAGAATCATGTATAGAGTCGTGTATACATAAATGCTCCAATATAAATAACTTAGTCATCAAAATATCGTTTAAAAGATAAACGAGATTTTTGGCGAAGTTAAGGTTTTGAAAGTATTACACAAATTGCTATTGAATAGTTTGCATTCGGTCGCGAAAATCAAAACACCAAAAATGATATAATAATGTCATCGAAACATATCATCAAATGAAAAGAAAATCGCAATAATTGTGGACTCGAATTAATGACTAAATATGTAAATCGTGTTTTATATGCTCATTGAAAATATAAGAATAACATCGAAAATGAAATCTCAAGTAAAGTCGTTTTAACGTTTCCAAGAAAACGAATATAATAATATCAATATATCGCGGTATCGCGTAGTTAGAGAAACGTTTTGATCATTATCAAGTGTAAATCTTGTAAGTCTAATTAGTTAAAGGAATTTGTATACAATTAGCGGTTGTGATAAAAAAATACTTATAAAATAATGCTTGCGATAATAAGGAGTAATAGTTTGCGTAAATCGTTATTGAGCAAAAATTTGTGTAACAATATACAATATTTATAAACGCGTTCCAAAAGATTTGCAAAGCTATGGTCAGTGAGTTTATGCAATATGGTGAAAGTTGAATTTTTTTACTAAATAAATCATGTATTCAACATTCGAAATGAAACCTCGAATTTATAGTCTTTATGAGATTTATCACCTTAGGTGACAATATTTAAAATCTTGAAATCATACATATAATCATTTAATAATCTCTGAAAACAATTCCTCATAATAAAATTTTGTTGTCATGACAATATCATGTATATATGTATACATATTTTTAGAGTTTATAAATTAAAAGTGATTATTTGGATACATGAAGTTGTTATAAATACACTAGTTGTATGTAGGTATACATATATAAAAAAATTTAAGGGTAAACGAAACTTGCGTGTGTATGGAGAGGTTATAGGCTTCGAATGGTGAATGGTTTGGAAATTCGGTGAAGAGTGAGTATGTTTCGGTTGGCTTGCGTAGTTGGGTTTTTCTTGAGTTTGATTTATGAGGTTTGTTGAGTTTAGGTCGTTTGAGTGGTTTAGGCTTGGATGTTTGTGTGAGTAGTGGTTGGGCTAATAGGTGAAGTTTGGCTTATTTGAGCACGGGTAAATTGATGGGTTGTATAACTTGATTTTTGCTAGTTTGGGTTGAGATTCGGTATATACATGTTTTTAGTAAAGAGTGTTTGGGTTACTATTTTGATATCAAACTCTATGGTTGGATGGAAATGATGTGGCGATATGGTTTGTGACTCGACATAATATGGGTCGAAGGGTTTTAAGTCATAGTTGGGTAAGCTTTGGTTTGTATATGTTCAAGGCATTTGTGAGTGTGTTTGTCGGTGTCTTTAAAGTATTAGGATAGTGAGTTTGATAGGTTTTTGTGGCGTAGAAGTGTCGGTAGTTAGGGCATTTTGTTGGGTTAATTTTTTTTGTATATCTTGGACTTACGTGGGGTTGGAGTTGGTGAGGGTATAACTTTGGTATGTTAGGTTTCGTTCATATTGAGGAAAGATTTGAGTGCTCGGGAAAACTTTTGAAGTGAAAGGGTGGTTTGATTTAGGATGGTAGCTTGATACGGGAATAAGGGTGTTTGGGAACTTGTGGTTGCGTTCAGGGAGATTTTTCTTGACTAATAATAAGTATTAAATTGAAAATATCATAATTTATAATTAATGTTTGAAATGTCCAAAAAAAATTTTGATAATTAAAATTACATGTTAATATATATATATATAACTATATATTATATAAACAGAATTTTTGAGATCCGAGCGTGTGAATCACACAATTTTTTTTTACTAAGTTCATTATTTAATATCGTGTAACGAAAATACCATTGTAAGTTAAATGACCGGCATTGTAAATCGAGAATTCGCAAGAAAACGATTTTTGGTCTTTGAAGTAAAATTCCTATGAAGTTTTGCATGAGAGTTTCAAGAAGATTACTAGTTATAAGTTTGTGACTTTCTTTAAAGATCATGGCAAAACTATCATAAGAATTTTTAAAACGCGAAAAATCGTATGATGAAATTCTTTTATTTGCGAAAATTTATAACGAACCAAAGATTGCGTGATGAAAGTTGTCATGGAAATAAATTTGGGCAGTGAAAATTTTACCACATGTATTATATAATATAGTATAATTAAAATGTCATGCGATATTTAAATAATTAAAATTTTGTACTAGGACTTTAAGATAAAATTTTATAAAATTTTGTACTAGGACTTTAAGACAATTTAAAGATTATACAATAGGAAAATTTACTTGAAAAGTTGAGGTGGAATTTAGCATAAAACCTTCTTAATATGATAAAATTTATATGATAAGATCTTTGTATGTAAATAGACTTAATAAATAAATGGCATATTAAAATCATTACGAACATATCGAACTAACTATATATATACATACATATATTTTTAACTTATATCAAAGAGATCATAATGAACGAAACTCGTAATAAAAATCATTGTGAAATCAAAATGAGAAAATTGGTGTAAAAATTTACCATATAAAATCGAGCAATAAAAGAATTATTAACAATGTAAGAAAATTATAACATTTATAAATGAAGACTTATGAAAAGGATTTATAACAAAATAAAGGAAAAATGGTTTAAATTTATTGAAATGTAATAATAATGTTTTAAGATTTGAAGGCGGAGTAATCGTGCATGAACCACCATGACTTGATATTCCGACACTAAAACCTTTATTACAAAAATACCATGTTGGAGTCTAAGCGTGTGCACGTACCACCGCGTCTTTTTCATGTCTTCGACTAAAAAAACGATTGTAGCAAAAATAATAAATCAGAATACAACGTCATGTCAAAACACTAGTCAACGAAATCATCGTAGTTCTATTGTCTTAACACCAAAAATTAGGATGGCGGGCGGAACGCTCGCATTCGACTACTTAAAGTGGTCATCTCATATGAAACGATCTTTAAGGAGATTTGAAACAACGGGATCCAAGTTAAGCTCGTGATCCATAAAACACAATAAAAACTAATATTTTTGCGTTTTAAGGTAAGGATACCTTGGAGTACTATGAAAGTGTGTGTATGTGTATATTTATGATTTGATAAAATAAATAAGTATATAAATAAACAAGTGCGTTGAACAATCAAGTAGGGTAAACACGTATAGTCAACACGTATAAGGACCGTAAAGTACATACTATACTAGGTCGTTACGCCTAACCACCTATCCTATAGTCTTGTGGTTCTGATACCACCTGTAACACCCCGGCCTCTCGTACCACCAATATTGTCCGCTCTGCCCACGAAGAGCTCACGGATTTGTTTTTGGTTGGCCAAAACGTGTTGGTGATTGAAGGGGCAGGACATTAGTTATGAACCAGTGATATCTCTTGTCCACGGTCTATGTGGGATAGCCTAAGAGTGGGATAATGTTGTGTTTGCCAAGGGTGTTACATGACAGGTTATTACATTTCTGCCATCCTCACCGAGACTTTTTCTAGAGACTAACACCCCTTTCAATTTGGCGTTTCTTTATGTTTATAACACATACTTTACTCTACTTGGTTGTTTTAACACCTACCAATGCACCAATGCAATTAAGCACACAGTCTTTTAAGCTTAAAATTAAAATTTGGAGTCAAGATAATCAATGTACCATCATTTTCTCTTTTTGCTTCAAAAAACTCAAAATTTTGAGGAGCATAAAACAAAATAAAGATAAATTTAATCGCCCTAGTTAACTTAAGTCTAAAAATAAATGGCTGTTCTATCAATTCAACAAATGAATAATAGGACCAAGACATGCAAGCATGCTTCACAAACTTAAATAACTGACATAATTTTCAGCGAAAAATATTCTAAAACCGCATAACGAACGCCCCAACTATTTTCCATTATCAGGTAAATGGCTAACCTGAACATTTACAAGTAAATGTCAGGACCAAACAAATACACCTACAAGTCCGTCAAATGTAGATAATTGACATAATTTTCAGCAAAGCATGCAAAAATCTTTTTGGTTTTTCTCTATACACACTATAAAAACATAATATTTTTGTCTTTTTCAATATTTTTATAAACAAAATAAACTTCACATTCTTTTTGGATTTTCGGATTTTTCTGTACAAATTGAAAAGTACATTCTTTTTGGATTTTCAAATTTTAAAATGTTTTTGGTTTTTCAAGAAATATTTTAAAGGAAAACATTAAAGAAAAGAAATCACAATATTTTTTATTTTTCTAAATTTTCTAATGTTTATGGATTAAGATTTTTGTGTGTTTTTGGGTTTTATCTATACAAACGAAAAACACAATCTTTTTGTATTTTCTAGATTTTCACCCATAAAACCAAAATAAATTTTAAAAGGAAAAATGACATAAAATAAAAATAGTCATCCTTGTTTAAGAATATCAGCGAGGGTCTTCTATCCGTTTAAACCTAGCAAAAATTTAAAACGCGTTTTGTCAAAAGATTTGGTAAACAAATCGGATTTCTGAAAGTCAGTATGTGCTTTCTCAAGGTCAATCAACTTCTTCTCAAAGCAATCCAGTATAAAGTGATATCGAATTTCGATATGTTTTGTTTTCGAATGTTGTACGGGATTCTTTGTGATAGAAATTGCAGCAGAATTATCAATTAGAATAGGAGTAGTAAGAAACTTCAAACCGTAGTCGTGAAGATGTTGTTGTATCCACAAAACCTGGGAACAGCAACTCGAGGTTGCAACATACTCAGCTTCGGCGGTTGAAGTGGAGACCGTTGTCTGCTTCTTACACTGCCAAGAAACAAGCCGGTTTCCTAAAAATTGACATCCTGCAGTCGTTGATTTGAAGTTGATCTTTCAACCTCCATAGTCCGAGTCTGAATAAGCAGTAAGATCAAAAGTATCATCCTTGGGGTACCACAACCCGATGTCTGGATTTCCCCTTAAAACTGAAGAATTCTCTTGACTGCATCTTGGTGAGTCACTCGTGGACTTGCTTGATACCTAGCACAAAAATAAACAGCAAACATAATTTCAGGGCGAGATGCCGTTAGATACATTTAAGGTCCGATCATGGAACGATAGAGGGTTGGATAAACGGTATCCTCCAATTCATCCGGTGATAAATTGTGACCCACGGGGAGAGGAGTAGAAGGGATTTTTCCGGCAGAAATCTTGAATCGGATCAAGACGTCGTTCACATACTTAGTCTGATGAATGAAGATTCCGTTAGCAGACTGGTGAACCTGCAGCCCTAAAAAGAAATTCATCTCTCCCATTGAACTCATTTCAAACTTTGTTTGCATGGACTTCTCGAACTCCTTACACAATGTGTCGTTTGTAGACCCAAAAATAATATCATCAACATAAATCTGGACTAGGAGAAGATCATCACCAACAATTTTATGAAGTAGAGTGCAGTCGACAGTCCCTCTTTTGAAGCCATTATCAGTCAGATGGTCGGCAAGCGTGCCATACCAAGCTCTCGGGGCTTGATGTAGACCATACAGGGCATTGTTTAATCGGTAAACATGGTACGGATACTCAGGATCTTCAAAACCAGGTGGTTGTTGGACAAACACCTCTTCGTGTAGTTCACCATTGAGAAAAGCACTCTTAACATCCATTTGGTAGACCTTGATATTCTTGTAAACTGCATATGCCAGAAAGATTCGAATCGACTCTAATCTTGCAACTGGAGCATATACCTCTGTGTAATCAATACCCTCTTGCTGATGAAACCCTTGCACCACTAGACGTGCCTTGTTTCTGACAATCACAGCCTGATCGTCTTTCTTACACTTAAATACCCACTTAGTCGGAATCGCTTTCTTGACTCTAGCAGGCTTGTCTATTAAATCCCAAACACCCAATCGTGCAAATTGTTGTAATTCTTCCTACATAGCTTCGAACCAAGAAGGATCTTCAAGAGCCTTTCGAGCTGTCGTTAGCTCAACTTGGGATAGAAAGAAAGTGAATTTAGCAGGATTTACAATTCCCGATGAATGTAAATCAGTGTAAGCACACAATATGTTATTATCACTTGACGAAGAAACTTGATGACGTGTACGAACGCACACATCAAGTTCTCCAATGATGTTTTCCTGTGGATGATATCCATGAATCCGAAGAGTGGGATTCTCAGGAACAACAACATTTTCATATAAGTTAGTGTAATGTTCACCAAGTCCAGGAGATGAAACATTATCACTGTCAAGGTTAATAACTTGATCATCAGCTTGATCATCATCAGAAGAAGTGGAAACATTATTGATAGCCACTGGAGAAGCAACTTGAGGTTCCTCAGTTGGAGCATCAGGTTGAGCTGCAACATCATTAGAACTTGAAAATCGTGGAATTGCCGAATGATCTTCAAAGTATGCTCGAACCAGGTCTTCATCAATGTGTTCAGTTGATGGAGTAAATGAATTAAATAAACTATCATAGTCAAACATCCAATCGGGACCTTTTCCTTGAGGAGGAGTTGTGTACTTTTGACAGTTCACATGGTACCATTTTTCAACACAACCATATGTAAAATAGAATACCCTTTTCTTTGGAGATGCATATCCCAAAAAATACCCTTCGATAGCTTTTTCTTCAAATTTACCCGCATCCTTTTTCAACACAGTACAAGGACTCCCAAAAGGTTCCAGGTACTTTAAGTTAGGTTTTCGATTATTCAATAACTCATAGCTTGTCTTTTTGAGTCTTTTAACTGTTAGAACCCGATTAAGAGTATAGCAAGCTGTATTCACCGCCTCATTCCAGAATTGGACGGGAAGCATAGAATCAGCGAGCATTGTACGTGCAGATTCAATCAAGGTTCGATTCTTTCGTTCAGCAACACCATTTTGTTGAGGTACATAAGGTGCACTGTATTCTCGATGAATTCCTTTGTGAGTACAAAAGAAATCCAATACAGTGTTTTTGAATTCTGTACCATTATCACTTCGGATTCTCTTCACCTTTTGTTTGTATAGTGATTCGATCTTGGTGATAAGGTTTTGTACCAAAACCGGTGTTTTATCTTTAGAACTCATAAATAACACCCATTAGTATCTCGAATAATCATCAGTCACCACAAGACAATACCAATCCCCAGAAATACTCGCTCGATTCACAGGACCAAATAAATCCATATGAAGTCGTTCACGAGAAGTATTAATGGAATCCAATAATGTACAGGATGTGTTTTCTTCTTCTGCTTGCCCTTTTTACATGCAACGCAGTGATCGGATAATTTAAAATTTTTCAACGAGACACCTTCCACTAAATCATTAGCCATCAAATAATTCATCTTTCTAACATGTATATGACCCATTCTACGATGCCATAGAATCGAGTCTTTCTCGGTTGCTTTCGAGACAAAACATGTTTCGATCGATGTGGATATCTTAGAGCTCATGTTCAAGACATAAATATCATTCGATCGTGGTGATCGCATGACAACCATGTCCTCGGGAATAACATAACCCGGTTTCAAGATAAGACATTCTTTGTTAGTGAATATCGTTGTGTACTTTTTATCACAAATCTGTGATACACTTAATAAGTTATGATCCACTTTATCACAATCATTTACTTTCTCAAACGTGATGTGACCATTTGAAACTTCACCCTCTTGTGTGATCATACCCCCAAAATTCCCAGCAAATGCCACATAACCCCCTTGAATATTCCTCACATTGGTTAATAGGTCGAGATTCTCAGTGATATGACGAGAACATTCACTATCCATTATCTAGTTTTCACCAGACATTATCCAGTGATTTTGTGATCCCGTTACGGATATAGATACTTTAAATACATAGTTTATTGATAAATATTGTGAATAATTACATAATAAGTTATGGAGAGTATTAACTTAGATCTAGATCTCTCTCAAAATATGTACATCCCTAATTATGAGCATGGACCACCTATTTATAGGCCACATGCTCCATTTAAAATAAATATTCAATCTAGACTATATATAACTTATTCGATCGCTACGGACAACAATTTCGTGCACTAACAATGTTATTTTAAATTGGGAATTATTTAAGAATTCCCACCAATATTACTCCCATCTCCTTAAGGATTATTCAAGTGATGGATATGTAGTAACTGTAAGGGGGACACACTTGTTACCCAAGACCTTGACACCAGTCAACCGTGAGACCCGGTTTCTTTCTTGGATTGTTCGGCGAGGGAGTGAAACCTAATAAGCTAAAGCATATCACACTAAACGTCCACGAATCTACTAACCTCATTGTATCAAGCGTGGTGATCATCTAACTTCGTGCTTACCGACATCATTATTTACTTGCTCATTAGTTAAATTGCTTATCTCACTTGACACAGTTTGGCTTTTTCTTTATTTATTATATATTATATTATATCTCGATTAACTGGTGTTTTACTCACTCAACATGTGTTGTTGACAAATCTTTCAATTTTATACGCATATGCAGGTTACTTTTTGATCTAGTTGCAAGATTTGGTGAAGATTTAGTGAATATTAGGTTAGAAAACTTTTAATCAAGATCATTTGTGATATAAATTGTATTGTTGTATGATTATAGATTTTGTACTTTGTACTTGAATTGTTTTAATAATTTTATCTAATTAAATACATATTGTCACATTTAATTATTTCATGATAGTATCTTGAGAGCTGTGAGAAACCAGCTCACGCCCCGGCATTTCCGCCTTAGGTTGGGTGTGACACAGAAGATAATAAGACCACCTACGCCTCAAGCATTTTCAAATAGAGTTCCGTCACTTGGTGGAATGGTAAAAAGTACTCTATTGGGGCTGGGGTTGCCATGGGTTTGCCGTGGGACTATCACAAGAAGAACATGCTAGAAAGGTGTTGAGTCAAAGATTTGACTTGATAAGACTTAAGGAAGATTGGAATCTTCTCAACACTCCACAGAAATGGCTAACTATGGAATCCGAGCACACTTAGACTCCCGAGCAAGTTCTACTTATCCTAGCAAGGTATTTTGCCTTTCGGGTTCACAATGTCTAGCAAGATTGTTCTTCATAGACAAGAAAGGTTTACTTCCGAGTAGGATCTTGGCTAACCAAGCTTTTGAAGCCAAGTATTTGGAAGATCTAGCAAGGTATTCTTTAATTAAACAGTAGGTCCGAGCATGCTTGATGAAAGTTGATAAATAATTATCTTAAGGACTTCGTCGGGCAAGGTTCAACTCCGAGCAAGCTACAGTGTCACCGGTACACTTTACTTTGCTAATAAGTTATTCACTAGCAAAGAGTTGAAAGGATCTCTGAGGAACAAGTTTGCTCGTTGGATTATATCGGGCAAAGTTTGATATGGTCAAGAAGATTGAAGTCTGCTAGGTGAGTAATTTCTTGGGAAAATACTCTAAGTAAAGTTTACTCGGAGAACTGTTCACCAGCACACTTCAAGGTTACCGGGTCTACTCATAAAAGACAAAAGGCACAATGCCTACTCAAAAAAGACAATTGATACAAAGTCTACCCGTAAGACCTGTTTTTACACTTAGTATAATTCTGAATATGTAATTTGATTATGTACCTATCATTGGGGTTTCTAGAAGTCTGGACATCTGTTAGGTGGTGGCAGGCCTATAAAAAGAATAATTTAGGGCACGCCTACCACAAGAAGGATTTGGCCACTTACACTTTTCAGACCTAATTGAAAATTCCTGATTGAGTGTGACGGCTGTCCTAGGATTGTACGGATAAACTTTCCAAACAAGAAATCCCAATTGATTTTACATTTGTATGAACCTTTATATGAATGGAAATCATTTGAGTGATTGTTTGTGTTTGTTACATTTAGGATCCTTTTGCAACAACTCTATTTGTTTCTGATTCCGCCATTAACAAACAGTTTTCTTACCCAAAATAGCAACCGTCATTAACCCTCTTGTCGACACATTTACTGTGTACGTTGTGACATTAATTGTGAGTTTGACTGATTATTCGGGACCGAAAAGTGGTATCAGAGTTTGTTCGTTGCTGTTCAGGTAAAGAAATTGTTGATATTTGAAAATCTAAAGAAGAAAGATGACATAAGCAGAACACTGTTTCATTGAAGTATGATGTCAGTTGCTCTGTTCTTCATTCTCTTCTAGATCTACAAATTTCCGGTATCTTCTTTTACTTATTTTAATTAAATTTTACATCTTTATTACTTAATCTTGCTCCAATCGAACTAGATACATCAGATCTGAAGATTTATTTGATTCTCAAATCTGATTATTTTTCAAAACTCGATTTTTAATCTGTTGTAGTTATTCTCTGTTTGTGTTTTTCAAAATCCCAAAATGTTTGGTCTTGAAGAGAAAGAAGTTTCCACTAACAAAATTCATAGACTGTACGGACAGGAAAACTTCACCAAATGGAATGTGTTGTTCGAAGCTGCTGTGTGCTATAACGATGTTGACATGTGGAATTCAATCAAGAATGGTCCACAAGCAGCTGATGGTGCAAACCCTAACGCTGCCGTGCATGATAGGATGAGGAAGGTGGACGACAGGGCCTTAGCTATGATCAAGCTGGGACTGTCTTGGGAAATCTTAACCAAGGTTGCAAGAGTTGATACGTGACCAAGTTTTTTTGGTTTAGTTATTCCAAGACATGATACGTGATCAAGTTTGGGTCCAACAAATCCATATTAAAGTAACAAATACAAAAGTGTAAATAAAAGAACTTAAACACTTAAATCTTTCATACAACTTGTTTTAAAATAATTAAATAACGAGTTAAACGAGAGTTCGGTTCCGCTTCAGTCCTTGACTCGGAATGAAACCGAGGATGCTTGCCACATACCCTATACCGTGGATCTCATCAAGTAACTTTAGAAATTATAATACACAAATCCTACATGTAACATATTGTTAAATCATTTTAAATATATAAAGCATTTTAACGAGAGTTCGGTCTTGGTTCAGTCCTTGACTCAGAATAAGACCGAGGATGGTTGCCACATACCCAATACCATGGAACTCATTAAAATAAATTATAGATGATAATACTCAAGTCGTACACACAACATGTTAAAAATAAAGTATTTAAACAAAAGTTCAGTTTCGGTTCGGTTCTTGACTAGGGATGAAACCGAAGATGGTAACCATATACCCAAATACCATTGAACTATTAAAATGATTTGGAAACTTAAATAATTAAGAACTAAACAATGTTAACAAGCTTAAACAAAATTAAAACATAATATAAAGTGTTTAACAAGGATTGCAATAATCCTCCATGTAGCCTTGCCTTGTAGCACGACACTTCAACTAACCGTGACCAGATAAGTGAAAGCCGAAGGAAACAAGGGGTGTATATTATATATATATATATATGTCGTAACATCTAGCTTTAAGTAACAACATTTAGTTCGAACAAGTATATCATTAGTTGGACCTTAAGTAGTCAAACTAACAAGAGGTTGAATATGAACACTTGGATCTTTGATTGAGAGAGGTTTTGGAGAAAAAACAGGAACCAAATTGGTGTATAGGACATTGCTTTTATAGTGGTAGAGCTATGGTTCATTAATAAGGGGTAAAATTGCATGTGGTTGGCTAGGATGGTCAAACAATGCACAAAACAATAAGCGAAAACGAGCTAGTCTGCAGGTGCCGCTAGGCGCCGCAGGGCTGCATGGGGAGAGGGGTGGCACGGCGCGGCGCCCCTATGGGGGGGGTTTGTTTTAAGTCGTTTTTAGGTGTTTTAAGAGCCGTAAAAGGTGTTTTCGCGATCTGACATGCGTGAGATGAATATGAAACATAAAATCTGTCATTTTAATAATATCTAAGGGTTCGGGATACGAATCGGGTCGGTTTAAAATACGAAGGCAAAAACGAATCGAATTGGAAAATGACGAATGTCACAATATCAGTATCAGATCCGAAGACAATAAGATAGGTGGTTAGATATAACGAACTAGTAGCATGCTTAGGGTCCTTATTCATTATATACCTTTACGTGTTTGCACCGTTAATTATATTATTGATTTTCGTAGATAAATAATTATTATTTAATGATTTGATATTATTCTTGTAAACAAAAGCACACACAACACTGAGGCTTCGCCTCATTTTCAAAAGACTAGATGTTATTTTAAATTGGGAAATTATTTAAGAATTCCCACTAATATTACTCCCATCTACTTGTGGATTATTCATTTGATGGATATGTAGTAACTGTAAGGGGGGACACACTTATTCTCCAAGACCTTGACACCAATCAACCGTGAGGCTCGGTTTCTTTCCTGGATTGTTTGTCGAGGGTGTGAAACCTAATACGCTAATGCATATCACACTTAACATCCACGAATCTACAAACCTCATTGTACCAAGCGTGGTGATCATCTGACATCGTGGTTACCGACATCATTATTTACTTGCTCAATAGTTAAATTGCTTATCACATTAGACACAGTTTGCATTTTTCTTTATTTATTATATATATTATATTATATCTCGATTAACTGGTGTTTTACACACTCAACATGTGTTGTTGACAAACCTTTCAATTTTATACGAATATGCACGTTACTGTTTGATCTAGTTGCAAGATTTGGTGAAGATTTAGTGAATAAATTAAGTTAGAAAACTTTTAATCAAGATCATTTGTGATATAAATTGTATTGTATGATTATTGATTTTGTACTTTGTACTTGAATTGTTTTAATAATTTTATCTAATTAAATACGTATTGTCACATTTAATTATTTCATGATAGTATATCTTGAGAGCTGTGAGCAATCAGCTCATGCCCCGGCATTACCGCCTTAGGTTGGGTGTGACACAGAAGATAATAAGACCACCTACGCCTCAAGCATTTTCATATTGAGTTCCTTCACTTGGTGGAATGGAAAAAAGTACTCTATTGGGGTTGGGGTTGCCATGACTTTGTCGTGGGACTATCACAAGAAGATCATGCTAGAAAGGTGTTGAGTCAAAGATTTGACTTGATAAGACTTAAGGAAGATTGGAATCTTCTCAACACTCCCCCGAAATGGCTAAGTATGGAATCCGAGCACACTTGGACTCCAGAGCAAGTTCTACTTATCCTAGCAAGGTATTTTGCCTTTCGGGCAGGGTTATCTTCTAGAAGTCTTCTTTAGTGTCAATCCGAGTAAGGTTCACTATGGCTAGCAAGATTGTTCTTCATAGACAAGAAAGGTTTACTTCCGAGTAGGATCTTGGATTACCAAGCTTTTGAAGCCAAGTATTTGGAAGATCTAGCAAGGTATTATTTAATAAAACAGTAGGTCCGAGCATGCTTTATGAAAGTTGATAAAGAATTATCCTAAAGACTTCGTCGGGCAAGGTTCAACTCCGAGCAAGCTACAGTGTCACCAGTACACTTTACTTTGCTAATAAGTTATTCACTAGCAAAGAGTTAAAGGATCTCTGAGGAACAAGTTTGCTCGTTAGATTATATCGGGCAAAGTTTGATATGGTCAAGAAGATTGAAGTCTGCTAGGTGAGTAATTTCTTAGGAAAATACTCTAAGTAAAGTTTACTCGGAGAACTGTTCACCATCACACTTCAAGGTTACTAGGTCTACTCGTAAAAGACAAAAGGCACAATTCCTACTCAGAAAAGACAGTTGATACAAAGTCTACCCATAAGACCTGTTTTTACACTTAGTATAATACTGAATATGTAATCTGATTATGTACCTATCATTGGGGTTTCTAGAAGTCTGGCCATCTGTTAGGTGGTGGCAGGCCTATAAAAAGATTAATTTAGGGCACGCCAACCACAAGAAGGATTTGGCCACTTACACTTTTCAAACCTAATTGAAAATTCCTGATTGAGTTAGACTGATTATTCAGGACCAAAAAGTGGTATCAGAGCTTGGTCGTTGCTGTTCAGGTGAAGAAATAGTTGATATTTGAAAATCTAAAGAAGAAAAATGACATAAGCAGACCACTGTTTCATTGAAGTATGATGTCAGCTGCTCTGTTCTTCATTCTCTTCTAGATCTATAAATTTCCGGTATCTTCTTTTACTTATTTTAATTAAATTTTACATCTTTATTACTTAATCTTGCTCCAATCGAACCAGATACATCAGATCTGAAGATTTATTTGATTCTCAAATCTGATTTTTTCAAAACTCGATTTTTAATCTGTTGTAGTTATTCTCTGTTTGTGTTTTTCAAAATACCAAAATGTCTGGTCTTGAAGAGAAAGAAGTTTCCACTAACAAAATTCATAGAATGTACGGACAGGAAAACATCACCAAATGGAATGTGTTGTTCGAAGCTGTTGTGTGCTATAACGATGTTGACATGTGGAATTCAATCAAGAATATTCCACAAGCAGCTGATGGTGCAAACCCTAACGCTGCCGTGCGTGATAGGATGAGGAAGGTGGACGACAGGGCCTTAGCTATGATCAAGCTGAGACTGTCTTGGGAAATCTTAACCAAGGTTGCAAGAGTTGATACGTGACCAAGTTTTTTTGGTTTAGTTATTCCAAGACATGATACGTGATCAAGTTTGGGTCCAACAAATGCATATTAAAGTAACAAATACAAAAGTGTAAATAAAAGAACTTAAACACTAAAATCTTTCATACAACTTGTTTTAAAATAATTAAATAACGAGTTAAACGAGGGTTCGTTTCCGCTTCAGTCCTTGACTCGGAATGAAACCGAGGATGCTTGCCACATACCCTATACCGTGGATCTCATCAAGTAACTTTAGAAATTATAATACACAAATCCTACATGTAACATATTGTTAAATCATTTTAAATATATAAAGCATTTTAACGAGAGTTCGGTCTTGGTTCAGTCCTTGACTCAGAATAAGACCGAGGATGGTTGCCACATACCCAATACCATGGAACTCATTAGAATAAATTATAGATGATAATACTCAAGTCGTACACACAACATGTTAAAAATAAAGTATTTAAACAAAAGTTCGGTTTCGGTTCGGTTCTTGACTAGGGATGAAACCGAAGATGGTAACCATATACCCAAATACCATTGAACTATTAAAATGATTTGGAAACATAAATAATTAAGAAATAAACAATGTTAACAAGCATAAACAAAATTAAAACATAATATAAAGTGTTTAACAAGGATTGCAATAATCCTCCATGTAGCCTTGCCTTGTAGCACGACACTTCAACTAACCGTGACCAGAGAAGTGAAAGCCGAAGGAAACAAGGGGTGTATATTATATATATATATGTGTATATATATATATGTATATGTATATGTTGTAACATCTAGCTTTAAGTAACAACATTTAGTTCGAACAAGGATAGCATTAGTTGGACCTTAAGTAGTCAAACTAACAAGAGGTTGAATATGAACACTTGGATCTTTGATTGAGAGAGGTTTTGGAGAAAAAACAGAAACCAAATTGGTGTATAGGACATTGCTTTTATAGTGGTAGAGATATGGTTCATTAATAAGGGGTAAAATTGCATGTGGATGGCTAGGATGGTCAAACAATGCACAAAACAATAAGCGAAAACGAGCTAGTCTGCAGGCGCCGCTAGGCGCCGCGGGGCTTGCATGGGGAGAGGGGTGGCACGGCGCGGCGCCTCTATGGGGGGGGGGGGTTTGTTTTAAGTCGTTTTTAGGTGTTTTAAGAGCCGTAAAAGGTGTTTTCGCGATCTGACAAGCGTGAGATGAATATGAAACATAAAATCTGTCATTTTAATAATATCTAAGGGTTCGGGATACGAATCGGGTCGGTTTAAAATACGAAGGCAAAAACGAATCGAATTGGAAAATGACGAATGTCAAAATATCAGTATCATATCCGAAGACAATAAGATAGGTGGTTAGATATAACAACCTAGTAGCATGCTTAGGGTCCCTATACATGATATACCTTTATGTGTTTGCACCCTTAATTCTATTATTGATTTTCGTAGCTAAATAATTATTATTTAATGATTTGATATTATTCTTGTAAACAAAAGCACACACAACTCCGATACTTCGCCTCATTCTCAAAAACATTTTCAAAACACTAGATGTTATTTTAAATTGGGAAATTATTTAAGAATTCCCACTAATATTACTCCCATCTACTTGAGGATTATTCATGTGATGGATTTGTAGTAACTTTAAGGGGGGACACACTTGCTCTCCAAGACCTTGACACCAATCAACCGTGAGGCCCGGTTTCTTTCCTGTATTGTTTGGCAAAGGTGTGAAACCTATTAAGCTAATGCGTATCACACTAAACTTCCACGAATCTACAAACCTCATTGTACCAAGCGTGGTGATCATCTGACATCGTGCTTACCAACATCATTATATACTTGCTCAATAGTTAAATTGCTTATCACATTTGACACAGTTTGCATTTTTCTTTATTTATTATATATATTATATTATATCTCGATTAACTGGTGTTTTACACACTCAACATGTGTTGTTGACAAACCTTTCAATTTTATACGCATATGCAGGTTACTGTTTTATCTAGTTGCAAGATTTGGTGAATAAATTAAGTTAGAAAACTTTTAATCAAGATCATTTGTGATATAAATTGTATTGTTGTATGATTATAGATTTTGTACTTTGTACTTGAATTGTTTTAATAATTTTATCTAATTAAATACATATTGTCACATTTAATTATTTCATGATAGTATCTTGAGAGCTGTGAGCAATCAGCTCACGCCCCGGCATTACCGCCTTAGGTTGGGTGTGACACAGAAGATAATAAGACCACCTACGCCTCAAGCATATTCAAATTGAGTTCCTTCACTTGGTGGAATGGTAAAAGGTACTCTATTGGGGCTGGCGTTGCCATGGCTTTGCCATGGGACTATCCCAAGAAGATCATGCTAGAAGGTGTTGAGTCAATGATTTGACTTGATAAGACTTAAGGAAGATTGGAATCTTCTCAACACTCCCCCGAAATGGCTAAGTATGGAATCCGAGCACACTTGGACTCCATAGCAAGTTCTACTTATCCTAGCAAGGTATTTTGCCTTTCGGGCATGGTTATCTTCTAGAAGTCTTCTTTAGTGTCAATCCGAGTAGGGTTCACTATGTCTAGCAAGATTGTTCTTCATAGACAGGAAAGGTTTACTTCCGAGTAGGATCTTGGCTAACCAAGCTTTTGAAGCCAAGTATTTTGAAGATCTAGCAAGGTATTCTTTAATATAAAAGTAGGTCCGAGCATGCTTTATGAAAGTTGATAAAGAATTATCCTAAGGACTTCGTCGGGTAAGGTTCAACTCCGAGCAAGCTACAGTGTTACAGTACACTTTACTTTGCTAATAAGTTATTCACTAGCAAAGAGTTGAAAGGATCTCTGAGGAACAAGTTTGTTCGTTGGATTATATCAGGTAAAGTTTGATATGGTCAAGAAGATTTAAGTTTGAAAGGATCTCTGAGGAACAAGTTTGCTCATTGGATTATATCGGGCAAAGTTTGATATGGTCAAGAAGATTGAAGTCTGCTAGGTGAGCAATTTCTTAGGAAAATACTCTTAGTAAAGTTTACTCGGAGAACTGTTCGCCAACACAGTTCAAGGTTACCAGGTCTTCTCGTAAAAGAAAAAAGGCACAACGCCTACTCAGAAAAGACAACTGATACAAAGTCTACCTGTAAGACTTGTTTTTACACTTAATATAATTCTGAATATGTAATTTGATTATGTACCTATCATTGGGGTTTCTAGAAGTCAGGACAGCTGTTAGGTGGTGGCAGGCCTATAAAAAGAATAATTTAGGTCACACCTACCACAAGAAGGATTTGGCCACTTACACTTTTCAGACCTAATTGAAATTTCCTGATTGAGTGTGACGGCTGTCCTAGGATTGTATGGATAAACTTTCCAAACAAGAAACCCCAATTGATTTTACATTTGTATGAATCTTTATATGAATGGAAATCTTTTAAGTGACTGTTTGTGTTTGTTACATTTAGGATCCTTAAGAAACAACTCTGTTTGTTTCTGATTCCGCCATTAACAAACAGTTTTCTTACCCAAAATAGTAACCGTCATTAACCCTCATGTCGATACATTTACTGTGTGGGTTGTGACATTAATTGTGAGTTTGACAGATTACTCGGGACCGACAAGTGGTATTAAAGCTTGTTCGTTGCTTTTCGGGTGAAGAAATTGTTGATATTTGAAGATCTAAAGAAGAAAGATGACATATGCAGAACACTGTTTTATTGAAGTATGATGTCAGCTGCTTTGTTCTTCATTCTCTTCAAGTTCTGCAAATTTCCGGTGTCTTCTTTTACTTATTTTAATTAAAGTTTACATCTTTATTACTTAATCTTGCTCCAATCGAACCAGATACATCAGATCTGAAGATTCATTTGATTCTCAGATCTGATAATTTTTCAAAACTCGATTTTTACTATGTTGTACTTATTCTCTGTTTTTGTTTTCAAAATACCAAAATGTCTAGTCTTTAAGAGAAAGAATTTTCCACTAACAAAATTCCTAGACTGTACGGACAGGAAAACTTCACCAAATGGAAAGTGTTGTTCGATGTTGTTGTGTGATATAATGATGTTGACATGTTGAATTCAATCAAGAGCGGTCCACAACCAGTTGATGCTGCAAACCCTAACGTTGCCGTGCGTGATAGGATGAGTAAGGTGGACGACAGGGCCTTAGCTATGATCAATATGGGACTTTCTTGGGAAATCTTAACCATGGATGCACATCACACAACAGCTTAGGCTATGTATTATGCAATCCTTGATATGTTTGAAGGTAACACTGAGCTGAAAAATATCAAGAAACAAAAACTCAAGCAACAGGTTGAGAGATTCAAGTACAAGGAAGGAGAAAGATTGAAATAAATTTTTAGAGATTTCTAGCAATTGTGAATGACCTAAGAACAACTGATTATGTGATGATAGACCTTGATTTGACCACAAAGTTGCTGAACTTAATACCAAAGGAGTGGTATACAGCCAGCAAATTCGTCCTTCAAAAACCAAATTTTGAACAACTCAAGTTGGATGATGTAATTTGCTTCCTTCAGCCTACGGAGATTGAGATGATCGAAAATGAAATGATCAAGGAGGAGAAGCCAAGCTTTCATGTGTCAAATGCACTGATTGCACCCATGGGAAACTTGTCCACCAAGAACCAACGGCATATTCCCAACGTAGAGGAACCAAATGAACATGGTGTTGATACACCTAAAGCATTTGTTGGCGGAAGCACAAGTCACCAAGGAAACAAGTCAAGGTTTAATGTCCAACTATTAGAAGACAATGACTCTGCCTCAATGGCAAAAGGACATTCACCTTATGCTGGTGGAAGCAGTATTCAAGGGAGTGAAACTCAATCTTTATTCTCCATGTTTACAGAGTCATACAATGCATTTGTTGCTAAGAACATGATTCACGCAAGTGTCATCCAAGATGGCTTGGAAAAAATTGATGCAGATGGCATTGAAGACATGGATTTGAAGTGGCAGGATGCCATGTTAGCTCTTAGAAGCAAAAGGCTATACAATAGGACTGGTAGATCTCTATCAGGGCCTAATGAGAGGATTGGATTTTATAAGTCAAAGGCCATTTGTTATAATTGCCAACAGCCTGGTCACTTTGCTAGAGAATGCAACCAGCCCAAAAACTTTCAAGTGAACCAATATCAGAACCAACAGCCAAGAAACCAGCATCAATACCAACATAACCAACCAAGAAACAACAACTGCAACAACAATCCCAACAACTTCAACAACTATCAACAGCCCTAAATGAATAATCAACAAGTTGTATCTCAGAATCAAAACTACCAAAGAAATCAATACCCTCAAACTGCTCTAACTAACCCCAATCAGATGACCTCACAAGGGATAATGTTGCTTTGATGGCAAATATTGATAATGAGGCTGAATCTTCAACTTCATAGGTACCTTCACTTTCTTCAACTGACTTACTTAAAACAATAGATGCATTGAATGTGAGGTAGGTAAGTTGGAGAGTGAATGCTTTAGAAAACAAAGCATCATTAATGGGTATGAAGCAAATAATTTAATCAATGAAAGAAAAAATAAAAGGTCTTGAAGATGATTGTGAGAGCAGTTATAGGACTCAATCAAGGCATGTGACTGAGAATGATGGTTTAAAAAAGATGATTACTGAAGAGAAGTTGCAGAACACAAAGTTACAAGTTGAGAATGAATTTATGAAAAACTTGGTTTCCACAGGAAACATTTGTGGTATCCTGAACAAAGTAAAAGAGGAAGATAAATACAAAGCTGTTCCACCACCATTCAATAACAATTATTTGTTAAAAGTTGACAAAGAAAAGAGAGATGGATATCTTCAACAATTTAGAGATGTCTTTCAAGACAAAGAAGAATTTGTTGATCTTTACAAGAGAGTTAAAGTGAGTGAAGAGGGAGCATTTGTAGTAAAGGAAATGTAAGAGAGGACAAGTCAATAGTAGTGCAAGTCTCTGAAGATGAATTTGATTCTGATGATCTAAATGTAGATGATTTAAGTGACTTAATTGATCAGATCACAGATGAATAGATAGAAAAACTTCCATTGTTGCCACCTATGACACCAAAGATTAAGAAACAAAATGAAAGGATGAAGAGAGAACATGTGTCCTCTGACATATGTGAAAGGACAAAAGTAAGTTACAATGCTGTCAGACCACCAAGTAGAACTCTACTAAAGAGGTTAAAGAATAGAAAATGAAAAAGGTAGATGAAACAGTTGTTGGTGACAACTTCATTCCAGTATACCCTGTTTTCTCAAGCTATGAAGTGTTTGACATTGGAGAAGTTGAAACCATGGAGGAGTATGAGAAGAGACAGTCAAGTCATAAGGGAAACCTGGATGATGAACCATTGAGCTTGAAGAAAATCACCTTTATGAAGAGCAAGATTGAAAGACAAGATATCAAGATAGAAGAATTTGTTCTTTTTCAATTGACTTTGATGGATTGAAGACTCAGAAATCACTTGCTGTCAAACCACCTAGACCAAGTGAGAGATTAAAGAAGGGAAGTGATCATAAAAGATTCAAAGAAAAGGTGTGGTGCAAAAAATTTGATGAATATGGTCACCACACTGATTCTTGTAATGAAAGATTCAACTTTAAACCTTTCATGTTCCCAATGAGACAAAATTTGGCCAAGACTTTGTGCTTTATAAACAGAAGTATGACGAATACTTGGGGAAAGGAAAGGTGTGTAGAAAGGAAACTATGAGTGAAAATGTTCGGAAAGCTGCTGAGAAGATTAAGAAGGAAAAAAAGTTGTTTTGAAACCTTAGAAAAACTTGGCTTAACAATTCAGAAGAAGCAGATCACCCAAGAAATCTGAAACTGTTGTCATGAAGAATTTTCAACCCTTGAGAATTATCCCCAAACAAGACAAAAAATCAGTTAAGTCTGATGACTCTCAAGGATCACCAAGTAGTGAAAAATAAGAAACATAGGTGTCTTTCCTAGAAAGAAACCAACTGAACTAACTTGTGATGAAAAGTTTCTGTTGAAACATGGTTTGAACCTCAAGGTTTTCTTTGGAACATAAGGTTGAAGCTAAGGTAGAGAAGAATGTTGATGTGAGAGACTAAAGAAAAAAGGACTGTGTTGTTCAAAAATGTAATAGTGAAATGGTTGATTGCCAAAGCACAACTTCATTTATGAAAACTCCAAGAGAATGTGGATATGAAACAGATATCTCAGATAACATTGAAATTACCCATGAAGACCCTAAACGCATTCATCTCATAACCAATGCATCAACTGTTACTGATTCTGATGATTTGCATGTTGAATCAACTTGTAGTTCATCATCAAACTAATAACTCTCTTTGAAATGTGCAGGAACAATCCACTCCACTGAATGAAGTATGGTATATGGATAGTGGATGTTTTAGGCACATGACTTGTGACAAAAGGTCACTTGTTAACTATGAAGAGAAGTTTGAAGGTTCAGTGGCATTTGGAAGTGATGAGAATGGAGGTAAAATTGTTGCAAAGGGTATCTTGACAAATGGTAAAGTCTCATTTGACAATGTGTTCTATCTGGAGGGACTACAGTATAACCTTTTGAGCATATCACAGATGCGTGATAAGGGTTATAAAGTTGGTTTTGATGACTCACACTGTTTCATCTTAAGACCAGAATTTGTCATCCCACTTGATATGATCATGATGATGGCCCCAAGGAATGGCAACTTATATGTACTTAATATGAAAGAAGTTGTTTCAAGGGGAGGTACATGTTTTGTTTCTAAAGCCACGGAAAATGAGTTAAAATTGTGGCATAAGAAATTGTGTCATTTGAATCAGAAGAACATGAACAAACTTGTGAAGGGTGACCATGTAATTGGCCTACCTACAAGAGAGTTCAGATTGGATGATAACTGTATCTCATGCCAAAAAGGCAAGCAGCACAAGTCTTCTCAAAAGACAAAACTCAACAACTCAGTTGATCAAGTGCTTGAGTTGCTTCACATGGATCTCTTTGGTTCTGTGAGTGTCCTAAGCATAGGGAAGAAAAGATACTGTCTTGTAATCATTGATGATTGCTCAAGATATATATTGGTTTATTTCCTAAGTACAAAGGATGAGACTGCAGAGTTGATTAAAAGCTGTGTAACCAGGATTGAGAATCAACTGGATGCAAGGGTAAAGAAAATGAGAAGTGACAATGGCACAGAGTTTAAAAATGGAGTGATAGAAGAGTTTTGTGCAGAAAAAGGAATACTTCAGCAAATCTCTGGTCCTAGCATTCCAGAAAAAAATGGTGTAGCAGAAAGAAGAAACAGAACACTTATAGATGCTGCAAAAACCATGTTGGTTAATGCTAATCTGCCTGTCACTTTTTGGGCAGACGAAATCAATACAGCCTGTTATGTTTAAAACAAGGTCCTTCTCAATAAAAGTCAAAACAAGACTCCTTATGAAGCTTTGTTCAAGAGAAAACCCTACATCAAGTTTCTCAAGCCTTTTGGATGCAAATGTTCACTCTTGAACACCAAGGATTATATAAACAAGTTTCAAGCTAAATCCTTGGATTGCTTCTTTGTTGGCTACTCTACACACTCAAAGGCCTACAGGGTATATGTGAAAGTTCATTTAAGTGTAATAGAATCATCTGATGTAGTCTTTAATGATAATCAGTTCAACACAGTTGATGGTGCAGCATGCTGTTTGACCTTGAAAAATTGATCAAGTAATTCATGATCTATCTTGAAGACTTTGATGATTCATTATATAAGACCAGTGCAATTGAAGAGAAAAACCAAAAAACATTGGACTTGAAAAAGTTATGGAACAAGGTTGCAAGTAAGGAAAGTGAATATACATTCATAAAGGATTCCTCAAGTGCAGATGCTGACCAAGTTCAAGACAATGCTCATGAACACAATCAGATTCCAGAACATAATCAAGCAACTAGTAATCAAGACAATCAAGCAGTGCAGAATGATCAAGTTCTAAATGGGGAAAATCCGAGCAACCAAACCAGTGAAGAGGAGACTGATACAACAACAAGGTTTCAAGATTTATTTGACAGATTAGATTTGAGAAACAATGGTGCATCTACCTCAAGGTAGAGCAATGAGGAAGCACCTGAAGTTGATTATGAAACAACTAATTTTATCATTGATGAACCAGATCTCAATGAATCAAATCTTGACTCTACTATGTCTGCATATATGATAGTTCAATCCTCTTATGTTGAAAAGAATCACCCTCCTGAAAAAATCATTGGTAATATTTATGAAAATGTAACTAGAAGTGCATCTGAATCTGCAAACATCTGTTTGTACTCATGTTTTCTATCCCAAATAGAACCCAAGAACATTTTTCAAGCATTGAAGGACAACAGTTGGGTAGAAGCAATGTAAGAGGAGTTAGCTCAATTAAGAGATCTGCAAGTGTGGGAACTTGTAGACATGCCAAGAAACATATATTCAATTGGAACCAAATGGGTGTTCCGGAATAAAAGGGATGAAAGAGGTATTGTGATTAAGAATAAAGCTAGACTTGGTGCACCTGGATGCCTACAAAAAGAAGGGATTGACTTTAAGGAAGTCTTTGCACCTGTTGTAAAACTTGAAGCCAAAAGAATTTTCTTAACTTATGCTGCCTCAAATAACATAAGGGTATTTCAACTTGATGTCAAATCTGCATTCCTAAATGGAAAGATAGAAGAGGAGGTATATGTGACTCGTCCACCAGGATTTTAGTACCCTGATTATCCTAACAAGGTGTATAATTTAAACAAAGCTTCGTATGAACTGCATCAAACTCCAAGAGCTTGTATGATGAGTTGTCAAACCATCTGCTTGAACATGGTTTCAAGTTAAAAGCAAAGTTGAAAGACAAGACATCAAAATTGAGGAGTTTGTTCCCTTCTCTATTGATTTTGATAGTCTGAAGACTCAGAAGACTCTTGGAGTCAAGTCACCTAAGCCAAGTGAAAGGTTCAAGAAACCAAAAGAGCATGAAGGATTCAAAGGAAAAGTATGGTGCAAAAAGTGTGATGAATATGGTCACCACACAGATTCATGTAATGAAAGATTCAAATTCAAACCCTTTCATGTCCCAGATGAAACAAAGTATGGCCAAGACTTTGTTCAGTATAAGGAAAAATATGTTGCTTACCTGGGAAAAGGAAAGATGTGTGAAAAAGAAACCACAAAGAAAGATGATTTGAACTCAGCTGAAGAGACAAGAAGTGAGAAGAAAACTGAAGTCAAATCAAAGAAACAAGTGACTAAATCAGTAAGAAAAAGTATGTCTCCTAAGAAGCATGAGAAAGCTGTCAAGAAGAATTATCAGCCTTTGAGAATCAAACAAGACACTCAATCAGTCAAGTATGATGAATCTCAAGGTTCACCTAGTAATGAAAAGACCAGAAACAAAGGTGTCTTTTCAAGAAAGAAACAATATGAATTGACAGGTGATGAGAAGTTCTTATTAAAGCATGGATATGAACCACAAGGTTTTCTTTGGAAACCCAAGATGGAAACCAAAGTTGAAATAACTGCTGATGTGAGAGATTATTCTGAAGAGAAGGAGTATGTTGTGCAAGAAGTTACAAAAATAGATGATGAAATCAAGAACACCACATCATTTGTAAAAACTCCAAGAGAGTGTGGATATGAAACAGATAACTCAGACAACCTTGAGTTGACTCATGAAGATCCCAAACCAACAACACTCACTTCTAGTGCAGCCACAGAAATTGAAATTGATAAGATGCAAGTTGAAATGACTTGCACTTCATCACCTAACTATTCAAACTTTTTCTTTTGTGCAGGAACAGTCCACTCCACTGAATGACATATGGTACATGGATAGTGGATGTTCTAGGTACATGACTTGTGACAAGAGGTCACTGGTTAATTATGAAGAGAATTTTGAAGGTCCTGTGGCATTTGGAAGTGATGAAAATGGTGGAAAGATAGTTGGATAAGGAATTTTAACAAATGGAAAAGTTTCATTTGATAATATGTTCCATGTTGAAGGCTTACAATACAATCTGCTAAGCATATCACAATTGTGTGATAAGGGATACAAAGTTGGTTTTGATGACTCACATTGTTTCATCTTAAAACCTGAATTTGTTATCCCACCATAAATGATTATTATGATGGCACCTAGAAATGGCAACCTATATGAGCTCAACATGAAGGAAGCTGTTTCAAGGGGTGGTACATGTTTTGGTTCCAAAGCCACCGAAAATGAGTCTAAGTTGTGGCACAGGAAACTATGTCATGTGAATCTGAAAAATATGAACAAACTTGTTAAGGGTGAGCATGTCATTGGCTTACCTACAAGAGAGTTCAAACTGGAAGAACATTGCAGTTCATGTCAAAAGGGCAAACAGCACAAGTCAACTCATAAGTCAAAGCTCATCAGTTCAATTGATCAAGTACTTGAATTACTTCACATGGATCTTTTTGGTCCTGTGAGTGTGCCAAGTATAGGGAAGAAAAGATATTGTCTTGTGACCATTGATGATTATTCAAGATATACTTGGGTTTATTTCCTGATTACAAAGGATGAGACTGCAGAGTTGATTAAGGGCTGTGTGACAATGATTGAGAACAAACTAAATAATAAAGTTAAAACAATGAGAAGTGACTATGGTACAGAGTTCAAAAATGGAGTTATGGAAGAATTCTGCACAGAAAAGGGAATATTTAAGCAGTTCTCAGCTCCTAGAACTCCTGAACAAAATGGTGTTGCAGAAAGAAGAAACAGAACACTTATTGAAGCTGCAAGAACCATGATAGCAGATGCAAATTTACCAGTGACATTTTGGGCTGAAGCCATCAATACTGCCTGCTATGTTCAGAACAGGGTACTTGTCAACAAAAGGCATAACAAGACACCATATGAAATTTTCAACAATAAAAAGCCTTTTATCAAGTTTTTCAAGCCCTTTGGATGCAAATGTTTTCTTCTGAACACCAGGGATTTCTTGAACAAGTTTCAAACTAAATCCTTGGATTTTTTTCTTTTTTGGATATTCAACACACTCAAAAGCTTACAGAGTATATGTAAAAGACCATATGATTGTTATTGAATCATCTGACATCATCTTTAAGTCTGCATGACATTGCTAACCAAGAACAAGATCATGCAGATCTAAATCACGACAATCAAGAAGTAGAGAATGATCAAGTTCAGACAGAGGAGAACCCAAGCAACCAAACAACTGAAGAAGATGTGAATACTGCAAGGTTTCAACATTTGTTTGAAAGCTTAAATATTGGAAACAATGGTGCATCTACCTCAAGACAGAACATTGAAGAAGCACCAGAGTTTCATGATGCTAAAACATAATTGATCATTGCAGAAACAGATCTCAATGAATCAAATCTTGACACAAATATGTCTGCAGATATGATAATTCAAACCCCTTATGTTGAAAAGAATCATCCATATGAAAACATCATTGGAGATATAAATGAAAGAGTTACTAGAAGTCATTCTGAATCTACAAACATATGTTTATACTCATGCTTTCTATCCCAAATAGAAACAAACAACATTGTTCAAGCACTAAAGGACAGTAGTTGGGTGGAGGCAATGCAGGAGGAGCTGGCACAATTCAGAGATCTACATGTTTGGGATCTTGTTGACAGGCCAAGGAACAAATCTGCAATTGGCACAAAATGGGTTTTTCAGAAACAAAAGGGATGAGAGGGGTATTGTGATTAAGAACAAGGCTAGACTTGTGGCATTGGAATGACTTCAAAAGGAAGGAATAGACTTTGAGGAAGTCTTTGCACCAGTTGCAAGACTTGAGGCAATCAGAATATTCCTTGCATATGCTGCCTCAAAGAACATTAGGGTGTTCCAGCTTGATGTTAAGTCTGCATTTCTAAATGGGAAGATCGATGAAGAGGTGTATGTTGCTCAACCTCCAGGTTTTGAGGATCCAATGTATCCAAACAGGGTGTATAAGCTAAACAAAGCCCTTTATGGATTGCATCTGGCTCCTAGAGCATGGTATGATGAGCTGTCAAATCATCTTCTTGAAAATGGTTTCAAAAGGGGAGCCATTGACAAGACCCTCTTCTACAAAAGAAAGGGATCAGACTTGCTGCTATTACAAGTCTATGTTGATGATATCATCTTTGGTTCAACAAATGAGCAAATGTGCATGAAGTTTGAAGGAGTAATGAAATCCAAATACAGCATGACTTCAATGGGGGAAATGAACTTCTTTCTTGGATTGCAAGTTCAGCAGAAAGCTGATGGGATTTTCTTCTACCAGTGTGACACCCGGTAAATTCCCAATCCCTTAAACCAAGTAATCAACCTAAATATTAGGTAATTATGTTATGTGCGCCCTGCGCGAGCGCGCCATATTAGAATCAGCGCGTGCATATGTTATGTGCGCCCTGCGCGAGCGCGCCATGTTAGTCAGCGCGTGCATTTGTTATGTGCGCCCTGCGCGGGCGCGCCATGTTAAGAACCAGCGTGGGCATATGTTATATGCGCCATGCGCGAATGTTTTGGCTTTATGTTTTCATGCACCTTAACGTTATGTTGTCTAATGGGTTGACCATCCCGCATAATGCTAAGGCGGGTGCATCCTAAATCGTTTATGCGCGTGCGGAAGGGAACTAACCTCCCCGCATGGCGGGAACATTGAGAGCTAGTTTGTCTGAAGCTCCAAGATGGAATTGACTTCAACATAACTGATCACTATGTTGAAATACCAAGACCACCTGGAGAATCTACAAATGAAACTTAATGTCCCTAACTGCGAAAAGGTTACGCACCTACCCGCAGCAAAGAAATGTCCTTCACGCAGAAAGCTATGCGCACAAAGTGATGCGCACAGAACACTTAGTCTATTCTCCAGACGTAAGGAGATTACTCCCGCCCAAAAGGAAACAGTAGCGTGTTTCAGAGATTTTCCATTTTTTTACTGTACACTGACAAAAGTACCTGAAAAAGCACACTGTAACATGAAAAGTCAACTGTCAGCCACCCTATTCTCACCAACCCCAGACCTGCATGTCCTGACCAAATCAAATCAAAATCTTTTATCCACTACTCCACTTTTAAATAAATAATAATAATTTCCATACTTTATCATCATTACACCTAGATATGAAAAGATTACAATCCCCTAAAGCAAGGGATTGTGTTCCCTTGAGTTTGCCTATAAATATGTAACCTAAATTATCACCCAAAACACACTTCAAACTTCTCTCTTAAGAACTGCAACTTGCACTAATCATCTCCCAAGCATCCGTTGTTTTCGTTTCCGATCCTGGTACCAGGTAAGCCAAGAATATAACCTTGAAATCTGCTTTCCAACCCTTATATTCTCCTAATTCTTGATCTTAATATATATACTTCTTGTTATTTAATCGCATTCTAGACCTTCAATTCCGAGGCCAACACCAAGAAAACCCGAATCTCGATTAATCCCTTAACAAGAACCACAGGTGAGTCTCACAGCCCCTATTTTCACTGTTTTTAAACTGTTTTCGGGGCGAGGGACACGTACTTAAATAATGTTTTATCATGGTATACTTACAAGCTATGCAAGCGATTATGTGTTTAAATTATATTTCATGATGAGCAATGCGAACGGTTATCTAAGGTTTTCGATGTATGTGCGCTAAAACTCGAGTAAGTGATCACTTTACCATTGGAACTCTAAGGGTAGGGACTGCTGGTTTGATCCACCCACTCGTAGGGGTCGCACCTCTTTGCATGGACGAGTGCCTAGTATGGTCATGGGGCAGTACTATGGGTTTGAGCCCGCTCGTAGGGGTCGCGCCTCTTTGCATGGACGAGCGCCTTGTTTTCCGGCACAACGTCCGCGCGTAACCCGCGGGACGGAATTATTGATTAGCTCGTAGGGGCAGCGCCTCTTTGCATAGACGAGCACGGTTTTTCAGAAATGTCCACGCGTAAACCGCGGGACGGCATTATATTATTTAGCTCGTAGTGGCAGCCCCACTTTGCATGGACGAGCACACTTCCGGTAATGATCGCGTGTAGCCCGCGGAACGGCTTTCATCAGAAATATGTGTCAGATCTATGTTTTCATACGGATTATCAAGTATATGTTTAGACATGAAATCAGAAATGTGTTTCAATATGATTTTATCAAGACTATGATGCACTGCGATTTATATAGTTACTAAAACTTGTGAACTCACTCAGTTTATACTGATTCAAATGTTTTTACGTGTCTTTCAGGAGATAACTAGGTAGCGCATGGAGTCACACTTAGAGCACCTCACGCTGAACATCTAAAATTAGCTTTTTGGAAGATTTTAGTTCTATCCCTTCGATGCGCGTAGTTGTTCCAGCCGCGCAAGGGGATAGGGCGTGGAAATCTTCAACAGTTTTATACTTGGATGTTTTTATGTAATTTTTAAACAATGTAATGTATTTGTATTAAACATTTCATGCGCAATGAAAATCTTACTATAAATGTTTGCAATGGCCCGTGCTTAATTATCAATCCCCACTCGCGCGCGCCCGGCTGTTTCCGCCGCTCAGGGCCGGGTGTGACAGATTTGTATCAGAGCACTGGTTATAGCGAACTAGGAAAAGAAGTTTTAACCTAGACTATAACCGTTGGGGGAAATCGCATGAAATATTTTCAAAAGAAACTATACACACACTTAGGAACACGGGTCACACAGTGTCTAGTAAATAATGATAACATTATGTGCTCAGAATACATGCGCTAAGATCGATATGTTTTCACTCTTTTAAAGCGAGAATGCCTCCAACTAAAGCCAAAGGAATTACCATGACACCCGAGGAACTCGCGGAAATAATCGCGCAAGCAATCGCAACACATGTGGCCAGCAAGGCCGAATCAAGTCGGGGTCGTCAGAATGAGACCCCAGAACCCGAATCAGGAGCCTTGGACAAAGGATGCTCCTACAAGACATTCATGGCCTGTAAGCCTTGGCCATTCAAGGGTACCGAAGGGGCCATTGGGCTCTACAACTGGATTGACAAGATGGAGACAGTTCTCTCCATTAGCGGATGTAGTGAGAACCAGAAGGTCCTTTACGCGACCTGCATGTTCCAAGAAGCAGCTTCATCTTGGTGGAAGCTTCAAACGAAAACATTGGGGCGAGAAGTTGCTCTCCACAAGACCTGGGAGGAACTGAAGGAAATGATGATGAGAAAATTCTGCTCTCGCGCAGAAATCCAGAGTCTACAACAGGAATTCTGGAACCACACCATGGTAGGAACGGATATCGACGCCTACAACAAACGGTTCAACGAGCTTTGCCAGTTGGTGCCAGACATGGCAAACACGGAGGAAAAGAAGATCGAGAGATATATCTTTGGGTTACCTCCTGTTGTTAGGGTTCCGCTCAACGCCGCAGCGCCTCCAACCTTTGATGAGGCGGTAGCGCGGGCCATCACCCTTACAAGGGATACGGTCTGTGCGGGTATGTTAACTACGCGCGGAATCGAGCAGCGAACCTCTGATCCCAAGAGGAAATGGAACTCTCACCACCGAGGGTCCGACTCCAAGCAGCCACCGTTCAAGAAGCAGGAGAGCGCAAGGGCTTACGCGATCCAAGCCGCGGAGCCATCAAGGAAAGGATACAGCGGGCCTCGCCCATGGTGCAACAAATGCAAGTATCACCACGAGGGTGAATGCGCAAGAATCGAATGTGCCAAATGTGGCAGACCAGGGCACAAGACGATGAATTGCCGTGTCAGAGAAGCTGGAGCGAGCGACAACTGCTACGCATGCGGGAAGCCAGGGCATTTTAGTCGGGATTTCCCGCAAAAGGGAAACCAAGCTCGCGGGAGAGCTTTTGTGATCGGCGCGGGTGAAGCTAAAGAAGAGCCGAATGTGGTAACCGGTACGTTTTTGCTTAACGGCCATTTTGCGTCTGTCTTATTTGATACTGGCGCTGACCTAAGTTTTATATCTGCTGAGTTTAAAACTCCCTAGGCTTAGCAACCAGTAGGCTAGACACGCCTTATACTATAGAACTAGCCAATGGTAGGCAGTTATGCGCGAACGAAAGAACTGAACAATGTGTAATAGTCATGGGAGGTCACGGGTTCAATATTAATTTGTTGCCAATAGACTTGGGAAGTTTTGACATTGTGGTAGGTATGGATTGGTTAGTCGAGAACCACGCGGAAGTTATTTGCCATGAGAAGCAGGTTCGGATCCCACTGTTGAACGGAGAAACCTTGGTAATTCAAGGGGAAAGAAGGGGAGTTGTGACGAAACTGATTTCGTGCCTAAAGGCGCGTAAGTGCCTAAGGAAAGGGTGCTACGCCTTCCTGGCGCATGTCGTAAAGAAGAAAGGAGATGAGCGAAGAATTGAAGACTTACCAGTAGTGCGCGAATTTCCAGAAGTTTTTCCTGAAGATTTGCCCGGATTACCGCCGCCGCGACAAGTCGAGTTTCGTATTGATTTGGTCCCAGGAGCTGCGCCAGTAGCTCGAGCGCCTTATCGACTAGCTCCATCTGAGATGCAAGAGCTATCCAATCAGTTACAGGAACTATTGGATAAGGGTTTCATACGCCCAAGCTTTTCATCTTGGGGAGCTCCAGTACTGTTTGTTAAGAAGAAGGATGGTTCGTTCAGAATGTGTATTGACTACAGGGAGCTGAATAAGCTGACAGTCAAAAATCGGTACCCCTTACCGAGGATTGACGACTTATTTGACCAGTTGCAAGGATCCAGTTATTATTCAAAGGTAGATCTACGGTCCGGATACCACCAACTTAGGGTCCATGAGGAAGATGTGCCGAAAACAGCCTTCCGAACTAGATACGGCCATTATGAGTTCTTAGTGATGCCCTTCGGGCTAACTAATGCGCCGGCTGTATTCATGGATCTGATGAACCGCGTGTACAAACCATACTTGGACAAGTTTGTGATTGTGTTTATAGATGATATTCTGGTTTACTCTCGGACCAAGGCCGAGCATGAGCAACACCTGAGATTGATTTTGGAATTGTTGCGGAAAGAAAAGTTGTATGCGAAGTTTTCCAAATGTGAGTTTTGGCTTAGAGAAGTTCACTTTCTCGGTCACGTTGTAAACGAGAAAGGAATACACGTTGATCCTTCCAAAGTCAAGGCCATCGAAAACTGGGAAGCGCCAAAAACCCCAACTGAGGTGAGGCAATTCCTAGGACTAGCTGGCTACTATCGACGCTTCATTGAGAACTTCTCCAAGATAGCTCTACCACTGACCGCGCTAACTCAGAAAGACAAGAAGTTTGTTTGGGGCGAAAATCAGGAAACAGCATTTCAAATGTTGAAACAGAAGTTATGTAGTGTGCCAATTTTGTCTCTGCCCGAGGGGACGGATGACATCGTTGTTTACTGCGACGCTTCACATCAGGGACTCGGATGTGTCCTTATGCAGCGAGACAAAGTCATAGCGTATGCCTCGCGCCAACTCAAGACCAATGAAAAGAACTACACAACGCATGATCTGGAACTTGGAGCGGTTGTCTTCGCGCTAAAGATTTGGCGCCATTACCTCTATGGTACAAAGTGTATAATCTTTACGGATCACAAGAGCCTTCAACATATATTTGATCAAAAGGATTTAAACATGAGGCAACGAAGATGGGTGGAGTTGTTGAATGATTATGATTGTGAAATTAAGTACCACCCTGGAAAGGCGAATGTGGTAGCAGACGCGCTAAGTAGGAAGGAGCGAATAAAAACGCTACGAGTCAAGGCTCTAAGGTTGACCATTCACACAGATCTCTCTACCCGCATCCGAGACGCTCAGCAAGAAGCCTTGAAACCAGAGTTTGTTAAAAACGAATCCCTTGGGGGTATGATTAAGGATTTGGAGCTCAAAGAGAACGACACTCGATATTTTGCTAACCGCATATGGGTCCCTCTCAAGGGAGGATTGCGCGAGCAAGTATTAAACGAGGCTCACAAGACGCGGTATTCCGTACATCCTGGCGCAGGCAAGATGTACCAAGATGTTAAAGCGCTGTATTGGTGGCCCAATCTTAAAGGCGCCATCGCGACGTATGTCAGTAAGTGCCTGACGTGTTCGAAGGTGAAGGCTGAATACCAGAAACCATCAGGGTTGCTTCAGCAGCCAGAAATTCCCATGTGGAAGTGGGAACAAATCTCTATGGACTTCATCACCAAACTGCCAAGGACACCTGGGGGTTATGACACGATCTGGGTTATTGTGGATCGGCTAACTAAGTCAGCGCACTTCCTGCCGATCAAGGAAACCGATAAGATGGAAAAGTTAGCCCGATTGTATATTCGAGAAGTAGTTTCAAAACATGGAGTCCCAGTGTCCATCATTTCTGATAGAGATAGTCGGTTCACATCAAGGTTTTGGAGATCGTTACAAGGAGCTCTAGGTACTCGCCTTGATATGAGTACAGCTTATCATCCTCAAACGGATGGGCAAAGCGAGCGAACAATCCAGACATTGGAAGATATGCTACGCGCGTGTGCGATCGATTTCGGAGGTAGCTGGGATACTCATCTCCCATTGGTTGAATTTTCTTACAACAACAGTTATCACACAAGCATCAAGGCTGCGCCGTTTGAAGCTTTGTATGGACGCAAGTGTAGATCCCCACTGTGCTGGGCTGAAGTGGGTGACAAGCAAATGACTGGTCTAGAATTGATCCAAGAAACAACAGACAAGATTTTTAAGATACGGGATCGCCTTAAGACAGCGCGCGACAGACAGAAGAGCTACGCAGATGTGCGAAGGAAACCGTTGGAGTTTCAAGTAGGGGATAGAGTACTTTTGAAAGTCTCTCCATGGAAAGGAGTCCCCCGTTTCGGCAAGCGAGGAAAGTTGAATCCGCGCTACATTGGACCATTTGAGATCCTGGAAAGGATCGGTCCGGTTGCTTATAAACTCCGTTTACCCGCCGAACTCAGTGGAGTTCATGATACGTTTCATGTGTCCAACCTCAAAAAGTGTTTATCTGATGAAACGTTGATTTTACCGTTGGAAGAGGTTCACATCGACAAACAGCTGCACTTCGTAGAAGAACCTATAGCAGTAACCGATTGGAAAGAACAAAAGTTACGCAGAAGCAGAATCAAGTTAGTAAAGGTTCAATGGAACTCGAGGCGTGGGCCTGAATTCACTTGGGAAAGAGAAGACCAGATGCGCATGAATTACCCACACCTCTTTCAGAGCATGGCTTCTGCCAGCAACGTCTCCTAAATTTCGGGACGAAATTCGCTTAACAGGGAGAGAATGTGACACCCGGTAAATTCCCAATCCCTTAAACCAAGTAATCAACCTAAATATTAGGTAATTATGTTATGTGCGCCCTGCGCGAGCGCGCCATATTAGAATCAGCGCGTGCATATGTTATGTGCGCCCTGCGCGAGCGCGCCATGTTAGTCAGCGCGTGCATTTGTTATGTGCGCCCTGCGCGGGCGCGCCATGTTAAGAACCAGCGTGGGCATATGTTATATGCGCCATGCGCGAATGTTTTGGCTTTATGTTTTCATGCACCTTAACGTTATGTTGTCTAATGGGTTGACCATCCCGCATAATGCTAAGGCGGGTGCATCCTAAATCGTTTATGCGCGTGCGGAAGGGAACTAACCTCCCCGCATGGCGGGAACATTGAGAGCTAGTTTGTCTGAAGCTCCAAGATGGAATTGACTTCAACATAACTGATCACTATGTTGAAATACCAAGACCACCTGGAGAATCTACAAATGAAACTCAATGTCCCTAACTGCGAAAAGGTTACGCACCTACCCGCAGCAAAGAAATGTCCTTCACGCAGAAAGCTATGCGCACAAAGTGATGCGCACAGAACACTTAGTCTATTCTCCAGACGTAAGGAGATTACTCCCGCCCAAAAGGAAACAGTAGCGTGTTTCAGAGATTTTCCATTTTTTTACTGTACACTGACAAAAGTACCTGAAAAAGCACACTGTAACATGAAAAGTCAACTGTCAGCCACCCTATTCTCACCAACCCCAGACCTGCATGTCCTGACCAAATCAAATCAAAATCTTTTATCCACTACTCCACTTTTAAATAAATAATAATAATTTCCATACTTTATCATCATTACACCTAGATATGAAAAGATTACAATCCCCTAAAGCAAGGGATTGTGTTCCCTTGAGTTTGCCTATAAATATGTAACCTAAATTATCACCCAAAACACACTTCAAACTTCTCTCTTAAGAACTGCAACTTGCACTAATCATCTCCCAAGCATCCGTTGTTTTCGTTTCCGATCCTGGTACCAGGTAAGCCAAGAATATAACCTTGAAATCTGCTTTCCAACCCTTATATTCTCCTAATTCTTGATCTTAATATATATACTTCTTGTTATTTAATCGCATTCTAGACCTTCAATTCCGAGGCCAACACCAAGAAAACCCGAATCTCGATTAATCCCTTAACAAGAACCACAGGTGAGTCTCACAGCCCCTATTTTCACTGTTTTTAAACTGTTTTCGGGGCGAGGGACACGTACTTAAATAATGTTTTATCATGGTATACTTACAAGCTATGCAAGCGATTATGTGTTTAAATTATATTTCATGATGAGCAATGCGAACGGTTATCTAAGGTTTTCGATGTATGTGCGCTAAAACTCGAGTAAGTGATCACTTTACCATTGGAACTCTAAGGGTAGGGACTGCTGGTTTGATCCACCCACTCGTAGGGGTCGCACCTCTTTGCATGGACGAGTGCCTAGTATGGTCATGGGGCAGTACTATGGGTTTGAGCCCGCTCGTAGGGGTCGCGCCTCTTTGCATGGACGAGCGCCTTGTTTTCCGGCACAACGTCCGCGCGTAACCCGCGGGACGGAATTATTGATTAGCTCGTAGGGGCAGCGCCTCTTTGCATAGACGAGCACGGTTTTTCAGAAGTCCACGCGTAAACCGCGGGACGGCATTATATTATTTAGCTCGTAGTGGCAGCGCCACTTTGCATGGACGAGCACACTTCCGGTAATGATCGCGTGTAGCCCGCGGAACGGCTTTCATCAGAAATATGTGTCAGATCTATGTTTTCATACGGATTATCAAGTATATGTTTAGACATGAAATCAGAAATGTGTTTCAATATGATTTTATCAAGACTATGATGCACTGCGATTTATATAGTTACTAAAACTTGTGAACTCACTCAGTTTATACTGATTCAAATGTTTTTACGTGTCTTTCAGGAGATAACTAGGTAGCGCATGGAGTCACACTTAGAGCACCTCACGCTGAACATCTAAAATTAGCTTTTTGGAAGATTTTAGTTCTATCCCTTCGATGCGCGTAGTTGTTCCCGCCGTGCAAGGGGATAGGGCGTGGAAATCTTCAACAGTTTTATACTTGGATGTTTTTATGTAATTTTTAAACAATGTAATGTATTTGTATTAAACATTTCATGCGCAATGAAAATCTTACTATAAATGTTTGCAATGGCCCGTGCTTAATTATCAATCCCCACTCGCGCGCGCCCGGCTGTTTCCGCCGCTCAGGGCCGGGTGTGACAACCAGTCTAAGTATGTGCAGGACATCCTAGACAAATTCAAATGCAATGATTTGAAGACTGCTTCAACTCCTATGGATACAAAGGAAAAGATGGCAGTTGATGAAAAGGGGGGGCAGTAGGTAAACATGAATACAGAGCAAAGATTGGGTCTGTGATGTATCTTACTGCTTCAAGACCAGATATCATGTTTGTTGTATGTGTCTGTGCAAGATTCCAAGCAAGTCTAAAAGTCTCCCACATTAATGTTGTTAAGAGAATTTTTAGATATTTGAAGGGTAGACCAAACTTAGGAATTTGGTATCCAAAGAACCAATATTTTGACCTTATTGCCTACGCAGACAGTGATTATGATGGATGTAACATGAGCAGGAAGTCAACCTCAGGTGGATGTCAATTTTTGGGTGAAAGGCTAGTGTCATGTCAATGCAAGAAGCGGACCATTGTCTCAATCTCAACTGCTGAAGCTGAATACATTGCTGCATCTGCTTGCTGTGCACAAGTTCTATGGATTAAGAATAGATGCTGGATTAGGGTTTGAATTTTCTTAATACCCCTATTCTCATTGATAATACTGCTGCATATTTTACTGTTAAGAATTCTGTCCAACATTCAAAGACTAAGCATATTGAAATCAGACATCACTTCATAAGAGACTGCAGTGAAAAAGTTTTGATTGAAATGCAGAGAGTTGACACAAGTGAAAACTTGGCTGACCTATTCACCAAGCCACTTGATAGAACCAGATTCAACTTTCTTTTGAAAGCTCTGGGTATGATCAACTCTGATGAAGTCTGATTGAGGATATGTGCTTAGTGTGTGTCTCTATGAGATAATTGACTACTCTTGATTGAAGACACATACTTTGAATGTTAAATGAATATGTTGTTAATATGCTACTTGTTTGATGTTAACTGATTAGTGCATCAGTGAATATGTGTACTATTCATGTGTCATTGATGCTAATGATTGATTATTAGTTAACTGATTTGATGTTATGATAAGTAGTTTGATCTGTCTGTGTGAATTAAATGCTTATCTGATATCATAAGTAATCACTTGATTATGATTGCTTAAATGTGTGTGCTATCTGATCATCTAGATGTTATTAGAATAGGATAGACTGTGAATGTTGAAAATGTCTGCATGTTTTAATTATGTTGAAAATGATTAAGATTTCAATATGTTATAACTATTTGTGTCAAAATATGTCTTTATGTCAAATTTAAAGGTTTCAAATGAATTATCAAATGAATTTTTTCATAATCACAAAATTTTGATCAAAACATGAGCAAGTTGTTAGTGGTGGAGAGACATGATAGTACTATTCAGTCTCAGGTAGTTATCTTTGCTGAAAATTATGTCATTTGTCCAGTTGGAAGGACATACACTTGTGTATGTTTGGTCCTATAATCTGTTTAGATTTAAAGGATAGCCATTAACCAGAAAACTGATAGCATTGGGGCAATTATAACTTGTTTTCTATTCCATCACTTAAAACTATGTCAATAGCTCTGACTTTGAAAGGACATATATTCACAATGTATGTTTGGTCCTGTTGACCACTTGTGGTCAAACAGAATAGCCAGTTACCTGCCAATTAAGAGACATTGGGGTGATTGAATATTAAACTTAATATAATGGGAAATGATAGTACATTGACTACTTAGCCAATCATATGGATTTATTAGGCTAAAAGGACTCTTAGTACAGTCATTGACATGTATGGTTGCTTTCTCATGATATGTAAAATCTAAGGTGATATAAACATAAAGAAAATGCTAAGATTTATGTGGAGTTACATTGATGTCTATGCATGTTCCTAAATAAATCTTTTCAAATGATAGGCAGTAAAATGATTATCCAGTCATACACAAGCCTGTTGGTCTTTGGTTACCCAAAATGAACATCTTTTAACATAATAACAAAGAACAGATGTGAACTACTTTAATTTCAAATATTGAATCAACCAAAATTTGATAAATGTTCACAAATTTTTATTAAGAAAATACAAACATGAGGGTTAATTCTAGAACTACAAGGGTGGAGGCAATAATATAAGTCCTTTAAACATCCTGAATGAAAGGCCTGTAAGTCCGATTTGCGTGGCATGTAAGTCCAACGTTCAACCTCACATATGTTTGTAGATTTGAAAAGAAATATCTTATAAATTTTCAAAAATATGTTCTATCATTAAAAGTTTTAACCAAAACCAGTGGGTCAAAATCAAATTGGGGTGATCTAGCGAAAGCCAAATAAGCCTTGAGGATAGATAAGGAGCATCAAACTACAACAAGTGTTATCCATTAAATTTTCTGCTACTTAATTGAAACTTAATCATAACACCAAAGAAATGAAAATCATGTTAAGTCTAGACCTGCTGTTGACCTATCTTATGTAGTCATAGTAATGCTGAGAATGAAGTATTGAGAAAGCTACTTAGTCAATATGATCTCATTCCTGATATCTTTTTAGTTTATAAAAGAAATTGTTTTGAATTGAAACATAACTGAAATTTGATCTCTAAATCCACCATTTGCTCTTAAACTATGATCTGAAATGATACATAACTTAGAAATGTCTTTGACAAGTGGTTTAAGTCAAACAGTGTTGCATTTTGCCTTTAATAGGTTGAATATGTAAATTGGGGTAAGGTTTGATGTTCTCTAACCTTTTCGGGCACAAAACAGTTGAATATGGTTGAATATGTATTTTCGGGTAAGGTTTAATGTTTTATAACCTTTCCGAGTACACTTAGATACTTCTATCTAAGTTTACAATTTTCGGGCATGCTTTTAAGTATTTGATACTTTTCGAGTAGAGTTACTATTTTAGTCACTTTCCGGGCAAGCCTGATTGCTTATGTCTGAATAAGTATTTTTCGGTAAGGTTTTATGCTTTTTAACCTTTCCGGGCACACTTAGTTGCTTTTATCTAAGTTTGTCTTTTTCGGGTATGATTTGATGATTTGAATTTTCTCTGGTAGACAACACTGTTTAGTTTAGTTCCCATGCATACCTGATGTTTGAATATGTTAATCCTAGCAAGCTTAGTGCTAACACAGGATTGTCGGGCAAGCTCTTTGAAATTTTTAGACAATAGCACACTTAGGTGTTTTATGTTTAATTATATTCCGAGCATGCTATGTATTATTTGTGGTTATGATTGCTTTGAAATTACAAGTGTTTTCGGGCAGACGTTGTCTTCCGGGCACACTTTATTTTCCGAGCAAAGTTTAACCTTTTAATTTTATCGGGTAAGATTTTAAATTGGATAAGATTATTATGTTTGACAGCTAATAGTTCACTACACGACAAAATGCATTTAAAACCCACTTTCAAAAGGTATATAAGAGGGAGTTAGGGAAATTTTTCAACATTATTTTCCCTCTCTCTCTCTCTCTCCTTCCACTTCAACTGCTTACTCTCAAAGAAACCCAAACTGACTTATCATATTCGTCTCTAATACAAACCCTAATTTTAATCAGCCCCCTAATTCCGACTCGGTAAGCAATAATAATTTGTTTTCCGATAACGATTAGACTATAATGGGCTTCGATTATGTACTTGATTACTAATACTCTGTTTTTGTGTTTAGGTTATTAATTTGTTGATGATCAGGTTCTTAATAAAATTTCTCTCTTTCTTCTACAAATTTATAACTTGAAATTGCATAAAGTAATGAACTTTTATGCTAATTTCACTTTGAATATGTTTGATTGTGTTGATTCAGATATGGCAGAAGAAGAAGAAGAAGTTCAACCTAAGTATGCCTTTGAACCAAAGCACAATATGTTCGCACTGTTGGAGGTCACTCCCAACAATGAGCCAGTGGAGAGGATGATTTCTTGGATGGCTAGATCCAATGTGCGATTTGCTTTTACAGAATGCCCAATCATCTACAGAAATCATTCCCTAGATTTCTGGCGTTCTGCAAGACTTGTAGATGACATACATGGGAAAAGAATTGAAGAAACTGTTGCGAGCCATGAGATTCATGTTACAGAAGGAATGATAAGAAGATGTCTGCAGTTACGTGATGATTACCATAACCATATTAATTTCAATACGGATCATTTGTTGAGGATCTTTGATCAGAAAATGAGGTATCAGGGAACTGTCCATGATGGACAATTTCAAAAGGGGATGTTCCCTTTGTTGTATATGTTCTTGATTCACCATGTGTTACAGGGGTTTGCTCCAAGAAAAGGATCATGGACTCTGATGAGTCGTGATTTAGCAAATGCCACTGTTGGCATTATATATGATCTACCTTTCAATTTTTCAAAGATGATCTTTGATGGGGTGATTGGAAATTTGAAGAAGGCAGAAGATGACAGATTCCTGCAATACTCAAGATTACTACATATAATCTTTAACAGGGAATTACAGGATCTGCCCACAATTGGTATGACACATCAGCTGCAGAATCCAGAAACTTATAGAAGAATTGCAACTCCAGGAAGGGAAAACAGATACAATCCCAACATTCCATATGAAATATTTCCATGTTTGTTGAACCATGATTTGGAGATTATGCCGGTGCCTGAGTTAAGCTCATAGGAGGAAGAAGGCGATGATGATATTGAGGGTGATGATGATGATGATGATGACTCTGAAGATGGAGATGATGATCATGATGGAGATGAAGGAGGGGCTGGAGTAGCCATGGATGATGTTGCACTGTATCAGAGGGAGAAAATTGATGAACCTGAACAACCACCACAAACCCCATCACACCATCCATTACCAACTGACCTACCAATTCCAACACCACCACAATCACCATTACACATTGACCAACCTATTATACCATCACCACCACAAACTCCACCACACCAAACTACTCAATCCCCACCTCAAATCTTAACCTTGAGCCAGACTGAAACATCAACTCATTTATCCCAAACACCACAAACACCACCAACCACTAGCCCAATTCACACTGATCCATTTATTTCAAGACAACCTCATACACAATCACCACCCCAACCCATTATCCAAACTCAAACCATAAACCAAGAACAACCTGAATATGAACCTTTCTCTACATCACCACCTACAACCTCACATACTGAAACAAACCTATTCCAAAGAAATTTAGACTTGCTATTAGAAAATGCTGAGTTAAAGAAGAGGAATGAGGAGGTGACCGTGGAGAATGTGATTTTGATAGATCAGTTGGCCCAGGAAAAATGAGAATTCAAGCCCTGGAGGAGGAGGTTGAGAAGACCTCAGCTGCCCCAAAACAGGGGGAGAATGTAAATAAGCCAACTGATGCTATGGTCAGTGTTGATACTAAAATAGATACATGTGTGGAGACTGTAAATGGTTTGACATGCATCATTAATGCATATGATGATGGTGAGGAAAGTGATGAAAGGAGATCAGAGGATGTTGATTATGAAGGTGATAAATCAGATGTGGGAGAACAAAATTATGATGTGATTGATGAAGTTTTGACTGTGGTATGGAGTGAGGAGGAGGAAGAAATGAGAAATGAAGAAGAGACTGGAAATATTATAGAAAAGTTAAATGATGAAGATACTGATGTCTTGACTGATGTGGCTACTGATAATCTAACTGACATTCAAACTGATGTAATGAATGAAGAAGATGCTGCTACTGAGGAGTTGATACTCACTGAACCAGAAACTGAACAACATGAAAGCTCCAAGACTGTAGAGCATGATGAGGAAATGGATTATTTAGATAGAGATATTGATAATTTCCCTCTAGAAAATGAAGAGGAAGAAGTGCAGAAAAGAATGAATAAAGGCAAAGAAAAAGTGACAGAAGAAGAGCCTGTTAAAGATTACCCTAAGAAAGATATTTCGTTTAGAGATGATGCTGAAGTTGCTGCTGCTGCAAGAAGAGAACAGGAAAATATATTGAGAGGAGCTGGCAGAGCAGGAAACCTTGATCAACCAAGCCAATTTTGCAAAAGTAATTAATGAAGAAGTGGCTGATCAAGATGTGATTGAAGCTCTAATTAATTTGAAAAGAGATGAGGAAGTGGACAATTCCTTAGCCATGGTGGTCAGCATGTTTCAACCCCAAAGCCAACCCCAAAAGAAGACAAATGAAACTGGTGAATCTACCAATCTGAATACTGAAATCGATGAACAGACCATTATGGGTACAAATATGATGGTTGAAGAAGAGATTGGTGAGACAATTGTTTCAATGGCTGCCAAGAAATGGGCTGATCAAGTGAAAGAAGATATAAGGAAAAACCCAACTGACAGCTGGCCAGAAAGGGAAAATTTGACTCAATCTCATGAAACACTTCAACAGAAACAAAAAATACTTTCAAAACTACATGAACAATTTGTTGAGAAAGTCAACAAGTTTGCTAAGACTTATATGAGAAGAAAGAGGGCACTTGAACAGTCTGAACATGAAAGACCTAAGAAGAGAGGAAAATGAGATGAGAAGAATAAATGTTATATTGAAACTCCTAATGATGAAGATAGTCCAATTAGGGCAGTCCCACTGCAAACCTTGCAACCAGGAGAAAAGGTTCTTGGTGTTCCTGATGTTCCTATTGTGAGTGAACCAAACCCAGAACATCCACCTTCAGATAAACCCAAGATTGATGCAGTTGACGAATCAACAGAAGAAGAGGATGAGTCAGGTGAATCTGTTGACAATACTGACAATGATGGAAAAGGTGTTGAAGCTGCCGGTGTTATGTCCCCTCAAGTCACAATGATTGAGGAACAAAGGGCAAGCATTGAGCTGAGTTTGATTGAAGCTAAAAAGAAACATCCATTAGTTGTGAAATTGAGAAAAATTGGAATAAGTTTAGAGACTTTGGCTGCTATGAATGATGATGAGTTGAATCAGAGACATGAAGAAGAAAATGAAAAGATCAAAAGAGCCATGCAACAAAAGAATAGAGATGCTCAGGAACACAGAGACTATCTAAGGAGGCATGGATATTCTGAAAAAGATTTGAGCCACTTCGATCATGACAAGCTTCAATATCTCTACAACAGTGAAAGAGAGAAAGTGATAGAAAAATGTGTAAAAGAAAATGAAAAGATTGAAAAGATGGAAACTTTGAAAAAGAAGTTTGGAGGTATGTGTGGATACCTGCTGGAGAAAGGGGTAAAGCCTGAGATAGTTGAGAACTTATCAAGAGAATCAGTGTTGGACCAGTACAATAAACTTAAAAGAAAAGAAAAATTGAAGAGGGTACAAACTGAGAGCTCGTCAAGCAGTCTAAACCAACTGGTGAACCTCAAACAAAGAAAAGAAGAATTCAAACCTTGAGGGAACAGTTAAATGAACAAGTCAGACGGGTTGAAACCCTACCCCACAAGAAGTCAAGCCTGAACCTGAAGAAGAACTAATTGTTCCTTGGGAGAATGAAGAGATGATCATTATTCTAAGGGGCATAATGATTAATCAAAGGGGAATGGATTAAGCTTCATTTGATGCATTAGAAAAGCAAGACTTGAAAGAACTTTTCTACATGCAAAAAGCTGACTGGGAAAAGGCTCTATGGGAAAGTGATAACCCTAGAAGCTTTGTTGATGGAGTGTTTATGCCTGCAGGAAAGTCAAATAATCCAGGAATGCAGAAAATGATAAAAATTCTCTGGAAAGTGGCAGGACACAATATTGATGAACTTGTTCACATGCCACCAGAAATGGTAGAGTCAATCTACATAAAAACTTTCAATTTGGGGCCTAGAAAACCCATGAAGTCTATTCCTTTCAGGCCGCCAATCTCAAGAAGATATCCAAGAGATGGAAGAGGTGGAAGAGGTGAATCAAGTAGGAGTAGATCCCAAAGAACAGAAAGACCACAATCAGATGTGGATCTGCCAAGACAGCTCTACTATGATTCTGTTACTGAGTCTCTTAAAGTAATTAGGAAAAGTAGGCAACTGAGAGACATTGTTGTGAGGAGTGATTTTCATGAATACACTCATGAACAACTAGAGAGGATGGTAGATCTCAGTTTGTATGATTACAGAAACAGAAGCAGGAGGGCTGGAAGAAAACAGAATGATCTATCCAAGTACTTAAGAGAAGAAGCTGACAAAGGTTTCCCATTCCTAAAAGATAAGAGAAACTAGAAAACTGTCCAATTTCACATATCTAAGAGAACTGCAAAGTTAAAAAGGATGGACATTTCTTAAAGGAACTACAAGTTAATTGTCAGAGATAGAAATCATTTGTCAAACATGAATACATGCATCAGTCTTTAAAGAAGAATGACACGCCCCAACTACACAGTTCAAAAGAATGGCATCATTACTGAGATTGATTATAAAGAAGATGTTGACCAGTATGTGCTAAGAAACTCTGATGGAAAGAAACTGGGGATAATCAAAACAGATGAAGACTTGACTTACCTGCATGATGAAGATCTGATGGATATAAGGGATTTGGTTATTCTAGAAAGTCACACTCACTACCGAATCCTTGATATTTTTAAGCTAAGAGCTGCATCAATAATAGTTTACAGAAGACAAGCTGCCTACAATGAGAGGAAGAGACAAGACTCATAGAGTAGGATTTACTTTGTAATGTCTTTTGACAGACTTTTGAAGATGTAATTGTTTATGTAATTTGATTATGTAACTTTGATTTTGAATTTGATGTGTAATTTTTAATCCTGTGTAAGTAACTATAGATGTGTTTTGGGACAGATAAGGTGTTCCAATATAGGGGGAGATTGTTGAGTCAAGATGTGACTCAAAACTAATCAGATCGAAGATTGGAACTAAGTATGGAACCGGGCACACCTTAGACTTCCGAGCAAGCTTTTACTTAGCCGGGTACGATATTTTGTCTATCGGGCAGGCTTATCTTCTTGAAGTCTTCTTTAGTGGATATCCGGGCAGGGTTTGCAAATTAGTGTATTACCGGGCATGGTTCACTAGTTTATGCTTATCCGGCCAAGGATCACTTTATCAAGAAAGTCTGTTCTTCATAGCCCAGTAAAGTTCACTTCTGAGTAAGCTTTTGGCTAACCAAGCACATGAAGCCAAGTGATTGGAAGACCGGGCAAGGTATTCATTAATAAGTATGGTCCAAGTATGCTTGATGTCTTGATGGAATATCATAAGAATCATCGGGCAAGGTTCAACTCAAGTAAGGAACAGTGCTACCAAGCACAATTTGCTAATAATCTTTTCACTAGCAAAGAGTTGAAGGGACCATCGAAGAACAAGGTTGCTCGTAAGGTTTTTTCGGGAAAAGTCTGGCAAAGTCAAGAAGATTGAAGTCTACCCGGTGAGTATTTTACTTGGTAAAATACTCTTCAAGAAAAGTCTACCCGGAAACTGATCCCGAGCACACTTCTATGTTACCAAGTTATGAAGGAAGACAGAGCATACTCGGAAAGACATAATTGATGCAAAGCCTACCCCGAAGACTTGTTTTACACTTAGGATTAATTCTGAATATGTAATTTGAATATGTTTTAGCATTTAGGGTTTCTAGAAGGAATGACAGTTGTCCAAAGGTGTCAAGTCTATAAAAGGAATAATTAGGGCACACCTGAGGATACTGAAAAATATGCGGCTGAATACGATACTAAGTGAGAATATTTATTGAGCCACTGCCGTTTTCCTACAAGAAACCCTAAATCGATTATCCTTTTTGTATGATAATCTTCATATGAATGGAAATCTTTTGAGTGAATCTTGTGTGTGTTAGTTACATATGACTATTGGTAGCAAATACCCTGTTTATTATTCATTCAGCCTTTAATAAACAGTAATCTTTCTAAATATAGCAACCCGTCATTAACTCCCTTGTCGACACATTTATTTGTGTGAGTTATGACATGATTAGAGTAAGATCCAGCTGAAATCGGGGACCTTACATTATCATGTATAGTTACTTTCCATGATGTGTAAAATTTGAGGTGATATAAACATAAAGAAAATGCTAAACTTTATGTGGAGATACATTGTTATATATGCATGTTCCAATATACATCTTCCCGAATGATAGGCAGAAAAGTGATCATCCAGTCATACACGAGCCCGTTGGTATTTGTCCACTAAAATGAAATGTATTATTTAAGAATGACAAAGAACAAATGTAAACTACAGTATTTTAAATATTGACTCAACCAAAAGTTGATATGTGTTCACAAATTTTTATAAAAAAAATTCAAACAGGAGGGTTAAGTCTAGAACTAAAGGGGTGGAGGCAATCATATAATTCCTTTAAACATTCCGAATGAAAGGCCTGTAAGTCCGACTTGCGTGGCCTGTAAGTCCAACTTTCAACCTCATATATGTTTGTAAGTCATTAATATTTTAACCATATATCCGGGGGTTGGAATCAAATCGAGGTGATCTGGAGAAATATAAATAAGCCTTGAGAATAGACATGGAGCATCATAACATAATAAGTGTTGTCCATTTTAGTCTTATGCAAATTAAATGAACATTAATGCATATCACCAAAGCAATGAAAATCATGCTAAGTCTAGACCTGCTGGTAACCTGTCTGATATGTCATAATGATGCTGAGAATGAAGTAATGAAAAGCAACTTAACCAATATGATCCCATACTTGAGATCTTTTCAGAAAAAGAAAGAAACTGTTTTGGAAAGAAACATGACTTAAATTTGATCTCTAAATGCACCATTTGCTCTTAAACAATAATTCTTAAATACAAATATGTTTGATATTTGGTTTAAGTCATAAAGTGTTGCATTTTACCTTCAATAAGGTTGAATATGTATTTTCAGGTAAGGGTTGATGTTTTATAACCTTTCAAAGCAAACTTAGGTGTTTTTTTGTATTTTCGAGCATGCTTTGAAGTATTTAACATTTTTCAGGTAGAGTTCACTATTTTACTTAAAAATCAACTTTCCGAGCAAGCTTGATATTTGTTTGAATATGATGTTTACTAGCAAAGCTTTTATATAGTTGGTATTGTCTAGCACACCTTATTATTTTGTTTAGAAGTACAATTGTTTACTAGCAAGCTGTCTTATATGTTACTGTTCACGAGCAAGCTTTGTTGATTACTAAACTTTCTAGCAAACTTAACTATTTTATAGGTTGTTTAAGTCAGTCTAGCAAATTTGTGATTAAATGCGATATTCTAGCAAGATTTAGTGTTTTTAGGACTTATAGCATACTTAGCTGTTTGTTTTATTGTTTGAACTCATTCTAGCAAGCTATGTGTTACTTGTGATTATGATTTTTTGATATTACAAGTGTTTTCGGGCAACCTTGTTTTTTGGGCATACTTTATATTTCGGGCACACTTTGAAAATTTTCAAATGTTCCCTTAATATACTTGGTAAATTCAAAATTTAACTTTCCGAGTACACTTTGTGTCTAGAGTCCCAATCTAGCACACTTTGTATTCTTGAAGTTCGTCGGCCATACTTTACATCAAAGCATACTTGACTGAATATTTGTGAACTATTTGACATTTACAGGTAAGGTTTATGATAGATTGATTTATTCGAGTATGGTTTGTATTTAAAAGTATGTCTGAGATATTTATTTGGGCATCTTAATTGATTCCTACCAAGGTTTCCGACTTGATATTTTATACTTGATTATTGGTCTTGCGATTTAGTTCTCGAGCAATCCTGTATTTCGAGTAAGCTTCCTTCATTTAACATATAATTATTTCTAAAATAATATATTCTTTGAAACGAGCATGCTTTGAGAAAGTGGATGGTTCCTAGCAAACCTTGTTTAAACTCAAATGAAATTATCCGAGAAAGGTTTGATAGACGAACTTTTCCGAGCAAGGTATGATAAACGTACTTTAACGAGCAAGGTTTTTAATGTGAATATTTTAAATAGTTAATAGTACTATTTGACAGCTATTAACTCACTACATGACAAAATGCATTTAAAACCCACTTTCAAAAGGTTTATAAGAGGGAGTTAGAGAAATTTTTTCCACTCTTCTCTCTCACCTTCCACTTTCTCACCCACGTTTCAGAAACTCAACCGTCTAATTGCAATCATCTAAAATACCCTAACCCTAATTTACCAGCCCACTTATTCCGATGCGGTAAGCTTCAATTAAGTATTTTGCGTCAACGATTAAGTCATAATGGGCTGTGATTATGTATATTTACTAACTCACTGTTATGTGTGTAGGCTATAAACTTGTCGAAGATCAGGTTCTTAATGATATTTCTTCTCATTTTTTTCAAATTATAACTTAAAATTACTTAAGCTATGAACTACAGGACTAATTCCTGCTTTGAATATGTTTGTTTGTGTGTTCAGATATGGCTAATCGAGAAAATCCAAGATATCCATTTGAGCACAAGCACAACATGTGTGCCTTGTTGCAAATCACTCCTGAAAATGAGGAGGTGGCTATGATGATAAGGTGGCTGATAAGATCAAATATTCGTTTTGTCGTGACAGAGTGCCCAGTCATTTATAGAAATCATTCGCTAGATTTTTGGCGCTCAGCACAGTTGGTAGATGATATAAACGATAGGCGGATAGGGGCTATCGTGGCAAAGCAAGAAATTCACATAACGGAACGCCTAATCAGAAGATGCCTGGAGTTGCGTGATGACGATCACAATCCAATCAACTTCATCACTACTCATCTGCTGAGAATATTTGTGGATACTATGGGGTATCAAGGAAATGTGCACGAAGGTCAATTTCAAAAGGGCATGTTCCCTAATTTATACAGCTTTTTGATACATCATCTGATCCAGGGCTTTGCCCGGAGAAAAGGATATTGGACTCTATTGAGTCGTGACTTAGCAAACGCCACTGTTGCTATTGTCTATGATCTACCGGTCATTTTCTCCAAGATGATTTTTGATGGGATGGTAGGCATTTTAAAAAAGGCTGAAAAAGACAGATTCTTAGCTTATCCAAGATTTCTGCAGATTATTTTCAACCATGAGCTACACGACTTGCCCACAATGGGTACAACTCATGTCTTTCAGAACCCCAACACTTACAAACAAAATTCTAATCTGGGGAGTACTAGCAGATTTAATCCAAACACTTCGCTTGACATTTTGCCATGGTTGGTGGACCATGATGCTGAAATTATGCCTATACTTGAGTTAACCTCAGAGGAGGAAGAGGAGGTTGATGAGTTGGATGATGATGATAATGATGGAGGAGATGCAGGAGATGATGATGAAGGAAGAGATGAAGGAGGTTTAATTGATAATGTACTTATTCAGGGGGAGAACCAACCAATCCAAACACCACCATCCACACCTATAGCCTCACCACCTCACTCACCACCACCTACACTAACCCAATCCCCACCCCAAACACCACAAGAAACAACCATCCACTCATCACCACCTACACTAACCCAATCCCCACCCAAAACACCACTTGAAACATCCATCCAAACACCACCAGAAACATCTATTCAAACACCACTAACTACACCCTTGGATACACCACCACAAACACCACCTTACCCACCATCACCAAATGACCAATTCCATTAATCCCCACCTCAAACACCACTCAATCCATTACCACAAATCCATATCACAGACCAACCCATCAACCCTATACCTGACCTTTTTCTACTTTACCACATACTACACCTCCCTATATTTCCGATCTTTACAGAAGAAACTTTGATTTAATAATAGAAGCTGTGAAGTTGAGGTATGAAAATGTTGAGTTAAGACAAGAGAATGATGATTTGAAGGCTCAGTTGGCCCAAGCACTTTCACGAATTCAAACCCTAGAGCAGAAGGTTGAGAAGACCTCAGCTGCCCCCAAAATAGGGGAGAATATTTCACATGATGAGGCAACTGGAGCTGATATGGAGGTGAATGTGAATGAGGAGAATACAGGGGTTAAAACAGTTGATACTGATGGTTTGACCTATATATTGAATACATATGATGAGAGTAATGATGAGGATAGTGGTGAAAGAATGATTCTTGATCAGGATTATGAAGGTGATAGATCTGAGTGTGATGGCGAACAAAACTATGATGTAAACAATCAAGTTTTAAACACTGTTGAAAGAAATGATGATGATGTGTTGAGAAAAGAGAAGGATGTGTAGGATGAAATGGAGAATATGAATACTGATCAAGTGGCTATAACTGATATTGCAACTGATGTCGTGACAGATGCACCAACTGATGTTATGACAGATGTACCAACTGATATGCAGACAGATATTGTGATTGATGAGAATGTTGCAGCTGAGGAACCAATTGTTACTAAAAACTGCTAAAGAAGGTTCCAAGAGTGCTGAGCATGATAATGAGATGGACAATTTGGAGAAAGATATTGATTAGTTTCCCTCAGAAATAGAAAGTGATAAGAAAAGAAGATTAGCCAAAGGGAAAGCCATTGCTGATGAGGAGAATGAGTCTATTAGGGAAAATATTGAAGACGGAGAGGGAATAAATTGCCCGAACCCTGACTAGAGAAGAGCTGGCAGAGCAGGAAACACTTATTGAGCAAGCCAGCATTGTTAAAGTCTTTGATGAAGAAGAGGTTGAAGATCAGGAGGTAATTGAGACCTTGATTAATATGAAAAAGGCTGAAGAAATTGATAATTCTTTGGCTATATTTGTGAGTATGTTCACTCACACAAAGAATCAACCTGAAAAGGAACCTCAAAAAGAACATGAGAGAGAAACTGGTGAAACAATTGATCAAATGAAGGAAAAACTCTCCAAGTTGGATGAGGAGTTTGCAGAAAAAGTCAACAGATTTGCAAAGATTTATATGAGAAAACGAAAGGCAAGTGAACAGAATGATAAAGAACAGTTTGCTAAGATGGGAAAATGGAATGACAAGAACAAATACTTTGTTGAAACCCCTGAAGAACAAGAAATCCCTCTAAGGTCTGTTCCAATTCAGAATGTTAGGCCTAAGGACATACCAAATCCTGAGGATGAAAAGATTGATGCTGTCAATGAATCAACAGATGAGGATGATACAACTGAAGATGACAATGATGTTGATAACCAGGATAATACAGCTGAGAAGGTTGATGTTTTGTCTCCGCAAGTGGAAATGACTGATGAGCAAAGGACAAACATTCAACAAAGTATAAATGAAGCTCAAAAGAAAAATCCATTGATCGTGAAGCTGACTACATTTGGTCATAAGTTTCAAGATCTGGCTCCACTCTCTGATGAGGAGCTGCAGAAGATGATAGAAAAGGAACATGATGAATTGAAAAGAAAATTGCAAAAGAAAAAATCATAACTCTTTGAGGTATAGAGATTACTTGAGAGGTTATGGAGTAAATTAAAAGGACTTAACAAAGATGACCTTTAAAGATCTTGAAGAAACTTATCTTGCAAATAGAGAAAGAATGGAAAGAGAAGAAAGAGAAAGATTGGAAGGAAATATTGAAGCTTTGAGAAAGAAATTTGCTGGTAAGTGTGGATATTTGATTGGTAGAGGTATGGCACCAGAATTGGTGAACAACTTGTCACAAGCTGCTATTGAATCTCACTATAAAAGACCACAAAAGAAAGATAAACCAAAAAGAGATCAACCTGAGCGCTCTGTTAGACAGTCAAGGGAAGAACATCCTGAGCCACCTACAAAGAAAAGAAGAATCATAACTTTGAGAGAGAAACAAAAGGCTGAAAATGCATCAAAAAGAGCTGAATAACAAGAAGTCCCTATCCCAGTGGGAGTGAAGCCAGAACTGGATGAACCCACTAATCCATGGGAAAATGAGGAAATGATTAATATTTAGAATGATGTGATGGTAAAACAGAAAGGGTTGAATGAGAAAGTTTTTGACAATTTGTTAAAGCACAATTAAAAGAATTATTTTATATGCAGAAAGCAGAATGGGAGAAAGTTTTGTTAGAAGGTGCAAACCAAAGAAGTTTTATTGGAGGAAGATTTGTCCCAGCAGGACAGTTGAAGGATAAAAAGATTTTAGAGATGATTGCAAGATTACACAGAGATGCAGGTGAAAATCTTGCTGATCTTGTTAAATTTCCTTCTGAGTTTATTGATGCAATGTACAAAAAGACATTTGCAGTATCAGGGCCTACTAAGCCAATGAAGTCAATTCCAACTAGGCCCTCTACTTCAAGACAATATCCATCAAAAACCAGGGGAGAGTCAAGTAGAGCAGGAACTCAAAGGGGAGAAAGGCCCAAAACTGATATTGATCTGCCTATGACAATCTACTATGACTCAGTCTCTCAAACTCTGAATGTAATCATGCAAAGTAGACAATTAAGGGAAATAATCTTCAAAGATGACTATGCTGAATTCAAAAGAGAGCAGTTGGAGAAAATAGGCATTCTTGAATTTTATGACTATCATGATACCAGAAAGTTGGCCGGGAGACAACAGAATGAGTTATCAAAATACCTGAAAGGTGAAGCCGAGAAGGTATTTCCTCTACTGAATCAAAAGAAGAAATGGGAACTGACCAAGCATTAGAGGACCAAAATATTGACACGTATGAGGAGGGTAAGGGATGCAGAATATGATTATCATTCAAAAGTCAGAAACAACAATCCCTTGTCAAACATGAATACATGTATAAGTTTGAGGAGGAGAATGACACGCCCAAACCATGAAGTCCAGAAGAATGGCCATATTGCTGAAATTGAATACAAAGAAAATGATGGCCACTACATTATTCTAAACTTAGATGGACTTATCTTGGGAAGAATCAGAAATGATGAAGACCTGGCCTTTTTTCATAGAGAAGATTTGAGGGCTATAATGGAAATAACGATTCTTGAGAATCACCCTCATTGTCGAATTCTATCTATCTTTCCGCAAAGGGCAGGAACTTTTCTAGTTGATCGAAGACAAGCAGCCTACAACGCAAGAAGAAGATGATTCTTAGAATAGGGTTTGCTTTGTAATGTCTTTGGACAGAATTTGAATATGTAATATTTGACTTCTTTGTTATGTATTTTGATTTTAATTTGATGTGTATTTTGACTAAGTGTATGTAACCTTAGAGGTGTTTTGGGGCAGCTGAGGTGTTCCAATCTAGGGGGAGATTGTTGAGTCAAAGATTTGACTTGATAAGACTTAAGGAATATTGGAATCTTCTCAACACTCCCCAGAAATGGCTAAGTATGGAATCCGAGCACAATTGGACTCCCGAGAAAGTTCTACTTGTCCTAGCAAGGTATTTTTCCTTTCGGGCAGGGTTATCTTCTAGAAGTCTTTTTTAGTTTCAATCCGAGCAGTGTTCACTATGTCTAGCAAGATTGTTCTTCATAGACAAGCAAGGTTTACTTCCGAGTAGGATCTTGGATAACCAAGCTTTTGAAGCCAAGTATTTGGTAGATCTAGCAAGGTACTCTTTAATAAAACAGTAGGTCCGAGCATGCTTGATGAAAGTTGATAGAGAATTATCCTAAGAACTTCGTCGGGCAAGGATCAACTCCGAGAAAGCTACAGTGTTACCAGTACACTTTACTTTGCTAATAAGTTATTCACTAGAAAAGAGTTGAAAGGATCTCTGAAGAATAAGTTTGCTCGTTGGATTTTATCGGGAAAAGTTTGATATGGTCAAGAAGATTGAAGTCTGCTAGGTGAATATTTTCTTAGGAATTGTTCACCAGCACACTTCAAGGTTACCAGGTCTACTCGTAAAAGACAAAAGGCACGATGCCTACTCGGAGAAGACAACAGATACAAATTCTACCCTAAATACCTGTTTTTACACTTAGTATAATTTTGAATATGTAATTTGATTATGTACCTATCATTGGGGTTTCTAGAAGTCAGGACAGCTGTCATGTGGTGGCAGGCCTATAAAAAGAATAATTTAGGGCACGCCTACCACAAGAAGGATTTAGCCACTTACACTTTTCAGACCTAATTGAATATTCCTGATTGAGTGTGATGGTTGTCCTAGGATTGTACGGATTTACTTTCCAAACAAGAAGCCCCAATTGATTTTACATTTGTGTGAAGCTCTATATGAATGGAAATCTTTTGAGTGACTGTTTGTATTTGTTACATTTAGGATCCTTAAGCAACTACTCTGTTTGTTTCTGATTCCGCCGTTAACAAACAGTTTTCTTACCCAAAATAGCACCAATCATTAACCCTCTTGTCGACACATTTACTGTGTGGGTTGTGACATTAATTGTGATTTTGAGTGATTATTCGGGACCGCAAAAGGTTATGCCCAAAATCTGAACTCCAGAAGTTGGTAGAGGATTTTTGGAATTTGAAGCAAGAAGGTGGTGATAATTCCACTTCCAATGATCGGTTCCACAAACTGAGCCTACTCATCCAGCATATGGTCACGCCTCTCGAGCGTGCCATCGATAAGTACATCTCGGGTTTACCCATGCAAATCCAATATTCCGTTCTAAGCCGTGACCCAAAAATCCTTCATAATGCCATCACTTTAGCCGGTACCCTCTTAGAAAATGATGTTAAGGGCGAGACCTTGACGAAGAAGAATTCCAAGAAGCCCAATGATAAGCCTTAACCCGAGCCCGGTAAAGAAACAAAGCCCAAAGCCTTTAAGCCCGAATCCACCAAGCTCAACAATAACAACTCTTCCTACTACCGCAACCAAAAAATAAAGTCCAATTCCCAAAACTATGTCTTGTCCCAACCGCAAGCCCAACAAGCCCAACTCGCCAAGAAGTCTTACACATGTGAATTTCACCATTCGCATAACCTCAAGTGTCGTCAATGCACCCACTGACGTTGTTTTGGTTACCTCTTTACCACATGTCGTGAAATCAACCAACCCATGAATCAAACATTTTCCTTACCTCTTACCCAACCCCAAGCTTTACCTTATGCTCAACCGTTTACTCAAGTGCCCTAAACTATTAGATCTTGTTACAGGTGTGGAGATCCTATCCGTTATCGCAATGCATGCCCAAGGCTCACACAAATGTGAAAAGTTGAATCTTAACCAACCTAAGCCACTCGGTATAAAGTTTATCATGCCCAAGTCTATCCAACCCATGTTATCCAGGCCCAATTCAACCAAGTCCATGTGAATCATATTCAACCAATCCAAGTTCAACTCATTCAAGTCCAACCCATTCAACAAATTCAAGCCAATCAACAACTTCAAGCCAACTAAACAACTTCAAGTAACCAAGCTACTCAAGGACGTGCATGTTAAATCAACGGTTCCCAAGTCTAAGTCTCACATTTCAAGAATACATTCTACAAAAGAGATGTTTATTTATTTTATTTTATTTTCCTAGCTCATCTCCTTTTTTTATCCATTGTAATGACTCATCTAAATTTTCAATTTAAGTATGAATGGAAATCATGGTTATCTATGTTGAATTACGTCTCTCATTCATTCCTATTATGTCGTTTATTGCACTATTTATTGTTAGGCAATTTATCATCACAATTCAAATGGTCTATGACCGGTTATTTACCAAGACTATGTGCATGGGAATGTGGATGGTTATCTAATAGTACGTATTTGTATCATGAAATACCTATTACCGATTTCCTAAAAACGTTTTGTGTAAGGCCCCATTACCGGTGCCTCACGTTGGATGTTGGATTTTCTCATAAACACAGTTCTAAATATCAGAGTTAATTAAAACTTTCTAGGAATATAAAACTTCAACCATAATATATTACATAACTTTTAAATTTTTTCTTAACAAACATTCATAGTTATTTAAACATAAATCATAGTCTTTAAAACATATTAACTTTTCCATGAAATTCCAGTATATTCAATTCCATGCCATGTGACCCCATCAAGCGAGCTGCCTCATCCTACTCACCTGTATGCATACAAAAAGTCAGCTACGCTGAGTGAGTTCTAGTTAATCATGTAACATACAATACATCCATACACTTACTTATATAAGCACCCGAAGGTACATATACATACATATATACATATACCTCGTCCTATAACCTTCGCAGATATTATTAGGGTCTGTTCCCCACATTCGCGGATATTATTAGGGTCCGTTCCCTACATTCGCGGATATTATTAGGGTTCGTTCCCTACATTCGTGGATATTATTAGGGCCCGTTCCCTACATTCGCGTATATTATTAGGGTTTGTACCCTTCCTAACCATACCTTCCATTCCTTTCTATACGTTCATAATTATAACTTTCATACGTACATACATTATTTATATATCATATATATATCAATCATATCTTTAAACTATCCGTTGACGGTACATGCAATATCCGAAGATCGTTCATGCATCGTCAAGTATTCATTCATACATAAATCATATAAGGCATATACTTACCACTTAAGGTAAGTGTATTAACTAATCACATCGAATATGCACACAGTCCCGAAAGCATAACAAGGACTGGGGCTAGAAACTCACATGGATCCTATTTCGTTCTCCATTAATCGTTAATCCTTTCTTTAACTGAGCTCTGCTAAATGTGTATTAGTCACTTATATAAATACTCGTCCTAGTCACATTATTCAAGTTCAGCGAAAATGGCTATGTCTTGTTTATTCTAATATTCTTGTTTTAGATTACATTTTACTTAGAGTATTTATCCTTAAACCCTAATGTATTTGAATACAAGGTATCCAATTTCTTTAACTTTCTTTTATTTCCTCTCTTTATGTTCTTACAAAGCATACTATCACATGTATATATATGTATATACACATGGGTCACACCATCCATTCGGATACATGTATAATGTATTTGAGTCACATTAAGTACTCATATATGTATATTGTATACAATTACTTGTATATATTTGAGTTTCCTCGATGTAATCGAATGTATATATGTATGCGGGTTCATTAAATTTATTCGAGTAGGACAAGAATGCATATGGCGAATGCAACCGAACCTTAATGTATTCGGTTAGGCCTCGTGTTCGATTGGCTCCTTATAATCGATTATGTTAATGTAAGCGAAATACACTAATGTATTCGAGTTACTATAGTAATCGAATTTAAATATGCAATCGACTCTAAACATTGTAAGCGAATTGCCATATGTAATAGAATAGGTGCCATGTAATCGATCCATACTTGAAATCGAACAGTCTTTGTATGTGACCATGTAGTTGTATGCGAACCAAACCATTGTAATCGAGTCACATAATTGTAATCGATCAAGGGTATTTTATGCGAGTATAAGAGTTGTATTCGAATGTGAGCATGTAAGCGAGTCATGTCATTGTGTTCGAACTTAGGCCATGTAATCGAATATAAGTATGCGAGTTCCCATTTGTATTCGGGTTTATAGGTGTAATCGAATGTACCATATGTAAGCGAACAAGACCAAAGTAATCGATCTTGGACATTGTAATCGAATAAAATGAAGTATTCGAATGACCTGCACCCTTTTATCGTACCTGGATGAACAGTGGCTACGGGTTGGCCCTTAATCCACTATCATTTTCCGTTTTTTTAACACTTTAACCCTTATTACGACATTATATCCTTCTTAAATGTTCCCAAGACCATTTCCGGCTAAGACATGACCCGTTCACCCTTAAAGTTTGGACCTTTAGGCTTAAAACATTAAAAATTAGATCTAGGGTTTCTTTAAACGAGCCGTACATAACCATGGATTCGTTAAGTTCGTTTCAGACATCAAGTTTCTAGCTTAATGGTTCCTTTATACCTGATCTACTCTAGGGTTAAGTCTCATGGTCATTCGTTCATAAAAAGATAACCTTTAAGATAAAGAACATGCCTTTACTTGTTTGTTAGGTCACAGTTAGCTTGGTTATGAACAACAAATCTTGTATGTTGCTTATATATCCAAGATCTAACAATATGTAGCTTGGTTTGGATCTTAGACTCTTCTTCTTACTCACAGACTTAAGAGAGGGTTTATGTGTGTGTTTTGAGTGTGTAGAGAACAAGATGGAGAGAAATGAGGGTTTTAGGGTTTTAAAGAGGTTTAAAGGAGTATTTATACTCTCTTAAGCCCATGGACCCAAGGCCCATCCCATCCCTTATTCCATCTTTTCCCACCTAACTACATACTCTTCTTTATATTTAATTCCATCTAAATATTAACACACAATAAACGAACATAATTCCTTTATTCATTATTATAAATTTTAGGATGTTACAAGTCTTCCCTTCTTAAAGAGGTTTCATCCCCGAAAGCTAACTATTACTAAAACAAAATCAGGTAAAACTTGTGAATCTCATCCTCAACTTCCCACGTAGCGTCCGATCCTTTGCGATGCTTCCATATCACCTTCACTATGGGCATAACCTTGTTACGAAGTTGCTTTTCTTTCTGATCAACAATCTCTACAGGTTGATCAATGTAGTTCAATCATTCATCAACTTCAATATCTACTAATGGCACGTGAAACGTGTCATCAGCAAGACATTTTCTCAGATGAGAAACATGGAAGGTTGAATGAATTCCTTCTAACTCCTAGGGTAAATCTAGCTTGTAAGCCACTTCACCCACTCGATCTGTAATCTTAAACGGTCCAATGTACCTCGGACTCAACTTCCCCTCTTCCTAAAACGGATAATTCCTTTTGCAAGGCGAGACCTTGAGCATCACATTGTCACCAACATTAAACTCAATCGATCGTCGCTGCTTATCAGCATACGACTTTTGATGGTCTTCAGCAGCTTTCATTCCTGCCTCGATCTGATCAAACTTTAAAGAGGTTTCTTGTACAACTTCTAAACTTCCCACATCTTTCTGACCAATCTCTCCCCAATATACTGGGTTCTACATCGTCTTCCATACAACATTTCAAATGGTGGCATACCAATACTTGAATAGTAGTTGTTGATATAGGAGAACTCTACCAGATGCAGATGAGCATCCAAAGTTCCTTCAAAGTATAAAACACAAGCACGTAGCATATCCTCAAGGGTTTGGATCATCCTTTCATACTGTCCATATGTTTGAGGATGATTCGCCGTACTAATGTTCAATCTTGTTCCCATAGCTTCATGGAACTTCTTCCAGAATCTCGAAGTAAAACGAGTATCTCTATAAGACACAATCGACAGTGGCACTCCGTGCTTAGTCACAACCTCTTTTATGAACAAACTTGCTAACGTTTCTGACGAGATAGCCTCTCGTATAGGCATAAAGATAGCACTTTTGGTCAAACAGTCCACAATCACCCAGATGGTATCATGGTGCTGAGCTGTATGAGGTAGATTAGTTATGAAATCCATGGTGATCTGTTCCCATTTTTTTCATTCAGGTATCTCCAAATGCTGCATTCTCCCATAAGGTTTCTGGTGTTCAGCCTTGACTTGAAAACAAGTTAAGAACTTACTGACATAATCTACTACATCATTCTTCATTCCTGGCCACTAGTAGTCTCTTTTCAAATCTTGATACATTTTAGTGGATCCTGAATGAATCAAGTATCTCGATTTGTGAGCTTCATCTAAGATTCGACCTCTGAGATCCCCATGGAGTGGAATCCACATACGGTCAAACATAATCTTAACACCGTTAACGTTTTCCATCAGTTCGTTTTGTTGCACCACGCTTATTTCCTTCTTCATTAGTCTATCATCTTCCACCACCTCATATTGTACCCTGATGATTACTTCAAAGAGATCCGAGCTAACAAATAACTTATACGATTTCACTGTTGCAATGACTTCCTCATTCTTACGGCTTAGCGCGTCAGCGACCACATTAGCTTTTCCATGATAGTACTTGATATCGCAGTCGTAGTCCTTTGTCAATTCTAACAACCTTCTCTGCCTCATGTTCAGTTCTTCTGCTCGAAGAAGTACTTTAAACTTTTATAATCTATGTAAATAGTACACTTAGTACCATACAGTTAATGTCTCCATATATTTAAGGCATGCACTACTGCTGCTAGCTCTAAATCATGCGTCGGATAAGTATTTTCATGAAGTTTCAACTGTCTGGATGCATACGCTATAACCTTTCCTCGTTGCATCAACACGCATCCTAACCCACGATGCGAAGCATCAGTACACACAACCAAATCCTCGTCACCGTCGGGTAGAGGAAGGATTGAAGCTTGCATGAGTCTTTTCTTTAATTCCTCAAAAGCTTCTTCTTGAAACTTACCCCAATTGAATACTACCGACTTTTGGGTCATACCGGTGAACGGTGCGGCTATCTTGGAGAAGCCTTCGATAAATCTCCTATAGTAGCCAGCTAACCCTAAGAAGCTTCATATATCAATAGGGTTCTGCGGAGTCTTCCAATTCATTATCGCTTCAATCTTAGCTTGGAACAAGGTAATCCCTTCAGGATTGATCACGTGACCTAGGAATTGCACTTCTCGCAACCAGAACGCGCATTTCGAAAACTTAGCATACAACTTCTCTTCCTTCATAACCTCCAACACTTCCCTGAGATTCTCGGCATTGTCAGACTCGCTCTTTGAATAGATCAATATAGCGTCGATGAAAATGATAACTGACTTATCCAACATCGGCCAACACACCCTAATCATCATATCCATAAATGATGCAGGTGCATTTGTTTCACCGAAGGATATCACGAGAAACTCGTAGTGTCCATACCGCGTCCGAATCGCTGTCTTATGGATGTCTGCCTCTTTCACATTCAACTGATGATAGTCTGATTTGAGATCTATTCGTGAGAACCAACTAGAACTTTGTAGTTGGCAAATAAATCATCAGTCCGTGGCAACGGATATCTATTCTTTACCATAAGCTTGTTCAACTCACGATAGTCCATGCACATTTTCATACTTCCATCCTTCTTAGTAACAAATAACACTGGTGCGCCCCACGGGGAAACACTTGGTCTTATGAAACCTTTGTCGAGGAGCTCTTGTAGTTGGGACATCAATTCTTTCATCTAGAACGGCGCTAGACTGTAAGGTGCTTTCGTGACGGGCTGGGCTCCTGGTATTAAATCTATTTGTAATTCTATCTCTCGTTCCAGTGGCAACCCCAGAAGATCCTTAGGGAATACTTCTGGGTAGTCGCGCACGATAGGAACATTGTTCATTTCTTTCGTCGCGGTCGTAGCGTTGACAACATACGCCAGGTAGGCACCGCACCCTCGTCGTAACAAACCTTTGGCTTTTATCATCAAAATGACATTAAGCCCTGAACTTTCTTTATCACCATAAACCGTCACCGTACTACTATCCAAGACTTTAACCTTATTATCCTACTCTTACACACTATTTGAGCTTCAAACTCAGGTAACCAATCCATTCCCAATACCACATCAAACTATCCTAAAGTCATAACATACAAAGTAATAGGGAACACCTGTCCCTCTAACTCTATCTTACAGTTCTTAACCATTTTCATTATCTTAACCGAAGTGTCACTAGCGGTGTCTACTATAAAGGTTTCAGACACTCGACAACATTTCATTTTAGCTAATTCACTAAATGTTGTACCTACAAAACTCTTATTCGCACCTGAATTAAACAACACAGAAACGGAAACACCGTTTACTAGAAACGTACATGTGACAACGTCTGGAATCTGCTTGGCTTGTTCATGAGTCAGCATGTAGTCTCTGGTCTTTACCCTTGCTTGCTCCGCATCTTTCTTTCCACTTCCTTCAGCTCCTCCTTCGGTGCATTCCCTAGCAAAATGACCCATCTTACCGCACTTGTAACATGCGGCCTTTTGTAACATGCATTTGACCCTAACTGCATTCCCCACCATGGGCTTTCCCAAACTTATGGCACACATCAAAACCAGTGCCCCACTTGCACTCGCCAACGTGCATCTTACCACAAGTCTTGCACGACTTCTTCTCCCACACCTTCTGTTTCTTGTCATTGGAGTTCCACAATTGAGTACCGGGTCGCTTAGCATTATTGACCCACTTCTTATCCTTCTTCTTCTCCCCCATCACAACATCATCCATAGCCAAGTCATCAAAAACCATCTCAGGGAGTTCCACTACTGAGTCAAACGTAGCAGGTTTATTTGCCCTGACTAGGGTGCGGACATTCTGCAGCAGTCCTCTCACATTGCACTTGATCCTCTTGGCTTCAGTGTTAACTATATCAGGCACCAACCTAGACATTGTGTTGAACTCAGTGGTATACTCACGGTGTTTCATCTTTCCTGCCTTCAAGTTCAGGAACTTCATCTCCGCCCTTTCGACTTCAGCATCATCACAAAACCTTTTCATTACCAATTCTTTCAAGTTATCCCACCTCATCGCCTTAATCTCATCCCGAGTCTTCCTCTGTTCCATACTTTTCCACCAATACATAGCTTCCTCACCAAATGACTGAGTGGCATAACCCATTGCTTGGTTGTAACATTTGTTACTTTTCAAACCCGAAAATCAGACCCATTTTAAATTTTCGGTTTTGTTATATATATATATATATATATATATACTAGTAGATACCCGCGCGATGCGGCGGGATTGGAAAACTTAAAATACAAAAATTAAACGCAAATGCAGATTTAGTAAGATCGAGTTAACGTGGACTAAGGTGAAGTTGAATGTGTGAGTGAACAAATATTCATGTATACACAGATATAAAATAACAAATCTTTTAAGAAAATAAGTAAACAAAAATTTTGCCCAATAAACAAACCACTCCACACCAAAAAAAATATAGTACATAATTTACATTCAATTTGTTATACAATTTATATCAAAGTACAGTCAACTTCAAATCTTGTACTATATAAACAGTATAGTACATAACAAAATAGTTTCTTATCTTCATACTGCAATATCAAAAGAAGTTGTGATCTCCTACAAAAACAATCAAAAACCAAAAGCAACTTTTAATACAGTTATATTGAAGCCCAATATCTACTTTTGATCCAAAAATCAATCTTGATACTACTAATAACTTTCATATATAGATTAACAAATATACCCATGTTTGACCATTTAGTCACTCTTGACCAGAAAACTCAAATTTGATCTCAGAAAGTTAGCTTTGCCAAAAGAAACTCAAATAGGATTGAAAACAAGCACACATCATGTGGACAAATATAAATAAATTACAACTCGCTTATACAATTCAACAAACATATCAAAGTCCAACTCAACTTCGAATCTTACTTATATAACCAAACCTATTAAAAAACAAGCAAAACGGAATATTGTCCTTAAGTTGCACTCTAAAAAAACTATGATATCCTGCAAATAAAATGACCAAAAATGAACTTTTATCACCATTTATATTAGGCTCAATAGCTATTTTTCATCCAAAATTCTAGCTTAATACTAATTATTTTTATGTATATAAAAACAAATATACACACCTTTGACTTTTTGATAACTCTTGACCACAAAAGTCAAAATTGACCACCAGAAAGTCTAACTTTGTCAAAAAAAAGGGTTACCTAAAAAAGTTATTATGACAATACAAAGTTTAACTACTGGTCTTCTATTTTGCGCATACCTTAATCATTTTGTTAAGCTAATAAAAATTTTCTTATTATGCATTTGGGCTAAAATATTTAAGTTACATATTTATCAAACAGTTATACAAATTACTTAAAATAAATATTAAAAAATATATACAAATTTAGTTCGGTTAGGTTCAATTTTATTTCATGCAAAACCAACATAGTACCGTCGGTTTTTGCAGAACACACAAAATAAAACCAAACTAACCAAAACACCATCTTCTTCTAGACTTTGACCTACCCCTACCATTACCTTTCTCTCTTCTCCTACCTCTCCCTTCGGTGCTCAATATAGAACTAGATGTCTCACCAGAATTCCTTCTTCTTATGTCCTCCCCTAAAATCAAATCCCGGACTCCTTCAAAAGTAAGCTTAGTATTCCCAGAAGAACTACTAACTGCAGTAACAGTCCCTGACCAACTTTCGGGTAACGAGGATAACAAGAGTAACGCTTGAACTTCATCATCAAACTTGATATCAACAGAAGACAAACGAGAAATAATAGTGTTGAAGTCATTAACATGAGAGGTAACAGATGCCCCTTCCTTCATTCTGGTGTTAACTAGCTGTCTAATCAGAAATACCTTGTTTGATGCAGAAGGCTTTTCATACATATTTGACAAGGCTTTCATAAGACCATACGTGGTAGTTTCATTTACAATATTGAATGCCACATTCTTAGCTAGTGAGAGTCTAATAACAGCTATGGCTTTTCTGTCAAGTACCTTCCACTCATCATCTTTCATACTTTCCGGTTTCCTCTCTTCTAGTGCTTCCATTAAGTCTTTCTGACATAGCAAATCCTCAATTTGCATTTTCCACCATCCAAAATCCTGACCATCAAACTTCTCAATCTTGATCTTTCCGTTCTCAGCCATTATCCAAACTGAGTTTTGATTACAGCAAACAACCAAACTACCCAAGGAATAAAAGGACTGGAAACTGATCAGAAAAAACGAACCAGCAGCTGCGGAACCCTAATCAGCGGCGGCGGAACTGTAGCAGCGGCGGCGGTACTGTAGCGTCGGCGCGGTACTGTAGCGGCGGCGGCGGTACTGTAGCGGCGGCGGCGGTACTGTAGCAGCGGCGGTGGAACTGTAGCAGCGGAGCAGCGGCGGCGGAACTGTGTGTATAATCGAGAACCTGGCTCTGATACCAATTGTTAGGTTCGGAGTCACACACAAAACACGAATACAATAGTAAAACCGAAAGAATAAACGAAAGAGACACAAGGATTTAAGTGGTTCGATCACGGTGTATGACCTACGTCCACTGTCGATAACTAGGGTTTTCTTATTATTGAGTGATACCAACTTACAAGTACAGGAGAGAATATATAGACTAGACAATTAGGGTTTAACCCTTTAACTAAACTGGGCCTGATTAGAGCTTTTGGGCTTGGCCAAAACTCAAACAGCTTAATCTCCTAATTCTGTCTATTCGTCTAAACCGGACCCGACCCATAATGGATCGGAGACCACAACATAACACTTTTTTACCTTTAACCGATTTAATTCATTAAAAATTGTTATAAAACTCCAGAAAAAAAGTTACAGAAAAATGTAAATTTCATTAGTATAATTATTTAACTTGTTTTTCAATTTTTAGACACAAAGATTATGTTTATTTCTTATTTATTTATTTTGTTGTAGTTAAATCTGGATATTAAAATAGTCATATATATATGCTTATACAAACTACAAGTAGATGCCCGCGCGATGCGGCGGAAACAACAATTTACAACATGGTACTTGTGTTTCTAGTGGTTGATATCGGTTATGTTGTTACGATATCGATTGGGTTCTTTCGAATATGTAGAGTTATAAAAAAGAGAAAGGAACCCGCACGTAACGGCTATGATGCGAGCTATGATATCATGCTAAAAACGTGTTTTACCCGCTGTAAATTATGTGAGGTTGTTTGTATAACTTAATGGTAGATAATTAAAATTGAACCAGATAAGAATATATGGTTTCGGGAAAAAAATTATAACTTGTTCATAAATCACAATCGCCATAACATATAAATTATCTAATGCAACGGTAGATAGTTAAATCTAAACCTGCACTGTCGAATGTCCGTTCGTGACTTCGTTCGTTCGCCTGAGCTGTCAAAAGTTGGTTTTCGCCTCTGCAGTGTTTGTCTCTAGTCTCTGTATCATCGGAACCCTCCATTACCACCACTTTAAGCACCGAAATGTATGCAATCTAGTTTTACAAATCACCAGCTTGTCTTTGTGGAGAGAGAGAGAGAGAGAGAGAGAGAGAATCACTAGACTGATGAAGTGATGATGATTTTAAGCAGAATGCACAAATCAATGTTTAAACATCTAAAAAACAATCTTTTTAAACATTCATCACGTCTTACTAAAAATAAACCATGTATTGGTCAATGGTCGTGGATATAGCCTACAAGATTATGAATTTATGATGGGAGGAAAGATTACCTGATATATACCCTGCATAAGTTTTCCCCAAAATCCAGCATCCTGATTAAATTGTACCGTTTGCAGCTAGATGAAAGCCACATTATCTTTCACCATGGTTCGGTTTTGTTTCGGTTAACTTCCCTTTCTTCCACAAACGTTGCAAGAGTCCTGATATACGTATATATAGCTTTTAATCTCATATCCAAGAAATACTATTAAATTTAGTCCTGCACTCTTTTTGTTTAAAAGAAGCTGCATTTTTGCTAAATCTTTATCCAAAGAAAATAAACATCTCATACTCCCCCTGTGTCGTTTCTCGTCATGTGTTTGTTCACCAAAATGTAAAAATGTAAATTCATAAAATAGCCTTGTAATATGTTAAACTTCTTGCACAATAAAACAACAATACCACATAAAAAAAACATTTAAACAACAATACCACATAATTAAAAAAAAAAACTAAATTTGATCAAGTTTTGATTATCAACACACAAATAAACTTGAAAGTCAAAGTTGCAGTTGAGATTTAAAGTTAAATTAGACCAGTAGATAGATGTGGTTCAAGGGAACAAGGGCAATATTACAAATCTTTTATTTCGTGAAGGTTTTTAATCTAGTTAATCAATTGTTCAGCAAATCAATTGGTTTTGGTTTCGTTTCGGGTTCTGTTTTTTCATGTTGGTTTGTTTACTAATACAAGTTGAATACATATAGACTCGCCAAAAAGTAAGATGAATTTTAAAGCCAACCAAAAACTTTATCATACTAACAAAAATGTAAATATAGAAATAAAAACAATATACCATATACGACATATCAGGACGCTACTCGAAATCATCCCACTAAAAAATCAAATTGAGCCAAGCATAAAATAACTCAGGCCCAAACTTCTCGTTCGAGCCCAAACCGATTCGCGAGCTTAAAATAGCTTTTTATATATTTTTCAAAATATATTTATATAATAACTATTATTATATACATACTCGTCAACTGAAGATCCTATAATTTGTAACCCTTTAGTTAGCTTATCCATTTCACCAAGCTAGTGTTGCAATAAAGATTTTGATCAGCTTAACGCTTGAATCAAAGTTTTTATTTTATTTAATTTTTGCTCCAACATGCATGTAAAAACCATATAATTAACTTAGTATTATCATTTTTGTTTAGTTGACTTATATATTATAAGGTAAATAATCACATTTAGGGCCGTCATGCTCACCCTCTGAAAATCCAATAACTTCATATGTAAAAAGAAAGATTGTACTGACTTGAATAAAAGTAATAATTTCAAGAACTATATCAAAAATTAATAGCATTATATCAAAGATCTTAAATGTAAGATGCAGGTTTAGTATAAGTAACAAGTTAACAAACCTGATTATTATCTTGTGCCATGGATTTCAGTGTATCTAAACCAATAGCTGAATAATCAGAACATATTTCCTTCATTTTTCTAATTTCTAAATTGGCTTGATTATTCACTTTGCTGGAAGAATTCATCATAAAATCATCCGTTTTAGAAGTTCATGCATCACCGGAAGTGTACCAACACGCACACACCACAATTGCGTAACATCTGCAACATATTAAATCTAAATCCCAAATCTAAAACATCATAGAACATAAAAAAATGTAAATAAAACTAAAGAACTTAGAACACGAACCATAAATCAGATATTTCGCCATCAAATCCTCTATACATTTTACTCCCGATTTCACTATAATCTTTGCAAGAGAAGACGGTAACAGACCTTCCCAGAGGATGAGATACTTTTCCGCATCCCTTGTTAGAGATACATCCTACCAAGTGTTGAAATCACAATAATCAATATACAGAAAATTTATTTGGCTATATGTTCTACTTGCATCCAATGACAAAACTAATATCAATACAATCAACTGCAAAACTTGAAAAACTATAACAAAAGGTTATGGTACCTGCCAAAAAAGATAACAAAAGGTTATGGTACCTGCCAAAAAAAGGATGCCATTAATAATTATGTACATCAACTCCTCTTGCGTTTACCACAAAAAAAATAATTAATAATTTAGTTTTTTTCAAATGTTTAAAATCACATGTTATAATGGTCATATAAGTTTCAGAAGTTTTACCTTCCATTTTCTGTTTTAAGACATTAGCAATCTCTATTACATCCGCAATCTAGCACAATTTATTCATATTATTATAATGTATAAATAAAAAAAATCCAGAAAATGAAAATAACCAAAAGCCCTAACCTCATTTTTAAACTTTTGAAGCGGTGTGACTTATAAACTCTCTTGGTACTTGAAACCCATAAACTCTCTTGGTACTTGAAACCTTCGCAATTAACTTTTCAGAACTTCCAACAAACGGATAAGATCTAGAAATTTAGGGCTAAAAATCATCATACCAGAGAGGGATGACTTGCAACGTGCCTACTTAACTCTCAGCATCGGGTTTGGATTCGCCTGGATACTATTAATTATATCACCATGTACTGCCAGAACCACCATCGCGATTGCTTGCCTCGCCGGTATTTTACCAGTTGTCTTTGACGTCCCAACACAGAATTAGCCTATCAATTTACTCTCTTGATCTACTTTGCCTTTTATCTAGAAAGAGTAAATTTGAACTTTTGCTTCAGGAAGAGAGAACGATGTTTGTTTTGAATTTTGAATTGGATTAGGGTTTCACCAGGAGGCGGGTGTTTTGTAAGAGGATTCAAGGCTCTATGGCTGTGGCTTGTAGACTATGTTTGTTGTAAAACTCTTATTTTGAAGAGTTTTGGTTAAATGATTATTCCGTCCTTCGTATATGTATTTTAATATAGTATATATATATATATATATATATATATATATATATATATATATATATATTTCAAATTCGTTTATGTATTTTTATATTGAATTCGTTTAACCGGCCCATTTTGTTAGTTCAATGTATTTGTTTTTGAAAGTTTTCAATTTATATCATGTTCAATGATTTATAGTTCATATTCGTTTACTCTATATTCGTATTGTTCGATTAAAGAATCACCGAGCCTTGAAATTTTATAAATTAATCAAGTTTAAAGTATTCTAGTATAAAACACAAACAATCCAAAGATATTAAAAATATAACAAGTTTTAAGCTAGTTGGGTATATCGACAAAGTTCAAGGATCTTGAAATAAATAAAGTTTAAAACCAAATTACAAAGTCATTGATAGTTCAAGGGGCTAAAACGTAAATAGAATATAATAATAATAATAATACACAGCAGCCCACCCCACCCTTGTCTCCTTCTTCGTTTTTCCAACGGCCCTTCATGCGGCCGGAATCCGGTGATGATTTGTTAAACATAAACTAAACCTGCTACAACCGAAACATCAAACTGATATGCTCTCTAAACCCCACAAATTGTTAATCAAAGACCCGATTCCGGCCACCTTCGTTCATCGTCGATTATCAACGCTACCAGGAAATTAATACATGTGTTTGAATCATTTTAATCCTATTAAGAAAACCACTATCAAATATTGAACAAACAAAGAACAGATTAAAGGAATTGGAAATCTAGGGTTTTGTGTAGTGAAGAAGATGAAGTTGAATATTAGTACTTATATTTTCAGAATCTGTTTTGTTCTCAAATAAGCAATCAGTCCAGTTGGTTATGTCCATGGCTTGCTACCACGGGGACCCGAGTTCGATCCCGGGTCAGCCCGTTTGATGGTTTTTATTTTCTTTTTTAATCATTTTACTTATTTTAATAACAAAACTAAAATTTATAAAAACTATATTAAACCAAATTAAAGCTAGAAAAATTATATAAATCATATACAAATTATTTTAAGTTGAGTAAAATTTATTATAAATCATATTTATCATTTTCATCTATAAACCCGACTTTCGTTTCCGTAAGTTTTCGTTAAAATTTCGATTAATATTAAATTAATATATATTATTTCGTTAAAACTTTGTATCACGCGAATATAATTATTTTTCAAAGCTAAATTTTGTGAAGATCCACAATGCATAAATGTTATAGATCTTAAACCGTCCAATTCGTTTAAAACTAGTTTAACCTATATATATATATATGTACGTATGTATGTATGTATACATATTTCCTTCGTTAAACTTTAAAAATTCATTAACATGTCATTGTTCAAAATAAAATATACCATTAACATCCAAACTCCGTAAACGCTATAATATTCAAACCTAATATTAATCTCGTAATTTAAGGTAATAATAAACTAACAATTCGTTAAAATACGTTAAAGCTTAACAATAATATTATATTATCAAAACTCCATAAAAATGATAAAATATACATCAAACACTTTTAATTTCCGGCAAATAGATTTATTTACTTTTTATAAGTCGTTAGTTAATATTTGATTTTGTAATTTTAATTTTAGTTCGTGAAGTTCAATTGCTTCGGTTTCATTTACTCACTTTCGGTTTTATTTCTAGTTTGTCTTCAACTTCAAGGTGAGTTTCTCACACCGCCTTTTTGCCCTGTATACCTATTTTGGGGGTAGCATATATATCCTATCAATAATTCAATTTCATTTATTCATTATTTACAAACTACAATTCGCTACATGGACTTGTGTGTTTACTTGTTACTTGCTACACATTACCTGCTCATGGATTACTTTAAGATAGTATGATCATACGCCCCCCCTTGGCGCTTAATACATTTGTTGTTATGAGTGGAAAATGGCCTCATTATCCGAGTACGTTGGTTCACAATCCCAACTGGAAAGGACCTTACTTGCGCTTATCTGAGTACACTGGTGCACAATCCCAGTTGGAAAGGACATTACTTGCTCATTTACACTTGTTTATGGAATTGTATGATTTTTATGTACGTATATCAAAACTTGTGTGAACTAACCAACTATTCAATTAGTTGACTTTATTTTATATATATGCTACAGGTACTTTCATTAGAGGATGAAATGAAGAGGATACTAGAAGTTAGGTTATCTAGATAATAAACAAGAAGATGTTTGTTTTGTTCATTTTCCCTCGTGTTTGTTCATTTGAAATAACTTGTGTACTTGATGCTTGGAATGAATTAATGATAATATTGTCACTTAATAGTGTCACATGTGTTTTGGGCAATCTGTACTTCACACTCGGGCGTTTCCGCTTTAGATGGGGTGTTACATTGGTCGGGACGGCACTCTCTAATCCGGATAACCTTGTCCCTCGCGGTTATCCATTTGAGTGTAGCGATTGCGTCTCCTAAACCACTAAGCTTCGGCGGGTCGTAACCTTTAAAGGACTTGTAGTTACACCCGCCCCGTCCTCTCTTTCGGTCATCAACCTTTACCGATCTAACTTCACTTGAGTCACCCTTCTCTCCTTCCTCATCTTTCTTACTCTTTTGCCTAGACATATCATCGGTTCTCACATGACTTTCACCAGACTTTTCAGGATTCAAGTTCTTCATTGCAGCTGCTACAGCTTGAGCAATGGCAGCTTGAACAGCAGGGTCAAGTTGATATTCTTCATTCTGGCTTGGTCCTCGCAGGGTCTCACTTGGCCCCTCAGCAGAGTTAACAACTGGTTCCACAGAAGGTTCTCGAACAATGCGTGTCCTACCACGATGCCCCGTACGACCTCCCTTTCCAGCAACCATCCTAGCTCCAGCCATTCGTATTCTATAAGTAAACACAAACATCTTCGCTCAATGAACTCTTTAGTACAAGGATAGTAAGGCTAACATGTAATAACAATGGCCAGCTGTGATTTCCTGATCACGTTACTTTCCGTGTCGTATACACTTCCCTTTATGAGTCCATTTGTTCTAAGTTCTACTTCTAACAGTTAGTCCATCAAACAATTCATATCATCATATAATCCTAACCCTAGAAATTAAGCTTGCATTCATTCATCATTATACTTTAACCATACACCTTACCTTTACTGAGCTTGCTTGAGTGACACATGGCTATCTTGAACTGGCATTTTCTTTCTTTTCTTACTTTAATCTCATTCTCTGTTCGAGTCTAAGCATGTAGGATGTTTAATTCTCTCGAACTTTGCTCTGATACCAACTTGTAAGGCCCCGTTACCGGTGCCTCACGTTGGACGTTGGATTTACTCATAAATGCAGTTCTAAATATAGGAGTTAAATAAAACTTTCGCGGAATATAATAACTTCAACCATAATAAATTACATAACTTTCAATGTCTTAACAAACATTCATAGTCATTTAAAAATAAAACATACTCTTTATTATATCATAACATTTTCTTGAAATGTCAGTATCTTTAATTCAATGCCATGTGTCCCCATCAAGCGAGTTACATCCTACTCACCTGCGTGCATACTAAAAGTCAGCTACGCTGAGTGAGTTCTACTTAATCATATAACATACAATAAATCAATACACTTACTTATATACGCACCCTAAGGTACATATACATACATATATACATATACCGCGTCCTATAACTTTCTCATATATTATTAGGGTCCATTCCCTACATTCGCGGATATTATTAGGGACTGTTCCCTACATTCGCGGATATAATTAGGGTCCGTTCTCTACATTCATGGATATTATTACGGCTCGTTCCCTACATTTGTGGATATTATTAGGGTCCGTTCACTTCTTAACCATACCTTCCATTCCTTTCTATAAATTCATAATTATAACTTCTATACGTACATACATTATTTATATGTCATATATATATATATATATATCAATCATATCTTTAAACTATCCCTTGACGGTAGATGCAATATCCGAAGATCGTTTATGCATCGTCAAGCATTCATACATACATAAATCATATATGGCATACACTTACCACTTAAGGTAAGTGTATTAACTAATCACATCGAGTATGCACACATCTCCAAAAGCATAACAGGGAATGGGGCTAGAAACTCACCTGGATCTTGTTTCGTTCTCCGTTAGTCGTTAATCCTTTCCTTAACTGAGCTCTGCTAACTATATATTAGTCACATGTATCAATACTCGTCCTAGTAACATTATTCAAGTTCAGCCAAAATGGCTAAGTCTGGTTTATTCTAATGGTCTTGTTTTAGATTACATTTTAGTTAGATTATTTATCCTTAAACCCTAATGTAATTGGATACAAGGTATCCAATATCTTTAACATTCTTTAATTTCCTCTGTTTATGTTCTTACAAAGTATACTATCAAATGTGTATATATACACACACACACACGGGCCACACAATGCATTCGGATACGTGTATAATGTTTTTGAATCACATTAAGTACTCGGATATGTATATTGTATACAATTACTTGTATGTATTCGTGTTTCCTTGGTGTAATCGAATATATGTATGCGGGTTCGTTAAATGTATACGAGTAGGCTAAGTATGCATATGGCCAATGTAACCGAACCATAATGTAATCGATTATGCCTTGTGTTCGATTGGCTCCTTGTAATCGATTCTATCAATGTAAGCAAAATACATTAATGTATTCGAGTTAGTATAGTAATCGAATTTAAACATGTAATCGAGATTAATCATTGTAAGCGAATTTCCATATGTAATCGAATAAGTGCCATGTAATCGATCCATACTTTTAATCGAACACCCTTTGTATGAGACCATGTAGTTGTATGGGAACCAAACCATGGTGTAACATCCTACTTTCGGTAATATTAAAAAAGGAACTTTCATTTATTACTGGCGTTTCGCTAATCAGTTAAATAAATATTAGAGAGTGGGCTTGGACATTAAAGGATGGAATAAGGGATGGAATGGGCCTTAGGTCCATGGGCTTAAGAGAGTATAAATACCCCTTAAACCCTAAACTTTTCCATTTTATCCATCTCTAGCCTACACCTTCAAAAACACGCACACCATCCTATATACCAAGCCAAGATCCGAAGGTAAAAACCCGAGCTTGTTGGTGCTAGGACGTTGTAACGAGCCGAAACCGACATCAAGCTTAGATCGGGTTCGTGAGACCGATACGTTAAAGGTACGTTTATAACGGAAACTTACTCGATTGTGCTCGGTTCTTTTAGTGTTCCTAGATCTACATAGAAATGGCGAGAACGAACCCAACGAAACGAATCTTACAGAAATTCATTAATATTGCTGGGTTAATCGATCGATTTTTGATCTGATTTAAACATGGATAAAAACACCATTTAAACCCAATGTTGAATGTTTGTATGATTAGGGTTTGTAGCCGCTATGATTCCGAGTTGATTGATACCAATTTCATGTTGTTTTGTCAGTAATCGAGGGTAAATTGCAGATCTGGTGTTGACTGTTCTTGGCAATTTTGACTTTGACCCCTGAGTCAAAGTTTTGGATAAGATCGATGGTCATTCATAATGATTGAACGAATCGCTGGTCATTCGTTAGGCAATCATAAAGAATGAGAATGCACGCGTAATGAATAAACCCTTCTTTTGTCTAATAGAGGTCACGAATAGACTACTCATTCATTATTCAACATTCTCTTCGATAAAATAACGAATTTGGCCATTCATTATTACGAAAGGAACAAGGTATCATAGCGAATGAGATAGCGAATAATGTAATGAATGATGCATACTCAAGATGAAGCTTTCATAACAAATCAGACTATTCGCTATAACGAATGAAGTCATTCGTCATAGGGAATGTGATAGAGAATGAGGCCATTCGTTATAGCAAATAAGGTAGCAAATAAAATAATAATTTAAGAATTCCAATGAAATTTGTGTTAAGGCAGTTAATGAAAATAAAATTTTTCCAAGTTCACCTGGCAGCTTATACCCAGCCAGTGGCTCTGCCCCTTGGACCCTGCAAGGGGCTGCCGCCCCTAGAACCCCGTTGCCAAGGGCACTGCTCCCTTACCCCACTTCGTTGAGGGTTATAGTAAACTAGAAATATGATATTTGTAGTGATAGTTAATTGATATGTGTAATTGTTATACCATTAGCCGTGTCTAGTTAGAGAAAGGAGTTACCATTAACTCTGAGAGGAACCGAGTTCAGGTGGGTTTCTAGCCCCACTTCATTGTTATGTTTTTGGGGCTATGTGCATACTCGATGTGATTAGTTAATACACTTACCTTAAGTGGTAAGTGTATGCCTTATATGATTTTATGTATGAATGAATGCTTGACGGTACGTGAACGATATTCGGATAATGCATGTATAGCTAGGTAATAGTGTGGTATGTTATTGTTTTACGAATGATGTATGAATGATATAAGAAAGTTAGGGAAAAGATTAACTGTATGTGTTAAAGTACATAAATTTAAATATAAAGAAGGTAATGCATGGTTGTATGGAGGTATGCTTGAAGGGTTGCAGACCCTAATAATATCTGCGAAGGTTACAGGGTTGCATAACCAATTAATATATGAAAAGGTTACAGGGTTGCGTACCCTATATTATATGCGAAGGTTACAGGGTTGCATACCATAATAATATATGCGAAGGTTATAGGGTCAGACCCTAATAATTTCTGCGAAGGTTATAGGGCGAAATGCTCTTTAAAACTTAGAGATAATTATGTATGTATAAGTAAGATAATACAAAAAAGTATGAAAGAAAGAAAGGAAGCACGTATGTATGAAAGAAAGAAAGGTAGCAGGCTAAGTACGTAAAATGTACCTTCGGATACTTATGTATGTAAGTATGTGAATGTATTGTATGTTGCTTGATTAATTAGAAATCACTCAGCGTAGCTGACTTTTTGTATGCACGCTGGTAAATAGACTGAGACAACTGACTTGAGGGGGGGGGGGGGGCATATGGCAGGATTGAAAAGGCTAGCATTTGAAGTTTTGTCATGATGTTTGATTCTACATTTTATGTATGTTTTAAAAAGGACAAGTTATGGATGTTTGTAATGAATGGTTGACTTTTATTATTATTCCACGAAGGTTTTAATTCACTATGATATTTAGAACTGTGTTTATGAGTAAACCCAATGCTAATATAGGGCACCGGGATCGGGGCCTTACAATTTGTTATCAGAGAATAAGTTCGAGAGAATTAAGCATCCTACATGCTTAGACTCGGACATAGAATGGGACATAAGTAAGAATAGAAAGAAGATGCCAATTCAAGAAAGCCATGTATCCCTCAATCAAGTCAAGCAAATGTAAAGTTCATGATTAATTTAATGTGTAATGTAAGGATGTGTAAGAAAGTTATCTTAATTGCTAGAGATAGGAGCATTTGATTATATGAAATGTTTGATTGTCTAACCGTTAAAAAGTTAAATCCAGCACAAGTGGACTCACAAAGGGAAGTGTACAGGACAAAGAGAGTAATGTGATCAGCTAATCACATCTGGCCAATGTTATTACCTGTTAGCCTTACTATCCTTGTACTAAATAGTTCCTTGAGTGATGATGTTTGTGTTTCCTTATAGAATACGAATGACTGGAGAAAGAAAGTTTGTTGATCAAGGAGGTCGAATTGGACGTCGTGGCAGGCCACGTATTGTCCGAGAATCTTTGGTAGAACCAATTACTAACACAAGGGAGGAAGTAAATTCAACTGGGCGAAATCCAAGAAACAATGAAGTGTATCAACTTGATCTTGCGGTTCAGGCCACCATTGCTCAAGCTATAGCTACTGCAGTGAAGAACCTGCAACCTGAAAAGTCTGTTGGAAGCCATGTGAGGACCGCTGAGAGGGCAGGTGATGACGGTAAGAAAGCTGATGATGAGGAAGGTGATTCGAGTGAAGTTCGATCTGTAAAAGTTGATGAGAGAAAGATAGGTCGCGGTGGGTGTAACTACAATTCGTTCAAGGGTTGTGACCCAACGAAGCTGACTGGTTTGGGGGACACAATCGCTACTCTCCAATGGATAACCGTCATAGACAAGGTTATCCGAATTAACGAGTGAGTCCTTCTCAAGCAGTGGGTTATACCACCCAATCGTTCGGATATGAGGCTATGTACTGGTGGGAGTCGGTAGAGCAGAGGAGGAGTCGAGAAGAGATCAAGGCTTTGAGATGGGACGACTTGAATGAGATGGTCGAAACATTTTTGTGCTGATGCTGAGGTCGAAAGGGTTGAGATTAGGTTTTTCAATCTGAAGGCGGGAAAGATGACACACCGCGAGTATACTACAGAATTCAACTGCATGTCTAGGTTGGTGCATAATATGGTGAACAATGAAGTGAAAAGGATCAAGTGTTACATCAGATGACTTCCACATAACGTCCGCGCCGTAGTCAGGGCAAGTAAACCTACTACCTTTGGCTCTGCTGTCGAACTCACAAAGATGGTTTACGATGACCTGGCTACGGACGATGTGTTGTTAGAAGAGAAGAAGGAGAAGAAATGGGTTACTCCTGCTAAACGAACCGGTACTCAGTTGTGGAACCCTAAGGATAAGCAGTAGAAGGTGTGGGAGAAGAGGTCGTGTAGGACATGTGGTAAGATGCACGGTGGTGAGTGCAAGTGGGTTGTTGGGAATGATGTTTGTCACAAATGTGTAAAGGCGCATGGAGGAGAGTGTAGAGTTGGATCAAACGCCTGTTACAAGTGCGGGAAGGTGGGCTATTATGCTCATGAGTGCAGTGAGAAACCAACATATTTCCGGTGTGGCAAGACGGGCCACATTTCCAGGGAATGTACTGAAGCTGGAGGAAGCGGTAAGAAAGATGCTGAACCATCGAGACCAAAGACTTGAGCGTACATGCTGACTCAAGAACAGGCTAAGTAGATCCCAGATGTCATGACAGGTACGTTTCTAGCAAACGGTATTACTGCTTCAGTATTGTTCGATTCAGGTGCAAAATAAAAGTTTTGTGGCTACGACATTTAGTAAGTTAGCAAAAATGAAATGTTGTCGTGTGCCTGAAACCTTTAAAGTAAAAACTGCTAGTGAGACCTCGGTTAGGATAATTAGAATGGTTAAAGACTGTAAAATAGAGTTAGAGGGACGTGAGTTCCCTGTTACCTTGTATGTTATGACCTTAGGAGGGTTCGATGTGGTTTTGGAAATGGATTGGCTCTCTGAGTTCGAAGCTCAGATAGTGTGTAAGAGTAGGTTAATAAGGTTAAAGTACTTGGATTGTAGTACGGTAACGGTTTATGGTGATAAAGAATGTTTAGGGCGTAATGTCATTTCGATGATAAAAGCTGAAGGTTTCTTAAGGCGAGGGTGCGTTGCCTACCTGGCATATGTTGTCAGAGCTACGACCGAGACGAAAGAAATGAAAGATGTTCATGTTGTGTACGACTATCCATAAGTGTTCCCTGAGGACCTTCTAGGGTTGCCACCAGACCGTGAGGTAGAATTCTAGATAGACTTAATACCAGGAGCGCAACCCGTAGCGAAAGCACCTTACCGTCTGGTGCCATCTAAGATGAAAGAATTAATGTCCCAACTGCAAGAACTCCTCGATAAAGGTTTTTTTAATACCGAGTGTCTCCCCATGGGGCGCACCGATGTTGTTTGTTAATAAGAAGGATGGGGGTATGAGAATATGTATAGATTATCGTGAGTTGAATAAACTTATGGTGAAGAATAGATTTCCGTTGCCACGTATTGATAATTTATTTGATCAACTACAAGGTTCGAGTTGGTTCTCACGGACAGACCTTAGATCAGGCTATCATCAACTGAAGGTAAAAGAGCCAAAAATCCCTAAGACAGCGTTCCAGACGCGATATGGACACTACGAATTCCTTGTAATGTCGTTCGGTCTAACGAATGCTCCCGCCGCATTTATGGATATGATGAATAGGGTATGTCGGCCAATGTTAGATAATCCAGTCATCGTTTTCATGGATGATATACTGATTTATTCAAAGAACGAGTCTGACCATGTGGATCATCTAAGAGAAGTATTAGAGAAGCTGAAGGAAGAGAAACTGTATGCTAAGTTTTCGCAGTGCGCATTCTTGTTGCGTGAGGTACAATTTCTCGGTCATGTAATCAATCCTGAAGGAAATACTGTTGACCCAACTAAGATTGAGGAGATAATGAATTGGAAGACTCTGCATAACCCAACTCATATATGAAGCTTCTTAGGGTTGGCGGGATATTATAGGAGATTCATCGAAGGCTTTTCCAAGATAGCCGCACCGTTGACTAGTATGACCCGAAAGTCTATAGTATTCAGTTGGGGTAAGTTTCAAGAGGAACTTTTAAATAATTGAAGAAGAGACTCACACAAGCTCCAATCCTTTTTCTACCGGATGGTGATGAAGATTTGGTTGTTTGTACCGAGCCTCATATCGTGGATTAGGTTCCGTGTTAATGCAACGAGGAAAGATTATAGATTATGGGTCTTGACAGTTGAAAGTTCACGAAAGTACCTACCCATACATGACTTAGAGTTAGCAGTAGTAGTGCATGCTTTAAAGATATAGAGACACTACATGTATGGTACTACGTGTACTATTTACACCAATCTTAAGAGTTTGAAGTACTTCTTCGAGCAGAAGGAGTTGAATATGAGACAAAGGAGATGGTTAGAGTTGACAAATGACTATGACTATGATATCAAATACTACCCTAGTAAGGCTAATGTGGTTGCTGATGTGCTAAGCCATAAGAACGATGAAGTCATTGCAACAGTGAAGTCTTATAAGTTGATCAATAATTCAGATATCTTTGAAGGAATTATCAAGGTGAACTCTAAGGTACTTTCAGAAAAAGGGTTAATGAAGAATGAGAGAATTTTCGAACAGTAAGAAGAGCTGATAGATAACACTCATGGTGTGAAAACTAAATTGTTACTCTATCCTTGGTTGCGTAGTATTCGTCTCCATTAGGGTAGTGTGTCTGTGAGACCGAGAGGAGACTCGACATTAGAACACTTTAAGAATTCGTTTCCCGGTTAGTTTTTAAAATCAACTAAGTGTAAGTTAGGGTTTGTTAGTGAGACCGAGAGGCGATCTAGCTTTCTTGAGTGAATCTTAGTTGTGTCATCCTTAGATACCGGTGTCGTAAGATTCTTCAATCCATTAGCTTATTATACCTTCAATAAAATTCTTACCTTGGTAGACGTTTTCTCCATTGATAAGTCTCATTGTCAAAGTTTCGTCTAGTCATGTTAGGTTTAGTCTTTTAAGTTAGTTAAAGTAAGTTAGGTCAAATAGTTAATAATTAAAAATCAATTAAAAAATATTATTCTTAGGTGAGTCTTTTTTAGGGATAAGTATTAAGAACATTTTCACGTGTCCTTGTGTTCGATACTCGGACTTCCTTAGGTCTATACTATTAGTGATCGGTACGCTTGCCGGTTATGGGTGGATTCGTTAGGATTTTTGTTTTATAAATTTAAAGCTTAGTTGTGAGTTATTTAGAAAGAGCATCATTAGACATACATCAGGCGACGACCGATTGAGTTCAACGTTGGTGACAATGTGATGCTCAAGGTCTCGCCATGGAAATGAATTATTCGTTTCAGGAAGAGAGGAAATTTAAGCCCAAGGTATATTAGACCGTTTAGGATCATAGATCGTGTGGGTGGATAGGTTCACAAGCTGGAGTTGCCTGAATATTTATAAGGAACCCACTCTACCCTTCATGTTTCTCATTTGAGAAAATGTCTAGTTGACTACACGTCCCATGTGCCATTAGTAGACATTGAGGTTGACGAACAGATAAACTACATCGAACAACCTATAGAAATCGTTGACCGTAAGGAAAATCAGCTTTGTCACAAAGTTATCGCATTGGTGAAAGTGATATGGAAGCATCGTAAGGGATCGGATGCTACATGGGAAACTGAATAAGAGATGCGCAAGTTTTACCCATGATTGTTTAAGTAATAGTTATGTTTCGGGGACGAAACCACCTCTAAGAAGGGAACACTTGTAACATCCTACATTCGATATTATGAAGAAAGGAAATTTTGTTTATTACTGGCGTGTCGTTAATCAGTTAAATAAATACTAGAGAGTGGGCTTGGACATTAAAGGATGGAATAAAGGTTTGAATGGGCTTTAGGTCCATAGGCTTAAGGGAGTATAAATACCCCTTCAACCCTAAGTCTCTCCGTTTTTATCCATTTCTACACCATAGCCTACACCTTCAAAAACACACACATACACACACACCATCCTATTTCCCAAGCCAAGATCCGAAGGTGAAAACCCGAGCTTGTTGGTGCTAGGACATTGTAACGAGCCGAAACCGACATCAAGCTTAGATCGGGTTCGTGAGACGGATTCGTTAAAGGTACATTTATAACTGAAACTTGTTTGTTTATGCTCGGTTCGTTTAGTATTCCTAGATCTATATAGAAATGGCAAGAACGAATCCAACGCAACGAATCTTACTGAAATTCGTTAATATTGCCGGGTTAATCGATCGATTTATGAACCGGTTTAAACACGGAAAAAATACCCATTAAAAACCCGATCTTGAATGTTTGGATGATTAGGGTTTGTAGCGCTATGATTCCGAGTTGATTGATACCAATTTCATGTTGTTTCGTCATGAATCGAGGGTAAATTTCATATCTGGTGTTGATTGTTCTTGGAAATTTTGACTTTGACCCCTTAGTTAAAGTTTTGGATAAGATCAATGCTCATTCGTCAAGATTGAACGAATCGTTGGTCATTCGTTAGGAAATCATAACGAATGAAAATGCACGCGTAGCAAATAAACCCTTCCTTCTTCTAATAGAGGTCACGAATGGACTACTCATTCGTTATTCATCATTCGCTTCCCAAAAATAACGAATCTAGACATTCGTTATAACGAATGGAACCAGTTATCATATCGAATGAGATAGTGAATGGTGTAACAAATGATGCATACTCAGAATGAAGCTTACATAAAGAATCAAACCATTTGTAACATCCTATTTCTGTTTCGATTAATAAAATAATAATATGAGTTATTATGAGTTGGGCTTGTGTTGGGTTAAATAAATATGGGTAATGGACTTGGGTTAATAAGGAAGGAAGGAAGACCATGGGCTTAAGCCCATGACCCATGATATAAACACCTTAATAATCCATTAAATCCATTCATTTTCACCCATTATATACACCATCCAAAACGCACACATAAGCTCTCTCTCAAATTTCTCTCTTTCCCTAACCGAAACCAAGAAGAAAAACTGATCTCGACCCGAGGTAATAATAGTATGATATTACATGGATCCTAAATCGCTAGATTAGTCGCGAAACAATGAACCGACACCCTCAACCGTTAAAGTCATGAGATCCGGATGGAATCAGGCATACACCGATAAAAACACGAGCTTAGGGTCACCCTAGCTCGGATCTTGATCGAATGGGACGAAAAACGGTGAAGAACGGTGTGAAAATAAGTTTTTCCGGCCACCGCCCGGTTTTCCGGCATGTCAACGCCAGAAACACAGCTTTGGAAAGGTGGCGTGAGCATTTAAGGATGTCAGAGAATGTTTCTGGTATTCTCTAACCTAACCCTAATTCATTAACGGAAGAATAACGAATTAACAGCGATTCGATATGCCCATTCGTTAAAGAAAAATAGCGAATTAACAGCAATTCGTTATGCCCATTCGTTAGGGAAAAATAACGAATTAACAGCAATTCTTTATGCCCATTCGTTAAGGGAAAATAACGAATTAATAACAATTCCTTATGCCAATTCGTTAACGGAGAACTAACGAATGAACCCCCAATTCGTTATAAAGGCCAGTTCGTTATAAGGGCCAGATCGTTATAAAGGTCCATTCGATAAGAAGTAATGAATGAGCTCCTTTCATTAAAGAACTGAATAAAAAATTAGACTTTGAAAGAATGATAGAAAGGTCCGTCGACTTATAATAAATGGTTTAATTACAAAGAAGCCCTCAAACTTTATGAGTTAGCAAATAAAGTAATAATTAAGAATTTTAATGAAAATTGTGTTAAGACAGTTCAACCCCAACCAGGGGCTCTACCCCTTGGACCATCCTAAGGGTTTTCGCCCCTAGAACCCCGCTGCCATGGGCACTGTCCCCGGACCCCCGTTCGTTGAGGGTTATAATTAAACTAGAAACGTGATATGGGTAGTGATAGTTAATTGATACATGTAATTGTTATACAGTTAGTCGCGCACAGCTAAAGAAAGGAATAACCATTAACGATGAACGTAACAGGACTCAGGTGAGTTTCTAGCCCCACTTCCTTGTTATATTTTCGGGGTTGTGTGCATACTCAATGTGAACGTTAATACATTTACCTTGAACGGTTTGTGTTTGCTTTTATGATTGATGTGATAATATGTATGAATGTTATGAATGAATGCTTGCCGGTGCGTTAACAATTTTCGGATATTGCGTGCATCGCCAGGAAAGGAGAGTTATGACAGATGTATGAATGATAAATGAATGAATATGAGTATGCATGAATTATATAGTTAAATGTATATGCAAAGATGTGTATGTATTGTATGTTGCTTGATTAACTAGAACTCACGCAGCATAGCTGACTTTTATTATGCACGTAGGTGAATAGACTGAGACAGCTGGCTTAAGGGGAACACGTGGCATGATCTGAAGAGGCTGTCATCTGAAGATGTGTCATGATGATTTGATATTATATGTTATGTTATGTTTTAAAAAGATGAGTTATGAATGTTTTTAATGAATGATTGACTATTATTATTCACTAAAGTTATAATTAACTTGGATATCTAGAACTGTGTTTATGATTAAATACAATGCTAACGTAGGGCACCGAGGCCGGGGCCTTACAAGTTGGTATCAGAGCATAAGTTCGAGAGAATTGAGCATCCTACATGCTTAAACTCGAACAGGGAATGGGACATATGTATGAAAAGAAAGAAGGTGTCAGTTCAAGAGAGCCATGTGTCGCTCAAGCAAGCTATGTAACGGTAAAGTACATGATTAAATTCATGTGTAATGTAAGAAAGTGTAAGAACTAGCTTAATTTATAGAGATCAAAGTAATTGATTGTGTGAAATGTTTGATTTTCTTACTGTTAGAAGTAGAACTAGCACAAGTGGACTCACAAAGGGAAGTGTACAGGACATGGAGAGTAACTGATCACATTTCCAGTGTATGCACCGCCCTTCATTAATTTGACTGTGTTTAGCACAACCGTGCTCCAATGATTGACGTTATGAATTTTGGGATCCCCCCCCCACACAGTTTAAGAAAACAAAGAAATCCAAGCCCCCTTTGTCTTGGACAATCTGATATTTTAAAAAATCTCAACAGTTACATAATTTCAAACATATTCGATAAATCATAACTTGTTGAATTTTCTGAACTTTCGGATTTTATAGATATGACACTGTTATCCGAACTTTCAGAACATGACTCTTATTCGACAAAAGCTTGTTTGGATTTGATATATGAGTCCTTTTTGTTAATGATCCAATGATATAACTTTAATTTAGATCTTTTCACATAAAAATTCAAATTTTCAAACCTTTTTAAATCACAGTCTTTCAAATCAAAAGCTTAAATAACTTTTGTTTTCATCGTCTTTTCTTTTAAATTTTTGTTTCAGTGGAACCTTTTGAAAATTAGATTTCACGTTTGAGCTCGTATTTTTAGATTTTGAGTTTTAATATTTTTGTTTTTCTGTTTTAAAAACATGTTTTAGATTTAACAACACCAGATTTTTGAACGCAAGCAAACTTAGGACTATCCTTATAACAAGAAGGTTCTTTAGTTTGTTTACATTTGTCTTTTTGACAAAGAAATCCTTATCGAATTGAGTTCGATACTGGATTTCTTTCTTGCTCTCAGATTTCGTACCATGAACTAATTCGACCTTATTAACAAATTTTTGGTGGTTACCCTTAACCCAATTACAATGATCATGCTTATAACACACACCATGATTATTATATCCATAAACAACTTCATCGATCACCTCATCATTACCGGTCGGTTTGGGAAGAATATTGTCCGGGGCGAAAAGATGTTGCTTTGTAACTTTTAAGCTTCAAATCAATTCTTTCAGTCTCAATTTTAACAGTTTGTATTTCTTGTGAAGTGCAGAATTTTCGTCAATATATGTTTGTTGTTTTCTCATTTTGATTAATCTTTTCCCAAAGTGCCTTTTCTCATTTTTTACGGTTATCATAAGCTTCCTTAACACGTTAAAGATCTTTTAGTAAAGAGTCGATGTGAGTTTTTAACATTTTGTACTCCACATTTATTCTAAACATTCTTTATAAAGTAACTCACATTTTTTACATTATTTTAAGTTTTGAATGTTTATCGACTCATGATTGGACTCTGTTTTGATTTTAACTTGATAATGAGCAAAAGATTCGGAGTCTACCTCAAATAACTTAACCTCTTTGATTTTGATAGTTGGGATGTTTGAACTTTCTGGTTTGACTTGATTGAGGATTGGTTCAGTTCCCTTAGCTTTAGCAACAGCTTCCTCAGCTTTATCTCATTTTTCATCTTCATGAACTCCAACTTCAGATTATCATTAGAAAATTGAAACAATGATTTCCAAACCAATTCTTCATCATATTCTGAATCACCATCATCATCAAACTATGAAGTATTTTCTATTTCTAGCATTGACGATTCTTCAGGTTTTACATTCTTTTTAGCAGCTTTATAAACCATTTCCGACTTTCCAGACTTGCCAATTAGAACATCAATCTCATCATCCAACTTCATAACCATTTCAGAATCTTCAAATACATCATGAATCTATTCTAATTTCATAACAAAATTAGCACACTTTTCCGAACTTTAACAAACATCAACTTTCCTATTATTTTGGAGTGACAAGTCATGATCCTTTAGCTTCTAGACAAATTAGGAGAAATTGAGACTATTGTATGTGTTGGAATCAGATAGTATTGACATGATTAATATACCCCAAACTTCAGGTGAAGTGTCAACGAGTGTATCAGCCAACCTGTCAATGTATTCAAACTCAAGTTTCTACTTCCGATATGTTTCAGTTCGCTCACAAGCTTGTAATATCTTTTGATTAAACGATCAAACGATTTCCCAGTCATCATCTCAAAATCATCAAATTATTTCTTCAAAACCTGCATTCTGTGTTTTTCTTGATGTAGCTTCAACATTAAACAAACTCGAAAATTCCGTTTTGAAAATTTTCAAACTTTTGTTTTCCCAACGCATAAGTTCTTAGCAGCGTATAAGTCCAAAAATTTATCCTTCTTATAAGTACAGAACATATCCGGCGTATATGTCAAAAACAGATCCGGTGCATATGTCTAAAACATATCCATTGTATATGTCCAAACATATCCGACATATATGTCCAAACAACCAAAATATTTCCAACGTGTTTCGACGTTTGACTTATCAAACAAGCTCGAAATCGCACGAAATTTTCCATAATGTTCCCAACATAAATCCGAACATTTTGTTGAATAGGATTTTGATTTTGGAATTGGTCAGTTTTTCGCGTTTTTTAACGATTTTTGACATTTAAGATAGTAAACTAACTCAAACACCAACGAAACTTTCCAAAATTGATCTATATACCATAACAAACAATCTTTAAGCTTTTGGTCATGATTTAACTTTAACGTATCTGAAACTAACTTTTAATGGATTGAGAAATAGATAGATTCTTGATGTGAAACTTGTGTGTCTTGTCTTGTCTTCCGATATCGTGCACCAAAGCTCTAATACCACATGTAGGAATGTTTCCGTATCGTGAACAAGACATAGATCGATATCTAGAATCAACGTGAGGGTGAGAAATCCCTAAACTTGATGGAAAACATCAAAATTACTCATTATATCCTCTTTGTATTTCTCATATATCTCAATCAATAGCAGTGAACTACAATATGATAATACAATTACATAACAAGTATTTTGTGGACCAAAAGGTTATTGACCATATAAGCTAATCTCCTATTAATAGACATGAAACATACATATACGCCAGATATGTGGCGTATAACATATACGCCATATATGTGTACTTATGCGTTCAAACATATTAACATACATTTCAAATCATTATCTTTTCCAATACACAACCTACAAGACCTAAGTGATAGACATTATGTATTAACACATTCAATACCCTCCAACCACCCCCTTTCACCACCATTAATAAGTGAATTAATTTCATCCATCCAACCCTTGAAGATTAAGAATATTAAACTTTTGGGTGAACATTTGCATCAAAGATTAGTCATCCAAGTTTTTTAGACTTTTTCGATTTGGTCATGCTTATATCCACTACTTTGATAATTCTCATTACATTTATTAGTGGCTAAATTTCCATAGTATCATCTTGGTTTATAAGGAATCATATGTAACATTCGATATTTTCAAACCCGAAAACCGAACCCGTTTTAAATTTTCGGTTTTTTTTCTATTTAAATTTTTATATTTTTTTAATATTATTAATTAATCTCAATTTTCTTTTCATGTATTTTATGTGATCATTTATATGCAATTATACTTTTCACCACATTTGTAGTATTGCATACTCATTTAAAAATTTATAATCTTGATAATTTATTTATGAACTTTTTCCACGTAAATCACTTGTAACATCCCGTAATTTCTAGAATAATAATATATATTATTTACGTCAGAGAAATTAACTTAAGTTAGTAGAGAAATAATAATATAATAATAAGATGAAAGGATGGTGAACTTAAAAGAAGACGAGCCTAAGGTTCATGGGCTTAGGGATTATAAATACCCCCTTAAACCCTAATCCTTTCTATCTCCATCCATTTTACACAATATCCTATACCATCAAAAACACACACTTAAGACAAACACTCTCTACACTAATCCTTTCAATGATCCAAGACCAACTGAAGGTAAGAAATCATTTATCTTAGCTAACCCAACTAGATAGACCCCGACACCGCAGCCCCGTGATGCCGTATGAGCTGTTTCAATCTAGATATAGCTTTATTTGGATGTTTAAACAACCAAAAACGAGATTAAGGACCACATTAGCTTAGATCTAGACACCCCGAAGCTCTCCGGATCATAAACGACAAAACCCCGACCAACCGTGTTGGTTAACGGCGGCTGAAAACGCCATAATAGAAAAAAATCTCAAAAACAAGTGAAAAGGGGACTGGCCTGCACATATACATCGTATAAGGTGCAGCGTATAAGTCTAGTAGCACATATGTATGTAACGTGTAAGTATGGCAGCGCATAAGTATAGAACGTATATGTAATGCCCGTATTTGTATACATCGTATATGTAATGCCATTATATGTATATAGCGTATATGCATATGTAATGCCGTATAAGTATATAGCGTGTATGTACGCATGTGTGCCGTATATGTATGTATGCATGACTTATACGTTGGGAACTACCTATACCCTGGATGACTTACACGTTGGAAGAGGACTTATACGCTCGATTTACTTACACACCCATAGTGACTTATACGCCAATAGTAAACTTATATGGACTTGAATGATTTTACGAAACAAACGAAACATGCATAGCGATGAGAATAAATAAATAACAATGAAAGGTAACGTTTAAAATTTTTTTTTATTTGATTAAATAATTGAACTTCAGTTTTTCTGATGAGGTTTTTAGTAAAGGATTTCTAAGAAGAATAATTGAACATCATCTTAACCCCAACTAGGGGCTCTGCCCCTTGGACCCTGCTAGGGGCTGTCGCCCCTAGAACCCCGCTGCCCCCGGACCCCCGTAGCTAGGGGATACAATTACCTAGAAATAAGATATGGATAGGGCTTGTTAATTGATACATGTAATTGTTATAAAGTTAGCTACTCCCAATTAAGGAAAGAAGTTACCATTAACTCTTAAAGGAATCGGACCCATGTGAGTTACTAGCCCCATTTCCTTGTTATGTTTTCGGGGTTGTGTGCATACTCAGTATGATTAGTTAATAAACTTACCTTAAGAGGTAAATATATGCTACATGAATGTTTATGTATGCTGTATGTATTATATATGAATGATGTAGAAAAAGATTAAGAGTATGTATATAATAATATAAAAGAAAAGGAAGGTATGTATGAGTTGACGGTAACTGGGTGGCAGACTCTAATAATATCTATGAAGACGTGTGACAGACCCTAACAATATGCGTGAGGAAGGGTGGCAGACACTAATAATATCTATGAAAGAGGGTGGTAGACCCTAATAATATCTGTGAAGGAGGGTGGCATACCCTATTAATATATTTGATGTTATAGGGCGAAAGGCTCTTTAAAATGTATAAGTATATATGTAAAGTAAGATTAAAATATGAAAGAAAGGAAAAATGAAAGTAAAAATGAAGGTATATACTTATGTATGTACGAAAAAAAGATGAACAGGATAAGTATTATGTATCTTTGAGACGTATAAGTAAGTATGTGAATGTATTTTATATTTCCTGATTAACTAGAACTCACTCAGCGTAGTAGACTTTTACTATGCACGTAAGTGAGTAGGATTAAACATCTAGCTTGAGGAGGGTCACATGGCAGAAGAATAAAGAAGCTGACATCTGAAGACTTATTTTTTAATGTTTGAACTTAAACACATGTATTATATTGTTTAAATTTTATGACTTACGTAATGACTGGCTGATATTTATTTATTCCGCAAAATGTTTTAATTAATTTTGATATTTAAAACTGTGTTTATGAGTAAATCTAAGGTCAAAGTAGGGCACCGGGACCGGGGCCTTACATCACTAGAATAAAACTTAGGTTATTGTTACCATCTTTTTTATATGTTGTTTTTTTAACTAATAAAAATAAACCAACGATTTTTTTAATTAAATAAAAATTTTTGAAAGAGTTAAACACTTTAAAAACCTTTTAAACAATTTTAATTTTTTTTATTTATATTAAATATGATTAATTTTCATAACTTCTATAAGACACAAAAACTCTATATTTTTACTATAAAAGGAGGACTAATCATCCATTGTTTTCACACATCAATACACTATTTTCTTAAGATTGAAAGCACTAACAAATAATGTTTATGACTTCATGCACTTCATAGTTTTATTTTATTTTATGTTGAATGTTCATAATTTGTTCTTCATGGTCATGATACTTTTATAATAAAAATATTATATTTTGGTTTTAAGAATCACTTTGATCATGGATATCGAAGATAAACACTTTGATTTTGTAAATATTATATCAAAACTAGTTATTTTGCAACAAATATAAATATTATATAGATGTTGTTATCCGTTGATCGTCATAAACTTATAAACCTTTTATTTTAAATATAATGATATATACAAAATGTTTTTAGTCAAAGATTTCTTATAAAAGAACTAGTATGCTTGATTATTTTAAATAACTAATTGAGTAAATTAATTATTTTTTTTTATTTTTTTAAATCAACTTAATTGGTCAATGTTCATTGGTTATTTTATTTCAACATAAACTAATATCTATAATTTCTTTAAAACAATTCACGCAAAACATTTAAGATAATTAATTAGTAAATTAATTAATTACGTTAATAGAATAAAATAAAACGTTTAATCATAAATTGTTATTAATATTGTTATTTAATATTATATTAATAAGTTGTAATTATTAATATACAAATTATTCTTCAACTAATAAACATCAAATTATTTATATAAACTTTAATTTATTTTTGTTCAGCTCATATTATATATAAAAAAATCACCAAGTCCTCATTTGCCATAAGTTAATGAAATATATTTTTAATAATGCCTAATTCCTAAAAATAATATTATTTAATATTTATAATCCCAATATTTTTCCTTTAAATTTTTAATTTCCTTTTTAATTATAGTTCGTGAGGTTCGATTGTTTGAATTTCCTTAAACGCGCTTTCGGTTGTTATATGAAGTTTTACTTTAATTTCAAGGTGAGTTTCTTACACCCCTTTTTACGCTTTTACTTTTGGGGTAGCATACATATACTAACTAGATACTTAGTGTTATTTCGCGTCGTATATTTCAACTACAATTCGTTATCATGGACTTGTGTGTTTACTTGCTTACTTGCTCAAAGATTACGTGTTCATGGTTTTCTTACTAAGTATGACATACGCCCCCTGCACCCAGGACCTTGTTGATATGAGTGGAAAAGGGACTCCCGATCTGAGTACATTGGTTGTTACCAATTGGAAAAGACATTGCTTGCGCTATTACTACACTACGTTTCATGGAATTTTATTATTTTATATATTTATATCAAACTTGTGTGAACTCACCAACTATTCAATTAGTTGACTTTATTTTATATGTATGCTACCAATTACACTTATTAGAGGATGAATTGGTGAAGACACTAGAATTAGGATATTTATATAATAGACTAACTTGATGTTTGTTTTATTTCCTTCTATTGTATTTGTTTACTTGAATACATGTGTGTTTGTGATTTAAATTAATTAATGATAATAATGTCACTTAATAGTGTCACGTGTGTTTTGAGTATTATGTATGTCGCACTCGAGTGTTTCCACTTAAGCCGGGGAGCTTGTTGGTCCCGTATATCTTACTTAATTGCTCACTTACTCACTATCATAACCCACACAAACGTATCGACAAGAAGGTTACGACATACTGCTTTTATGAGAAACCAAATATTATTAAAGGCGGAATCAATAATACTCTTAGTATTGGTCAACGGGCAGGAAAATAACAAACGCACAAAGTAACTCAAAATATTTCCATTTATATTGTGAAGGATACAATGAAAATCAGTTAGGATTTCTAGGTGGAATGATTGTATTCTTGGCAGCTTTTCCATACAAGATAAAGACAGCCGTCAAATCACAATATTCGCTCAGTGTCCGTTGTTGTCATAGGCGTGCCCTAAAGTTTCCTTTTATAGGCCTACTCTGACACCTGATATTCCTTCTAGAAACCCTAATGATTGATACTAAACATATTCAAACGTATTACAGACCTTGTAAACATGTCTTCGAGTAAGCTTTGCAACTTTTGTCTTAAGCGAGCAAACCTTGTAAACCATTAAGTGTGGTGGGAACAGTTCTCCGAGTAAGCTTTACATAGAATATTTTTCTTAGAAAATATTCATCAAGCATACTTCAGTCTTCCTGATAATATCAAACTTTGCTTGATATATACCCCACGGGCAAACTTATTCTTCAGAGATCCCTTTAACCTTTTGTTACTTAACTTATTTGAACAAATCCAAGTGTTCTGGTGACACTGTAGTGTAAGGCTCCATTCCCGGTTCCCTACATTGGCGTTGGATTTACTCATAAACACCGTTCTACAAATCAAAGTTAATTAAAATTTTCGCGGTAATTGTTGGTGCATGATGTAGGTAGTTCAGTATCTAGTGTCTGTAATCGTGTTAGTTGGTTTTGTTATGTGTTAGTTAAGTTGTTTCACAAGTTCGCCCATTATAAGCGAACTTGTGGTTTAAGCGAAGTTATTGACAACTTCGCCTAGTCTGTTAGGCGAAGTTTTCGATGTGTATTTAAGTTAGGCTACGGCTTGTTTTTGGATAACGATTAAGGACGTGTAATTGGTGATTGAGATATCACGTGTTATTAGTTGCAATATAACGTGTCTTTTGCGTATTGTAACGTGTATTTATTTGTGTTTAACGTATATCGCTTCTACGCTCGTATCGTCTTACGTAGGCATTCTGCACCTACGTAGAACGAGATATTTCCGTATAGATCCTGCTAGGAACCTACAATTGGTATCAGAGCGTTTGCTCGTGATTGTGTGGTTCGGGATTATCGTACGGGTGTAGAAATCGTTCCGTTCGACTATTCGCGGGACGAGTTTCGTTGAAATACCAAGTTATTGTGTCCTACTCACCTTCCTCCATAAAAAACAACCCATTGCACCTTCGAATACCTCGCAATTCCTCAAAATCAAACCCTCAATAACCTAGTGTTCATCAGGCGAAGTTGCCGCCACTGTTTGTAGGGTTTAGGCGAAGATATAAGTTTAAGCGAAGTTATCATTAACTTCGCCTACCTCACAAGTTCGCTTAACTTAAGTGAAGTTGTCACCAAGCGAAGTTAAGATTTAAGCGAAGTTATCATTAACTTCGCCTACTGGTACTGTTCAGAATTAAAAAAAAAAAAACTATTTTTGAGTTTCTTTGTGTGTTCGAGCCGTATTTCTTTCAAAGATGACTTCTATAAACATTACGGAACTGGTGAAGATGGAGGTGGAAGCAGGTTCAGCTACTAAGGCTCCGAAAATGCTTAAGGGTACCAATTTCGTGGCTTGGAAAGATAGGTTTTGAGCAGTGATGTTAAATATCAAGATGCTAAGATGTGGGTGTGCATTCAAGATGGATACATTCCACCAACGGCCCTATTTGAGGGTCGTGATCAAATAAAGAAATACAGTAAGATGGATGAGGAGGAGAGAAAAATATATGAGGTAGAGAGTAAAGCTCATGCGGCTATCACCATGGCTCTTCCACAAGAGATTCTTCACACTTTCAGGAAATACAAAACCGCTAGAGAGCTATGGGAAGCATTGGAAAACCGATATGAAGGTAATGTGGGAATACGTGCATCCAAAATTAACCTACTAAAAACCCAATTCTCGGTGTTCAAATATCTGAAAAATGAATCACTTGATGATATCATCACAAGATATTATCACATGATGACCGAACTCAACAATTATTCCATTGTTTACAAAGAAGAGGAGATAGTAGAGAAACTTCTTGATGCTCTTCCACCGAAATGGGAAATGTACACTGTGTTGATGAGAGAAGATAAAGAGTTTGCCGATTTTGACTTGGAAACGGCAGTCAATAAATTACGAACTTTTGAACTTAACATGGTTCGGAAAGAGACACCAACTGATCAGGTTCAGGATCCGGGAATGTATGGTGCAAAAGTTAGTTCAAGTTCAACTTCAAGATCAGAATCAACTGCCTACCACTCAAAGGGAGACTCAAGCTCAAGTTCAACTCAAGATGGTCATGTGAGTCTTAACATGGATGGTGATGTATGTTTTGTAGCCGGAGGAAGTAAGTCTTCAAAATCTCAAGCCACAACTGGTAGTTTTCCTTCAAATATTTCGACCAACAACTACACTACTCTCAGATGCCCATGAGTGTTAAATCAGCTGAACAGCAGTTTGCTCTCTATGCATCTTTCATTGCTTCTTACGAAAACTACATCAAAGGTAAAATAGTCGATCCCGCAACTTTGGATGAAGACTATGATCAGATTGATGCTGATGATCTAGAAGAGATGGATCTGCAGTGGCAGATGGCAATGATAGTAAGAAGGGTTAAAAGGTTCATGAAGAAAACAGGTAGAAAGTTCATTGGCGAAAGACCAGGGTTTGACAAATCAAAGGTTAGATGTTATAACTGCCAACAGAATGGTCATTTTGCAAGAGAATGTACAAATGAAAGAGTTGAACGCAGTCAAAACAGGCCTGCACAACAGAGTGGTGGAGGTAGTGAAAATAAGGCTATGGTATCTAGACACAATAGTGGGTATAACTGGAATCTACAAGTTGAGGAAGACTTCGAACAGGCAAATTTGGTGAACATCGAAACTGCAAGAAGTGAGAAAGTGACTGGAGAAAATCAAGCTTACATGGCAGAAGTGAACGATCAGCTTTCTGAGGTAAGTTCTGAACTCCCTTGTACGAAATGTGAAAATCTGTCTGAACAATTGAAAACAATAACTGATCAGTTTGTTAGTTTGGAAGCTCAATTTAAAATATTAAAAGAAGATCATCATTACACTAAAACTAGAGAAAACAGTTACTCGGTAAAAATAAAAGCTAGTGTAAAAGATATCAGAAGTCTTAAAGCCAGTCTAGCTGAAAAAATACAAGTAATTGATCTTAGTTACGAAGTGTTAGAAGAAAAAACCAAGCTAATTGCTGACAGGGATAAACAGATAGTTGATTACCAGGTAAAAGTGGTGGAATTAAACCGAAAAATTGAACAATTTAAAAACTCCTCAGCAATGCTTGATCACATCGTAAGTGTTCAACGTTCCCAAGTTAAAAAAGGGGGAATTGGATATTCTGAAGTTCCACCATATAACCATAACTATACGTATGATCCTAGTAATCAGAAATCTGTTGATGTTGAAATTGGTCAGACAGTTCCTGTTAAGGTTACGAATAAAGATCCAGAAGTTAGTAAAAGCGAAACGAGTAAGCCTGTTTCGAATGTTAAGATTTCTGTTCCTAGTTCTGTCTCATCAAATTCGGACAAGACATCCGAGTCTAGTGAGACAAAAGAAGAGGTAGTGTTACTAAAACGTGGAGAGGACTATAAACCAACTGAAAAGAATTCTCCACTAAACCCGTATGCCCACCATATGTTAGACAAACGGGCAGTAAGGCAACCTCAACATCTGAAACAACTGTTGAGACGAAAGTTGAACACAGGAGTTGTTTCAGATGTAATCAAATAGGACACCTGATTGCTGATTGCCCTCTAGATCAGAGATTCAGAGGTATGAGGCCTCCGAAAACTGAGAATAAACTAAACAATAATTATAATAATAGACAGAATGCAAATTCACCAATGTTCAGACATTGGACTAAACCAAGATTTCAAAGATGTCAATCTCAGTTTTTCCCTGTTAACAACCAAAACCACTGGTTACAATTCATTTAAGTCACGAAGGTTTAGATGGCCTCATAGTCAATCTCCAAGAAGGTACCCTTTCAGAACTTACAGAAGTCATTATCAAACTGACTTTGGATGACCAAAGTACGGGATGCAGTTTAACAGATTTAATCGACCCAAAGACCAGTAGGTATTGGGTCCCCAGATTTTAATCCTTTTCTTTAATTGTGCAGGAACAGTTGAACAGGGTTGTAAACAATCTGTGGGTTGTGGATAGCGGCTGTTCCAGGCACATGACTGGTAACGAGAATTTGTTACACGAATGGAAACCTGTTCAGGGAGGTAGAGTAAGTTTTGCTGGAGAGAGCGGTGGTAGAATTACTGGGATTGGAACTGTGACAAATGGTAAAATGAAGTTAGAAAAGGTGAATTACGTTGAGGAGTTGAAGCATAATTTGTTGAGTGTATCTCAGATCTGTGACAAAGAGTACACGGTGCACTTTACCAAAAATGAAGCGATTGTACTGTATCCTGGCTTTAAGATACCAGAGGCATGGATAGTGATGAAGGCTCCAAGGGAAAAGAACACATACGTAATGGATATGAGGTCGACTGAGATGGCAACAGATGAGTCATGTCTTCTGTCAAAAGCAACTGAATCAGAGTCCGAGTTATGGCATCGAAGAATGGGGCATATACATCTTCGAAAAATGAACTACATTGTCAAGAATGGGCTGGTGCTTGGTGTTCCCTTGAAAAATTTTAACTTTAAAGACCAATGCTTATCATGCAAGAAGGGAAAGCAACACAAGAAACCTCATCTCCCCAAGAAATTTAATTCAATAGTCAGCACCCTAGACTTACTCCACATGGATCTCTTCGGTCCCGTGAATGTAAAGAGTCTAGGTGGAACATCATACTGCTTGGTGATAACTGATGATTACTCTCGATACTCTTGGGTATACTTTCTGAAGACAAAAGATGAGACGGTTCAGTTTGTTATTAACCTGATAACCAAGGTTGAAAATGTTGTGGGGAGAAAGGTTAAGTTCATCAGGAGTGACAATGGGACAGAGTTCAAGAACTACCAGATGGAAATGTTCTGCTTACAGAAAGGGATAGACCACCAGTACAGCGCCCCGTACACTCTGCAACAAAATGGGGTGGCTGAGAGGAAGAATAGGACGCTAATTGAAGGAGCTAGAACTATGCTGGCTGATGCTAAACTTCCCGTGGTGTTCTGGGCTGAAGCAGTTGCAACAGCCTGTTATATCCTTAATCATGTTTTAACTGTTAAAAGGCTAAATAAAACTTGTTATGAACTTATGCATGGTCGAAAGCCAAACCTGAAAGGTCTCGAACCATTCGGGTCCCCATGTACGATATTAAAGACAAACTCAAAATTTGGTGAGAAAGCCGACGAAGGTATTTTAGTCGGATATATTGTTGGGACACCCAATAGACGAGTCTTTAATCTATCGACTTGCAAGGTTGAAGTGGTATGTAACTCTGACATCACGAGTTACAAACCACCAATGCCCAGCACGGGACCCGCTGAAGCTTTTGACTATGACAGACTGTTTAAATCTTTAAATGTGCCTTATTTGGATTGTGCAGTAATTGATGAGAGAATTGCCTCATAGATCATGTATGACGAGGAAGAAAACATTGTGCTACGTCGACGACACGATGAAAGTCAACCTTCCATGTCAAGTGCCGTTAATGCACCTGCCGCCTCTACTGAAGAAGAATTTTACAACCCTTTTCACTCTCAACAACAATCACCCATTGATGAACTCTCTTCGAACCTGGAAGACAATCTGCAAGTCAGTTCGGTTCCGACTACAGGAGTCCACAAAAATCACCCTTTGGAGAACGTGATAGGTGATCTGTATGACGGTGTACAAACAAGACGAAGCTTGAATGAGCACACTTGTGTTTACGCAAGCATCAAAGAAACAGGTATCATTAACGAGTGCTTGTACACTTGCTTCATCAGCCAGATTGAACCAAAGAACTATCAAATGGCTCTAAAAGACAGCTCCTGGGTGGAAGCCATGCAAGAAGAGTTAGCCCAGTTCGAGAAGATGGAGGTATGGAAATTGGTTGCAAACCCGAAGAATGTGCATGCGATTGGCACCAAATGGGTTTTCAAATGTAAGAGAGATGAGAAAGGTATAATTATCAGGAACAAGGCGAGGCTGGTCGTTAACGGGTTCAATCAGCAAGAAGGGATCGACTACAATGAAGTGTTTGCTCCTGTGGCAAGATTGGAAGCGATTCGATTGTTTTTGGCATTTGCTGCACACAATGAGATGAAGGTGTTCCAGTTAGACGTGAAAAGTGCGTTTCTTAACGGTAAAGTCGATGAGGTTGTGTACGTTGAGCAGCCACCAGGTTTTTCTGACCCAGACTTTCCTGATCACATGTACAAACTAAGTAAAGCTCTATACGGATTACATCAGGCCCCTCGTGCCTGGTATGCAACTTTATCTGATTACTTGCTTGAGAATGGGTTTGAACGAGGAAAGATCGACAGCACACTGTTTGTTAAGAGAAAAGGGGGAGACTTTCTTCTGGTTCAAGTCTACATGTGTCAAAAGTCGACATGTGTCAGGATTTTGAAGTAGTCATGAAGAAGAGGTTTGAAATGAGTGCAATGGGTGAATTAACTTTCTTTCTAGGATTGCAGGTTGATCAGAAGAAGGATGGGATGTTCATCCATCAGACTAAATATGTCCAAGACGTTCTCAAACGCTTCAAGATGGAGGACAGCACTCCATTTGACACTCCAGTTTGCGTCAATCACAAACTGGGTGCTGACTCAGACAGTGATGCAGACGTGGACCCCACCCAATATCGGGCAATAATAGGTTCTTTAATGTATTTAACTGCATCTAGACCTGATATTATGTTTGCAGTTTGTCTTTGTGCTCGTTTTCAGGCCAACCCAAAGGAATCTCACATGAAGGGTGTGAAAAGGATATTGCGGTATCTCAAAGGCAAGCCTAAGCTGGTGTTGTGGTACACGAAAGGGGGAGACTTGGAATTGGTCGCTTACACGGATTCTGACCATGTAGGATGCAATCAGAGTCGAAAGTCGACAACTGGTGGATGCCAGCTTCTGGGAGGAAGATTGGTGTCATGGCAATGCAAGAAGCAGACCTCAGTTGCTATCTCTACCTATGAAGCAGAGTACATGGCAGCATCAAACTGCTGCTCCCAGGTTCTTTGGATACAACAGCAATTGCGCGATTACGGTCTGAATTTCAATCATACTCCTATCTGTATAGATAACACTGCTGCTATCTCAGTAACTAACAATCCCGTAAAGCATAGCAAAACTAAACACATTGACATTCGTCACCATTTTATAAGGGATTGTGCTGAGAAGATATTGATAGTGCTCGAAAAGGTTGATTCGTTAGATAATTTCGCTGATTTGTTTACTAAAGCGTTTGACAGAACTCGTTTTCAAAACCTTGTTGAGCTTAATGGGATGATCAATCCCGAGTAACCGTATTTTTTTAGTTTTTACTTAAAAAAAAACGTCACTATCGCTTAGAATTATGTCGGTTGCTTTAGTTTGAAGGACATATCTTCAGACATGTTTGGTCCTCACTTCTACCAGTAGATTGTGAGGATAGCCATTAACCAGATGGCTGAAAGTGACCGGGACGGTTTATGATGTGGTTTTATTCTTTCGCTGAAAATTAGTCGTTCATACTTAGTTAAAAGGACGCATATTTGTATGTGGTCGGTCCAGCTGATCCATTGGATCTTCAGGATAGTCGTTTACCTGATGACTTTGACTTGATCGGGGCGATAGAATTTAAAATATGTTTCTGGGAGATGATATAATTTTTCAAGTCTATAACTTCGTAAGAAGTTTCTTTACTATGTTTAAATGAAAATTGATCCAACATTGGAAAGTGATAGACAAACTAATTCTGTGTGCTTAACTAGTGAAGTTATTAGGCCTAAAAGACTTTAGAGCAGTCATTGTATGTTATGGTAGCTTTTTATGGTGCGTAAAAGTAGAAGTGATACTAACTAAATCTTCTCGATTTAAAGGGACAACTAATTAAGAGTTGTGTATGTCTACATATATATCTTTCCGAATGATAGGCAGAAAAGTGATTACCCAGTCATACTCGAGCCCGTGAGTGTTCTGATTCGCGAGAAGATAGTGTGTCAAGAAACTGCAGTGATCTAGATTCGGGACTTGCAGTAGTCTACTAATTGAGGCTTTGTATATCTTTAAAAAAAAATTATTATTATCAAGCCTTTTGAAGTCTATTATGTAATACTTATCAATCAAGAGGCAAGAAAGAGAACGAGACGAAGACTCTAAAAAGATCAAGATGTATTTACAGCTTAATCAGACACTACGGGTCGAGGTCAACTCGGGGTGACTAGGGGAAAGCCAAATAAGCTTTGAGAATAGATAGGAGGCATCACAATCTCTGATGTGGTGTCCATTTATATTTTGAGCTTAATTGAACCTAACCCGTATCACAGAAGCGATGAAAACCATACTAAGTTGTTACCTGCTTACCACCTGTTTCTTTATGTCATAATACAGCTGAACATGGATCTATGTGACAGTCATTTAATTAGTATGATTCCTGTTCGGATCTTTTCGAAAACATATAAGTCCCTGTCAAGACTGAAATTTGATCCCGTATATTTTATTTCTAAATTTTATGTTTATTTTACATATGTTGTTTTATGATTTAATACATGGTTACTTGGTCTTTGATCGAAACATTTAACTCTTTAAAGGAAGTTTTAAAAGTTAATGGCATAATGTTCAATTTATAAGGGCTTGTTGTGTAATTTTCATAACAAGCGAAGTTGTGTTAACTGGTGAACTTGTTAAACATGCGAAGTTAAGGGGTAAGCGAAGTTAACCCTAACTTCGCCTGTATAACTAAGACCGTATATAAAGAGAATTTTGGTCAAACACTTTATACTTTTTCAAATAACCAGCGAACTTATCACCTAATAACCCTCGGCGAAGTTGTCTTGTGAATCAAACTCAATAGTTATCAATTTCAAATCGTGTTGAAGGTGGGTAGGGTCGTCATAACTTATAGTCTATGTCAATGGCGTTAATCAGAGGTCGTTTTGGTCCGTTTTGTGACCAAACAAGTTTTAACATACCTTCAATACCCACTTTCCAAACAAGTTTTAACATGATCGTATTCCACCTGACCGTCTAGATCTTCAGAAAAACATGGTTTTTAGAATCCACAATCATCAAATTAACCAAAAGATACCTCGTTTAGCCTCTAAACTGTTGCCGCTTCAGTTCAGGCGACGTGGCTCCATTCAAAGATGGTGCCTTTTTAAGAATGGGCTATTCTGGTCCATTGGGGGATACTCAGAGACGCAAGGGGTTTTTGTTAGATCAATGGCACTTTCTCATGCACGTGATGATCGTGTGCATGTCGGGTAGAAAGGCCGGTACGGATGGAATGGGTGCGACGATGCAGTCGGCGATGACAACACTGACTTACAACAAGCGTTATAGCTTCAGTCAGATGGTGTTCTATGAGATAGATCGTCAAAGACGAGCGGTGGCGCGTGAGAGATTCTTTATGTATCCAAGATTCCTACAAATGATCTTGAATCACGTGGCTCCCATGTTACCTCAGCGCCATCCGATTCGATATGTGGAGAGTGTCAGCAAGAAGATCTTCGCCCAATGTAGATCGTCAAGTGCCATAAGTAAACCAGAGCTCCGTCCTCGACATACTCCGTTATTTGGGTACTTGGTCAACCCAGAGTATGTTGCAGCTCGTGGGGACGAGTTTCGGGATCCAGCACCGCAACAGGCTAGAGCGCCTCAACCACCACCTGTGGTACAGCAATCTCTTCCTGCTGCTCCTGTTGTGGAACCGGAGGAACACGTCGACCTTGAAGCTGCTTTTGGCGGCCAAGGATTTTTCGATATGGAACGTGTAGATCCAGAGGAAGAGTACATGTCTCGTCTGCATAGATTACGAGTGTGGATGTATCGATGGTAGATACGACTGTGGCTGTGTCTGAAAGAACTGATTTTGACTCCTCAAACGATGATGTGGCTGAAGCAAGACAGATTCTGATTACTCAAGAAAGAATTCATGGGAAGAGAAAGAGAGACACAGATGATAGTGAATCAGATTTTGAGGAGGATTTGCATCGGTTGGTTCGTCGGGCGAGAAGGGCGAGAATGGGTGAAGGATCGGGAGCTGGTGAGAGCTCGAGGGTGGTTTATTTTTCTCCACCCGCACTGTCTGGTATGACTATGGTCCCTACATCAATGACAGTTACAGGGCCGATCACCTCGGGTGTTCCCGTGTTGACTACCTCATCTTCCTTTGGCATACCACCCACCACATTCCAACTCTCGGCTCCAGAAATTGTGTCCTTGCCACCTCCGACCCTTACTCCATCGGAGGTAGTTGCAAGATTTGTTGAATCGACACTGGTTGCCACTGCAGGGTTGTCTGTTACGATACCACATGCGGTTACGTTTCCACCTGTTTCTGATGTGCCGATTACCTTGGGAATCACTCCTCCGTACGCTCAAGACATTTCACATATGAGGTTTGATTTTGATGCAACATTATCCGACTCGGAAAGAATAGCAGCTCTTGAAAGGGTCGTGGCAGAACAGTCAAGAGTAAATCTGATCCAGACTCACGCTATTCAGCGCCTCGTTGCAGAAAATCAGATTCAGTCATCCCTCCTGATTGAGCATGGTAAAATTTTTGATGCCTTGAAACAGTTCTTGGCATCTCAGGGGGAGACGAGCTGTAAGGGTGACGAACTGAGGACGAAGAAGAGAAATGATCGAGACGATGATCCCAATGCATCGAAAGATGCAGGTGGAGAGTTGTGAAGAACTGAACAAGCTCTTGGGACTTCCACAACTCAGGGGGAGTCAACTGGTGCAACTGGCAGATCGGGGGGTGATGACGTGGTGGTAGTGGATGCTGAGGAGGTGTTGGATGATGATGTTGTAGGTGATGATGATGTGTTACCGTTGGAAGAGATCGAGAAGATAGGGGCTGAGATTGTGATTGACAATGAAGTCGAAGAGGGAGAGATTGTGGAGGATAGTATTGAGCATGAAATTCCGGCAGTTGAAAAGTCATATTTGGGTCAAGATACGGAATGTACTGAGATTGAATGGGAAGAGCAGCCAAGATGGAAAGAAGGCTACGCTCAGTGGTTCGTAAAGACTAAGAAACGGCGGTCACTACTATGTTCAAGAAAAGTTACAACATCAAAGGGTATGCTGAATCGAAAAAGGGGATTATTTGTTGGTTATATGATGAGCAGTTGAGGCTCTTTGTGATTAAGCGTTATGATGGGGTTCAATATTTCAAGAGATTGTTGAGTTCGTTGAATACTTTGCCGGAGTGTGAGGTGAAGGACTTAGCCAAGTTGGGGTTGATAAACAGAAGTGATGATAATATAGCTAGGATTATTGGAAAGATAGTCTGGAAAGAAAGCATAAAGGAGAAAAGGTTCGAGCTGTTGAAACCGCAGAAAGGAAAGCTCGTTGAAGATAAAGACAGAGGAATGAGAGCTGATGGCAAGCCTTGGATGATAATGAAGTATAAGCCGATCCGGTGCATAAAAGAAGTTCCGATGAAACAAATGCCCAAGGATGTGCTAATGGATCTGAAATGGTGGTATGTTGATAGTGAAACAACTGAAGCAGTGATGGAGGATGAAGATGAACAAGAGTTGCTGAGAGTGTATGATCCTATGCACTTAGTGAATTTGTCTCAAGCAGACTTTCAGGTGCTGAACGAGAAAAAGATATTTTACATTCCTGCTTGGAAAGAAGAAGCCAAGAAATATTAAAGAGTAGTTTCAGTTTGTGTACGAGAAGGCGTTCATGCTTGAAGACGGGAGATACGAGAGTTTTGGGATTACAAGGCATGTGATTGAAGATAGAGATATGAAGCTACTGCCAAGGGGGAGTCTGTTGGTGCATGATGTCAGTAGTTCAGTATCTAGTGTCTGTAATCGTGTTAGTTGGTTTTGTTATGTGTTAGTTAAGTTGTTTCACAAGTTCGCCCATTATAAGCGAACTTGTGGTTTAAGCGAAGTTATTGACAACTTCGCCTAGTCTGTTAGGCGAAGTTGTCGAAGTGTATTTAAGTTAGGCTACGGCTTGTATTTGGATAACGATTAAGGACGTGTAATTGGTGATTGAGATATCACGTGTTATTAGTTGCAATATAACGTGTCTTTTGCGTATTGTAACGTGTATTTACTTGTGTTTAACGTATATCGCTTCTACGCTCGTATCGTCTTACGTAGGGATTCCGCACCAACGTAGAACGAGATATTTCCGTATAGATCCGGCTAGGAACCTACAGTAATGTTAACTTCAATCATTCTTTACAAAAACATTAAAACTTATCTGTTAAACATAACACAAAACATCATATTTCAAACATCATTTATTCCATCTTCAGATGCCAACATTACATCCATGCCATGTGCCATCCTTATGCTAGCTCATACAAACATGTTTACCTGCGTGCATACTAAAAGTCAGCTATGTTGAGCGAGTTCTTGTTAATCAGGCAACATACAATACATTCTCATACATTCACGTATACGTATCTGAAGATACATATTCATACTTAAACCGAACTTCATTCCTGACACTTTATAATTATCCATAAGAGGACCATTGCATAATATCTATTAGAAGAACAATTACTATTATCCATTGAAGTAACACATTGTATCATCCATAGAAGGATCAATATAAACTATCCATAGAAGGATCCCTAGATATTATCCATAGAACGATCTTTAAACGTTACCCATAGAAGGGACCCTATATACTTTCCATAGAAGGACAACTACATATTATCCATAGAAGGAGCCCTATACCTGATCCATCAAAGGAACCATATATATTGTCCATAGAAGGTACCCCATAGAAGAAACGCATACTCAATTATATAATATCCATAAAAAGAACGCTAATAAGGTTCACTGTCCTTATTTACGCTAACACATATCGAGTCTTGGTCCAGTAGTAGTTTACAGGTAACTTACTATGGGCATAGATATCACATACCATTCTTGCACCTGCTTACACATACCTCACATATATAATAATTACATCGTATCATACGAACACTCTAAGCGTTTTTCACATCATTCATCTAATAATCATACTCCTTGACGATATGTGCAATATCCGAAGATCGTTCACGTACCGACTAGCATTCGTTCCTTACATTTTTACATTCTATCATATATAGCATACACTTACCACTTAAGTTAAGTGTATTAACATTCACGTTGAGTATGCACACGGCCTCGAAAACATAACAAGAAAACGGGGCTAAAAACTCACCAGAACTCGGTTTCTCTCAGAGTTAATGGTAACTCCTTTCTTTAACTGAGCACGGCTAACTGTTTAATAATTACACATATCAATTTTTTATCATTACTCATATGTTTTTCTAGTTTAATATTGCCCTTAACGAACGGGCGCCCCTGGCAGTAGGGTTCTAGGGGAGGCAGCCGCTAGCGGGGTCCAAGGGGCAGAGCCCCTGGATGGGGTTAAGCTGCTCTTAATAAATTTTTCATTAGAATTATATAATAATATTTTATTGTTAACTCGTTAATCCTTTAAGGTATCTTTCATCAATTAATAAAGTCCAAGGGCTTCTATGTAATTAAATCATTCTTTTCTAAGTCCAGGGACCTTTCTGTCATTCTTTTGATTTCTAATTCGTTATCCAGTTCTATAACGTATGGGGATTCTTATTAATGAATGGGTCTTTCATAACAAATGGACCTTTATAACGAATGAGGGTTCATGCGTTAGTTCCCTGTTAACGAATGGCATGGCGAATGGCCACCCATTCGTTAGTTCTCCGTTAACGAATGTCATAACGAATGGCAGTCTATTCATTATTCTTCCTTAACGAATGGGCATAAAGAATGGCAGTCCATTCATTATCCTTACTTAACGAATGGGTATAACGAATGGCAATCCATTCGTTATTCTTCCTTAACGAATGGGCATAACGAATTGCTATTCATTCGTTACACGCACCTAGGGTTAGGGCACAGAATGTCAGAACATTCTCTGAAATTCTTCCAATCATTGGCGCCTTCATGCCGGAAAAACGTGTTTTACATCGTTTTTCGCTCCGATCGATCCAGATCCAAGCCAGGGTGACCCCTAAGCTCGTCATTTGATCGGCTTATACGCGATTACATCCGAATCTTGTGACTTTAATGGTTGAGGGTGTCGGTTAGTCGTTTCACGACTAGATCTAGCGGGTTAGGATCCATATAAGACCATACTATCATTACCTCGGGTCGGAATCGGTACTTCTTCTATGTTTAGATTAGAAAGAGAGAGAGAGAGAGAGAGAGAGAGAGAGAGAGAGAGAGAGAGATAGCTTAAGTGTGTGTTTTTGTTGGTGTGAGGAATGAGTGGAAATGGATGGATTAATGGATAATTATGATATTTATATTATGGGTCATGGGCTTAAGCCCATGGTCTTTCTTCTTTACTTATTAATCCAAGTCCACTACCCATTTTTATTTACCCCAACACTAGCCCAACTTATAATAACTCATATTATTATTTTATTAACCCAAACGGGATGTTACATGTAGATTTCTCGTGGTTGAACCTTGCTTGTTAGAAGTCATTAAGTAATTTCTTTATCAATTTCCTTCAATTTTGCTGGGGCCACTGTTTATGATAAATAAACCTTGCTTGATCCACCAAAATACCTGGTTTTAGCTTGGTTTAGTCAAGAGTTTTCTCTGAAACAAACCTTGCCTGACTTGAAGAACAACCTTGCTAGATGAAGTGTAGTTTGCTCATACTAACACTTAAGAAGAATTCCAGAAGATAACTTTGTCTGAAGAGCACAAAAACCTTGGTTGACCTAAGTGTTCTCGGTTTCCATACTTAGCCATTTTCCAAGGAGGTTGAGAAGATTCAAATCTTTCTTAAGTTTTTTCTCATCCCAACGTTACTGATTGGTATCAGAGTCGTGACTATAAGATAGAACATTAGAGTAGTGTTCTAGTTGGTTATAGCTTATTTAATTATTTGTTTATGGTTGCATGATTAGAAATTATGTGGGCCATATTTGATTGTTCAATACACATGCTTATTATTCTATTATTTTCGAATCATATATGCCTCATATACACAAGCACACACACAAAGTTCAAGGCTTATGCCTAGGGCAAAGATTTTCAAACATTTTCAGCAATAAAAATTTTTTGGTGTTTTGATATTTGTTTTTCTTAAAGATGGTTCTACGTGGAGAGTATTCCGTATCTGGAAGGGAATCGTGCTTGTTTATTGAACTCTTGACCCCAAGTTTATTGAAACCTAAGGATAAGCAATGCTCATAAGTCCCAATCAGAAGCAGGACCCGGTTGCTTACCTGGAGAGTTCGGAAAGGGCATGAAACTTATAAGGCCAACACATACCACCCACAACGCAGTATGAATCACAACTTTAAAGGTTTTAACGTGACCTTTTCACATTTGTGAAAAGTAATATGGTTGCACTCCTAAGGATGTCACACAAATCATGGTGGTTCATGCGACGTGTGACTCCGACCCTCAGTGTTTTACAATGTGTTTTAACTGGAAGTCTGAAAAGTCATGGTGATACACGAATACCCAACTTTTGGTTCAATTTGATTACGCATTTTAATTTTTTTTTGTGTTGTAATACGAGAATAGTTTAGTTTCAACTTGTTTTCCTTATTTAAATTCATTGATTAATATTATTAAAATTGAAAATTTTGAAAAGTCATGGTGATACATGAATAGTCGATTTCCAATTCTATTATTATATTTATACATTCATTTACAATAATGGTTTAGAATTGAAAATTTCTAAAAGTCATGGTGGTACGTGAACAGTCGATTTTCAATTCGATTTCACTACTTATATTAAGTTTGATATATTTTCCATATGGTTATTCAAAAGTTTGTGAGATTTATGGAATTGAGCGTTCTAATGTCGATGTTAAATTTATTTCATGCAATTTTATTTCTTTACTTATTATTTTTTCTTAAGATTGGTTCTGATGTTTCTTTTGGTTGTTAATACGAATTTCATATTTGTGTCACGTGTCACACGAATCATTCATATTTTGCAGCATGTCTTCTTGTTTTCCTCGACTTTTCCCTCGAAACTCAACTCGGAAAATGACAACCTAGATTTTTCACGCTATTGACCGCCGTAACCCTTACTATAATACCCAAAATCCATCAATAGTAAATTCAAAACTATGTCTGAACCAATCCAAACCCAATATCACTCCTGGACATTGAAACTTACCTCAATAAAAAGTCTTGCATGGGAACACACCCTTGGTGTAACATAATTACCATACCATATCGAAATGCTCCAAATTGTGGTAGTTTCAACCACCATCTCTTTCCAAGAACCTATACATACTCTACACTACCCATTTATTCCCACGACCTGCAATCCAACCATCTAACCCAACCATATGCCCATACGTTAATCCTACTACCATTATAGTGACCCAAACACTTCCACTATGCTTTGGAAGGCCTAACTTGTATGAAAAACCTTAAACCACATTCTTTGACCACTTGAAGTTCACGCATATCCTTGCACCAATGCCTAGCCCCTTCATATTCATCAAACATACATATATTTTTTAACCTATGCATGTTCTTCCGCATTCATTTTTTTATGAACATCTTACACCTATAACTTTAGATCCTCAATCATTTTAAAATAGCTAATTAAGAAGTATTTAATCAAGTTGATTTTCTTAAAAAAAAAGACTTAAGCCATATCATATGGTTGTTTATTATTATTATTATTATTATTACTATTATTATTATTACTATTATCATCATCATCATCATTATTAATATTACTATTATTATTATTATTAATATTTCAATAAAAAAATCATTAAAATAATAATATAAAACATTTTACTTTAAGCCCTTGAGGCTATTCCTTTATAAAGTTTCGCAAACTTTAGCGTCAGCTAAGAATTATTATTACATAAGCATCACGTTTTGCAATCAATTTTCACAAACTTAAATGAATTTCAAAAAAATCATTTGTTTTCTATCTTTTCCACGCCAATGAGTTTCAAATAAGAACTCATGGAACTGCCCCTCATCATAGCCTTCATACCACAACCCCACTTTCGAGAAGACAAGCAATGCAAGTTTCATCTTGTTTTTCCTTCATGTAAATACATAATATATATTATTCTATTTAGACATAATTAACATAATTTTATATATCAATTTCTTTCGAGGGTAATTTATTAAGTTTTTAGCTGAGTTGTTGAACGATTTTCGTTTGTTATTCATATTTACATTATTGAATCGGTTTACTTTTGTTATTTCAATATCGTGGTTGTAACATCCCGAAATTTCCAAAATAATATTAATTATATTACTTAATAATAGATGGAAAGTTTACTCGGGTTATCAGGAAATAAATAATAGAATAGGAGTTGGTATGGGTCGGGCTAGTGTTGGGTAATGGATGTGGGTTTTGGACTTGGATTAATAGAGATGGGTTAAATGAGAATGGGCCTTAGGTCCATGGGATTTCAGGGATATAAATACCCTAGCACCCCAAAATATCTTCATTTCTATCATTATCCAAACACACTCCAAAAACACACATACACCACAACTTCGCCGGCGGCCGGAACCGGGCAGATCCGAGGAGAGGAACGGGCAGATCCGAGAGAGAGAGAGAGAGAGCGATTAGTTGTGTTAACAAGTTAAACGAGATCCAAACAAGCTCAAAAAGGTATGATTCTTGATCTTTGAAGTTTAAAGATCCAAGCTTTTTAGTGTATAAGCGACCGAAAATGGTCGGGAAGCATAGTGGGTGATATTGAACCATAGAAAGGGTGTTAAAATCGCTCAAAATGCTGGAAAGAAACCGAACAGCGGCTGTCTGGGCAACTTCGCCTGCATCTGGGCAACTTCGCCTTCAAAGCGATGAACTTCGCCTGCAAGCTAAGTTCGCCTGATGAACTTCGCCTGCAAGCTAAGTTCGCCTGATGGCAACTTCGCTGTAAAGCTAAGTTCGCCTAAGGTTTAACTTCGCCTAAAGCCAAGTTCGCCTGAGGTTTAACTTCGCCTAAAGCCAAGTTCGCCTTAGGTTTAACTTCGCCTAAATCCAAGTTCGCCTGAGGTTTAACTTCGCCTAAAGCCAAGTTCGCCTGAGGTTTAACTTCGCCTAAAGCCAAGTTCGATTAGAAAATAAATTAAAAATCTAATGAAAAATGTGTTAAGACAGTTATTGGAAATAAAATTTTTCCAAGCTGACCCCAGCCAGGGGCTCTGCCCCTTGGACCCTGCTAGGGGCTGCCGCCCCTAGACCCCGCTGCCAGGGGCGTTGCCCCCGGACCCCCGTTCGTTGTGGGTCATATAAAGATAGAAATACAACATGAGTAGTAGTAGTTAATTGATACGTGTAAATATTATACAGTTAGCCGTGCACAGCTCAAGAAGGGAATAACTATTAACGGAGAGCGTAACAGGATTCAGGTGAGTTTCTAGCCCCATTCCTTGTTATGTTTTCGGGGCTGTGTGCATACTCAATGTGATAGTTAATACACTTACATTAAATGGTAAGTGTATGCCGTGTATGATATATGTGATAGATACGATTGATTGCTTGACGGTACGTGAACGATCTTCAGATATTGCACGTACTGTCAGGATATAAATAAAGATATTAATATTGTATGTAATGTAAGGATGATGTATGAACATTATGAATGAAAGCTTGTCGGTACTTGAACGATCTTCGGACATTGCACGTATCGTCAAGGGAAGTGATTAGCTCCTTACATGGATATTAAATAATAACTTATAGATAGTGTTCCTTCTATGGAAAGTATAGTGTTCCTTCTATGGAAAGTATAGTGTTCCTTCTATGGATAGTATAGTGTTCCTTCTATGGAAAGTATACAGAGTGTTCCTCCTATGGAAATTATATATAGTATGGTAATGGTAATGGTTCTTTTAATAGATATACGTGACGATCCTCCTATGGATATTTATACGAGGTTAAGGTAGTAATATGTGTCTTCGGATACGGGATGAAATATATGGGAATAAATTGTATGTTGCCTGATTAACTAGAACTCACTCAGCGTAGCTGACTTTTAGTATGCACGCAGGTGAGTAGGAAGAGGCAGCTCGCTTGAGGAGACACGTGGCACAGAATAAGAGGCTGGCATCGGAAGACTCAAGACTTTTAAGTTTAATATTTCGTTTATTTTGAAAGACAACATGATGTTTTAAGACAAGACGTGTTTTGTTATGAAACGTTTAATGAAAGCTTTTGTATTCCGCGAAGTTTTAATAAACTCTGATTTGTAAGAACTGTGTTTATGAATAAATCCGATGCTAAAGTAAGGCTACCGGGTTCGGGGCCTTACAGTGGTCTATGACCGACTTCCCATAAATGTAATCGTTTATTGGCAATTGGGACTATGATCATGTTTATTTACATGTTGAGTTGATAATTATATTTACTATTACACGAATCGTTTCAGATATTTGTTTGGTTTTCTTTCCGCTCAATGTTTATTCGAATCATTTTGTTATTTTTGATCTCAGTGTTGCCTTTATTCACATGAATATTTCAACGGAAATTTTCATCTGATAAACGTGTCATTATTTACTCCAAGAACTTAATAAATTTTGATATTTTGATATTAAAGTTTCATTTATCTATTTTGTTCCAATGCGTTATCGACTTACATGTTTTGTTAGCTTAATGCTACATTTATTTACCACGTTATTCTTGACCTTATTTTTTCCAAATATTTATTTTGATATTTATGATTTTAATGTTTTCATCCATTATTCTTGTTATTTTTGTTACTCTAGAATCTCGCTTATTTTGTTCTAAACATCAATTACATCATTTATTAAATTTCAATGGTTTATTTATTTTGACCTAACATGTTTGGGTTATCTTTGACATCAGGGGTTTGTACATATAATGTTGATCCTTATAATTCATTTTCAAGTTTTTATATATGAAATTTCTTATCTATTATTCATATCTTAAAACCCACACAATGGGACGTATTATGTAGACCATCCGACGACAAAGTTAAATTTGGGTCGATATGTAATTATCCAAATCTTCACATGGAAAACATAATAAGTGCGGTTGTGTGCATTAACTCGAAACTTGGAATGATTTGGGAAAAAACGGGACAAATGCAGGATGATAAGGGCATGGTGGATACGCCGCTATTACATCATATATATAAGTGTCATTGTCATATTTTCCATTTGTGGCGTCTTTCGGGCCATTCAAAGATCATCGTTATTCATTTTATTTAGTTATGTATAAATAAATTTTTTTAAACTTTTAACAACTCCATGTACTAGTTGTTTTATTTTAAGACTTTAATTTCGGGATGAAATTCTAAAAGTTGTGAATTTTGTAACATTCGTGAATTTTCAAACCCGAAAACCCAACTCATTTTAAATATTCGGTTTTTATTCTATTTAAGTTTATATATTTTTATAATATTATTAATTAAGCTCAATTTTCGTTTCATGTATTTTATGTGAATATTTCTAAACGATTATACTTTTTAGCACACTTGTAGTATTGCATACTCATTTAAAACATTCATAATCAAGATAATTTATTCATGAATTTTTCCCATGTAAATCGCTAGAATAAATCTTGGATTATTATTATTACCATCTTTTTCATATGTTGTTTTTTTAACTAATAAAAATAAACCAGTGAATGTTATAATTAAATAAAATTTATTGAAAGAATTAAACACTTTGAAAACCTTTTAAACCTTTCTAATTTTTTGTTTTTAATTATATTAAATATGATTAATTTTCATAAATTCTATAAGACTTAACAACTCTATATTTTCACTATAAAAGGAGCACTAATCCTCCATTATTTTCACACACCAATACACTATTTTCTTAATACTGAAAGCACTAACAAGTAAGTTTTATGACTTCATGTACTTCATAGTTTTTGTATGTTGAATGTTCATAATTTGTTCTTCATGGCCATGATACTTATATAATAAAAATATTATATTTTGGTTTTAAGGATCACTATGATCATGGATATCCAATATAAACACTTTGATTTTCTAAATATTATATCAAAACTAGTTATTTTGCAAGAACAAATATAAATATTATCTAGATGTTATTATCCATTGATCATCATAAACTTATAAACCTTTTCTTTTAAGTATGATGATATACACAAAATGGTTTTAGTTAAATATTTTTTATAATAGAACTAGTATACTTAATTAATTTCTCTAAATAATTAATTGAGAAAATTAATTATTGTCGATTTTATTTCAACATAAACTAATATTTATAATTTCTTTAAAATAATTCATGCAAAACATTTAATTTAATTAATTAGTAAATTAATTAGTTATGTTACTAGAATAAAATAAAGCGTTTACTCGTATATTGTTATTGTTGTTGTTATTTAATGTTATATTAATAAGTTATAATTATTAATCTACAAATCACTCTTCAACTAATAAATATCAAATGATTTTTGTAAAAACTTTAATTCATTTTTGTTAAACTCATTTTAAATAAAAAAATCCCCAAGTCCCCAATTTCCATAAGTTAATGAAATATATATTAGAATAATACCTAATTCGTAAAAATTATATTATTTAGCTTTTGTAATCCCAGTAGTTAGTTTTTAAATTTCGTATTTCCTTTTAAATTATAGTTTGTAGGGTTCGATCGTTTCAATTTCCTTAAACGTGCTTTCGGTTGTTATCTCAAGTTTAACTTTAGTTTTGAGATGAGTTTCTCACACTTCTTTTTACGCTTTTACGTTTGGGGTAGCATACATATCCTAACAAAATACTTAGTGTTACTTCGCTTCGTATATTCAAACTACAATTCGTTATCATAGACTTGTGTGTTTACTTTCTTACTTGCTCAAAGATTACGTGCTCATGGTTTCCTCAATAACTATGATCATACCCCCTTTCACTAAAGACCTTGTTTTTATGAGTGGAAAAGGGACCCTCAATCCGAGTACGTTGGTTGTTACCAATTAGAAAATACATTGTTTGCGCTATTACTACACTAAGTTTTATGGAATTATTTTTTTTATGTATTTATATCAAACTTGTGTGAACTCACCAACTATTCAATTAGTTGACTTTATTTTATATGTATGCTACAGGTACACTTTTTAGAGGATGAATTGGTGAAGAAACTAGAATTAGGGTATTCAAATAATACACAAAGTTGATGTTTGTTTTATTTGCTTCCATTGTATTTGTTTACTTGAATACTTTTGTGTTTGTAATTTAAATGAATTAACGATAATAATGCCACTTAACAGTGTCACGTGTGTTTTGATCAATATGTATGTCACAATCTAGCGTTTTCGCTTAAGCCAGGGTGTTACATCTGAATAGAAGTTTAATAATGATAGTAAAACATGTGATTGGTTCTTAATAATTAATGGTTATGTTGCATTTAACACTTGATTAGGTATGTTAATATACTCTTAAAAGATACCCCATGTGTTAAGCTTGACGATAAGCCAAGAAATTGCTAGTCTTGTGAAGCCTCGACGATCCTTAAAATAGACACCAAGACCCTGAACTTGATGATAATTTATGAAATCTCCATTCTTGTGAGAACTTGGTTGATAAATTAAGAATCCTTAAAATCAACCCCCAAATACCGAGCTTGACGATAAGCCAGGGAACTGCCACTCTTGTGAGAGTTAGGGGAATAACTTAAGAATCTGTTAAAGAGCCGCAAAGATTCCGAGCTTGATGATAAGTCGAGAAATCGCCATTCTTGTAAGGGCTTTGTTGGGGAAAAATGTGAATCTTAATACTGGCATGAACCGTATGTAATATTAATAGAGATTGACCATTTTAGAATGGGAATTATCAACAATGTTGTGGAAATGGGTTGTTGGTGTTCATCCACTAGAATTGGTTATTTACTCGTTAAGTGAGTGTGCAACAGAACCTATTTTAAGCAACTTTTGAGTGGTTATTACACGAGTTCTATAATTTTTCAATAGTTGTGATTGAATACTTGGTAATTCATGGTTAATCCTTTACAACTCAACTAATCTTAATTGGTATTTTAGGTATAATACAAAGGATATTTTTACTAAATTATTATTAAGGACCATTCATTTAGTAATTTAAGGGATTGTCTCATCTTTAAAGTGAGATAACTTATCTTTATCAAAAAACATTAGCTTACATAAAATGATGTTTTATTAAAAGGGTCAAGAGTTATCTTTTTCTTTAATTGTCATGGAATAACATGACTAACGATGTTTTTCTCACATTTAATCACCATAGCAAGGTCATATCACATGTTTACTAATCATATATTAAACCAAGTTAAGAGGAGTTTTAACCAGATGGTACACTTTTATCTTTTATCTTCTCTCTATATAAAGAAATAAAACCCAAAAATATTGTCTTTTAATTTATGTTTCTTGAAACTCATTTACCAAAACCAAAACCAAAATGATTTTCACTTTCCGTTAAATAAATAAAAGGATTTAGTTGTAAAAATCTATAAGTGTGTCCGTGGATCGATACTTGGTTCTTACGTATACTTTACTACATATACGATATGTACACTTGCCTATTTTTTATGGTTTAGTTAAGATAATAATCACTTTTATAAATTTAAAACCCAATATTATTGTGTGAACAAACCTTTGAAAAAAAATTACATGCTTTTCATAATACACCCACCACGCATCAGATACCAAACCACTATCATTAATATAAACACATAAGCCCATAGAGGATAGTCATTGATCATGCCATCATCACACATAAACTTAAATTGAATTGTGAGAACACACTAAGGAGCATCACTACCATTGATCAATTCATACTGATTAATCAATGGATCTAGTTATTTGATATGCGTATGTTAGTAATAGATTAGTGAACAAAGTGTACCAGTAATCAATTAGGCAGAGTAATGGCTAGAGAGAAATAATTTAAACACTTGTTAAATTATGCAGGTCAAACAACCAATATATAGAAGACGAATGCCATTCGTTACACATTCCGTAACAAATGGCCTCCATTCGTCATCATTAGATAAGTATATTAATGGGAATAAGGAATGACTCATTCTCTATACCCCATTCGTCAACATTCCATGACGAATGTTACAAAACTATAACGATTAGATGTTTATTCGTCAAACATCCTTAATGAATGAACATAGTTAAATACGAATGGTCTCATTTATTAAACATCCTTAATGAATGAGCCATCACAATAACGAAACGGACTTCTATTTTACTAAATTGCACTTACATTAAAATAATAATAAATTACAAACGATTACAAAGACTCGAGACGGCCAAAACACGTGCACTAACAAACATCCCCTCATCTCGTGCTCTTTGTCTTTAAATTACTTGAATTGCTTTGACTTCCAATCAACACAACTATGAACCCCAAACGCGTGACAAACACGAACAACACGTTGGAATTACATAGCATGGTCATAGTCTTCAAGATTTGCAAAAAGGACTTGTTCTTGAACATCACCTCATTGTCTGTTTCGGATAAGTTAACGAGCCACATAGGATATATGACTCAAAATAATAACTGTTTTGCCTGTACTATTGTCTTAAACTGGTAGTACTACGACAATAGTACGGGCAAAACAGTTATTATTTTGGGGAAAGGTCTGAAGACTATTTTTATAATCGATTACATTGCGGTGTTCGATTACATCCATAAATTCGATTACAATGTGAATCATCCGATTACAATTGCATATTCCATTACATTAGATATGTTCGATTACATGTCCCCTTTCGAATATAATAATAAAGTTTGATTACAATGAAAGGGTTCGATTACAATGTATATGATCGATTACATATATGTATTCGATTACAATGTATATGATCGATTACAAGGAACATATTCGAATACATACAACACGTTCGATTACAATGTGGGATTCGAATACGTTGATATACTCGATTGCAAGTATAACTCGATTACTATACATAAACTCGAATGCATCATATATATTCGCATACAATAGTGATAATCGATTACAATGGAATATCCATATAGAAAGTGTAATCCGATTACATTATGGTCCGTATACAAAGTATAGACTTGACTACATTATACTTAATCGAATACACTGCATTACTCAAATACAATGTATGTATGCAAATGCCTGGTATAACCCGATTACGTTACGGACTAGATTACATGTGAACCTGATTACACTTAAGGAATTCAAATACAAGCATACACTTGAATACAACAGATGGTTCGATTACATCATGTATTCGAATACACTTAATTTGCATACAGAATTGTATTCTAATGAACCGGTAAAGAATAAATGGAAGGAACACATTGTATTTAAATATGAAAGATAAAAATTATATCCTAAGTAAATTGTATTCTAATACAAGACCATACCTTATAAGGCCATTAGAATAGACCAGACTTAGCCATTTTGGCTGAAACTTGAATAATGTGAATAGTACAGATATTGATACATGTAATTAATGTACACTTAGCCGAGAACAATTAAAGAAAGGGATAACGATTAACGGAGAACGTAACAGGATCTAGGTGAGTTTCTAGCCCCATTTTCTTGTTATGTTTTCGGGGATGTGTGCATACTCGATGTGATAGTTAATACACTTAACTTAAATGGTAATTGTATGTCATATATGATTTATGTCATAAATAATATATCTTGAATGTGAACGAAAGCTTGTCGGTACGTGAATGGTCTTCGAATATTGCACGTATTGTCAAGGAAGGTATGAATATGAAATATGAATGTGTATGTAAAGTATATGTATGATATGTGAGTATGTATGAATGTTCAAGGAAGTATGTATAGAAGTATAGAATGATATGGGTATGTGAAGAAAGTATGCACAAATGTGGAAGAATGAAGGGACCAGACCCTAATAATATCTTAGATAGTGAAGGAAGGGCCAGACCCTAATAATATCTGAGATAGAGAAAGAATGGACCAGAACCTAACAATATCGGAGATAGAAAAGAGAAAATATAAGGAAATAGAGAGGGACCAGACCTAATAGTATATGAGATATAAAAGGAATGGATCAGACCCTAATAATATCTGAGACGGAAAGGACAGTAAGTATATAGTTTAAAGGTAATAAAGTATGAACGTATGTATGAATGTATGAAATGAAAGTGATAAGTAAATACTTAAGGTGTATCTTCGGATGCATATATAAAGGTAAGTGTATGTATTGCATGTTGCATGATTAACAAGAACTCACTCAGCCTATCTGAATTTTAGTATGCACGTAGGTGAGTAGAATGAGGCAGTTGGCTTGAGCAAGGCACATGGTAGGTGAATAAGAGGCTGGCATCTGAAGACTCAAGATGTTTTATGTTTATTGATGTTTAATTTGTAAGGCCAAATGTTTGTTTAAGACAAGTTATGAATTATTTTGTAATGTTTAGTGAAAGTTTTAATATTCCGCAAAAGTTTTAATTAACTTTGATATACAGAACTGCGTTTATGAGTAAATCTAACGTCCAGCATGAGGCACCGGGAACGGGGCCTTACACATCAGCATTAGCGGTACTCATCACCACACCCTTCTTGTAATCCATAAATAATATTGTGTTGGCTTTGATCGACTCGATGGGTGTAGCATTAGTAGGATCTTGATAAACTACCATCTTTCGATCATCTCCAGCACCACTACCACTACTCGTACATGCAGCAGATGAACCATGCAATTGTTTCGACTAACTGCCACTTGCACTAGCAGCATCAGGGTCCTTGTCTTCATCATCATTCTTTAGTGTTTTCAAAGCGTTGTCTTTACACTTTAACTGAAGAATGAGATCCTCCTATTCCTTTATTCTCACCCCTGAGACATAACAATATCACGAAGTTCCTTCGTCTCCTTCTGGCAGTATGAAATATAACTCATCAACCTACGTTGATTCATCAATATCTGATCTTGCTGTTGATGATTAGTTGTCGTTTGATTCTCGTACAGATGAATCAAACTAAGAAGCATATCCATTTGTTGTGCACGCGAAATGATATGAAAATTTGGAGGAACATGCTACACCGGGCCTTGCATATGAGTAACTCTCATATAAGATAAAGCTGAAGGTTGAATCGGCATCGTTGTAGTAGCAGGTTACCGTCGATGTAACAGGAGGTGTGGGCAATGGAGATAGCAACGATTGGGGAATTGAAGCAAATCTCGGATCTGATGAAGTCGTCGTCGTAAGAGTGATTTCTGGGGTGCTAACAGTAAGCAACACCACCGGCCTTTGTTACACAGACGACCTTGGAATTTGTGATCCAATCTCCACACCAGAACCATGTCTAACTCTACGTTTAGGCGGTTACTATGTCAGTTTCGCCTTTCCCTTGCGTTTACGTTGAGCAGCATACGAGCTAGCTGCCTCAACCTCAGCCCGTCTATCATCACCCCCATTTCCACCAACATCATCTTTTCCACCATCATCACCACCTACGTACCCACCATGTCCCTCTTCACGTTCGGAATCCGAGTCATCATGGATCCAACGGTCGTTAGAAGGACATAAATATGTTTCATTAACCAGATGACCAATCAGGCATTTGGTTTTAGGACGATCCTCAGGTGCCTGATTACGATAAGTCTTTATTCTCTTCATCGTGTTAGCCGTCATGTGTTCTAGTTTAAACACATCGTCATCCAACGTCTGATAGATTTCAAGATCAGGAATCAGATCTTGTATAATTAACTGAACGAACCAATGATACATCAAAAACTGACCAGACAATTCTCCTTCAAATAATAAAAGATAAGCTAGGAGAAATTAAACGGTTTGTTCAATATTAATGCCACGAATGCGGATTGGAGCATAATCCGACATTCGTCAAAATCACCCTTTCGTCCCCCAAAGCAATGAATCAAAACGTGTAATAAATACTTGTATGGGGCACACAAGTAAGACTTGTTATATTGGGAATGGTCCAGGTTTCCCATATAAAGTAACCTCTAGAATAATCCACGGATCAACACTTTATCGAACTCACATGGAAGGTCCATGTTATCAGCAAACCTCAGCACCCAACGTATGACACCTAGAGAAATAGTGATAGTCATCTTGTTGATCTCAGAAACAATATGGTTCTCCGAATCCACATACTTAGCCGTATCCCAAAATGGGTGGATCACTCTAAAATGTATTGGGACAATAGCGGATATAGCATAGTAGATCCTGTATCGGCGTAAGAAAGCAATAATATCACCGAATAAGTCTTGATTAGCAAAATTCTTTTGTAGAATGCACATATATTTTGCTTCTTGTCATAGGCTAATTCAGGAGCAGCTGGTACTTCTTGTTGCTGTTGAGCTGGAGTATCATGAACGATTTCGTCATCATTTTTTGTAATCACAAAACCCGAAGATTAGTGAAACCGAACTTAATTAAATTAAAACTCAAATTTTTATTAAATACTTAATGAAAATTTCATTATGATTAAGTATCATTCGCTATCTCATTCTTTATGACGAATGGCTTCTTTCGTTATAACGAATTGTTTGATTCGTTGTCTTATAAAAACAAATGAAGAAATAACGAATGAGGAAGACCATTCGTGTATTCTCTAAAAAGAATGAGAGATTCATTCGTTACAAAATCACACGAATATGACTGATTCGTTATAAGGTAAAACAAATGTGTTCATTCGTATCAACTAGACATGAATGATAACCCATTCTGTAGGTTCTCTGGATGGATCGCACGAGATATCTCGATCAACTCAGGCGCGGAATCCCTGCGTAGATCGTTACGAGTATAGAACACGAATCACACGAACACACGAAACGAACACACGTTATATAATAACTCAAACACGTGATACGATATCACTATTACAGACACACGTTACAGCTCTCGTAACAACTCGAACAAACTAACACGAACAACTAACTGGAACTCGACTCAAAACCAAGCCGTAACCTAGGTATATAAATACACGACAACTTCGCCTGGCATGTTCAGGCGAAGTTGTCCATAACTTCGCTTGACTAACAAGTTCGCCTAAACAGCGAACTTGTCAGTAACTTCGCTTAAGACATATATAAAACATAATTAACATTACAGACTCGATTACAGACACTAAACTATGAACTACTGACATTATGCACCAACAGACTCCCCCTTGGCAGTAGCTTCATGTCTTGATCTTCAAGCACGTGTCTTGTAACCTTCAATCTCTTTGTCTTTATGCATGTACTCCTTCTCTCACACATACCGTGACTACTCGCTGATATTTCCTCGCTTCGTCTTTCCAAGCAGGAATATAAAATATCTTCTTTTCATTTAACACCTGCAGATCAGCTTTCGATAAATTAACAAGATGCATCGGATCATACACTCTTAGCACTTCTTGTTCGTCTTCGTCTTCCATCACGGCTTCAGCAGTCTGGCAATCAACATACCACCATTTAAGGTTCTTTAACACATCCTTGGGCATTGCCTTCATCGGCACATCTTTAGGACACCGAATCGGTTTGTACTTCATTACCATCCAAGGCTTGCCATCTGCTCTCATTCCCCTTTCTTTATCTTCCACTAGCTTTCCCTTCTGTGGCTTTAATAACTCAAACTTCTTTTCTTTAATACTTTCTTTCCACACGATCTTCCCAATAACTCTGGCCATGTTGTCGTCACTTCTATTAATCAACCCCAATCTAGCAAAATCCTTCACCTCACATTCAGGCAATGTATTGAGAGATCTCAACGTCTTCTTAAAGTATTGGATCCCATCATATCTTTTCACCACGAACACTTTTAACTGTTCATCATATAGCCAACAGATAATTCCTTTCTTTGATTCAGCATAGCCTTTGATATTATAACTTTTCTTGAACATGGTTGGAACAGTAGGCTTCTTAGTTTTGATAAACCAATGAGCATAGCCTTCCTTCCATCTAGGCTGCTCCTCCCATTCTGTATCATCACCTGCTGTGTCTTGACATACATCTGACTTTTCAACTTCAGGGATCTCGTGTTCAACATTCTCCTCAACTATTTCACCCTCTTCAACATCATCTTCAATCACTATTTCAGCACCAATCTTTTCAATCTCCTCAATTGGCAGCACATCATCATCAAACAACACATCATCACTAAACATATCATCATCTAATTCTTTCAAAGCATCAATCACATCATCTCCCATTTCTTCATCATCTACCATCACCACCTCATCACCACCAGAACTGCCAGCCGCACCTGCAGACTCCCCCTCAGCTGTGGAAGTCCCAAGAGCTTGAGTAGTTCTTGGCAACTCACCACCTGCACCTTTCGATGCATTGGGATCATCGTCTCTATCATTTCTCTTCTTTGTCCTTAACTCGTCGCCTTTACAGCCTGTCTCCCCCTGAGATGCCAAGAACTCCTTCATAGCATCTATAATTCTCCCATGTTCAACCAGGAGGGACGACTGTAGTTGATTTTCTGCTACTAGGCGTTGAATAGCCTGGGTCTGGACAAGATTCACCCTTGATTGTTCTGCCACGACCCGCTCAAGTGCAGCTATTCTCTCTGAGTCTGAGAGGGTTGCATCGAAATCAAACCTCATGTGAGATGTGTCTTGAGTATACTCAGCAGGGATTTCGAATGAAACCGGGACATCAGAAGCAGCTGTGGACGTAACCGCAGGTGGTATCGTGACCGACAACCCTGCAGTTGCAACGACTGTGGACTCTACAAATTGTGCAACCACCTCTGAAGGAGTAAGCGTTGGAGGTGGTAAAGACACAATCTCCGGAGTCGTCCTCTGGAAAGTAGTAGATGGAATGCCGAAAGCTGATGATGTAGCCACCACGGGAACATCCGCGGCGCTTAAACTTGTGACCTGTAGTGATGTAGGAACAATCGACATACCTGACAGTGCGGGCGGAGCGAAACGTACAACTCTTGAAGTCTCTCCAGCTCCCATACCTGCACCTGTCCTTTCCCGTCTTGAACGTCTAATCAACTTGTGAATATCCTCTTCTTCTTCTGACTCACTATCATCAGCTGTCCTCTTTCTCTTTCCAAACGTCCTCTCTTGAGTCACCAACATCCTTCTCGCCTCATCCATAAAAACATCAAGATCTGAGTCAGCCACCGTAGTAGCTGCGCTAGTAATACGCACAGTCGAGAAACGTTCAACTGGGATCTGAACGTTCTCCTTTGGATCCACCCGATCCGTATCGAAGAATCCTTGACCTCCGAATTCTGCATCAAGGTCCACTTCCTCCTCCGGTGACACAACAGGAGCAGTAGGTATAGCTTGAGATGCTCCTGCCTGTTGTGGTGCCGGGTCTCTGAACTCATCCCCACGAGCTGGCACATACCCCGGGTTTATTAAGTATCCAAATAGTGGAGTGTGCCTTGGACGCATTTCAGGCTTGCTCCTCGCACTGGATGTTCGGCATTGAGCGAAGATACATTTGCTCACACTCTCCACGTATCGTATTGGACGTCATTGAGGCAACGTGGGAGCAACATGATTCAAGATCATCTGAATGAATCTTGGATACATGATGAACCTCTCACGGGCCATCGTTCTTCTCTGTCTATCGATCTCGTAAAAGACCATCTGACTAAAGCTATAATGTTTGTTATAAGTCAGAGCAGTCATTGCTGACTGCATGGTCGCACCCATACCTTCAGTGCCCGCCTTCCTCCCAGACATGCAGACAATCATTACGTGCATGAGGAAGCGCCACTGATCGAGTAGGAAACCCTTCCTCCTCTGAGTATCAACTAATGGACCAGAATAGCCCATTCGGAGAAACGCTCCATCACGGAACGGAGCCACAAACTCTGTAGGGTCATCCCTAGTCTCCTCACCGAACCGTAAAGCCACCCGTATTTGTTCAGATGAGAACTGAACCTCTTGATTGTTGATGGTTGCTCGCATAACTGGGGGCTCAACGCGGCAATCGTATTCCACAGTCTGCCAGAAATCCTCGATATTGGGTAAGGAAATCGGCAGAGTCGTAGTGATAGCGTGGAATATCCTCGAGCGAATGAGGAATGTGATTATCTCGCGGTAATCCTCAACACCGCTCGCTTCCGGGTCTAAGGTGATATACATGTTATGACCCGGGAAGAATTGTGTGACACCCGGTAATTATTTCACACTCTAATCTATATACTTGATTTAAATTATGTGTTGATTATATAAGTTATATGACGTATAAACCATAGTATACTTGAAATGTGAACGAGAACAGTTGTAATGCCTATAGGATTGTATAAAGTGCCGATGAGAACGGATATATGATGAAGATAGCCCAGTAATAGTTTAGAGGTGTCAAATATATCGAGCTAAATATGTATCTATGCCCAATAATGTCCTAATTCCCTAATTAGGACCGGAACACCTAAATAATGGAAAATAGCCGTCGAACCGGCCAAACCAATGATACACTATACAGTGAGACGACCAAGATATGAAACTATGAAGGAATTAAAGGTATACTAGTCAAAATAATATGAAGTTAATAATTTAAAACAATCCATAAAGGATTACAATATGGAGCACTATTTAACCAAATATAGCTCCGGGCTAAATTTAAATATACATCATACCGGGAACCAAAATAAATACGGGTTCCATATCATCTATAATATACCCAAAGTTCAAACAGAATAGTGGAAAAACTCTGCGTGACATTGGGAAACCCGTGGGAAGAATCCTTGCGAAAAACCCTAAAAACCAAAAATCCTTTTCAAAGACCCTGTGCTCAAAGACCCTGTGCTCAAAGACCTGCGGGAAGACCTGCGGGAAGACCTGCGGGAAGACCCTGCGGGAAGACTCTTCGGGAAGACCTGCGGGAAGACCCTGTGGGAAGACCCTGCGGGAAGACCTGCGGGAAGACTCTGCGGGAAGACCCTGCGGGAAGACCTGCGGGAAGACCCTGCGGGTAGACCCTGCGGGAAGACCTGCGGGAAGACCTGCGGGAAGACCCTGCGGGAAGGGAATACTTCCGCCCAAAATGAGCCAGTCTATGCTTCTGGAAGATCTTATCTTTTACCTACTAAGGTATGGGCACAATATTGAAAGTACTACAAGATCAAGCAAAATCTTCCTAACCATTCCCTATGGCCGCCTACCCCCATTCCATCAAATAAACAACAATAAAAACCATGCTTTGACTAACTATTTCACTTTATGGTGTAAGATTTGACACCCTTAAATCAAGGGATTGTAATCTTTTGGATCCCCCAAATCAAGGGATGTGTTCCCTTGGGTTTGCCTATAAATAAGACCAATTATTTTGATGAAAAACACCACACACAAACTCATACAAACCCTTAAACACACTCCAAATTTCTCTCTTTTCATGGCTGAAGAACAGCAGCAGCGCAACACCAAGCAACCGCCTCTTTGCAACCCATTTTCTCTATAATTCTGCCCTGAAACTTCTGAACCCTATATATCGTTGGAAAGCTAGAAGAAATCCTTAAACCGTAGTGGAAAGCCTTGAACGGATATCTGCCCGGAAATCCTCGGTAAGAAGCTTTGAACCTTCGAAGGTCACTGCTGGGAAACTGCATTTTCCAGCAGTACCCACCTCTCTTCTTTTGTTCATATCTCACAAACTACTTGGTATTTTTCGGTGATTCTTGTTTAGAAATCCAAGGAAACTCGTAAGGATCACGAACCATCTTTCGAATATCCATTTCCGGCTTAATTTCAGCACTTGGTAAGCCTAAAAGTTTAATTGTTCTTCATAAAATACTTGCTGGAAAATGGTTCTTTTCTGTCCAGCCAACACACACTCGTTTCCTTTGATTTTAACACTTGTGTTCATGTTTAATAAACATATTCTAGAGCCTACACTACAAGACCATCATCCAAGAGCCTAAACACGCTCAAGAACGTCTCGAAAAACCGACATCTCCAAGGTAATAAAATCATATTATGTTTAATAGAAAAAAATGGATTAAGCCTAAGATACATATATTTAATGAGGTGATAAATCATGAATATAAACTTGAAGTGTGACATATAAGTAAGGATAAATCATGTTAAGTAAAAGATATAAAGGATTTAAAGGGGTGTTTAAGGAAGGTTAAGGTAAAAATGATCTTCAGTAGTAAAACCCATTTATAAATAAACAAGATGATCTAAATGTAAAAATGGAATTTTGGTTATGTTAAACTTTACAAAGGATATAACTAACGTATTAAAAACCGTATCGGGTTTGTCATAAAAGTAAAAATAATAATAGTAATAATAATAGTAATAATAATAATAATAATGATAAAATATGAGTACTAGTAAGATATATATAATATATGCTTATAAGATTTAAAAAGGATATTAATAATACTTATAATATATACATAACAAAATAAGTATACAAGTCATACACATATATTCCTATATATGTGCAATAAATATAAAATACGGGTTTTTTGTGATGGACATTGCGAGTAACTGGAAGGGTGGAGGTGCCGGTAGTCGGGACGTCCTGTCTAGGCTGGTAACTGAATATATCATAGATGGGCCGTTACCTACCTGGGGACTAACGATGAGAGCTCCAAAACCTATTAGGCCAAAGCATGTCACGAACGTCATGATTACCGACTAATAATTTGTATCGAGCATTCCCTAATGCTCGAAGGATATATATATAAAGAGAATATAACGGGCATATATATAACAAGTATAAGACGTTGTCTAACGTCCATATCGCTAAGGTAAAAAAATACATATATACCGCCACCTCATAAGTATGTATCGGGCTAAGTATTAATAGTAGTATAAGTATTATGTACTGAAGAATGTACGTATACGATATAATACAGGAAACTCACCAAGTATAACGGAACATTATTCCTCGATTTAAGGTGAGTCTCACAGCCCCTATTTTCACTATTTTCACTATGTTTTAAACTGTTTTCGGGGCGAGGGACACGTGTTTAAATATGTTTTATCATGGTGTATATCTTGATTTACAATGTGCGTGTACATGAGATATTTGGCGCGCTCATGGTACATAAAGTCCCCGGTATATATTGTAACCATAAACTATAGGCAACTATAGCCGAGGAACTCTACGGGTAGTACTACTGGTCTGACCAACCCACTCGTAAGTGGTCGCGCCACTTTATAAGACGGGTGCTTAGTTTTCCGATTTATTTATTCCCTCGTGGACTCGTGGGATGTTATGTGGGGCTTTATGGTGTATATATATAGTCAAGGAATGGTTACGAACTCATGTATTCACGTTACACTGCAAGTCATGGATATTGCATTCATGACGTTATGAGAATTATATTAGAAAGCATTTTATCGAGTCACAAAACTTGTGAACTCACTCAGTTTATACTGATTAAATTATTTTACGTGTCTTTCAGGTATTTAGCCACGTGGAGAAGTCACGGTGTCTCACTACGATTTTATGTTTAACTATGAAAATTTCATGTATGAGGATTTTATATTTTGGAGTTTTCATGGTTTTATTCCCCCTTTGGCGGGACATAACTGTGAAATCTCAATATGTTACATGTAAACTTTATTATTGGTATTTTGTAAAACTTATATCATGAATGAAATCCTCATGTATTTTTATCATATAGTTGTTTGCTTAACCGCGCTCTCGAAAAACCTTTCATGAGTCGCACACCGGTTGTTTCCGCCTATGGACCGGGTGTGACAGATTGCCTCTGATTATCTCCATCGTCTCCTCCAGCACCTCCAGCACCTGCTACTGCAGCCATATCTGCAACAAACGAACCAAGTTAGATAAACTTTAAGGCATAACACAAGTTCGCTTTTTACCATTGGCGAAGTTGTGAAAATCTGTATAGGCGAAGTTAAAGGTGGGGCGAAGTTGGGCACAACTTCGCTTCAACTTTAAGTTCGTCTAATAAACAATAATTAAAAAAGGGTCCAGGCGACCTCAGCGAAGTTGAGCCTCAGGCGAAGTTACGGATAACTTCGCCGAAACCCTAAGTTCGCCTGAAACTGAATCGGCGACAGTAAGATCGATTCAACATCGAAAATCTGGTGTTTCGGTCAATTTTGACGATTAAGAACTCCCAAACACAAGATATTAAGGATATTTAGACGATCAGGTTGTTCATGAACACGTAAAAACACGCTTTAAAATCCGGTTCAAAAATCCGTCGGTCCGAGGGATCGAAACAGGTCGAAACGACCTTTGATAAGCATTGACAACACGATGTACCGACACCACGAACCTTGAAATCGAAACGAAATCTGGAAAAAAGAACAAGGAATTGGAAAAACAACAAGTTCGCTGAAAACTGGTTAAGTTCGCCGGAATAAGTTCGCTTAGATCTGTGAATAATGAATCGTTTGACCTTTGAAAATCCTTATATAGGGACGGAGTTATACAGGCGAAGTTACGGTTAACTTCGCCTAGGCGAAGTTATTCACAAGTTCGCCTGTTTAACTATTCGCCTATATTTACAAAATCAACCCTTATAATTTGAACATTTTGCAATTAACTTTTAAAATTTCCCTTTAAGAATTAAATAACACGATCAAGTCCAAGTAACCAGTTATAAAATCATAAACTACCTAAGTACGAAAAACTTTTAAAAAATTAAAGTACAAGGGATCAAATTTCAGTCTCGATAGGGACTACTACGTTTTAGAAAAGATCCGAGCAGGAATCATACTAACTACGTGACTGTTACATAGATCCATGTTTAGCTGTAGTATGACATAAAGAAACAGGTTGTAAGCAGGTAAATAACTTAAGATGGTTTTCATCGTTTCAGTGATACGAGTTAAGTTCAATTAAGCTCAAAATTTAAGTGGGCAACAACTCAGAGATTATGATGCCTCCTATCTATTCTCAAAGCGTATTTGGCTTTCCCCAAGTCACCCCGAATTGACTTCGACCCGTAGTGTCTGATTAAGTTTGTAAGTACTCTTCATCTGCTTCCCGTTCTCTTTCTTACTCCATGATTGAGAAGTCTTGACATTTTCAGCTCTTAGAGTGTTTCAATAACTCATATATTATTTTTTATTTATTTATTTATTTTTTTAATAAACATGTGTATAGACTTCAGAGTAGTAATCAACTGCAAGTCCCGAATCTGGATCACTGCAGTTTCTTCACACACTATCTTTACGGGAATCAGAACACTAACAGGCTCGTATATGACTGGGTAATCGCTTTTCTGCCTATCATTCGGAAAGATATATATGAAGACATGCAAAACTCTTAAGGAGTTTCCACGTAAAATCGAGTAGATATAGTTTGTATCACATCTACTTTTACGCACCATAAAAAGTTACCATGACATACTATGACTGTTCTAAAGCCTTTTAAGCCTAATAACTTCACTAGTTAAGCACACAGAATCAGTATATGTATCATTTTCCAAGGTTGGATCAATTTTCTGTTAAAACATAGCAAATAGAACTTCTTACGAAGTAGTAGACTTGAAAAATAATTTCATTTCCCAAAAAGAAAAATTTTAACATCAATCGCCCCAACCAAAACAAAGTCTTCAGGTAAACGGCTATCCCGAAGATTCAATGGATCAGCTGGGCCGACCACATACTAGTATGTGTCCTTCTAACTAAGTATGATCGACTAATTTTAAGCGAAAGAATGAAAACACATCATAAACCGCCCCGGTCACTTTCAGTCATCTGGTTAATGGCTATCCGCATATTCTACAAGTAGAAATGAGGACCAAACATATCCTAAGACATGTCCTTCAAACTGAGGCAATCGACATAATTCTAAGCGATAGTGACCTTTTTTTTTTTTTTTTTTTTTAATAAACATAAAAAGCATGGTTACTCGGGATTGATCATCCCATTCAACTCAATAAGGTTTTGAAATCTTGATTTGTCAAACGCTTTAGTATATAAATCAGCGAAATTATCAAGCGTATCCACCTTTTCAAGCACAATCAGTTTCTTCTCAGCACAATCCCGTATAAAATGATGACGTATGTCAATATGTTTAGTTTTACTGTGCTTCACGGGATTGTTAGTTACTGAGATAGCAGCTGTGTTATCAATGCAAATAGGAGTAAGTAAGAAATTCAGACCTTAGTCGCGCAACTGTTGTTGAATCCAAAGAACCTTGGAGCAGCAGTTGGATGCTGCCATGTATTCTACTTCACAGGTTGAAATTGCGACTGAAGTCTGCTTCTTGCATTGCCACGACACCAATCTGCCACCAAGAAACTGACATCCACCAGTTGTTGACTTCCGACTCTGATTGCACCCTCCATAATCAGAATCTGTGTAAGCGACCAACTCCAAGTCTCCTCCTTTTGCGTACCACAACCCCAGCTTCGGTTTGCCTTTGAGATACCGCAAGATCCTCTTCACACCCTTCATGTGAAATTCCTTTGGGTTTGCCTGAAAACGAGCACAAAGACAAACTGCAAACATAATATCGGGCCTAGAAGCAGTTAAGTACATTAGAGAACCTATAATAGCCCGATACTGAGTTGGGTCCACATCTTGGTCATTGTCAGAATCAGCACCCAATTTATGGTTGACGCAGATTGGAGTATCGAATGGAGTGCTGTCCTCCATCTTGAAGCGTTTGAGCACATCATGGACATACTTGGTCTGATGAATGAACATCCCATCCTTCTTCTGATCAACCTGCAAACCTAAAAAAAAGTTAGTTCACCCATTGCACTCATTTCAAACCTCTTTTTCATAACGGCCTCAAAATCTTGACACATGGAGACTTTTGATGCAGCAAAAATAATGTCATCCACGTAGACTTGCACCAGCAGGAAGTCGCTTCCTTCTCTCTTGAAGAACAGTGTGCTATCAATCTTTTCTCTTTCAAACCCATTTTCAAGCAAGTAATCTGATAAAGTTGAGTACCAGGCACGAGGTGCCTGATGTAGTCCATACAACGCCTTGCTTAATTTGTACACATGGTCTGGAAAGTCTGGGTTAGGAAAACCCGGAGGTTGCTCAACATACACAACCTCATCAACTTTCCCATTTAGGAATGCACTCTTTACGTCCAACTGAAAAACCTTCATCTTTTTATAAGCAGCAAATGCCAAAAACAATCTAATGGCTTCCAATCTTGCCACAGGAGCGAACACTTCATTATAATCAATCACCCCTTGTTGATTAAAACCTTTAACGACTAGCCTCGCCTTGTTTCTTATAATAATCCCTTTCTCATCTCTCTTGCACTTAAACACCCATTTTGTGCCTATCGCATGCACATTCTTTGGTTTTTCAACCAAAGTCCAAACTTCCATTTTCTTGAACTGAGCCAACTCTTCTTGCATGGCTTCGACCCACGAGCTGTCCTTGAGAGCCATTTGATAATTCTTCGGTTCAATCTGGCTGATAAAGCAGGTGTACAAGCATTCGTTGATTATGCCTGTCTCCTTAATGCTTGTGTAAACACAGGTGTGCTCATTCAAGCGACGTCTTGTTTGTACACCGGAGGACACATCACCAATCACATTCTCCAAAGGGTGATCTTTATGAATTCTCGTGGTCGGAACAGAACCGACATGCAAATTGTCTTCCAAGTTAGAAGAGAGCTCGTCAATTGTTGTTTCTTGCTGAGAGTGAAACGGATTGAAAAATTCTTCTTCAGTCGAGGCAGCAGGGGTATCGACAGCATTTGATGAGGAAGGTTGACATTTATCAAACAGCTGTCTTTGGACTAGATTTTCTTCCTCATCAAGGATCATCTTCGTAGCAACTCTTTCTTCTTTTTCTGCACTATCCAAAAACGGTATGTTAAAAGACTTAAAAAGTTTAACATAGTCGAAAAACTCAGCAGGTCCGTTGCTTGGTTTTGGCGGTTGGTAACTTGTGATATCGGTGTTACACACCACCTCAACCTTGCTGGTCGATGTATTAAAGACACGTCTGTTGGGTGTCCCAACAACATAACCGACTAAGATTCCTTCATCGGCTACTTCACCAAATTTATAATTTGTCTTTAAAATCGAACAAGGGGACCCGAATGGTTCAAGACCACTCAAGTTGGGCTTCCTCCCATGCATAAGCTCATAACACGTTTTATTAAGTCGTTTAACCGTCAAGACTCTATTGAGGATATAGCAGGCTGTAGTAACAGCTTCAGCCCAGAACACCAGCTTTGAATCAGCCAGCATAGTTCTGGCTCCTTCAATTAATGTTCTATTCTTCCTTTCAGCCACTCCATTCTGTTGCGGTGTATACGGAGCGCTGTACTGGTGTTCAATCCCTTTCTGAAGGCAGAAGATCTCCATTTCAAAATTCTTGAACTTCGTTCCATTGTCACTTCTGATGAACTTAACCCTTTTATCCATAACGTTCTCAACTTTGGTAATCAAATTCTTCACCATCTGAGCCATTTCATCTTTTGATTTCAGGAAATATACCCACGAATATCGTGAGTAGTCATCAGTGATCACCAAGCAGTATGAAGTACCTCCTAGACTTTTTGCATTCACGGGACCGAAGAGATCCATGTGAAGCAATTCTAGGGTACTGGCAATTGTATTGACCTTCTTGGTGTGATGGGATTTCTTGTGCTACTTTCCCTTCTTGCACGGTAGACATTTTTCTTCAAAATTGAAACTTTTCAAGGGAACGCCCAGCACAAGTCCATTCTTGACAATGTGGTTCATCTTCTGAAGATGAATGTGCCCCATTCTCCTATGCCACAATTCGGACTCCGATTCGCTCGCTTTTGTTATAAGGCATGATTCTTCCGTGGCCATTTTAGTCGACCTCATATCCATAATGTACGTATTCCTCTCACGTGGAGCCTTCATCACAATCCACTCCTCTGGTATCTGAAAACCAGGTTGCAACACAATCGCCTCATTCTTTGTAAAATGAACGGTGTACTCCTTATCACAGATCTGCGACACACTCAGCAGATTGTGCTTCAATTCTTCCACAAAGTTAACTTTCTCCAATGTCATCTTTCCGTTCGACACCGTTCCCATTCCTGTAATCTTGCCTCCACTTTCACCGGCGAAGCTCACTCTCCCTCCTTGAACAGGTTTCAAATCGTGTAACAAGTATTTGTTACCCGTCATGTGCCGGGAACAGCCGCTATCCACAACCCAAAGATTGTTGGCAGCCCTGTTCAACTGTTCCTGCACAATAAAGCAAAAGATTAGAATTTAGGGACCCAAGACCAATTGGTCTTGGATCTATACATCCCAAACTTTGGCTTTCCAAAGTTAGTCTCTGGATAATTCCTGTAAGTCCTATTAGGATATCTCCTTGAAGATTGATTGTGAGGCCTTCCAAACCTTTGTGAATTGAAAGAATTATAGCTTGTGGTTTGGTTATTAGCAGTGTAAAACTGAGATTTGTTTCTATGAAAACTTGAATTAGTCACATTTTTGAATTTTGAATGGTTTTCATTTTTAGCAGCATGATAATTACTATTAGGCTTATTCTCAGTTTTAGTAGGCCTTACACCTCTGAATCACTGCTTCAGAGGGCAATCTGCAACTAGGTGCTCTAATTGATTACACCTAAAACAACACCTATGCTCAACCTTTTTATCAACCGGTGTTTTAGATGTCGAGGCTTTATTACCGCCCGTTCGTCTCACATATGGTGGGACGTACGGGTTTAGTGGAGTACTCTTTTTATTCGTCTTATCTTTCTCTCCACCATTGGGTAATACCACCTCCTCTTTTGCCTTACCAGACTCGGATGACTTATCCGAATCCGATGAGACTGGACTTGGATCTGAAATTTTAACACTTGAAACAGGCGAACTTGTTTCGCCTCCACTAACATTTGGTTCTTAACAAGTTACTTTAACTGGTACTGTCTGAGCAACCTCAAAGTCAATAGATTTCTGAACACTAGGGTTAAAAGTGTAATTGTGATTATAAGGTGGTGGAACCTCATGATAACCGATTCCTCCTCTCTTAGCAGAGGAACCTTGATCACTAACAAGGTGATCAAGAATAGCAGAGGAATTTCTGAACTGCTCTAGTTTTCTATTCAGTTCCACCACTTTTACCTGGTGATCAGCAATCTGTTTTTCTCTATCAGCAATTAGTTTGGTTTTTTCTTCCAAAACTTCATAGCTTAAATCAATCACTTCAATTTTTTCAGCAAGTTTTGTTTTTAGACTTTTAACATCTTTTTCACAGGCTTTTATTTTGACTTTATAGCTATTTTCTCTTGCTTTTGTAAAATGATGATCTTCTTTTAGGGTTTTAAATTCAGCATCCAACCTAACATACTACCTAACATACTGATCGGTTATAGTTGCTAATTGCTCAGACAAGTTTTCACATTTAGAACATGTAGGTTTAGAACATACCTCGGAGAGCTGGTCTTTAACATCTGCTATGAAAGCTTTTTCTTCTCCGGTAACCTTCTCACTTTCTTCAGTTTCAACCTTCGCCAAATTTGCCTGCTCAAAAGTTTCTTTAGAATGCAGGTTCCAGTTGTATTCACCATCTTCTCTGGACATCATGGCACTATAATCTTTTCTACCCTCATTATGCTGTGTAGACTTTCCTTGACCACGTTCTACACGCTTATTCCTGCACTCCTTAGCAAAGTGGCCGTTTTGCTGACAGTTGTAGCATCTCACCTTCGTCTTGTCAAACCCTGGCTTTCCACCGACAAACTTTCTTCCGGTCTTTCTCATAAACCGCTTCACTCTTCTTACGATCATAGCCATCTGCCATTGCAAATCCATTTCCTCCAGATCATCAGCATCAATCTGGTCATAGTCTTCATCCAACACAGCTGGATCAACAATCTTCCCTTGAATGTAGTTCTCATAGGAAGCAATAAAAGAAGCATAGAGACCAAACTGCTCTTCAGCAGACTTGACACTCATAGGCATCTTGGAGTAGTTGTTGCTGGGAATACTTGGAGAGTAACTACTCTTGCTTACCTGGGGTTGAGAACCACTCGATCCACCTGCTACATAGCAAACATCACCATTTGTGTTGACTGACACATGACCCTCATGTGATGAGTTTGCGCCCGACTCTCCCTTCGAGTAGTAGGCAGCAGATTCAGTCTTCGATCCTGAGCTAGTGTTGACTTTAGCTCCATACATACCTGGATCTTGAACCTGATCCATAGGTGTCTCTTTTCTGACCATGTTAAGCTCAAAGGTTCTGAGCTCGTTGACTGCAGTTTCTAGATCATATGTGGGAAAGTCTTTGTCTTCCCTTATCAGCACAGTGTACATCTCCCATTTTGGTGGGAGAGCATCTAGAAGCTTCTCAACTATTTCTTCTTCTCGGTAGGAAATTGAATAGTTGCTCAATTCAGTCATCAGATGGTAATATCGAGTGATAATATCATCTAAAGATTCATTCTTCAAATACTTGAAGACTGAGAACTGGGTTTTGAGCAATTTTATCTTTGAAGCACGGATTCCTACATTCCCTTCAAATCTGTTCTCAATAGCTTCCCAAAGCTCTCTTGCTGACGTATACTTTCTAAACGTATGAAGGATCTCTTGTGGAAGAGCCATAGTAACAGCAGCATGAGCCTTGCTCTCGGCCTCATACATCTTTTTCTCTTCTTCTTCCATTTTGCTATAATTTTTGATTTGATCAAGACCTTCATACTCCATAACTGGTGGAATATAACCATCCTGGATGCATACCCACATCTTCGCATCCTGGTATTTGACATATTGTATGAACCGATCCTTCCACGCAACGAAATCGGTTCCCTTCAGCAACCTTGGGGCCTTAGTAGCTGACCCTGCTTCTACTTCCATCTTTACTAACTCAGAGATGTTAATTGACGACATCTTTCTCGAAAACAAAGAAACCCAAAAAAAACAAAAAATTTTCTGAAAAGTACTGTAGGCGAAGTTACGGATAACTTCGCTTAAGCCTTAACTTCGCCGCTGATTAACTTCGCTGAAGAACTTCGCAGATGATTAACTTCGCTTAAGGTAAGCGAACTTAGGAGGTAGGCGGAGTTGTAGAGAACTTCGCTGAGTTAGGCGAACTTGAGAAGGTAGGCGAAGTTGTGGATAACTTCGCTTAACCTTATATCTTCGCCGAAACCCTACGTATCCTGACGGCAACTTCGCCTGATGAACACGAACGTTTTTGCAGATCTGAAATCTGGATTTTACGAGGTTTTGATGGTGTAAAGGGTTGAATACGATGGTAGGAGGTAAGATTGACTCAAAAACACAGAAAACACGTCCTGCGAATAGTCGAAACGGGACGATTTCTACACCCGCGTGAATATCCCGAACCACACAATCTAGCAAATGCTCTGATACCAATTGTAGGTTCCCTGGATGGATCGCACGAGGTATCTCGATCAACTCAGGTGCGGAATCCCTGCATAGATCATTACGAGTATACAACACGAATCACACGAACACACGAAATATAATAACTCAAACACGTGATACGATATCACTATTACAGACACACGTTACAGCTCTCGTAACAACTCGAACAAACTAACACGAACAACTAACTGGAACTCGACTCAAAACCAAGCCGTAACCTAGGTATATAAATACACGACAACTTCGCCTGGCATGTTCAGGCGAAGTTGTCCATAACTTCGCTTGACTAACAAGTTCGCCTAAACAGCGAACTTGTCAGTAACTTCGCTTAAGACATATACAAAACATAATTAACATTACAGACTCGATTACAGACACTAGACTATGAACTACTGACATTATGCACCAACACATTCGCTTACCATAACGAATAAGCATCAATAATTATTCGAGTTTGACTATCCAAAGTCAGAGTCAAAATTGAATGTTCATGCACAGTCAACATGCACCCAAATATTAATTATCCCATGATTCACGATGAATCAACTCGGAATTTGCGTCAATGGACTCTTAAACACATCGACTATTAACCCCAATCAACCATTAACTCATATAACATGTTACTGGTTCATTTGATTGATATATTTAACATGTTAGATACTCGATCAATTGACCTAGCAAATGTTAACAAAATTCAACAAGGTTTATCGCGTTTGATCATCTTTACCTTATGTTTCTTAATCAATCAGCAAAGTTCACCGACTGATAGGTATTGATATAAACGAGGTGAACAAATTAGGCTATTCGTTCACCGACTGTTCATTATATATCTGGATCAGTACGCATCCCGAAGAATCCGAATAGACTCATTCGTTAATTAAAAATTAACGAACTTCATATTCGTTTCTTCATTCGTTATCCAAAGTTACGAATAAGGTATCGGTTAAAATTCATAACGACTCAATAAAGATTTGTTCTTCATTCGTGTTCAAGATAATTGACGAATGTGGTAATTCGTTATCAGTTAGCGGAAGCGAATGAATTTAAGGAATAAGCATATTCGTTATACCTTAATAGTATAAATGAATATAATTCGTTATTCATAATAAAAATGAATATATTGCATTTGATATTCACAAAATAACGAATGGGGATTAAAAATCCACTAAAAATGAAAAGTTTCATTTTCAATAAATAATTATTAAATAATGCATCGAAAACGTGTCCCGATGAACTTTACCTTAAGATACTTACCATTCGAGGTAAAATGCAATAACTTAACGTGCTTTGCGTTAAAAACACATAAGTTAAACGAATTAACTTAAACCGATTAACTTATAAAAATTAAATTAAAGAATTAAACAAAAGCGTTAAATTAAAAAAGTGGGAAAATCTTTTTGGTATTTTTTATCTCGAAAATCGAAAATAAAGCAAAATTCAAAATAAAAACAGAATATTTTTTTTGGATTTTGTATAGTTTTGAATTATAAACAATTAAAACTAAGACAGTATGAGATATATATTATGAAAAACTAATACATATTTTTGTTAGTTGAGTATAGAATCATATTGACCGAATTTCCCTCCACCTAAGTTTTATATTTCAGTTTTATTATGACTGACGTTAAGTCGGTCATTGATATTGTTGTCCACTTACATTCTTAGAACAAACTTTCAAGCATTTTTGTGATATGATTTTGGTTCAATTAAAGCACAAATTATCAGAAACTATCAGTCTCTAATCTTGATTCAGGCTTAATTTGATTTTTACCATGTCACCCCAACTTGACTTAAACCATTATGCATGAAGATAAAAAATTTATGGTTTATCAATTTGAATAAGCAATCTAAAGCTCATAATCCCCACTTCAGGGTATACCTCTGTTATCAAGCAAAAAACCAAGTTTCCTTTACTATGAGTGAGTATGCACGAGTTCATCTGTAGGTTTACAAACATTGTATCCCTTGGGTTCCCTTTCTTACTGGTTTTAAGACGAACGCAAGTGAGGAGCAATGTATGATTCACATCGGCTTTTGATCAAGTGAGTAATGAGTTTGTACGAAGAACAGCAGTGATCAAGTTTATTGACTTAAGGTTTGCTCTAAATGCTTTTGAAATATTCAAATTATGAATTTCCAGAGAATAAATGGAATAAAGACTCATAATGTCTAGAAACCGGATGGATCCCATCAATACAGGATTTGAGGCCATAAGACCATACACCATTAAAGTGTTAACCATAAACTAGATGCATTATTTTATAACTTTAGAGTATGACAGGCTATTACATTTCAGCCTTGGTTACCGAGACCTTTGGAAGAGACTAACACCTCTTTCAAATTGGCAATTCTTATGTTTATATCACATACTTTACTCTAATGGTTTGTTTAAGACTTACCAATGCACCAATACAGTTAAGCACATAGTCTTTTAAGCTTATTTCTTTCTAGTTATGGGAGTAGAAGATCAATCTACTATCACTTTCTTTTTTGCTTCAAAACTCATTTTTGAGGAGCATTTTTTAATGTTTTTTTTATATTTGAAATATTTGAATGTTTTTGGTTTTTCTCTATACAAACAGAAATCACAATATTTTGTATTTTTCCCTTTTTTCTCCCCCAAAAACCAAAATAATATAATAACCAGAATAAAATAAAAATGTACAAATGAAAAGTTGTTTATCCGAGCTTAAGGATATTAACAAGAGTTTTCAATCCGTTTAAATCAAGCAAAAAGTTAAAGCATGTTTTATCAAAAGCTTTGGTAAACAAATCAGCTTTCTGATATTCCGTGTGCACCTTCACTTGATCGATTAATTTCTTTTCAAAAAATCACCGATAAAATGATATCGAATATCGATATGCTTTGTCTTAGAGTGGTGCACGGGGTTCTTCGTTATACAAATAGCAGCTGAGTTATTTATATATATGGGAGTAGTAAAAAACTTCAAACCGTAATCTCGCAAGTGTTGCTGGATCCAAAATACCAGTTAACAACAACTCGAGGCTTCCACATGCCCTGCTTTTGCGGTTGAAGTGGAGACCGTTGTCTGCTTTTTACGCTGCCAGAAAATAAGCCGGCTTCCAAGAAATTGAGAACCCGTCGTTGTTGACTTGAAGTTAATCTTGCATCCCCCATAGTATGAACTGGAAAACGCACTAGGATCAAAGCTATCATACTTGTGATAGCATAACCTGGTGTCAGATTACCCCTTAGATGTTGAAGTACACGTTTAACTACCGCCAGATGAGTCACTCGGGGACTCGATTGGTACCTGCCACATAAACAAACAGCAAACATGATATCAAGACGAGAAATAGTAAGATACATTAAAGAACCTATCATAGCTCGGTATAGGATAGGATCAATGGTATCCTCCAATTTTCCCGGTGACAAATTGTGACCCACGGGTAAAGGCGTCAAAGGGATTTTTTTGACAGTTATCTTGAATCATCTCAAGACGTCATTCACATATTTCGTCTGATGTATGAAAATTCCAGCGTCAGACTGATGAACCTGCAACCCTAAGAAGAAATTCATCTCCCCCATCGAGCTCATCTTTGATTTTATTTGCATTGACTTCCTGAAATCCCAACACAGCTTTTGGTTTGTTGAACCATATATGATGTCATCGACATATTTCTGGGCGAGGAGGAAATTTTATTTGATAGTCTTCTAGAAAAGAGTACAATACAGAGTCCCTCGTTTGAAGCCACTATCCGTCAGATGGTCAGCAAGCGTGCCATACCAAGCTCTCGGGGCTTGATGGAGACTATAAAGAGCCTTGATTAAACGGTAAACACGGTCAGGATAGTCCGGATCTTCAAACCCAGGAGGCTGTTTCACGAACACCTATTCATGAAGTTCCCCGCTGAGAAACGCACTCTTGACGTCCATTTGATAAATTTTAATATTCTTGAAAGCTGCATAGGCCAAAAATATTCTGCATAGCTTCCAATCTTGCAACAGGAGCATATACTTCTGTGTAGTCTACACCTTCTTGCTGATGAAATCCTTGCACAACCAAACATGCTTTAAGTCTGATGATGACCCCACGATTATCCTTCCTACATTTAAAGATCCATTTGGCCGGAATAGGCTTCTTAACTCTATTAGGCTTATAAATGAGACCCCAAACACCTAGTTGATTGAACTGCTGCAACTCTTTTGCTTCTACCCAAAACGAATCTTCAAGCTCCGTACGAACACTCGTCGGTTCCATTCGATAGAGAAACCATCTGTATTTTAAGAGATTCATGATAGTCGATGAATGCATATCAGCATACACACATAATATATTAAAATCATTGGCACTAGAAATCTGATGACGTGTCTGAACACCAGCATCAAGATCACCAATGATGTTGTCCTAAGGATGATACGTGTGAATCTGAAGTGTCGAATTTCCAGGCACAACAACGTTATCAATTAAATTAGTGAGACTCTCATCAGCATCATGAGATGATTCCCCAACTTCATGAGTTTCAGGATGCAGTACTGAAGATGAATAAACAAAATGACTATCAACCGATGAGACATAAATAACATCAAACGTATCGTGATACTCATCTTGTGGAATATTATCGTAATTAGAAGTCGAAGCCCTTGGTGTGGAAAACAATTGATCTTTCAAATACGCACGCACTAAGTCGTCATTAGGGAGATCAACTATGGGAGTAAGTGAATTATATAAACTCTCATAGTCAAACATCCAATCAGGACCCTTGCCGGTAGGAGGTGTTGTGTAACTTTGGCAATCAACATGATACCATTCCTCAACACAACTCGAAGTGATGTTGAATACGCGTTTCTGCGGTGATGCATAGCCTAAGAAGTAACCCGAAAGGTTCCAAAAACTTTAAATTAGGCTTACATATATTCAGAAGCTCGTAACTCGTCTTACCCAGCTTCCTAACAGTCAGAAAACAATTGAACGTGAAGCAAGAAGTGTTCATCGCCTCATTCCAAAATTAGACAGGAAGCTTTGAAACTACAAGCATAGTTCTTGCAGCTTCAATTAATGTTCGGTTCTTTCGTTCAACCACACCATTCTATTATGGTACATATGGAGCACTATATTCTTGGTGGATTACCTTTTGAATGAAAAACAAGTCTAATATAGTATTTTTTAAACTCTATACCATTATCACTTCGAATACGTCTCACCTTGTGTTTATAAAGTGATTTAGTCTTTGTGATTTTGTACCAGAACTGGAGTCTGATCTTTAGAACTCATAAATAACACCCAAGAGTACCTCGAATAGTCATTAGTGACAAATAAACAGTACCAATCTCCAGCAATACTCGCTCGATTCAAAGGACCAAACAAATCCATATGAAGTTGTTCAAGAGTATTATCAATGGATATAATTAACTTAGACTGGTGTGACTTCTTCTTCAGCTTGCCCTTCTTGCATGCAACACAGTGATCGGTCAACATGAAGTGCTTCAGGGAAAACCCATCCCCCAAATCATTTGCCATAAGATATTTCATCTTTCGGACATGAATGTGACCCATACGCCTATACCATATGATCGAGTCTTTCTCAGTTCCTTTTGAGAAAATACAAGTTTCAACAGAAGTCTTAGTTGAAACCTTAGTACTCATATTAATTACATAGATATCATTTGACCTAGGAGACCGCATAATAACCATGTCTTTTGGAATGACATATCCTGGTTTGAGTATTATGCACTCTTTGTTATTAAATACAGTGGTATACTTTTTATCATAAATCTGAGACATGCTCAAAAAGTTATGATCCACCTTATCACAATAATTTACTTTCTTGATGTAATACTACCATTCGAAACATCTCCTTCCTTCGTAATCATTCCCAGAGAATTACCCACGAGTGCTACATAACCTCCTTGAATTATTAACATTGGTTAGTAGGTCAATGTTTCGGTAATATGATTGGGGCATCCACTATCCATAATCTAGCTTTCACCAGATATAGTTCTGGTTAAACTCTGCACATAAAGGTAAAATGATTAGTTCAAAAAGGAAGCCCAGTCCTTAGTCTTGGGCACCTCTTTAATTTCACTTGAAGATGTAATCTTGAAGAAATCCAAATGTGGTTTAGCTACTTGTGAATAAGTCACTTGCCTTTTTGACTGTCGTCTCAAATATGCGGCTTAAAAGACATTTGTGTTCACATTCTTACAAATTGGTCCGTGGGAACAAATTTGCGTTTTAAATTAACATTGTTTTCATCAACATGAATCACTTTGTGTGGATTCACATTAGAAAACATGATGTGAGTCTCATCATCACATGACATGGGTCTTTTCAGAATTTCTATAATCAAAGGAACTGACTTGGATCGTTCCTTGATAAACGGATAAATATTCTGTGATTTCCTTATTCCATAGTTTCTTAGAGCGTGTCCACGTTCGCCACACAAGAAGCATGTTCTCATATCAACAAATGTTCATTGTGGTTTAATAGAAACTGATACAACAGAATACTGATGAGAAACACAAGAAGCATGCACTTTGTTTAAGTCATCAAAGTAAAAGATTTCTTTTTCATGTAAAACTCAAGGTTTGAACAATTAGAGAAACTCTGTAACGTGTCAGTTCCAGTTGAATTAACAAATTGAACTTTCTGAACAGATTTAAACAATTGTTTGGCTTTAACCAATTGATCTGTTGTGTTTGATACTTTAGATTTAGAAAATGCATGCTCAAGATCAAATTAAGTGGAAGGTCTTTTTCAGTGAACAATTTTCAAAGACCTTTCAATTTAAACACTCGACCAATTTTTACATTAGAGGAAGCCGCAATGATAAAACGTATAAATCCACATCAGAAACTTTTAAGTTTTTCTGATTTCTTAACTTTAACCTTAGCTGGTTTTGTCTCTTTACTTTAGATGTACTTGAACAGCAAACAGCCTTCTCAAACTCTTGAGGTTCACAAAAAATGTGATTCGAACGTGAAATGTTCGATCTTTGTGTACAAATTCTGGTTCAACTACATCCTCAATGATGACTTTCTCAACAAAGACTTTGTTTCTTTGAATATTTGGCTCTTGAGTTGAAGATTTAACAGTGATATTTTCTTTGACACTTTGTTTCGGTTTCTCCACATTAATGACTGGTACAACTTCTTCTTTTCCCGCAAACGGATTTTGAGAATAGTTATCATGGAATGGTGGAGGAACTTCAAGAAAATTTAAACCGTTTTTATAACCCTTTTGTTTACCAGATACTTCAATAATTTCATTCAACAAAAAGATGAATTAATAAACTTGTCTAATTTTCTTTTCAACTCCATAACCTCATTTTCAAGCTTGGTTATCTTAGTTCTTGGTTTGAGATTTTTTTGGAATTGTTTTTCATTAATGGTCATTTTCACTGAAAGTTCTGCTTTTAGATTATGATTACTTATAGACAATCCCTAAATTTTATCCTTAGATTTCTTTTGGGACTCTAATGATTTTCTGTATGTATCCTTTATTAAAGAACTTCATTCATTATTGAATCATTTTGAGCATTAATTAAATCAATTTTTGACTTAAATGTTTCATAATTCGAGCAAGACACATTTTCTGATAATTTAATAGAATCAGATGAATGACTAACCACGTCGATTTTGCCATGCATGCAAAAGTAGTCGATTTCATGTTGCAAGAAACATCTGAGTTTGATTCAGTTTCAACATCACTTTCAGAAGTCAATCCCACTTCACTAGCATCTTGAAATTTTTCCACTTGATCAAAATTTGCAAGATTAGCTTGATTTCCCTTTCCCAACAGTTGTTGGTTCCAATCAATCCCTTCAGCTGTGAGTAAAGCTTGTTATCCCATAGACTTTGAAGAATCACTTCAGTAAAATTCTTTTCTGAACTTCTATCTTAGGAACGGGGTCTGATATATTCTTTCTTCGGCTTATCACACTTCTTAGCAAAATCCAAAATTTTGGCAATTATAACATTTAACCTTAAGATTGCCAAAACCAACCCACTTGTTCAATGACGGTAAATCTTAACCAGTTCGTTGCGTAAAATTATTTACCTTTCGTACAATCATAGCGATGTTCCATTTGAGGCCCATTAATTTTAGATCGCCAGGATCAATATGATTATAGTCTTCGTCAGTAAATTCACTCGTAGCAATTTTTCTACCCACCAAGTTTTTATATGAAGTCGTGAATGCACAAAGAAAGGAAAAATTCTATTCAGCCTCTTTCATTTTTACATTCGGTGGTGCAGTTAAGATATTACCAGTTGATCCACTGGAATTAGCATTTGAGCCAGATACCATGAAACACACATTTGGTTTAATGAAAGGAGATGATCCATCTTGTGAAGTTTGAGTATGAAATGCATTAATCAGAGCAGTAGAACTACTTAAAGGTAAAGAACCTCCATATAAAGTTGGGTCTTGAGTTTTCTTTGACAACTTTGGCATTTCAAATCATACTCACTATCTTCAATTTTCTGCATGAATTCCATTGCAGTAATACCTTCATTCTTAAAGAAATTACTCTCTGTAAGCACCATTAGAAATGGCGAGTAAGAATTTGGAAGAGCGTTTTTTATAGTATCAATCTTATCAACTTCACTAGGTTCCATCTTCAGTTTATTCATCTCAGCGATTAGATGATTAAACCTTGTGACCGTCTCCTTAACTGTCTCTCCATTCAATAAATTAAAATTGCTAAACTGAAACTTCAACATAACCTTCTTACTCTCCTCTATATTTCCCATACTTCTCATTTTAATATGCTGAAACAAGAGGCAAAATTTTAATACTTCCCACTTGATGGAAAATATTATCGGGTAATGCCATCGTCAATGTGGAATATGCCTTTGTTTCAATCTCTAAAGCTTTCTTTTCTTCTTGATTATACTGAGTAAAAGCCATTGGCATAAACCCAGTTGTTTCACTACCAACCATGGGTTCTGTATAAACAACATTAAAGCATCTTGAACAATCTGGGTGTACAGACCCTAGATGTGCTCTGAATCGTGGTTCCCATTTTGCAAAATCTCTAAACTTTATTAAACATGGACATTTTGAATGTGACCCTATCTCAGCATCGAGATGTAATATTTATCGCATCAACATGTCTTGAGATGCGTAATAACCAGCCAGCTTAAAATATAGATTATGATATAAGTTTTAGGTGGTAAATGTTCATGTTTGAAACTTAAAGGTTTAAAAGGTAAATAATAATACCGAATGGTTATACGAATGAATGAAGGAGGTAACGAATAAGTAAAAAGTGGATTGATGATTAATAATATCACAAATAAAGTATCTTATAGCGAATGAAGTGACGAATCTCGTGACAAATGAGGTGACAATGACACTCAGTCTTCAAGAAATATGATAACGAATGAGGATTCAACACCCGAATAGGTATACGAATAGCATAACGATTGGATGACGAATGTGGTAACGGATGGTATGGTGTTTATGTAACGAATGAACTTGGCACGAATGGGTTTTAGTGAAGAATCAAATGACATATGAGTGATGACAGCTTTATTTCTCTCACGAATAGCTGTTAACGAACCAACTACAATAACGAATGATGTTGTTATTCTGTTGTACAAATTCGACATGTGGCACGAATTAGTTACACCCTAATAACGGATGTATTTCTATCACGGATAGCTGATAACGACCCAGCTACAGTAACAAATGAGGTTGGTATTCTGACGTAGCAAATTCGACACATTGCACGAATCAGTTACACTCTAATAACGAATGACCTTTAATCTTATAGCGAATGAATGAATTCATCATAACGAATGAATGTATGAATCTTCAAATCTTCAAGTATCAATTTCCAGATCCGAAATTTTCCAGACCTAAATTGTGATTCAAACAATCACAAACTGATGGATCCAAACCAAATCAAACAAACCAATACTCAAATTGTTCATTTCAATCTCGTGAACAAACCCAAACCAATCCGAACAATCAATACCAACTCAAAACTTGTTTGAAATCCGATTAACACCAAAACAGAAACCTCTGTTTCTAATCCACAAAAACTCAATCCAAATCCATTCCAAACTCTCATAATAACACAATTAAATAATCATGAATATTATAATACCAATTACTAATCCAATCCCAACCAATTCAGCCTCTAATTAACATCTCAACATGCTAATTCAGCTAAAATCAAACTCGGATCTAAAGTTAACACTCATTAAGTGAATCATCTAATAAATTCATTACCAATAACCTTAACGCACACACAATCTAACCTCTGGTGCTCTAGTACCACTTGAGAACACACTAAGGAGCTTCAATACTATTGATCAATTCAAATTGATTAATCAACAGATCTAATTATTCGATATGCATCTGTGAGTAATAGGTTGTTAGTTCAAAATGTCTAATTCTAGGTCTTATATAGTAAAACAAGCTTAATTGTTATATTTACATGTTAAGGGCGTATAAGTTTGTTAACCAGCGCGTAAGACGTATACGGCCCATAGGCTAATTTGTATAAATAAGCTTGATAATGTAATATTTTGAAATCTTTTGGTGAAATCTTATCACTTGTACTATGACATTGTTATATGAAAATAGTCATAAGTACATTGAGTTGACATGTGTTTGATTCCTTTGCTATTATGTTTCTGCCTTATAGCTTAGTATAGTAACACAGTGTATTCGGTCTGTATCGTATTGCAACTACACATATACGATGGCATCTTATGATTCGACAACCGGTCTTTCAAGTTGTATCAGAGCATTAGGGTCGTGTTTACTACTAAATTGAACACTTCAACTCGTCTCAAGTTGACGATTTGCAAGTCAAAGTTATTAACAAAACTTATTTCTTCAATTAAACTCTCAATTGTGGATCAAAATCAAATTCAACCTCAGTTTCATGTTCGTATACACCTAGGGTTCATTTCTGCAAGAGTCAAAACATCAAATTAATATGATTTTACAGTTTCAGATCATGATCAGATTCACACACACTTGCAGCGTATAAGTGTGATCTTCGTATAAGTGTGTTATCCATATAAGGCTGATCTATGTATAAGTGGTTTCTTCGTATAAGTATATTCAACGTATAAGTTCATGTTAAAGAGTATAAGTTTTAACACATATAAGTCACTTAAGAGAGCATAAGACTTATACTCTGTATAACTTGTGTACAACATATAAGAGACTTACATGCTTCTAATACTTATACGCCCTTAATACTTACACCTTTAACATTCTTATACGCCACACGTACTGTTTTTCGTGGTTTACATGCAATAATGGAGGAAATGAATGCTTTCATGACACAACCTTCAGCATTACTTCAAAACATCAATCTAGAAAATGAGATGGTCACGTCTACGAATCCACGTAAGCTTTTGAGAATGGAGGATTATCGTAGTTGGGCGGATAAATTTGAGACATACGTGCAAGCTGTTAATTACGATGCATGGGAAGCGGTCGAAGTGGAGTACATCATTCCATGTAACGAGAATGGTACCAGCTATCTTTTATATCAAATCCTTGAGGGTGATAGAGCCATATTTTGTTGAGAAAATAAAATGATGAATCTCTTTCAACAATCCATTAAATCCAAGATTTTCCAACTGTTACAGCATAATGGCTCATTCTACTCAATCTGGGAAGCTTTACTTAACAAGGACATAGGTAATCGAGATATGAGGAAGTCTAAACTGGCTCTATTTAAGAAGGAATTAGATATCTTCACCATGGTCAAAGGAGAAACAATATACAATTAATCGAGAGATATTGCCATCTGGTTAATGAAATGAAGATATTGGGCATTGAGAAGCAAGAGTATGAGTATATTGATAATATTGCTGATTCTCTATCTAACGAATGGGAGACATTCATAATGATTCAACTGTCAAACCCAATTACATATGCCAAATTGACTTTCGCTCGATTTATTGAAAAATTAGAAGCCCAAGAGCTCAAAGTCCGTAAGAAGCAGAAAATGAAGAGTACTACGGTAACTCATGATATTGGGTTATACTTCAATTCATCACAATATGTGGCTGCTCCTAGCCCGAAAATCCAAAATGCTTTGGTCACTAATAGTAGTTGTGGTAGTAGTTCACAACCAAGTCAAATTTCAACCATCTAACATACCACAATACACAGGAAACTACACTGGAACCGGCTCTTCTTCGAATCAATCCTCAAAACTTATGAGTCCATCATCCGATGTTATGCAATGCAAGATAGCTGTTATCATCAAGAACATAAATGGAATTACCGCTGAGAATGTTCAAGAATATATGGATTTTCTAGGATCCGTCCTCGAGTCATATGAATGTTTAATTGCGGGGCGAATTGGAAACTATAACATGGCGAGGAATATTATGATCAAATTGATCCAGAAGAGATGGAGATGTTGGATATTCGTTGGTGCACCGCTAGTGTGGTCAGAAGAGCTCAAACATTTATGGAAATTACTGGAAAGATTTGTCTTGATGGGATGACTTACAAACTAGAATTTGACAAATCAAAGGTTCGATGTGTTCGATGCAAGGATAAAGGACATTTCAAGAGGGAATGCACTAATCAAGAAGTTGGTGAAAATAGTCCTAATCCATTTTGTAAGGACTACAATAGACAAGCCATTTATCTTCAAAGATCTCTTGCACCAGTTGAATCATCAAAGAAAACTGAGACCTCGTTATCAAAAGCTTGTCACGCGCAACTGGATGAAGTTTTCAGCTGGAACTCTATCATTCACAGGGCAAATATAGTTGAGGTAATTGGTGAGGATCAACAAGCTAGAGAACAGGTAAATGTTGTGAATGCATATTAAGCAGTGGAAGATGTGGAAAATGTTGTTGAAGATGCTTCTGTAAAGGATGAGTTCAAAGAAGCTGATCTCACTAATGTTGAAAAGACTGAGTGTGACAGAATTGCTGATGATAAAGAGGAGAACAACACTGAGGAAATTTCAAGCGATTTTTAGGAGACCGAATCTCCTTAGAGTTTTGATTTAATTCCAAATCATTTTTGCCACCTGATGTGTTTGAAAGTTTTGCAGGTTGGTTTAAAGGAGAGGAAACGCCTCATGGAAAATTGATTTTGGAGTTGATGTAGAAGATGAAATTGCTACAGTTGATGAAATTCCAGCGGCTATAAAGATTGGGGAAATTTGTGATGCAACTGTGCCAGCTGAAAGTGTTCCAGCAGTAGTTGATGAAGTGAGTAATGAAGATGTTGAATAAGAGTCCACTCATCATGCTTATATGGCCGAATAGGTAACATTTTCTACTCAATAGGTTAAACATATTTGTGAGTCATGTGATGAAAAAGATTTGTTGAACACCGGATCCAATCAACACATATTCATAATATACTGATTATATGATAGATCTAGTTATGTGATATGCTTTAGGATAGGTAAATGAACAATAATCTTAACGAAGTGATTGAGAGAGTAATTTGACAGAGTTTCGTTATAAACTTAATCAATACTTAAATTAACAATGGCTGAACAAGCGTTATATAGACGATGGGATTCCATTCCTTACACATCCCGTAACGAATGGCCTCCATTCGCTATCAATACATAAGTTAACTTATGGTATAGAGAATGACTCATTCGTTATACCCCATTCGTCAACATTCCATGACGAACGGATCAATTACATGGCAACTGAGGTCCATTCGTTAAACATCCTTAACGATGAACAATTACAAATAACGATTAAGGTTCATTCGTTTAACATCCTTAACAAATTAACTGTTCATAATAGCGAATGGGCTCATTTTTTAAACATCCTTAACGAATGACCCTTACATAACGAATGGGTTAATATTTCCATAAATACCCCTTTAACATTAAAATAACAATAAATTACAAATGATAATTACAAAGACTCGAGACGATAAAACCGTGTACTCGCAAACACCCCCTTGTCTTGAGCTCTTTGTCTTTAATTACTTGAACCTCTTCGTCTTCCAATCTCAACAACTATGAATCCCGAATGCATGACACACACGCACGACGTGTTGGTATTGCATAGCTTCATCGAAATCTTCTTGACGTTCAATCAAAATCTTCTTCACAAAAATCACATGATTGTTGGTTTACAATATGTTAACGAGCCACATTGGGTCAATAACTCATATGCTAGTCTTCAGTACTTTCCCTTCCACAATGACCGCCTCCCAGGTTCAATTATCGTAGTACCATCGATTGAACAATAGGTGAGTCTCTGTGGAAAAGTCTTCACCGGTAAACGTTTCATGGTCTTCGGCAGTTTATCTTTAAGTACAAGTTTCCTCCAACCCGTACTAGGATCAGTTTCATCAATGTAGTTACGGGTTGGAATTTGTGGCTTAAAGAACTTAAATCCACGGTTTACCTCAAAGAGTAGGTTTTTGTGAAACCATTTTGCTAATCGATCTCCACCGCGATTTATGAACGGACGGTTGGCGAGTGTACGAACATTCCACCTCGGCTGTGAGAGAACATCATTGATGTATTGGAAATACTGAACATCGTTCTCCCACTTGATAATACAAACTTTCAACTCAAAATCGTACAACCAAGATAAAATATCACCTTTCACTGTCGGCACGGCTTTAAAAGTCGTCTTCTGATTTGCCTTAGCTCGTGCAGCAGCGTCTAGTTGTTGTTCTCGATCGACGTAACGGTAAGCTTCAATAATATTACGGGCACGTTTGTTGCGGTGCTCAAACCATCCCAGAATATCAGCCTCAGACGGATCATACTCTTCTTCCGGCATCTTTACTTTATTCTTTGTCGTCTTTTCCAGATGATATCCAGCAGCTTTAACTTAGTCTTTAGTAAATGTAGGAATAGCCTGATCCACATTTCAATGTTGATATAGATTAGGGTATTCCTATGTTGTCACATCCTCCATCTATATATTCTCATCCTCATAGATAGACGACGTATTCCCATTTGGAATATTCGCATCCAGCATCACTTCCTCATCATTCAAAACCTCGACATCCTACTCAGCCTCCAACGCGTCTAATTCTTCATCGTTCAGCCCTAATAATAAATAAATTTGTTCGCGACATAGGGCTTTATCGACAAATTGTTCTTCTTTGATTTCGACCGCGTTGGCAGTACTCATCACTACCGCCTTCTCAAAATCCATAAATAGGATTGTGTTGGCTTTGATCGACTCGATAGGTTGAACATTTGTCGAGTCCTGATAGATCACTATCTATCGATCATTGCCTCCACTTCCACCTCCACTAGTACCAGCCATAGAAGATGAGCCATGAGCTTGTTTCGTCTCACTTCCTCCAACACCCGGAGCATCAGGATCATTATTGTCATTCTTCAGTTTCTTCAAGGCGTCATCTTTACAAGTCAGCTAAAGAATGAGATCTTCCTGCCCCTTAATCTTTGCCCCCTGAGCCGTTGCAATCTCACGAAGCTCTTTTGTTTCATTCTGACAATAGGAAACATGCCCCGTCAGACGAAGTTGGTTCAACATCATTTGCTTTTGAGCCTGACGATCGGCCGCTATTAGATTCATGTATAAGTGAATCAAACTCAAGAGCATGTCCATCTAATGGGTGGGGGTCAAAGTATGAAATGTAGGAGGTACGGGCTACACAGAAACATGAGGACGGCTAATTTTCATAAACGAGACATCCAATGGTTGTATGGGCATCACTGTCGGTGTCGGAGGCACAACCAACATAGTAGCATGCCTTGGCATAGAAGATAAAACCGATTGTGGAATCAAGCCAGGCCTCGGATTGGAAGTGAGCGTGGTCGTCAAAGTGAGTGTCGGGGTGCTAGTAGTAAGAGACACCGCCGAGCTTTGAGAAATGGATAATCTCGACACACGTGGACCAATCTCCACACCAGATCCGTGTGTAATACGACATTTGGGAAATTGATCTTTCGCTAACGCCTTGCCCTTACGCTTTCGTTGAGCAGCTTGTGAGCTTGTTGCTTCAACGTCAGCACGTCGTTGATCACCTCCATGGCCACCATCACCACCATCATCTCCACCATCATTTCCACCATCGTTCCCACCTGGTCCTTCTTCACTTTCAGAATCCGAGTCGTCGTGGATCCAACGATCATTATAATGACAAACATAAGCAGTATTCGTCAAGTTACCAATTAAACGTTTTGTCCTTGGGATATCCTGCGGTTCCTTGCTCCTATACGTCTTCATCCTTTTCTTCGTGTCCGCATTCATGTGTTCCAGCTTCAACACATCATCCTTCAACGACCTATCAATCTCCAAATCAGTAATTAAATCATGAATGATTAACTGGACAAAACGTGGATACATCAGAAATTTACTGCATTGATTCTTGACCAAGCAGTTTTCCTTTAGGTGATAAAAGATAATCTTTGAAAAGTTGAATGCTTTGTTCAAAAGAAGAGCTACGAATACCCATTGTAGCATAATTCGGAATTCTTCGTACCCACCCTTGCGTCCCCCAAGTCAATGTGTGAGAACATGTAATAGATACTTGTACGGGGAGCACAAGTAAGCCTTGTTGTATTGGTAACGTTCAAGGTCACCTGAATAGAATAATCGTCGAAATTGTCACACCCTCAAAATCCACTAACGGAGTTTTACCGTCAGAGGGTGTGAACTAACAGGATCGGAATCATTAGTTATAATCAAACCATAAAAACTTTTAAATGAAAATAAGTGCGGAAGCGTAAAAACATAGAAATCAATGTTGCGTCACGCAGGACGACTTAAAAACCCAATGATAACAGTTTAAAATAAGTGTGCATAATTAAAAGTGTTTCAAGCAATGCATGATCCTAAACCGCGCGCCCGCCTCGGCTACCTGAGAATAACATACTAAAAGTGTCAACACGGGGTTGGTGAGTTCACAAGTTTATATAAAAAAAAGCGTTTCGCATTCAGCGTTTTGCGTTAAGCGTTTTGCGTTCAGCGTTTTGCGTTAAGCGTTTTGCGTTACCAGATAGTGTTATGTCAATTATATATCTATAGGTAGCTAGCCTATAAAATAAGTATTACTAAGTGTTCGACACCGAAGCTGACTGTTTATCATTTGCCTTGCCACCAGGTCTCTCCCGACCATGGTATGTGTTTAGCCAAGATTACACCCACTCGACCTCCAGTCGAGTTTAGCGTTGGGTGGGGTTTGTCAAACCCAGTAGTACTACTCAACAATGACTCGCTATTATCCAATATTAAACGGTTCGATGTGAATGAAGGACTTTAGTTAACGCGTTTGCCACTTAGTCTTTACAAGTGATATATAATCTATATTAACAAAATCTTAAATGCGTTTTCGGAGTATGTTATCTCCCCTAGTGAAAAGCGTTTGAAAACAGTTTAAAGGGGTAAGTGAAACTCACTGTTTGCGAAGAATTCCCAAAATAAATCACCAAGTGATGCGCGTCACAGAAAACTCTCTCTAGCGTTCTTAAAAACGCAGAGAAAACCAAGAGAAACGCGAGAGGTGCTTAGAAACGAGTGTAGGATGCTTCAATTGTGAAAACCAAGATCAAACAACGGTGGTATGGTGGTGATGTATGGCTGCCGATCGCAAGAGGGGAGGGGGTGAGGTGCCGTCTGGTTTTTGGGAGAGAAAGGGAAAGAGATTAGGGTTTTTGATTTATATTATTAATAATAATAAGTTACATCAAGGCCTCTCCACTTCTAAACATTATTTTTCTAGCTTAATCTAAGTTGTTTGCATCTTGAGTTAACATTTTAAACAATATTATCACATAACACATAAGTCTAACACATAATTATCATATAATTATTGTTTTGATGTTTTTCGTTTATTCACCAATGGTTTGCATCAATTCGTTTGCGTTTCGGTGCAATTCCTGAAAGACTACACATGTAGTAAATGTCAAGCGTCATTTAAACCCTAGTTTAAATGTAATGAGGTATGCGTTATAGATTCAATGATCTTTAAGTTTGAATTGACGGAGTTGAGTTAACGGAGTTAACCTGAAATTGACGATTGTCACAGAAATAACCCACGGATCAATGACCTATCAAATTCACATGGTTTATGCATGTTATCCACAAACCTCAACACCCGTCGGATAACCCCATGTGATACATCAATCGGTTTGTTGTTGACTTCGGCGATGATATGGTTCTCTGACACTACGAAACGTGCAGAATTCCAGAATGGACGTATAGTGCTGAAGCGTATCGGTATGTCATGGGTAATGGCATAATGTGTCTGGTATCGTCGTAGAAAAGCTATCATATCTCGAACTATGTCCTCATTAGAAAAATTGTCCTGAACAAAGGCAATGATGTTGTGCTTTTTGTCGAACGAAAAAAGCAGGATCTCAGGTTCTTGTTGTTGCTGAACTTGCTGTTGATCAGCGATCAGAACCTCTTGAATAATTTCATCTACCATATCTGAAAAGACATAAACCCGAGAGTTAGTAAAAACGAACATTAATGAATAAATTATTTAATAATCCAAAGTTGAATTTTTGAAAATAGTTTATAAGTCTTATTCGTTATCTTTCAAGTGTGGGTTCATTTGTTATAGCGAATGAGGTTATTAGATATAATGAATGGCTTGATTTTTTATGAATAACATAGGAATGATTGATAACGAATTAATCACGAATGAGTAATGAATCAATCATAACGACTATGAGTTCAATCGTTATCAATTCATACGAATGAATTGATTCGTTATGTTAAACTTAATGAATGGATCCCGAATGGATCTTTAACACGAATGGATGTCCTTTTGTTAGCTATAACTAATGACTACCAATAATTATCAACTTTGACTATAACGAGTTAAAGTCAAAATTGAATATGAACATACATAGTCAACATGCAATTGCAAGTTCATGTAAGACGATGTATTATCATAAATTAAGCATGAATCGGCTCGCAAGGATATCGATAACCTAATCATTACGACAATTTAGCTTAATACAGATTAGAACTAGGGTTTCGTTCAAAAGTTAAATCCTGATACTTTAATTGATTAATTAACCAATGAAACATCCCTAGATTTTGACAATTTTGATCGCTTTGCAATAGCCATTACCTAACGAATCTGAAATGATGTTCAAAACATGATTTAATGATGTTCGAATTTTCTGAGAAAATTTGGCCTGAGGTTTGTTAGGGAAGCACGAATATCTATGTGAACGAATGAGGCCTTTCGTTCTACACCTGTTCATTATATATGACAAACTTTTCACACTTTCCCAGACAACGAATGTGCTCATTCGTTAATTCAAATTTAACGAATGGCCTTATTCGTTGTTAAATTCGTTATCGCCTTGAACAATAAATAACGAATTAATACAAATTCGTTCTTCATTCATTAGCAATAATGATGAAGAATGGGGTCATTCGTTATCAGTATAGTGGAAGCGAATTAAGATAACAAATGAATAATTTGTTATCCAAATAAATACATTAATTACCCTCATTCCTTATCCAAATTTATAGCGAATCGGCTCTATTTGTTATGATTTCTCATAGCGAATACACATTGTTTGGTCTACATTTAGTGGTTTGTACTTAGTATTATATTAATGTATATCGTGTTTGGGTGTATGTAAGTAAACCGAGATCCTTGTATGATCTCTGTGGGCTTTGGGCTTTATGTTTGGCTAGGTTGTTGCTTTCTCCTATAAATAGATATCATGTATAGGGTTCTAGGTGTTGCCAATTCATATTTTTGTGGTGAACGAGTATCGTGTGTAATCTTGTGCTTAAGAACCCAACGGTAATCTAACATGTGTTTTGAAGCATCATCTTGTATCTTCTACGTATTTCTATTGTTTGTCATGAATCACTTGACGTTATATTCCGCAATAACATGAGGTTTGTTGATATCATTTTGAAAGATCCGCTCTTGGGACCTACAGTTGGTATCAGAGCCTTTTGAACCATTCAAGGCTCGGTTTGATATCAACGGATTCAAGATCTAAGCATCCTTGGTGTTTTGGATTGATTTTCCGGTGAACAGTGTATCGGGGAAGAAAGAGTGTTAATTTTGGCTATAGATTTAGTTAAGTTGGAAACAATTTAAATCCCTTAATTTACGCGATTTAGTTGATCTCTTATCTAAATCAACAAACCTTGTTTTCTTGAAATTATGTTTGATTTCGGGATAAATTTAGAGATTTCAGCCAAGTTTTTAAATTTGTTGAACAAGTAATCATCGTTCTCGGGCAAAATCAAGGGTGTTCGGCCATTTTTGATCGTTCTCGACCATAATTAAGGGTTTTCGGCCAAAATTAATCGTACTCGGCCAAAAACAAGAGTTTTCGGTCAGATCATTTAGTTCTCGGCCATCCTTGGTTCTCGGTCAACTTTTGTTTTTGGTCAACGCACATTGTGAATTAATCTTGGGTCTGATCAATTATCTTTGGTCTTTGATTATTGGACTTTAGGATATTTGTACTGTGAAATAAGATGGACCAAATAACCAATGGTAATGGATCATCCACTGCCTCACTTCATCAAGAACTGGACTACATAATGAGAACCACTACTCGCATACCCCGTCTGCTGTCTCATAAGGGGTTTAGTGAGTGGAAAACCAGATTTGAGAAATATGTTAAAATGAAATATAGTAAAGTTTGGAGAAGTATTGTTAGAGGTCCCCAATTCATCACCTACCAACGTGAACTCTCAAGAAATTGTTGTGAAGCCGGTTGAGTTGTATGATGATGATGATTTTGCTAATATAGAGGAAGATGAAAGGGCACTCTCAACCTTGACTATGGCACTCTCACCTTAGATTGCCTGGGGTTTTAGAGAACTGCAATATGCTAAGGTACTATGGGAAGCATTAATTGAAGTGTATGAAGGGAATAAAGAAATGAGGAGGAGTTGTCAAGATCCCTGTGACAAAAATTTAACATGTTCAATCACATTCTGGAAGAGTCGTTGGAAACTCAGCTTCATAGCTCTTGTGACTGAGATGTGATCTACAAGCGTCAACCTTCCAACTGCCGAAATAAACAATAAGTTGGTGAACTCACTGCCTCAAAGTTGGGATATGAACATTGCAGTTATCAAGAAGATGAAAGATCTAAACAGGCTGACACTGTCTAAGGTTATGGCCATCATCAAGGCATGTGACATGGATGAAAAACAACGTTCTATAAACCATGCAAACTTCTATAACATAACTGGTTACAGTGTTGCCTCAAACAATGCACTTATCTCACAAGACAACTTTTCTATGTTCAAAGCTACCCAAGGGTAACAATAGCAGTCTCAACCTCAAAATAACTTTTCGATGTTTAAGTCTGCTCAGGGTCAATTCTCCCGTGCCTCTCCACAACTAGCTCTAGTTTTCTTTTCTAAACTTGCTCAATCTCCTGCTGCTAATGTTAAACCTCAATCATCTGGTTCTTCTCCCAATCAAAGTTCCAGTCAGATTCCCTCTATCTCAAAAGAACATTACTTTAATGGCAGGATTCATTAACTGCTACAATGCATTCCTTGTTGAAGATCTGGTTCAACCCGTAGCTGCTGCTGAGCTTGATCAAATTCATTCGGATGATGTAGAAGAGATTGATATCTCCTGGCAAATTGCCATGGCAGTGTTTCACGCTAAGAAATTCACTAAGAGAACGGGGTAAAATAATTGGAATGTGCCAAATAATCAGAAGTTGGGTTTTAATAAGGACACTCTGAGATGTTACAACTATCACGAGCCAGGTCATTTTACTCGTGAGTGCACCAATCCAGCTAAGGAAGGAAATATGGAAAGAGCGTTAGTTCTTGTGGGTAATGCTAGAGGATAAAGTGGGGGTAGTTCGAGTGAAGGTGAACGGGGTATGGTGGCTCAACAGTTCTCCTTGAATGATCAGATGGCTACTCTCAACATAAATAATCAGACGGCCAACTTTGGTCATGTTGAAGATGCTGAAGAAGAAAATGTTGCTGAGGAACAAATTAATGAACTTCAGTTTGGTTTTATGGCATTCACTTCTTCCATCTCGTCTGACGTAAGTTCTCAATTATGCTCTCAAGCTTGTATTGATAAAGTAGATCATTATAAATCTCACAACAGTAACTTGCTTAGAGATATGGAAACGGTAAAATCTGAAAACCATAAAATTAAGAAAAATGAAAAAGCTTATCTAGATAAAATTGAGGCACAGAAAAGTATTTTTCCAAGCTAAAATCTGATTTTATTTTAAAATGTTGTCACCGTATAGATGCCAAAAAAAAAATTGTTGAATTAACTGCTGAACGGGAAGCCTCTAAGTTAGAAGTATCAAATCTAACTGATAAATTTAAAAGTTCTGAACTTGATTTTAGAAAGTTTGATGGTTCCAGTAAGGTAGTCAATTCCATGATTGAAAATAAATTATGGTGGAAAGAAAATGAAGGTGAGGGTATAGGATATAGTCAAGTACACCCCCACCATTTAATGATAACTACACTAGTCTATCTCTTACCAAAGAGCAGGAGGAAAAGGTATAAGACATGAAGTATGGTAAACCTGTTAAAAATGAAAAGGTCGACTAAATAAAGGCTATTGTGTCCACTTCAGAAGTGAACGATTTTAATGTGTTTGCCTCATGGGCAGATAAAGTAATCATTGAGGATTGGACTGATGAGGATGATGATTCGTGTGTTTCAAATAATAAAGACATTAATTATGATGTTCCTTTCAAATTACCAGTTTTGAATTATGTTATTCCGACTGTTTGTGTGGGCTCTGTTTTTAAGAGCAAAGATACTTGTGTGGTTGATTCCGTTAAAACTTTGAATTCTGACAAAGTGGTTATTAATAAGTTTAAGAGATCCAAAAAGTCTAATAAATACTCATCGCCTAAGTTTGTTAAAGAGGGGTGCTCTAATGACAAAAAAGGTGGTAAGTCAAATCATGTGTCAAATGATAAACATCAGGAAAAGAAAACTGTTCCACACAACCGGTCCTGACAAGGAGTTGACCAAAATAAATTTTATATAAAACGTCAAACTTATTTTAACTGTGGCACTCCCGGTCATATTGCTAGAAATTTTCCTCATCATCCATACGTTCCTTAATATGGATTCTTTCATAGGAATATGCCTCATAATACCTATAAGCGAAATTTCAGGTATAACAAGGCTAATCCCTCTGACGATCATTGGAACATAAATAAATCTGGTAGGTATTGTCCTCATCAGACCATGCCTAACATGCTTAGTAGAGGTGGTAGAAATAGTGCATCGGTCTCAAAAACAAACACGACTTCTAAACCTAAACAAGTGGAAAAGAGAAAATCATTTGTGTTTCCCACTCAAACACCAGAGACCAAGTCATCCATTCGTACAAATAATGCCAAATCTTACAATGATAGACATGAATGGTTGCCTAAATCTCCTTGAAAGAGGCATCGAATTCAATATTTGATGATCGAAAGGATATGTTATGGCAACCCGTGACAACTTTAGATGAGTCATGGTCAACCAGTGTAGCTATGGACTGGGTACCAAAGTCTAACTAATCTCGCACATCATGCAGGAACAACTATGGAGGAATATCATCAGACCTTGGTATTTTGATAGTGGTTGTTCCAGGCACATGACATGAGACATTTCCCAGTTACACGACACTCAAACCTTTAACGGTGTGTATGTTTCCTTTGCGGGAGGAGAAAAGGGGAAGATTACGTAGAAGGGTTCTGTAAGTAACGGTGTTCTAAAATTTGAGAATGTTAATTTTTTCCAGAGTTGAAGCACAGTCTGTTAAGCATGTCACAGATCTGTGATAAAGGTTTCGCAACTCATTTCACTAATAAGGAGTGCTTCATTTTAAAACCTGGTATCATCATACCAGAAGACTAGATTTTTGTTCGATCAAAAAGAAATGATAACGCTTACGTGATCGACAAGGACAAAAATGTTCCTGATGAAATACATATTTGTTTTCAAAAGTGTCAGAACATAATGCCATACTTTGGTATCGTCGTCTTGGTCATGCTAATGTGAAAAATTTTAACCGTTTTGCTAAAAATGATTTGGTGCGAGGTTTACCCGTCAAAGATTTTGTTACTATTGAAAAGTGTTTGGCTTGTCCTTTGGGTAAACACAATCAAAAATCTGTTAAACCAAAATTGATTAATAAAATTTCATCAGTTTTCCAATTACTGCATATGGACCTTTTCGGTCCGGTTCATGTTTTGAGTGTTTCTCGCAGCTCATATTATCTCATTATTACTGATGACTACTCACTTTTTACTTGGGTGTTTTTCTTTTCAAATAAGAGTGAAACTGCAGAATTGATCAAGAGGTTCGTGGTGCTTATGGAGAATCAGCTCAATTTGAAGCTGAAGAACATTCGTTGCGACAATGGAACGACATTCAAGAATGCTTCATTGAATTACTTCTGTTCAGTGAAGGGGTGTTTCGACAATACATTTCTGCTTGGACACCGCAACAGAATGGTGTGGCTGAAAGGAGAGACAAGACTCTTATTAAGGCAGCAAGGACCATGTTGTGTGATTCAAAACAGTCATTATTCTTCTAGGCAGAAGCGGTTAATACGGCGTGTTATGTTTGAAATCGGGTGCTTATCAACAAGTCTTAAATGAAAACTCTATATGAGATTGTCTGTGGTCACAAGCCTACAGTTGCGCATTTCAGAGGGTTTGGTTGCCCTTGCACTTTACTTAATCTTGAGTCAACTCCAAAATTTGGTGCCAAAGCTTATGATTGTTATTTTTTTGGTTATGCTGGTCGAACTGCATATAGAGTCTACAATAAGTCAACCAAACAGATCTTGAATCATATGATGTACGCTGTTTGGAATAAAATGAGACCGATGCCCGTGTTGGCCCTGACAGGCTTTTCGATTACAATGAACTCTTCAAACTATTCAATGTGCTTCATGTCTTCGTCACAGAAATTTCGGGTGCCACTACAGTAGATACTATGAAAGAAGAATTACATGCTATCTCTCATATACCTCCAGTTCTGGATGATGATCTCTCAGAATCACCCAATATCTCTCCGCCTGTGTCCTCACCAACTTCATCAGAAAATACTCCAATGTTTGAGGTGGAGAGTTATATTCGTCAAATTTTCGGAAGCACTTTATTTCCCGATGTCATTCCAAATTATTACATCGTCACCATCTCGTACTCACATAGTACGGTGGCTTCTGGATAGAAGAATCCTCTCACTGAGGCTGAGGAAAATCTGTCAAACTTGCCTCCTACCGGTGTTGTTCCAGATCAATCAATTCTATCAAGAATTCAGCAAAATCATCCAATTGTGAATGTCATTGGTCCTCTTGAAACAGGCGTTTCCACCATAAGTCAGACCGAGCACATAAACAGCCTCTTGTTTTTTTGTTTTATTTCTTAGATTGAGCCAAAGTCGTTAGAAATGGCTCTGAAGAACTAAGCTGGGTGGATGCTATGCATGAAGAATTGAATCAGTTTGATAAGTTAAAGGTCAGGAGATTGGTTGAACTGCCGATGGGAAAGAAAGCGTTGGATACGAGATGGATTATCCGTAAAAAGCAAGATGACACGGGGGTTATTGTTCGAAACAAGGCACGGCTAGTCGCTCGCGGTTTTCGTCAAGTTGAAGGTTTAGACTACATTGAAGTTTATGCTCATGTAACTAGACTCGAAGCCATTCGGATTTTTCTGGTTTATGCATCATTCATGGAGTTTACAGTCTACAAGGTGGATGTTAAAACCGCGTTTCAATATGGCGAAGTTAAGGAGGAGATTTACGTGGACCATCCACCGGGGTTTGTAGATTCTAAGAATCCCACTCATGTCTACAATTTAGATAAATCGTTGTATGGTCTTCGCCGAAAACTTGCTTGACTATGACTAAAAAGATAGTCAGGGCTTTTCGCGTTAGCTGGCCCCTGATCCGCGTAGACCAAGGGCGAACACTCATCGTTTACGAAATGGACTACGAGGGTATCTAATTCTGTTCGCTCCCTATGCTTTCGCACCCCAGCGTCGGTAGGGACCCAGAGAGCTGCCTTCGCTTTTTGCGTTCCTTCGTATATTTACAGATTTCACCCCTACACACGAAATTCCACTCTCCTCTGTCTCACTCAAGTGAATTGGTTTCGAGAGCATTCCGCCACTTTTTGGCAACTTTGCGTTCAACCCGATTCACCCCCTACGTGCCCTTTACAAGCTCCTCGGGTGGGGTACACTACGTTGACGGCTCATCTTCTGGTTCATGGCTATAAAAGAGGACCAATAATCAAACTTTGTTCCTTCAAACCATTGGGAAACACTTGAATCTGATTTAAATTTAGGTGGATGACATTATTTTTGCATCTACTAGTGCTAGGTTGTGCTCTGACTTTGAAGAAGTGATGAAGAAGAGGTTTGAAATGAGTTCGTTAGGGGAAATGACAACATTTCTAGGGTTGCAGGTTCGTCAGAGTTCGACGGGAATTTTGCTGCATCAAGGAAAGTATGTTGAAAATATGCTTGTAAAATTTGAATTTCAAGATTCCAACAGTGCTACCACTCCTATGGCGGAAAGGCCTCTCTTGTCATCTGATCCTGAAGGGAATCCGGTAGATAAAACATACTAACGATCGATGATCGGGTCCCTGATATAGCTCACCGCCAGTCGCCCTAACATCATGTTCGTTGTCTGTCGATGCGCTCCTTTCTAGGCTAACCATAAACTCTCTCATTTATTTGTTGTTAAACGTATTTTTAGATATCTGAAGGGACAACCGAAGTTAGGTCTTTGGTATCCCAAAAACTCAAACTTTGATTTACATGCTTTTGCTGATAGAAACTATGGTGGAGATGACAGTGATAGGAAATCCACATCTGTTGGTTGTCAGTTCTTGGGAGATCGTCTCATCTCTTGGCAATGTAAGACACAAAAAACGGTGTCCACATCGACTGCCGAGGCTGAATATGTTTTTGCGTCAGCTTGTTGCTCACAGGTTATCTGGATGCAACATCAATTTCTGGATTACGGTTTGGAATTTCTTAACACCCCTATCTTTTGTGATAATGATGTTGCAATTGCAATTGTTTAGAATCTGGTTCTGCACTAAAAAACCAAGCACATTGATATCAAAATACATTTTATTCGTGACTGTTAAGACTGTAAATTGATTTATTTTGAACAAGTTCGAACTGATAATAATGTGCTTGTTGGTTTTCTTAAAATGCTTCGTTTCTAGGATTGAGACTTTTTTAGGATAAATTTGTACATATTTTATTTTTGAACAAATTTAGGGGGAGAAAATTTTAAAAATTTCAAAAAGTGTGTGTGTGTGTGTATTTATTAAAAGTTATAAAAAAATAAAAGGTATTTTATTTACTTTCACTTAAAATTATGTCGGTTGCTCCCGTTGGAATGACATATACTTGTATATGTTTGGTCCTGTCATCTATTCGTAGATTCACAGGATAGCCATTCACCTTAAGACTTAAAGCTTCCAGGGCGATTGTGATGTGGTTTTGTTTTTAAATTCTTTCACCTAATATTATGTCGGTAATTCTAAGCTGGAGGGACATGTATTCTCATATGTGTTTGGTCCCGTTAACCACTTGTGGACATATGGGAAAGCCATTTACCTGAAATCTAAGAGTGACCAGGGTGACTGAATTTTAAATATATGTATTCAATAATTCTCTGGGAGGTGATATGACTATTCAGTTAACAGCTTTTTGAAGCTTCAATATTTTTTCAAATGAAAATTGATCCAACCTTTGGAAAAAGATAGATGAATTGTTTTAGTGTGCCTAACAGGTGAAGTTATTAAGCTTAAACGACTCTAGAACATTCATTGATTTGTATGGTAGCTTTCCATGATGTGTAAACGATGAAATGATATAAATTAAATCTACTAAACTCACCGTGGAGAGTCATTTTGAAGAAATGTGCATGTTTCCATATACATCTCTCAAATGATAGACAGAAAAGTAATTACCCAGTCATACACGAGCTTGTTAGTGTCTTGATCACCAAAAATATTGTGCTTTTTATTTATTTAAAAAAATAATAATAATTGTAAGTATAAATATGATATTGAGCTGTTAAATTCTTGGTTTCTTCGAAAGCTTAAATGGTCAAACTATAACTACAAGGGTGGGTCATTCAAATAAGTCCTAAACACTCTGAATGAAAGGCATTTAAGTCCAACGTTCAACCTTAAAGCTTAAAAGTTTTCATGCTATCTATAAATGTTTTCATCAAGCACTAGGGTGTTGGAGATAGGATGCATCACAGGTCCATAATATCACACCCCAACCTACGGCGGAAATCCCGGGGCGCGAACAGATTGTCACAGCTCTCATGGTTACTATCATACACAATATAAGTTTCAATATCTATTAATAATTTCAAACAAATATTCATGTACATCAAATTTATAAATAAACAATTACATTAAACATCCAAAATTAAGTTCTTGTATCTTTTCTCTAACATGCATCCTAAGTTGCTTCAAACAATTTTGATAATCATGTCATGCGATAACCTGCATATGCGCTGAAAATAATATAGTTTGTCAACACAAGGTTGAGTGAGCAACACACCAGTTTAAATGTTCATATAGAAAATAAGTATTTGCAACAAGTCATATGAGTATAACAAATTAACCAAATAATCAAGTATAACTGAGATGTCGAGAAGCATAAAGCTATAAATACTAGCGTATAATCAAACTAGACTGTGATTATGTTGGACCTCTCCGAATGCGGAAGAATACAAAGCAAATAAGCACATAAACAAGTAAGGTATAAGTTGTTAACACATAAGACAGAGTTGCGGTTTTTGAGTATAAGTATATATAAGAAATATAATTATACATATGTCCCCAAAACATATAAAACAAGTAAAATAGGGGAATGTGGTACTCACCTTAGACGGAAGGCAAGTGATTAATAAATTCGACAACGAACTAATGATTTAAGCGAGTCGTCCAATACGCGTTCAATGAGATTAATGATCAGAATCTGAAACTTTGTGATATGAAACTATTAGTAAAAACGAACTTAATGCCGCTGGAATCAATCCAAAAGGATGGGTAGAACTCTATTTATGTTGATTTTAATGTTTAAACGAGTCGAGTCTGACCAGAATCCTAACTTCGAGTCGGGAGTCGGGTTTGGGTCAGAACCTTTAAAATTTAATTATGAGAAGAAAAGTCTTCTGGACCGAACGTTGAATCTGAACAGAAGCATGAGAAAACGAAAAGTCAAACTTGTTGACTGTTTTACCCTTGATCGGGATTTTAAAGCAATTGACCAGTCAATACCGTTCAATGTCTGAAATTGATTGAAGGCTATTGACTAAGGAATGTGTATGAACAATTCAACAGTTTACAACTTACCTGGAAAGTGAAACGATTGACTAGAAACGGAAGTCAAAGATCCTAAAGCAAGCAAAGTCAACGAACAAGTCTTCAATTTTTAACGAAGATGCAAAAACCGAAGGGTTGGAGGATGAACAGAGGTAGGTGATGGCTATGGGATGTTCTTTAGGGTTAGATAAAAGTTTACAGCAGATGAATGAGGCTTGTTTATATAAGAATACATAACACGAACTAATTATGGGCTTTTTGGCCCGTTTAAGCAAGTAAATACGTTTTAAGGAAATAATCAACGATTTATACATAAAGATCTGATCTTGGGCAGTAAGAAACGAATTAGAACTTGTAGTTTAGTTACAGGATGTTTAACCAGACCTTAATAAACTCAAACATGCCTAAAATAAAAGATTTTATGCCTTAAACGAGTTAGGAAACGAAATAAAGTTAAATGATCTGACCAGTGGTGTGGAGGAGGCGCGCGGCGGGGGTGGGGAATCTCCCCGCGCAGCGCTCTGGCTAGACAAGGAAAGAGGTTCGGTTTTTTTTTGGCAATAATGGTCCCTAAACTTTCTGAAATGTTCAATTATTGACTATTTTAAAGTTTAAACCAAGAATAAATAACTTTAAGAACTTAAAGTGTGTAAAATGAATATTAGAAACTTATTTACTTTTAAATATTTTATTTTGATTAATATTATGGAACTAAGATATTTTCGATTCGGGTTAAACGTTAACGAATACGGGTTTGAAAAATCCAAGATGTTACAGTCTCCCCTGCTTTAGGAAATTTCGTCCCGAAATTCAGGAAAACAAAAAAAATATTATTGTTTTGAAAACAATTTAAACTTTTAAAGGAAGTATCATAACAATTTAAATTTTGTCAGGTTCAGTTGGTTCCATCTTTAACTTGTTCATTTTAGCTATCAAACGATTAAACCGAGTGAGCATCTCTTCAACAGTCTCACCTTTTAATAAGTTAAAGTTTTGAAATTGAAACTTCAACATCACTTTCTTGCTTTCTTATGTGTTTCCATACTTCTAATCTTGACGTGTTGAAACAACGATGCACATATCTTAATACTCCCAACTTGATGAGATATGTTATCATGTAATGCTAAAGTCAAAGTAGAGTGTTCTTTAATCTCAATCTCTAAAGCTTTCTTTTCCTCTTGCGAGTATTGAGAAAAAACTTTTGGCGTAAAACCCGTAGTTTCACTTCAAATCATTGGAACTGTGCAGAGATCATCAACACATCGAGAATAGTCAGGATGCACAGAACCAAGATGTGCTCGAAAACGTGGTTCCCATTTAGCAAAATCACTAAATTTAATCAAACGAGGACATTTCGAATGGGATCCAATTTCAGCATCAAGGTTTAACATTTGTTGCATTAATACTGCTAAGAAGCCAATGCATAATAACCATCCATTTTAAGTAAACACAAGTTCAAACTTTAGTAAAATTCAAACTTATGGGTATAAATTGAAACTTTGATAACGAATGAGTGAAGATGGGTAATAACGAATCAAGAACAGTAAATAAACGAATGATCAGTGACTATCTTAATGAAAGGAGTGCGGAAAGGATGACAAATGAGTAACGAATGACTTAGATGAATGAATGGCGAATGAGAAGACGAATGGTTAACGAATGAGTGAGTATATAGTGACGAATGAGTAGCGAATGAGTGAGCACGAATGACCAATTTTTAATAACAAATTAGTTACAGTGACGAATGATTAACACGAATTGATGATGAATGAGTTTGTTATTCTGTTGTAACAAACTACACACATATCACGAATCAGTTAGGAACTCATAACGAATGACAAGCACACATGTAACGAATGAATAATAGTCACCAAAACGAATGACTAAGATCTTCAAATCTTCAAACCTTTAAACGAATATTTCCAGATTTCGGGAAAATTTCCAGTTCCAAATTTTGTAAACAAAAAATTAAAGTTATGTATTACTACGTCAATTTTGCTCCAAATCAGTCAAATAAATGATCAAATTGCTCGTAATTATCTTGCGAACACACTTATCCTATTCTGCAAACTACAAATCGATTTACTGATTACCAAAGTCCAATAACCAAAAACCTAATATCCCCTGTTCCATACATAATTCAAATCCAAGCGAAAATATCACAAACATGCTCAATGACTCAATTCAATCCTCATAATCCTAACACCATCCAATCAGAACACAATTTCAACCAAATCAAACTCCAATTAACATATCAGAATGTTAATTCAACTATATTCAATGAAATTAACTTTAAACCAAAAATTGACAATTAATAATTGAATTCTCTGTCAATTCTACTCAAAATCCTTAAACCTCAAGCAATCTAACCGTGGTTCTCTATTACTACTTGTTGAAAACCAGATCAAATCAACACATATTCATAATATACTGATTAGATGATTGATCTAATTATGTGATATACTTTAGGATAGATAATTGAACAATAATCTTAACGAAGTGATTGAGAGAGTAACTTGATAGAGTTTCGGTATAAACTTAATCAATACTTAAATTAAAAAAAGGCTGAACAAGACTTATCTAGACGATGGGATGCCATTCGTTACACATCCCGTAACGAAGGGCCACCATTCGTTATCCTTATGGTATAGCGAACGACTCTTTCGCTATACCCCATTTGTCAACATTCCATGGCGAATGGATCAATTACATAGCGACTGAGGTCCATTCGTTAAACATCCTTAACGAATGGACAATTACAAATAACGATTATGGTTCGTTCTTTAAACATCCTTAACGAATGAACTATTCATAATAGCAAATAGGCTCATCCGTTAAACATCCTTAACTAATGAGCCTTACATAACGAATGGGTTAATACTTCCATAAATACCCCTTTAATATTTAAATAATAATAAATTACAAACGATAATTACAATGAGTCGAGACGAAAAATTCATGCATTAACAAGATTTTATAATTAACTCATTAAAAACCGACTAAAATAATATCTTTCATGATTATAAAAGTATTAAAGAAGCATATGACAAGCTTCAAACGTGTGAGAAAAACTTGTGGGTGAAAATCCTACAATATGAGAAAACAATTTATATACTTAAACACACGGTTGAGGATAAACAGATTTCCATTAATAGGCATATTGATGAGAAAGCGGAACTTAAAAGGGAATTTCAACTGATTAAAATTGATAAAGAAATGGTTGAAACTAAACTGAAAAGTTATTCCGCTTCATCATATGTCCTTGATCATATTGTCCAAAAAATATCTGTTGATATTTCAAGGGACAGAAAGGATTATCCGAAATATCATTTTGAACCGCCTCCTATTTGGAGCTCGTATGTTCCAAAAGAACTAGAACGGTTCTTCAAGGCGATGAATGTGGTGACCAGTTCACCAGATAATGATATTTCATCATCTCTTTCATGTTGTGAGCAAACAGTTAAGTCCTTCACCAGCTCTGCGAGTGAGAGCGAGGTGGGTAAGCAAGCTGCAGAACATGTGTTGTCTAAAGCAAAATCAGAAACTCAATTAAGTGATAAAACTAGTAGTCAAAAATTTAAATTTGCTAAAACTAGTTTTTATCACAAAAGACAAAGTATTGGGTATAAGGAGGTTAAATCCAATGGATTTAACAAAGAGTTTGTAAAACCAAAAAATGGTTTTCAAAATATTGTTTTTGTTTAGGGTGAGACCTCTAAGGAAGACAAAGAGGCCATCTTTAGAAAATAATCTAATGATGAGTTTATAAACTTATGGCTGAGAGAGACCGGGAAGAGAATCAGGTTCTTTCAGTTAACAAGTTTGTTGACCAGACGAAATGGTTTTGTTTTAATGAGGAAGGACATTTGTTCAACTTATGTCCAAAACGATTCTCTCGTTCCCAAGGGAAGAGGCATGTGGTAAACAAGAAACCATATGTGAATGTTTCATTTGTGAGACCCACATCTACACCCATAAAGATTTTAAAATGGGTTATGGATATGGAACTATTCAAAAATGATTTTGAGGTCGGTGAGTCTTTAAAGATAAAGAAAACTAATGTTAGTTTTTATAAGAAAACAAGTTCTGATGGACAGAACTGTGTGGTAAAGGGCAAAACAAAAGATAAACATGTTAATGCAACCATTGAAAAAGATGTTGAGTCTTCTAAATCTAGTTCTTTTAAATCATGCTCATCAGTTGAATCGTTGACTGATAGTGAGCATGATAGCTATGAAGATTGTTTTTATGATAAAATAAAACAAACCAAGACCAAGAAGGCTTGGGTTTTTGAACGTCCATTTTCCGGATCACATGCATCATCATATACGTGTAAAACGATATGATACGGATTGATAATATTTTGTTTACTATACTGAATAATATTGCGGAAACATATTGTTAACACATTCACTCATAAACCTCTTTAGATTGATATAACATTCAAAGTAAACTTTGAGATCAAATTCCCAAAACTATTACAAATTATAAAAATGTAAGGCTATTTATACAACTCCTATGGGCCGTATATGTACAAGTCTTATACGTTGGACCCGACTTATACGCCCCTTACAACATTTTAATATTGACATTTTTAACCCCTTTAACACTACAAGACCTAGAATTAGACAATATACTCTATCAAACTCCCCCTTGGATATTGCTAAGTCCTTGCGGCTTCAATCAATACCAAAACCCTCTTACGATATGCTTTTTTGGCTTCATCAAAAGACGGCCTTGACGATCCTTGTTGTGATGTTGGACGAGATACTCCAATAGGCATATGTTGAAATCTATTCCACGACGCCTGAGTAACTCGATCCCGACGTTCAGCTTCCATCTCAGCTTCAATCCTTTCTTGTCCGTCAATAACAACTCTCCATAACTTTTTGAAACTTGTTGGCTTGCGTCTTGTCTTTATCATCATTGCATTGTATCTTGTTCATATGTAATTTCTCTATGTCTTCCAGCGAACAGTTCACGAACCACGTCAGATCATACACTCGAATTACATCATACTTTTCTTTTCGACTATCCAAAAAAATACTAGCTTTACCAGTCAACCCTAAGTAGGACCAACAAAGGAAATAAGGATGAATCATGTTCCATTGGATACAACGGTATTACATGTAGAATATCATGTCTAGTGTATCTCAACGTTCTTATCAGCTAACCTTCAGGATATTTACGATTTCTTGATTTAAACACCTTAGGTAACTAAGGTGTACATTTCTTGAAACCACGTTTAGCCTCACTCACCATAAACTCCCAAATATCCTTCACCGGACCACACTTTGGTTTATACAAAAGGTCATAATGTATATAAATATCATACGCATCGAACCAAGGAAAACTTTTCAGCTCCATTAAACTATTGATGTATTGTACTTAAAATAGTCTTCGTGCCAATCTTTCGAATTTTACTCAGATAAGAAATACTGAGACACTTCCCCAATGAAACACCTTGTTGTGGTTTCTGATAGTATTTCAATAGATTTAAGTACACTTGATTAAGCTCATCAACTCGATCTGGAAACCAACCCTTCATTTCATCCTTACTAAATTTCTTTGGTTGATCATAAGGATTTGGTTCCATCTCAATTTCTTATCAAAAACTTCGTCAAAGGCATCAAATTCTTCATTTACACCAACATACTTGACAGCTTCTGGTTTATCCACAAATTCTACATTTTGATTCAACAAGTCTTCATTTATGTTAGATTCAGTGATATCCTTTTCATAATAAAATGTTATATCTTCAACAGAAACATCCAACATTTTGGCTAACTCTGACTTGTCAACACGGAATCTCACCCTCTTCCAAATCATCCACCATGTTTGATACACGAAAACTAGAAGTAATTAAATCTTCTAATTTCTCCAACGGTTTATCAGAAGGTGCATGTTCAGATTTAGACTTCTATTGTGGTTCATCATGGTGAACATTACCACTAACAGAATCACTCTTCTTTTCAGACTCACCAAAATAGCACCAGCACCTCCTTGAGGTATATCATCATTTGAATCTCCAAATCTAGCTTATCCTCCTCTTCGTTTTCTTCTTCCTCATCCTCTTTGTTATCTTCAACAATAGGATCATAAGATTCCACAACCATTGGATCATTGACAACTTCAGGTTCATTCACCTTTATCAACATGTCACTAGAACCATCAGCTTGCACTGAGCCATCAACTATATCTTCAACATTAATAGATTCTTCTATCTTTGACTTTTCTTTTTCAACAACCTTTTCAGTATCATAATCAACACGTAAAGAAGCTTCAGCCACACCAATATCACCACCATATACTCTTTCATACACGGTTTTACTGGCCTCATCTCTGTCAACCTCTGAATTAAGTCGAATGCGCAACTTCTTCTCAATAATAACAAAATACTTCATAAGCTCAATCAGTAAATCATCAGCCAACTTTCTTTTCTGTTAACTCTCATCCAACCTCTTTTTTATCTCAATATTATCGGCCCTTAGATGATTATTCTCTTCAACAAGATTTGTAATTCTAACTTCTTGATTCTCGACCATATCTTTCAACAAATCCAATTCAGTTCTTGGTGGTCCATCCAACTGAAAATAAACATCAGAAAAATTTCCAAAAGATTGTTGAGAACTTTAGGATCAGCTTTTGGAGTATCATGATGCATAGGCTCATCAACATTTGTTGTAGAGAGTGGAATAAAATTATGAGCTATAGAAGTTTTCATCAGCTTATCAACAACATCACTCAAATTAACCTGAAATCGGGTGCCATTTGAGTATCTACAACCACATCAGCTTTTGTTGGTTCAGGGAGTTTTTTCAACTGAAGTTTCTTTTTCTTGAGTAACTCCAAAATCTGACTCCTTTGGTTCATCAACCAAACTCAAATCAACTTGAGCCCTTTTAACCATATGTTTGATACGTTTCTTCTTTTTCTGCTGGCTACTCTCAGGTCCATATGTATCATCAGTATCAAACTCCTTCTTAGAACACCTTTCTTTCATCCTCAAATCATACAAAGCACGAGGATTAGCCAAAATCTTCCTACGAATCTCAGAGTCAGACTCAGTATCCTCTCCATCTGGTTTAGTAGTTGGTTTAACAACAATAGGAGGATGAGGTGTTATAGGTTCAGCTTTAACAACACGTTTTCATTTCTTCTTTGCTTTATGTGACCCTTTTGCCTCAACATCCTCAGCTTTCACCAACCACCTACCACCAAGAGGCACATAACTTTGCATATGAACATTTTCGTTCTCTCAATCACAATCACTTTCCTCCTTCCTCCACTGATTATTCGATGGTGCAATATAATCAGGATTAAGTAGATGACCAAATAAGGCTCGAAACTTAGGTATTTCTCATATTTATTCCTGTACGACTTGAGCTTAGCACATCCATTTACTGACATGTGCCAATTTTATCTCTTTTCTAGTTTTTTCAACATTTGGAAACTGATGATCAACAATCAGTTGTACAAACCTCAGGTACATAAGTCATCTTTTGTCAAAGTATAACTTCATATGCTCGAATATAACTTTAGAAAAGTTATACTTCACGTTCAAGCATAAAATAGTTACCATGCACATGTGGTAATCAAGTATCTCTTCAAATCTTCCTTTGCGTTGTCCAAAACAATGTACGATAACGTGCACCATAAACTTGAATGGCCTTGAAAAACAAGTTTCCAAAAAATCCCCTGTCCAAATCATTCTTATATCCCATTCTCAACAAACATTCTTTTACCATCCTCTCATCAAGAGTAGTAGGATCAGTAGACTCATTTCCAAACTCTAGTACATCTCTTAACACTTGTTCAGAAATGATGATCTCCTTCTTCTTTGCCACCGACTAGATGCATTCTCCTTCTAATTTTGCGTTCTTCCAGAATTTGTTGACAATCTCCTTGATTATCACCATGTTCGCTGTAATCTCCTTAAAGATCCTTATGTTAGAGCATTAATGTCTAATGCTAGATCTTGTGAGCTGATTATGTCATATTTGTATTGTTAAGGGATAATAATGACAATTTTGTAAATTTGTAAGAAACGTATAAGTCTGGTCAAACGTATAAGACTTATACATAGCGTATAAGTCTTATACACTGACATCAACTTATACGGTCCAATAGGTTAAGTATAAACAGGCTTAGTTGTAATTTGTAACAGTTTGTTGAAACTTCTTATCAGCTTGTACTATCATTATTATATCAATATATGAAGCTTATGAGTGAGTGTGCTGTTATTCCTTTATGATATAATTCTGCGTTATCGTATTGTATAGTATATACATTTATTCGATCCGTATCATATCGTTTATGCACGTACATGATGTTATGCATGATGAGGATCATGGACTTTCAAGTTGTATTTGAGAAATAGGTTGGTATTTGCTACTGAATTCAACACAATTATTGGTTTAAAGATGAAGATTTGAAGATATAAAAGTCAAAGTTTAAGCCGATCATTTATTCTTAAATTACTTATTTATATACGGCAAAAATACAAATTCCTTTAGTGATAATGCTCGATTATACCTAATAATCATTTTTGCACGACTGATTTTGTCTAATTTAAATGGACTTTCAAGTTTCAACTATAGCGTATAAGTGGAGTTCTTGTTCACGTATAAGTTGATATTCTTCCGTATAAGCTTTTGAAACGTATAAGTGAATATGGCCGTATAAGTTGGATATACGTATAAGGTGTTACACGTTGATTTCATTTATACGACGTATAAGCCTGTTTATCTGCTTTGTTTGGTGTGCGTATAAGTTTTGACTTATACGCCGGATAAGTCCATTTGGACTTGTACATTTGGTTATAACTTATACTCTAATTTGAACAATGTTTTTTGATTTTCATGCAACGATGGAAGATTTGAACGCTTTTGTGACACACCCGTCATCGATACTTCAGAATATCAATTTGGAAAATATGGAAACAACTACTAAGCCCCCGAAGCTTTTAAGGATAGAAGATTATCCAAGCTGGGCTGATAAGTTCGAGACTTATTTTCAAGCCATGAGTTATGATGCGTGGGTAGCCGTTGAGGTGGAATACATCATTCCATGAAATGAAAATGCTACTAATCACCGACTATCTCAAATTCCTGAGGCTAAAAAAGCAATATTTTTTCGTGATAAGAAGATGATGAATTTGTTTCAACAACCAATCAAGTTTGAGATTTTTCAATTGTTACAACATAATGGATTATGCCACTCAATCTGGGAATCATTGCTGAATAAAGACAAAGAAAATCCTTACATGAGAAAATCAAAGATGGGATTATTAAAGAAAGAGTTTGACATATTTACAATGGTCAAAGGTGAATCGATGCCCCCAAATGATTGAGAGATATTGTCATCTTGTGAATTGGATGAAAATATTGAGAATTGACAAAGAAGAGTATGAATACATTTACAAGCTTGCTTATTCTTTGTCTGATGACTAGAATATTTTCATTATGATTCAACAATCAAACCCGATAAATTATGCAAGATTGAATCTTGAGTTACGCGAGAAACAGAAAATGATAAACACTTCGGTTACTCAAGACATTGGGTGATACTTTAATTCATCACAATCAGTGATTGCTCCAAGCCCGAAGATTCAAACTACTTTGGTCACAAATAGTAGTTTTGGTGGAAGTACACAAGCTCTTACACTGGAACCAATTCAACCAATTCTACTCCTGATCAATCCCCGAAGCCTGCTAGTCCACCATCTAATGTTGTTCAATGCAACATTGCGGTTAATGTCATGAACAATGGACTGACAGTCGAAAACTTTCAAGAACATATGGCATTCTTAGATCAGTCCTTGAGTTATATGAGTGTTTGATTACTGGGCGTATTAGTAACACATGACTAAAGAATATTATGATCAGATTGATCCTAAGGAAATAGAAAAGCTAGATATTTGTTGGTGTATGGCAAATGCTGTGAGAAGGGCACAAATATTCAGAGAGATTACTGGTAAGAACTTCCTTGATGGGACAACTTCAAAACTCAGATTGGACAAAACAAAGGTGCAATGTTTTCGACGCAAGGAATAGGGCCACTTAAAGAGGGAATGCACTAATCCAGAAGTTGGAGATGCTAATTCTAATCCTTTTGTTGGGAATTATAACCAACAAGCCATTTATCGTCAAAGTTCTCCTGCACCTGCTGAATCATTGAAGAAGAATGAAGCATCATCATCAAAGACGTGTCATGCACAATTGGATGAGGGTTTCAGCTGGAATTCTATTGTTAATCTAGAAAATGTTGCTGTGGTAGTTGTGAGGAAGCTGGAGAACATGTATGTGTTTTAAATGGAGGAGATGAGAAAGATGTGAAAACTGAAGATATTGTTGCTGATCAAACTGATGTTGTTAATCAATAAGAGAAAAATACTAAGGAGATTTCAAATGATCATGAGGGGACCGAATCTACCAAGAGTTTTGATTCGATTCCGAATAAATTCTTTAAATTATTTTTACCTTCTGATGTGTTTGAAATTTTGCAGGATGGTTCATTGGTGAGGAAGTACCACATGGAAAGATTGACTTGGAATTGATGATGAAGAAGATGAGAGTTTCAAGATTATAAAACACATGTGTGATGAAACTGTTCTAGCTGAAGAAGTTTAAGAGACAGTTGATGTTGAAGTAGAGTCTGCTAATCATGTATTCATGGCTGTAAAGGCAAAATTCTCTACTAATGTTGAACATGTTTTTGAATTATGTGAGGAAAAGGATTTTTTGATTAACTCACTTAAAACAGATTAAAAAAACATGTTTCAAGATTATAAAAGAATTAAAGAAGCTTTTGATAAACTTCAAAAATGTGAAAAAAACTTGTGGGTAAAAATCCTACAAGATGAGAAAACAATTTTTATACTAACTCACATAGTTAAAGATAAACAAATTGCTATCAATAGGCGTGTTGATGAGAAAGCGTAACTAAAAAAGGAACTTCAATTAATTAAAATTGAAACTGAAAGAGTTGACACTAAACTTAAAAGCTACCCCGCCTCATCATATGTCCTTAATCACATTGTTCCAAAGCATTCTATTGAGGACAAAAAGTATTATTCGAAATATAATGTTGTTCCGCCACCGATCTAGAGCTCTTATGTACCAAAAGAAACTGTAGGGTTTCTTAAGGCGATAATGCGGTGACTGGTTCACCACATCATGATGTTTCATGTAATGAGCAAAACTTTAAATCTTTCAACAGCTCTGTATGTGAGAGCAAAGTGGGTAAGAAAGTTGTTGAATTTGTGTTTTCTGAGATTAAATCAGAAACAAGTGTTAAATCTGGTGATAAAAAAGTTAGAAGCAGACCTGAAACTCAATTATATACTAAAACTAGCAATCAGAATTCAAATTTTGCTAAAACTAGTTTTTATTACAAAAGAAAAGGTATTGGGTTTAAAGAGGGAGACAAGTTGTCTGTAAAACCAAATGTTGGTTTTCAAAAGATTGCTTTCGTTAAAGGTGAGACCTCTGAAGAAGAGAAAGAGGCCATATTTAAAAGGCAATCAAATGATGAGTTTTATAGACTCAGAGCTGAAAGAGAGAAACAAGAGAATCATGTTCATCCAGTTAACAATTTCTTGATAGGAGGAAATGATTTTGCTGTAATTAAGAGGGACATTTAATTTATTCATGTCCTAAAAGATTCTCTCAAGAAAGAAAACATGTGGTAAAAAAACCATGTGTGAAAGTTCCATTGGTAAGATCATCTCCACCCATCAATATCTTAAAAGGGTGTGTATAAGGAACTTGTCAAAAAGATTTTTGAAGTAGGTGAATCTTCAAATGTTAAGAAAAATTTTTGTTTTTTCAAGAAGAAAGTTCTGTTGGGCAGAACTGGGTGGTTAAGGGTAAAATCTAAAATAAACCTGTTAATACAACCTAAGACCAAGAAGGCTTGGGTTTCCTTGTTTCACTAATTTCTTACTATTGTAGGGGCTTTCAAGATCCAATGACTCACATTTGATTATGGATAGTGAAGCATCATGAGACATGACAAGAACTCGTCATTTGCTAAAGAATGTTAAATCTATTCAAGGAGGATGTGTGAGGTTTGCAGGGAATTAAGGAGGAAATATTGTTGGTGAGGGTACTTTATCGAACGGGAAAGTAATTTTCGAGAATGTGAATTACATCAGGGATTCTTAGAGTAATTTGTTGAGTATCTCCCAAATTTGTGACAAAGGCTTCTCAACACAGTTTACAAGTCAAGATTGTATGATTCTGAAGCCTGGGTATAAGATTCCAGAAGAATGGATCTTTATGTGCTTAAAATGAGTGTTGCATCATCAACTCAAGGTACCGTACAGTGCTTTGTCACCAAGGCATCTGAAAAGGAGTCGGTACTATGGCATCGTCGAATGCGTCCATCAATGTTCGCAAGATGAACTACCTTGTTAACAACCAACTAGATGAAGGGGTAAACGTTAAGGGTTTTCATTGAGTATTGATTGCTTTAGTTGTAAAAAAAGGGTAAACAAAAGAAGAAGTCGCACCTGAAGAAGTCTCTCAATTCAATCAACTTACCTTTCGAGAGGGTACACATGGATTTGTTTGGTCCCGTGAATGTCAAAAGTATCATCGGGGAACTTTACTGTTTGGTGGTCATTGATGATTACTCATGCTTCTCGTGGGTGACGTTTCTTGAATCGAAAGATGAGACCTTCGACAACTTGATGATCTTATTCAAGAAGCTTGAGATGTTATTTAATCTGCCAATCTGAAGAATCAGAAGCGGCAATGGTACCGAGTTCAGGAATAACCGAATGCTTCAATACCGTAACGAGCATAGTATTATTCATGAAATCAGTGCTCCATATACACCGCATCATAATGGAGTTGTGACGTGAGGTCGAAGACTCGCTCAAAAATAAACGGATTACAACTATTAGATAGCGGTAAGCGGGTATCGAACATAGGGAGTTTGTGGAAATTGTGTTACCAAGTAGTTATGTGATTTATCTAAATTAATCTAAATGAAAAAAGTAAATTCAAAGATTTGGTTGTTTGGTTTTGATAACAAAAAGAACTAAAGCAACAAACGAGTTTTAATCAATATGCGAAAATATGCCTTCCCTCGGTTTCAGGTTTCCATGAATGTTACGGTTAATGTTTAACTGAGAAGAACAATAGGTAAAGTTCGTGTTTATGTAAATGAATGCGATAAATGAAGATCAAGTACTTGGGTTATACAACGCAAGGTGATCACTCAAAAACCAATTAGTTTATCTAACCCTAAATCCCTCCCGATTAATCTAGATTACTTAAAGAACCAAGAACTGACGGTTTAGAACACAAAAAATCAATAAACTAATAATCTATCAATCAATACATAAACATCATACTAATGAAATCAATAAGATCAAATATTATCTTCGAAATTGTCTAAACATTCAACCAAACAAAAATAATAAACCTTATAATCCGAGGGAAAATACAAAGGGATTTAGCCGATCATGATTCGGTTCGTCATACCTTCGATTATAATTTTCATATGAATCAAAAACGAGTCTTTAATTATTACCACACTCAAAATAATATTCTTATCTCCAAAAATCGCTTCTAGGTCGTCTCTAGCTCCAAAGATATGATTCGGATCTCAAAAGTCGTCCAAAATTACAAGTTATAACGTTTTAACGACTTTCCTCGTCAGGTCTACCGTAAGTTACGGTGGCCACCGTAGCTTACATTCCAGCATTACATACCAGCATACCAGCATAGAAACCTATTAATTCGGATCATTTCGCAATATAACACCGGGGTTGATCAAATAAAAGAATAGGCCCAATAAAGTTTTCTAAAGGAACCAACCCCCCGCCCCTCACATAACCATCCTCATATGTATAATGTATGAGGCCCCAAACCCCTAGAACCCACACTCTCGCTCATCCAGACGAGGCTTAACCTAAGTGCCTCTATCACTTTTTCACTTATGCCAAGATAAGATCTCGAAATGCACTAATTGTACGAGTTCTATCGTAGAATATCAACCGTCTCACCAATACTTTCTCAATTTTCAAGTGTAAACGAACATGTTATGCAAGTTATTACACAGAGAGCATGCTAACCTTGGTTAGAAAACTACATAATCTCTCCATTTAGGGAATTGTGACCATGAAAAGGGACCAAAACTTCACCCCGCCATCTTACCACTTTCCGGTTTCAAAAAACACATTTTTTTAAAATTTTCAATTTATCTTATATTTTTAATTATTTTATGTTTTATTGAAAATTTTGAAAAGGGAAATTCCAATTCCCCCATCCCCACACTTGGGATACATTGTCCCCAATGTATGGTTTTGAGAAAATAAAAACAAAGACACTACTAAGTAAAACTCTACTTCCTTCCATGAAAAACCCGGGTTGTTCCCAACACAGTGTCGAAGAGAAATCCATAGGAATTTCCCCACACATGTTTTTTTGCTAAGATGGTAGTTTAAAATACAACTAATAACAAACAAACTAGAAATGATAATGCAAAATAAAATTAAAATATACAAAATGTACAATTACCACCTTTTTGAAACTTTTATGACATTCAAGGTGGATGGCTGGCCCACTCCCATGCAATTTTCTCGTTATAAGCACGCACATTTTCAAGAAATTGTTGCCAGTCTTTCGGAAAACCAGGGTCAGGCCCGAACATCCTCATCCTCCACCATGGATCATTTAGGTTAGGTGGTTGTCTCATTTTCGTCTTTTTTGGTCGGCTACCTTTTTCTGCCGCCTTCTCACTCTGTTGATGTTCAACTTCTTTCTTCTCAACTAACCTGTCAATCAAAAAAACACTCCAATTTCGTGTGATCCTTGCTCAAGGATACACACTTGTTAACAGAATCCGCCTTTAGGCTTTCCTTGTCAACAAAAGAGTCAGTATTATTTTCTAATAATAATAATCATTTATCACGATTCCCACACTTTATTCCCAGTGTCCCCTTGGCACAATCAATCACTGCAAGTGAAGTGTCAAGGAAGGGTCTACCCAATATGACTATGGGTTGCGTGTTAGTTACATTATTAGCATAATCAAGTACTAAAAAGTCAACTGGGTAACATAAATCCTCCACATGTACCATCACATTATTTAGCATACCTCGGGGATGTGTATGGGTTTGATCTGCTAAAACCACAGTGGTATTTACTTTTTGTGGCGGACCAAACTCATACTGATCATATAAACTACCGGGCATGATACCAACACAAGCTCCAAGTTCTAGCAGTGCCCGATTAGTTTCTAATTCACCAATTTGGATTGATAAAAGGGGCACTCCTAGGTCTTGAAGTTTACTTGGGATAATACTATTATCAACCCTCTCATCCCTTGTTTTGGTTAATTTGTCATTTAAACATTTATCACAAGAACAATTTTCACAAAAAGATGTTTCATTCGGTTGTAATTCAGAGTTATATTGAAAAATTGTTTCATAATTAACCACATTTTCAATCTCATCACTAATATCTTCCACCACCCCCTCAACAAACTGTGGTGTTGGATCAACTTGAACACTAGAAATTTCAAAACTAGGTAAAAGACTTACCGCATTGATATGCAAGTTGTTCCCCTTCTTTAAACTCGAGCTGTTTTTCTTCAAATTCGCCACATCGGTTGCAAGTTAACCCATTTGAGTGGTCAACGATTGGATGGCTTTGTCACGAACTTCATCCTTTTGCATGCGCACTTCATCAAGTTGATTTCTCCTTTGCATGTCTTGTTGCATCATCTTTAACATGTCCATAACTTCATTCCCATTTGACGAACTTTGACCAATTGACCCACTTTGACCGCCACCTCCTTGACCTTGAAACCCTTGATTATTCCCGCCATGAAAATTACCTTGGTTATTATATTGTTGGCGAGGAACATAATTGCCTTGATTTCCTTGAAAATTCGGGTTAAATTGAGTAGCCGGTTTTCCAAAACGAAAATTCGGATGATTTCTCAACCCGGGGTGGTAAGTATTGGAGTTCATGTTGTAATTCCTACCACCTCCCCCTTGAAGTGCATTCACCTCTTCCACCGGTGCTTGACTTACCCCGCATACCTCCGAAGCATGACCCAACTCATTACAATTTGTACAAACATCAATTACCTGATTAGTGGTTTTTACATTTCCTTCTTCCACGGCTTGCACTTGAGGTCCTACCAATCGCCGGTCTTGCTCTTCGTCCGTTTTGGGCCTTTCTCTTTGAAGTAACCGCCATTTTTTGCAAATATGCCCAATCATCTTGTTCATAATTGGTGCCAAATGTGCCATTCATAATCGACCTCAAATCCCGTTCATCCTTCATACTCAAACCCTCATGAAACGCATTTAACAATTCCCATAAAGCAATACCGTGATGAGGACAATTCTTGATCATCATATTGAACCTCTAAAATGCTTCATGAAACATTTTCCCCGATTTTTATTGGAAGGTTCTCAAACTTCTTCTCGCATCGTTGGTCTTTTGGGCCGTATAGAATTCTTCCAAAAATCTTTGTTGCATTTCAGCCCAAGTATAAATAGACGCAGAAGGAAAAGTGTAAAACCATCTCTTTGCATTGTCTTCAATGAAAACTGAAATAGAACCAACTTAACCTCATGTGATGTAAAACCTTGTCCCCCAATTGTGTTGCAAATGGTGTCATATGCCTCCAAGAGGAAGTAAGGTTCTTCCGTTGCTAGACCCTTATACTTCGGAAGACTTTGAAGAGAATTGGTTCTTACTTCAAATGTCCTCCCTTGTTGATTGTGAGGGATAACCACCGGAGACGGATTATTAGTAATTATGGGTCGGAAATGGGCTTCAATCCCCCTTACCATCTCTCTTGCATGCCTTTTTGGTACCCCCATTGCTACTCTTTGTTGACCCATTTGCCTATAAACGGGCCTTGGCTGCGCAATTGTTGAAACTATGGTTGGAGCATTTGCGGTTGGAAATGCTGATCTTGAGGTTGCCCTTGCGGTTGTTGAATAATCGGTGGAGGTTGAACTTGATTAACAACAACCGGTGGTTTTTTTTTATTAAGCTCTTGCAACGGTTCCGGTTGACGCCATTGACCATAACCAAGAGTTCACGGATTTACCCTTTTGCTTCTATCACCTCCCACGTAGTAACCTTCCACTTCATACCCCTCAAATTCACTATCAAACCTGTATCCGTATCCGTCACCTTGTGTTCTTGAATGTTGCATAAAAGGTTAGGGTTGGTATTGGTAGCTTGATTGTGACTGTTTAAAGGGTGGTGTTTGATATTGTTGAGATGATGATGACGCACCAAAGTTAGGAAAAAGGTGGCTAATAGGTGGTAATGTTGATGATGTTGAATAGGTGAATTGAGCATTTATGGTTTCAGTTGTGGGTGGTGGTTGGAATTCACTTGATACTGTAGGTATAGTAGTAGTGATTGGTGGAGGTGGATTTGGTGGAGGTGTGGGTGGTAATGGTTGACCCTAAGTGGGAACTGGTGATTCCATGGTGCTGTTAGATGTAGTTGGAGAACCAAGAAGCTTGTTCTCCCTAAGTAAGACTTGGTTTCTTCGAAGTGTTCGGTCAATCACGGGATCAATAACTAGCGGTGATGACCTGTTAGATCTTCTAGTATGCATACACCTTTAGGTACCTGCACACTAACACAACCAGTGTAAACCCGAAAATAACAGACAAAAAGTACTAAAGCTAACACACGTTGCGCGCTACTCCCCAGCAACGACGCCAAAATTTGACTTGTGGTCGAAGACTCATCCAAAAATAAACCGATAGCGGTAAGCGGGTATCGAACACAATAGATGAACAATAGGTAAAGTTCATTTTTATGTAAACGAATGCGATAATGAAGATCAAGTACTTGGATTATACAATGCAAGGTGATCACTCAAAAACCAATTAGTTTATCTAACCCTAAATCCCACTCGATTACTTAAAGAACCAAGAACTGATGGTTTAGAACATAAAAATCGATAAACTAATAATCTATCAATCAATACATAAACACCATACTAATGAAATCAATAAGATCGATTATTATCTCAAAAATTGTCTAAACATTCAACCAAACAAACATAGCAAACCTTACAATCCGAGGGAAAACACAAAGGGATTTAGCCGAGCATGATTCGTATCGTCATTCCTTCGATTATATTTGCATATGAATGAAAAACGAGTCTTTAATGATTACCACACTCAAAATAATGTTCTTATCTCCAAAAATCGCCTCTAGGTCGTCTCTAGCTCCAAAGATATGATTCGGATCTCAAAAAGTCGTCTAAAAATACAAGTTATAACGTTTTTATGACTTTCCTCGTCAGGTCTACCGTAAGCTACAGTGTCCACCGTAGCTTACGGTGGTTTCAAAATGCCCTACGGTGGCTTAGAAGTGCCATATAATGTAATTTTCTTTAGAGGCCACCGTAGCTTACGGTGGCTTCCATTCTTGCCTCCTTGTTTTCTTCATAACTTTCTCGTTTCAACTCCGTTTTCTTCATCGTTTTCGCCCACGTTCTCGTAATTATATACTCTATCTTCTCCTACCTGCAATTATATGAGTAACCATAGTCAACTAATTCAACAAGATAAACCGATTAAACGTATGAATATTAACAAACTTAAAGCACTTAAGGCTTGTCCCATGGACTACCCGTAAAGTTGCTGAATGAAAGAATAGGACGTTGATTAAAATAGTTAGGGCAATGTTGGTTGATTCGAAACCGCCGGTTAGTTTTTGGTCAGAAGCTGTTGCCTCAGCTTGTTACACTCTTAATAGTGTTCTAACACTAAAGAAGTTTGGCAAAACATGTTTTGAGCTGCTTAATCGACGAAAGCTGAAATTGAAGTGGCTTGAGCCCTTTGGATCACAGTATACATTCCTTGATCCTGATGGTAAATTTGGTGCTAAGTCTGTAAAAGGTTTTTTTGTGGATTACGCTAGTCCTTTGCATTGAGTATTCTTACCTAGCATCAACCGGGTTGTTCAACTACAGCATGTTGATTGTCAAAGATATGCTACTCCTATTCAAAGAAAGGGCGATTCATGGATGTTTGACTATTACACCTTGTAGAGTTGTGTCTCTTTTCCTAGAAGAGGAAATCACTGATGAAATGGCCACAGTGTTATTTGTTAATGAATATCCGGCACCTGATGTTGATAACCATGTTGAGGATCACCGGCTACACCATCCTTTGACAATGATGGTGAAGATCACAATGATGTGCTTGAGTCCATGGTACAACCTACACCTACTTCTGTTCTCGTGCTATCTGATTAAGCAGTTAATGATGAGAATGTCAAGAATTTTCCTAATGATTTTGTGGTTCCGAATGAATTTATGCCTCGAACATTATCATATCACCCGAAAGAGAATATTATTGGTGATTTGAATACTTGAGTACGCACTTGAAGTCAACTTGATCAAAGTATAATTTATTATTATACTCAAGTTTCTCCACTTCAAATCGGCTCTCATTCAAATGTTTCATTTCACAAATAGAACCAAAAACATACAAACAAGCGTTGACTGAAGAGAGTTGGGTCAATGCGATGCAAGAAGATTTGTTGCAATTTGAAAAGCTTGGGGTATGGAAACTTGTTGATCTACCTGATAAAAAATGATGAATTAAAACCAAGTGGGTTTTCAAGTGCATAAGGGATGAAAATGGTATAACTGTCAGAAACAAAGCTCGATTAGTGGTTCTCGGTTTCAATCAAAGGGAGGGAACCGATTACAAATTTTCTTAGCCTTTGCATCTTGGAAAGGATTCAGGGTCTATTAGTTAGATGTTAAGTCTGCTTTCCTGAACGGAAAATTGGGTGAAGAAGTCTTTGTAGTACAACCAACGGGATTTGTTGATCCAATTCACAAAGACAAGGTGTACCTGCTCCACAATGCTCTTTATGGTTTACATTAAGCCCTGAGAGCTTGGTATGACACATTGTCTAAACACTTGTTAGACAATAACTTTGTTCATGGCACCCTGGATTGTACACTCTTCATAAAGCAGGTAGATGGTCATTTGCTGATAGTCCAGGTCTATGTGGACGATATCATATTCGGGCCAACAAACGATGTTCTGTGCAAATAATTTGCAGAAGTTATGAAGTTAAAGTTTGAAATGAGCGCTATGGGAGAATTGAAGTTTTTCTTGGGTTTGCAGGTCTGTTGGGCTAGTTTATATGGTTTGTACTTAGTCTAAGTTGTTTTGTGTTTCACTTGTACATGGTCTTGGGCTAACATGTAAGTCAAGAACTTCTTAAAGTTCTCGGCGGGCTTTTGGGTGCGTATGGGCTTAGTGTTTGGTTGTCCTATATATAGTTGATGTCTTGTATAGGGAACAATTGTTAATTCACTTGTTATTTGAGTATCGTGTATTATAAGTGCTTAAGCACCCGACGTATCTTAATATACGTGTGTTTTGAAGAAATCTCGTGTTACTATATTGTGTTTACTCGTGTTCTTGAATCACCAAGTATCGGTATTCCGCACGTATACTTGTTATATTGATATCATAGTTGTAGTGATCCATATTCGTGACTTGCAATTGGTATCAGATCCTTAGACCAGTTCAGGCTCGTTATTGTGATATCAATGATTCAAGATCTAGGGTCATAGGTGATTTATTTGTGTTTTCCGGTGAAACAGTGACCGGAGAAGAGGAAGAAAGTATTCTTGGGAAGGAACTGATTTTGGTTTGGAAACAAATCAAAATTCCACTTTTCTCGGGAAGTTTGTTACGAGTTCGTTGTCAATCAGTTAGTTTTCAGACACTGGTAGTTCTCGGCAACCATTAGTTCTCGGCAACCATCAGTTCTCGGTTTTTGTGGTTTTCGGCTGCGGTGTGTTCTCGGCTAATAACTGTTCTCGGTCACTCGTGGTTTTTGGATAAAGTAGTTCTCGGTCAACGCTACCTGTTCTCTGTCAACGACAGTGTTCTCGGTCAAAGCTTGGTCCACTTGTTTGTTCTCGGTCAAACTCAGTCTTATATTGAAGTTCTCGGTCAACCAGTCTGATTTTGTTCTCAGCCTAGTTAGCTATTTTGGGCCTGTTATTCTTGGACTTGGACTCTTAAATTGGACTTAATTTTAATTGGACTTATAAAAATATCTCTAATCAAATTAAAATAGCCCAATTAACTAATGGTAGCAATTCAACCAACTCGTCACTTCATCAAGAACTTGATTCCATCATGGGCACTGCTACTCGTATACCCCGTCTATTGTCCCATGAGGGGTTCAGTGAATGGAAATTTCGTTTTGAACACTACGTCAAGATGAAAAATTCCAAAAGTTGGAAAAGCATTGTGAGCGAACCTCAAATGATCACCTATCAAATCGATGGTTTTGACGAGGTTCTTGTGAAACCAGTTGCTCAGTATGATGATGATGACTTTCCTAAAGTTGAGGAAGATGAGAGAGCTCTTTCCACTCTAACCATGGCACTCTCTCCCTAGATTGCCTTCAGTTTAGAGAACTTCAATCTGCTAAAGATTTGTGGGCTACACTGATAGATGTTTATAAAGGAAATCAAGATATGAAGAGAAGTCGCCAAGATTTGTTGCGACAAAAGTTCAATATGTTCAATCATGTTTTGGGAGAGACATTGGAATCCCAACTACAAAGATTCATATCTCTTGTGACTGAAATGAAAACAGTAGGAATTTATCTGCAAACTTCAGAGATAAATAACAAGTTGGTGAACTCCTTGCCGAAAAGTTGGGACATGAATGTTGCGGTTATCAAAAAGACTAAGGATCTCAACAGGATGGGTATGACTGAAATGATAGCCACTATTAAAGCCTGTGATATAGATGATAAAAAGCGGGCAATGAATCATGCTAGTTCTTATAGTGCTGCTTGATACAATATTGCTTCCAACAGTGCTTTTATTTCTCAAGATAGTTTCTCACTATTCAAGCCCACTCAACAACCACCTCAGGGAAACTTCCAGATGTTCTCTTCCATTCTAGGTCAATCATCATCATCCAATTCACCCAAACCAGCTCCAGTGTTCTTCACCAAGTCTGGACAGTTTTCAAATGACACTGGTAAAACCACCCACTCTCCCAGTCAGAACTTCTGCCAGATTCCCACCATACCAAATGAGACTCAAGAGAATATAGCTCTAATGGCGGGATTCATGAATTGTTATCATGCCTTCTTGGCTGGAGATTTGGTTCAACCTGTGGTTGCAGTTGAACTAGATCAAATTCATCCTAATGATATTGAAGAGATGGACATCTCGTGGCAAATTGCCATGGCAGTTTTCCATGCAAAGAAGTTTACTAAGAGGACGGGTAGAAATAATTGGAACATGCCTAATAATAAAAAGGTGGATTTAACAAACACACTCTCAGGTGCTATAATTGTCATGAGCCGGGTTATTTTTGCTCGTGAATGTACTAACCAAGCTAAGCATTGGTTCCAGTTGGAAATGCTTGTGGTGAGGTTGGAGGTAGTTCAGGTAATGGTGAAAAAAGTATGGTTGCTCAACAGTTTTCTTGGGAAGGTCAGATGGCTGCACTTAACATTGGAAATCAGATTGCAAATTTTGCCAATGTTGAAGACACTGGAGAAGAAAATGCTACTGAGGAGAAGGTCAAGGAGCTTAAGTTTGGGTATATGGCTTTAACTTCTCAAGACTCATCTGAGGTACTTTTTCTACCATGTTCCTTGAATTGTGGTGAAAAAATAGAAATGTTTAAGCTTCATATGGAAAGAATAAAATAAGAACATTTCAAACTAATGAAAAATGAAAAGAGTTTTTTAGACAAAATAGAAGCTCAGAACAAGGACATTAAAAAAACTTAAGTCTAACTTTAGCATAAAATGTTGTCACCACCTCGATGCCAAACAAGAAATTACTGAGTAAACTGCTCAACTGGAAGCTTCCAAGTTAGAGATCTTAAATCTAACTAGTAAGTTTGAAAGGGTTGAATATGATTATAAAAAATTCGATGGTTCCAGTAATGTACGTAACTCAATGATTGAGAACCAACTGTAGTGAAAGAAAATGAAGGTGAGGGAATATGATACAGTCAAGTTCCCCCACCTTACAATCATAATTATGTCCCTACTCCTGTCACCAAAGAACAGGAAGAAAAGATAAAGGACATGAAGTATGGTAAACAAGACAAAGGTGATGAGACCAGCTCTGCGAATGCTGGTCCGTCCACTTCAAATATGAACGATTCTCATTTATCTACTTCATGTGTAGAAAAAGTAATTGTGAAGGAGTGGACTGATGAGGATGACAACCCTAGTTTTGATTTTAATAATAACTTTGTTTCTGATGTTTCTTTAAAACATCCTGTTTTGAATTATGTTATTCCGACTGTTTGTGTGGGCTCTGTTTCTAAGAGCAAGGGTTCTTGTGCGGTTGATTCGGTTGAAAATCTGGTTTCTAATAAAACTAAAAATTCAAAAACATCGAAAAAATACGTTGACCAACATTTGTCAATGAGGGATGCTCAAATGACAAACAAGGTGACAAGTTCAAAAATGAGAACAAGAGTTCTCGTAAATTTAAACAGAGTTGTCCACACAACCAGTCCATACAAGGAGTTGCCCAAAATGATTTTTTCATAAAACGTCAAACTTGTTCTCATTGTGGCACTCCTGGTCATATTTCCATAAATTGTCCACATCGTTCATACGTTCCCTACAATGGATTTTTTTAGAGGAGTATGCCTTACATGACTCATAACGCGTACAGGCAAAGATTCAGGCATTATCAAGCTAGTTCCTCTGACGATGATTGGAATCGAAACAAATGTGGTAGGTTTAGTCCTCATCAGACCAAACCTAACATGTCCAACAGAAAGGTCAGAAAAGGTGTTGCAAGTTCAAATTCTCACATGAACAGTAAGACTAGACCAAAACAGGAGAAGAAGGCTGATTCGCCTCCATCTACGTCTAAAACACCGGGGATTACGAAAACCATTCACACCTATAATTCCAAATCACACAGACATAGATGGTTGCCTAAATATCCGGCGAAAGTTTCTACTAATTCCATCTTTGATGATCAAAAGGACATGTCATGGAAATCCGTGACAACTGTAGATGAATCAGGGTCACCCATTGTAAGTATGTACTAGGTACCAAAGACTAATTAATCTCGCGCTTTGTGCAGGGAAAACTATGGAGGAATATCATCAGACCTTGGTATGTTGATAGTGGCTGTTCCAGGCACATGACAGGGGACATTACCCAGCTGCACGACATTCAAACATTTAACGGTGGGTATGTGTCTTTTGCGGGAGGAGAGAAAGGAAAGATCACTCAGAAGGGTACTGTAAGTAACGTTGTTTTAAAGTTTGAAAATGTTAATTTTGTTCCTGAATTGAATCACAGTCTTTTGAGTGTGTCACAAATTTGTGACAAAGATTAAACACTCATTTTACTAAAAATGAGTGTTTAATTCTGAAACTTGGTATAATTATACTAGAAGACTGAATTCTTGTTCGATCACAACGAAAAGATAATGCTTATGTGATCGACATGAACAAAAATGTTACTGACGAAATAACCTATTTGTTTTCAAAATTGTCAGAACATAATGCAATTCTTTATCATCGTCGGCTTGGTCATGCTAATACTAAAAATCTAAATCGTCTTGCTAAAAATAATTTGGTGCGTGGTTTACCAATCAAGGATTTTGTGGCTGTTGAAAAATGCGTGGCTTGTGCTTTGGGTAAACATCATCGAAAATCCCACAAGCCAAAGTTGATTTATACCATATCTTCTGTTTTTCAATTACTTCATATGGACCTTTTCGGGCTCGCTCATGTTTTAAGTCTGTCTAGTAGCTATTATTGTCTTGTTATTACTGATGATTACTCTCGTTTTACATGGGTATTTTTCTTGTCAAATAAGAGTGAAACTGCAGATCTAATCAAGAGGTTTATTGTGCTCATGGAGAATCAACTAAATCTAAAGCTGAAGCGAATCCATTGTGACAATGGAACGGAGTTAAAGAATGCAACTTTGAATCATTTTTGTTCTGAAAAGGGGGTGCTCCGTTAGTACAGCGCCCCACAGACGCCTCAATAAAATGGTGTGGCTGAAAGAGGAAACATAACTCTTGTCGAAGCGGTAAGAACAATGCTGTGTGACTCTAAACTGCCACTGTTCTTTTGGGCCGAAGCTGTTAACACGGCTTGTTATGTTCAGAATCAGGTGATAATCAACAAAACCAAGATGAAGACCCCATATGAGATTGTTTACGGTCATCAACCCACCGTTTCACATTTCAGTGCCTTTGGGTGTCCGTGCACCTTACTGAATCTCGAAACTACTCCAAAATTTGGGGCTGCAGCCGATGAGTGTTACTTTGTTAGGTATGCGGGAAATACAGCCTACAGGGTCTACAACATGTCCACCAAACATATTTTAGAGTCCTATGAGGTTCGTTGGCTGGAAGAAAATGAAACTGATGCTCGTGTTGGTCCCGATTGGCTATTTGACTACAACGAATTTTTCAAATCATTCAATGTGTTTCCAGTCATCAGCACTGAACCTCTATGTGTTCCCACTGGTGGAAGCTGCTATGGATAACTCGCAGACAATGTCCCACATTTCTCCACTCATTGATGATGATGTCGTTGAGGTAACTGATTCACCTGCAACTAGCACTAAGCCCAAGGATACCTCAGAAACAGAATTTTGGACAAACACGTCAGAAGATACAGCTGCTGTTGAGGGGGAGAGTTCCATCCGTTAGATATTCGGGAGCACACTTTTCCCGATACCATCCCTAATGAATATGTTGCTGGTACTTCGTACTCTCATAGTACGGCGACATCTGGCTGGAAAAATCCCCCTGCTGATTTTAATAAGAACGTGTCAAATCTTCAACCTAACAATGATGTTTCCGATCACCTAATTCAGTCAAGATTCCAAAAGAATCATCCGATTGAAAATGTCATAGATCCCATTGAAGCGGGAGTGTCCACCAGAAGTCAGACAGGACACACAAACAGTTGCATGTTTTCCTGTTTCATCTCTCAAATTAAGCCTAAAAATGTTGAAATGGCTCTTCAGGAACCTAGTTGGGTTAATGTTATGCATGAAGAATTGAATCAGTTGGAGGTCTAGAGATTGGTTAAACTGCCGGAAGGAAAGAAAGCTCTTGATACAAGATGGGTTTTCAGAAACAAGCAAGATGACACCGGGGTTATTGTTCGCAATAAGGAACGATTGGTAGTTCGTGTTTCGTCAGGTTGAGGGATTAGATTACACTGAAGTCTATGCCCCTGTGGCTAGACTTGAGGCTATTAGAATTTTTCTGGCGTATGCATCATATATGGGGTTTACATTGTATCAGATGGATGTTAAGACCGCGTTTTTGTATGGTGAAGTTAATGACAAGAATTTTGTTGATCAGCCACAGGGTTTTGTTGATTCTAAGGAGCCAAATCACGTCTACAAGTTAGACAAGGCATTGTACAGGTTACATAAGGCTCCTCGAGCGTGGTATGCTACTTGACCGCACATCTTCTTGATCATGGCTACAAGCGTGGAACCATCGATCAAACCTTGTTCCGGAATACTGTTGGAAAAGATTTGATTCTCGTCCAGATCTATGTTGATGACATCATCTTTGGATCCACCAGCGCTAAGTTACGCACAGAATTTGAGGGTGTAATGAAGAAGAGGTTTGAATGAGTTCGTTGGGTGAATTGACAACGTTTTTGGGGCTACAGGTTCGCCAAAGCTTAGAAAGAATCTTATTACATCAAGGGAAGTATGTTGAGGATATGCTGGAAAAGTTCGAGTTTCAAGATTCAAAGAGTGCCAACACTCCCATGGCAGAAAGACCACTGCTGCCATCTGATCCTGATGGGAGTCCCGTAGATCAAACATACTATCGATCGATGATCGGGTCTCTGATGTACCTGACAGCAAGTCGTCCTGACATCATGTTTGCAGTTTGTCAGTGTGCTCGGTTCCAGGCTAATCGTAAACTCTCTCATTTAATTGTTGTTAAACGTATTTTCAGATATCTGAAGGGACAACCAAAGTTAGGTCTTTGGTATCCCAAACAATCAGAATTTGATCTTTATGCTTTTGCTGATAGCAATTATGGTGGAGATGACATTGACAGGAAATCCACGTCAGCTAGTTGCCAGTTCTTAGGAGACCGTCTCATTTCATGGCAGTGTAAGAAACAACAGACGGTGTCTACTTCGACTACCGAAGCATAGTATATTGCCGCATCCGCTTGCTGCTCTCAGGTTATCTGGATGCAAAACCAACTGCTGGAATACGGTTTGGAATTTCTTGACACTCATTTTTTTGTGATAATGATGCAGCCATTGCAATTGTGAAAAATCCAATTCCACACTCTAAAACCAAGCACATTGATATCAAAATTCATTTTATTCGTGACTGTTTCGATCAAAAATTAATTCACCTTGATAATTCCACACTAACAACAATGTGGCGAACTTATTTACAAAACCGGTCGGAACAACAAAATTTAATGTGCTTGTGGGTTTTTTTAAAATGATTCGTTTCGAGGATTGAGTCTTTTTGGGTATAAATTTGTACATATTTGTTATTTTTGCACAAATTTAGGGGGAGAAAAATCAAAATGTCAAAAATAGTGTGCGTGCGTTGTCTTTATTAGTTGCTAAATTATTAAAAAAAAATGTTACCTTTCATGATTCATTCTCGCTTAAAATTATATCGGTTACTCAAGTTTGAAGGACATATATTCGTATATGGTTGGTCCGGTGTTTTATTTGTAGTTTCACGGGATAGCCATTTACCCAACGACTGAAAGCACCCGTGGCGATTATGATGTTTTTGTGTTTTGTGTTCTTTCACTTAAAATTATGTCGGTGACTCTGAGCTGGAAGGACATGTATGTTCATACATGTTTGGTCCGGTTAACCACTTGTGCTCACACATGATAGCCATTTACCTAAAAGCTTAATAGTGACCGGGGTGACTGAATGCTTAAAACGTGTGTTTTATGTAACTCCCTGGGAAGTGATATTATTATTCAGTTAACAGTTTTTTTAAGAAGCTTCAAAATATTTTCAAATGAAAATTGATCCAACCTTTGGAAAGTGATAGATAAATTGTTTTTGTGTGCCTAGTAGGTGAAGTTATTAAGCTTAAAAGGCTCTAGAACAGTCATTGATATTGTATGGTTGCTTTCCATGATGCGTAAAAGTTGATGTGATATAAACTAAATTTGCTAAGCTTAATGTGGAGAGTCATTTTGAACACATGTGCATGTCTCCAGATACATCTCTCCGAATGATAGGCAGAAAAGAAATTACCCAATCATACACAAGTTCGTTAGTGTCTTGATCATCAAAAATACTGTATTGTTATGCTATTATTATTATTAAAAATATCTGCAAAAGAGTTATTTATGTTTATTTTAGTCCATTAAAACCATTTTGAGAGGCTTAAAGGGTTAAACTAGAACTATAGAGATGGGGCACACAAGTAAGTCATGTCATGTCTCGAATGAAAGGCTTGTCAGTTTACTGGCACTAAGTCCAACGTTCAACCTTAAAGCCTAAAATTTGCGTTAATATAAAATCTTTTGATCAAGCACTAGGGGGTTGGAGTCAAACTGGGGTGATCTGGGAAAAGATAAATACGCTTTAAGAAGAGATAGGAGGCATCACAGGTCAATGAGTGATGTCCCTTTAAGCTTTATGCCGAAGTTAACCTTATTCATATCATTGATGCAATAAAAATCATGCTAAGTATGTTATACCTGCTATCAACCTATGTCTTTTTGTCATAATAACGTTGAACATGAATCACTGTGACAGCAACTTAAACGATATGATTCCATGTTTGGATCTTTTAAAAAAAAGGAGATTTTACTTAAACTGAAATTTGATCCCAGTCTTACAAATTTTTATGGAGTTCTTTTATACGTTGATTGGTCTTATTTAATTTTTTAACTTGTGATATTTAATTTTTGTTGGTGTGTCTTACCCCGAAAATACTCTCCTCGAAATTGTTTTTACCATTTTACTTCAACAAAAGTTCTAATGTGATTTGGACTGATTTTTGTTTTGGGCCATTCTGAGCCCAACTTGAGTTCTCGGCCCATCTTTGAGTTTTCGGCCTGGTTAATTGAAACATTAATATCTTAGATATTGTTGTTCTAGATTCATTATTCACAATAATTCAAATTCTGGTTCTCTCTCATTCAAGTCTTCTAGCCGAAAACTAAACCATCTTCACTAATCATCTATTAGTGTTCCCTTGTTTGATTCACATGTAATGAGCTATGCCATATAAGATCTAGGTGTCGAAAGCGGCTCACTTAAGGTTTCCATGAATTGATTTCATGGATGGATTGAGTTAAAAGGAATTCATAGGCAATTAGGGGTTTTTAATGGACATCTTAGGGTTCAATTAAGTGTTCTCTGTCCCCAGCTGTCAAGGGGTTCTCAGTTGACTTTCGTTGACCGAGAACACCTTGTATTGATAGAGAACTCTTGTTCTCAGCAAAATGCCCGAGAACTCCAGTTCTCGGTAGCTTTCTTTGACTTTCATTGAACGAGAACTCTCCCAGTTGACCGAAATCTAACTAGTTGGGCTTAACTCTCACTGTTGGGCCTTTAATCTATACTAGTTTATCATTGGGCCAACTAATGTGACGTTTAAGCTTTCAAATGGGCTCTATATGGGGCTTGGTTCATCTTACTGGCCCAAGTCCCTCATTTGTCATGAACCATTTTTAATACTATCGAATTAATCTATATATTTATCTAACTTGATACGTTTGGTGCAGAAATGGCCGATCAGAATTCGTTAAAGGTTGTTGATACGCACAACATAGTTGGATACTTATATGATCCACCTCTTACTCACAAGGAATCCCAGTCTATGATTTTCGGTCTTAACACGTGCAGGATCTCTCACGCACTACGAGAGAATCCCGTCATATGCAAGAAGATGATCACAGATTTTTGGAACAACGCTTCAATCAATCCGTGAGGAAAAGATGGGGTTATATCCATAGACTCCAAAGTTCAAAAGAAGACAGTTAGTATCACTTAGACCATTATGAGAGAGGTGTTGATGTTTGGTGATCAACCTGATTACCCGACTGAGTACCCCACTACTGATGTCACTGAGGTCCTCACTAAAATGGATTACGAGGGCACCTGTCCTCCAACAATTAAGAAGCTATTTCATCCATACTGGAGATTCTTAATTCACACGTTCTTCACCTACGTGTCCGGTAGGAAAGGGGGCTCTGATGAGATTAGTCATGTTTAGATGTCCTCTGTCACTGCTCTGATCATGGATTGGAATTACAATTATTCCAAGTTCGTTTTCAATGAAATGATGAGCAATCTAAAAGGGAAGAAGAAGGAGATGTTCCTTATGTATCCAAGATTCCTGCAAATGATCTTTAATTCTCACTACAACGATCTTGTCAAGTCCGTTGACACCTTGGATATGATGTCAATGGGACCAAATACCCTTGGATTGATAAAGCAAAACAGAAAAGGGTCCTAGATTGTGTACCGGGGCCTCAATACTCTTGTTAAATTCAGACGATTCGCGGAAACAGAAGCTGAGCCAGTTATAGCTCAGGTTGCTGATGAACATGTGGCTCCAACTCAGCCACGTGTTGCGTCATTTGAGATTTCTGATGATGAAGAAGATGAAATTTAACACTTTCAGTCAGATACCTCTCCAAGTGCTGAGAACTTAAGTGCTTTGGAAGCCGTAAACGCTTTGTTATAGTCAAATGCTCTGAACCCTCCTCAGAAAGTTACTGAAATTAGTGAGGAAAATATAGCTAAGGATCCAGCCCCAGACCTCGGTCCACGTAAACAAAGAAAAAAAGATCTGAGGCCTGGTGTGCTGATAAGTGAACCTGAAACAATCACTACACCAACCACAGATGCAACAATTAGCCCACAACAACGAACTGCTCAACCTGAGCCTCATGCTCCCGAAACACAAGCTGAACAAGATACATCTACTGCTGAGCCTTCATTTCATGATCTGTTGACTAGTGATTTTGTTTTTGAATACGATTTTGAGACAGATATTCCACACACATACACTACATATATTCCCTCCGGTTCATCTGGTATAGATGCTCAGGGTCAGTCGAGTTCAGGTATGTCAGACAAGATTGCCCAAATTCTGACTATGCAAGAATCTTATCTTCAGAACAAAGGTAAAGGTGTGGTTCTTGAAGATGCTCCTGTTGACAATCATGCATTACAACGTTGAGTTTTTGAACTCGAGCAAGATTCAGTAGTCAAGAGTTGGAAGCAGGTAACTCTGACAAAGATGCCAAGATCAAAGAACTACATTCCAACATGGGAGAATTAACAGCATTGTATCTTGATCTTCAACAAAAGCTGTTTCAAAAGTTTGGAGGCGAGTTTAAAGGTAATGATGATGTGGTCTCTAAAATGCCCAACGTTAGTGAAGGCGGCAGTTCTTCTACTCGCCCTGTTGACAACATCGATGAGTCGGAATCACTGCAACAGTACATGGATGCCCCCTCTGTCACCAAAGAGAAATCGGACAGAATTCAGAAGAAAATACTTGAAAAAGGGAAGAAGAAACTGCTGGTGATGTAGAACTCAAATCAGAACGTTGAATCATCAGATCATCCAGACAAGTTTGTCATTACTTTTCAAAAAGGGTACTCAGACAAATATGGTGACCGATCGGGAGTTCTATCATGGGGTTTTGATGCAGACAAGAATATGTGGTGGGTAAAGAGGAAGTCAGGAACAACTGAGTATTAAAATAAAATGAAAGACTTTGGCTCCTGGACCAAAGTGGATCTTAGTGACCTGATTACCTCTCCTTTCACCAACCCGACGAATGATAAACGTGGTATAGACTTCTGGAACTTTCTAAGAAGTCAAGTCGATAGAGGTTTCTCAGACATGACAACTGCAGAGTATTTTCTAAAGAAAGCCAAGGGAGTCCATGATCCGAGGACTTGAAAAACAATGGTTAACGTCATGTGGCCATCTATGAACAAGGCTACTCACATTCCTGTTCCTGAAAAGATTCAGATGGCACATTGGAACACATGAGATTTTGGATATATGATAGCGTCACCGCCACTGTTGTTATTAAGCTGGAGAAAGGAAAGGGACAGTACAGATTCGTTGATCCAAGAGACTTATTAAAGTTGGGAGAAAGGGACATCAAGACGCTCAGTACTTTCCAGATAATTGCTGATCCAATTTTTGAAATGGCTGCTAAAGAAATCACCAGTATGGTAGCTTCTATTATCAGATGCAAGCTTTGGGCAGGTGCATTGAATATGCTGACATTGACTACATGGAGCATGATTAAAAGACAATGCTACAAACCAAGGGGGAGATTGTTGGTCCTAGTTTATATGGTTTGTACTTGGACTTGGTCTAACATGTAAGCTGAGAACATCTTAGAGTTCTCGGCGGTCTTTTGGGTGCGTATGGGGTCAGGTGTTTGGCTGTCCTATTTATAGTTGATATCTTGTATAGGGAACGGTTGTTAGTTCACTTGTTATTTGAGTATCGTGTATTGTAAGTGCTTAAGCACCCGACGTATCTTAATATACATGTGTTTTGAAGCAATCTCGTGTTACTATCCTGTGTTTACTCGTGATCCTGAATCACCAAGTATCGGTATTCCGCACCTATACTTGTTATATTAATATCATAGTTGTAGTGATCTAGATTCGGGACTTACAAGGTCGAACAACTTTTTGATGGAATCTACATTCATCAGACGAAGTATGTCAAATATATCCTCAAAAAGTTCAATGTGGCTGAGTCATCGCCGATCAACACTCCTATCCCGCTAAATCATGGACTAGGTCTTGATCCCACCAGGAAGAAGGTTGACGAGACAATCTATCGTTCTATGATTGGATCCCTCATGTACCTTACTGCTTCAAGGCCATACATCATGTATCCGATGTGTTTGTGTGCCCAATATCAATCCAGTCCAGATACTATGATATCTTAAGGGGTTTGCAAGTCGAACAACTTTTCACCTAACACTGGTGAAGCGGATACTATGATATCTTAAGGGGTTCCAGGGGTCGGTCTTTGGTATCCTCGAGATGATGTATCTAAGCTGAGAGCATTTTATGATTCTTAGTATGGAAGCTGCAAGCTGAACGCCAAATCTACCATTGCCGGCTGTCAATTATTTGGTAGCAGGTTGATGACATGGCAGTGTAAGAAGCAGACGACTGTGTCGCTATCCACGTGTGAAGAAGAGTATGTAGCTGCTTCTAGCTGCTTTTCTCAGGTTTTATGGATTCAACAATAAACGCGCGACTACGGTTAGAAATTTCTTACTACTCATATTTTTGTAGCTAATATTGTTGCTATATCCATAACTAAGAACCCGGTAAAGCACTCGAAAACTAAACAAATTGGCATACGGTATCACTTTATCCATAGTTTTTACGAGAAGAAGTTTATTACCTTAGACAAAAATCACACCGATGAATTTTACTAAAGCTTTCGATAACAAAAGGTTTTTGTATTTGTTGAGGCTTAACGGTATTAAAAACATGGGTGGTTGGAAAGAGAGTGATACTGAGGTTACGGATTCCGACCTTTGAGTAACCGTTCACCAGGTCACATTTCTTTGTACATATATTTAAAAGATAGTTTTTGATTTTAGGGGGAGAAATGGTTTGGAAAAATACAAAAAAATTTGAAAAATCTTAAAAAATCAAAAACATTTGAAAAACTATAAAAGCCAAAAACATTGAAAATATGTAAAACACAAAAGCAATAGAAAAATGCTCCATAAAATCAGTTTTGAAGCATATGAGGAAAATGATAGTACATTGATCATATTGTTCCAAATCCGGTAAATTGAAGTATAAAGTCTATTGCTTAATGTCCGGTGTATAGGTAGGCTTTTGAACAAACAAGTAACGGAATAAGTTATATAATCATAAATCTCCATGTTGAAAGATGGGTTAGCATTCTAGCAAAATTGTAATAGCATAAATTGCCTTATGTTTTAGTGGATATCTAAAAATAAAGTGTTATTAAAGTGTTTTAAGCATCTAGTACACAGTTTACATTTCAACGGTGTATGGTTTTATGGCCTTAAATCATGTATTGATGGGATATAGTAGGTTTCTAGAGCCATTGAGGTCTTTATGCGGTTTTCATCTAGGTATTCAGTTCTGTGAATATTTAAACTCGTGCTCAAAAGAGCGAGCCCTGAAAAGTCATTAAACTTTGATCACTTTGTACTTTGTACAACTTTCATTATTGACTTGATCAAAAATGTTGTTAGTCATACATTGTTGCTCCCTTGCGCACGTCTTAATACCATTAAGAAACGGACCCCAGGGTATACAATGTCTGCAAGCCGACAGATGAAATCGTGAATACTCATCCTTGGTAATAGAAACTTAGGGTATTGCTTGTTAACGGGGGTATGCCTTGTTATGGAAAACTGTTGCTATGATTGCCAAATTAAAAAATCTAATTGTTTTGATCTGCTAGTTCAAAGGTTTAGGTCAAGTTGGGATGACATGGTAAAAATCAAAATAAGCATGAATCAAGATTAGAATCTGATCATGTTCTGATATTACGTGCTTAATTGATCCTTAATCGTATCATTGATGTCTTTGAATCTTTTGTTATAAAAGTTTTAGTGGACAACAATACCCGTAACCGGCTTAACATCAGGCATAATAAAGCAGAAAACTGTGATGGAAGAACGGATTGATCAATATGATTCCTTGCTCAACCCTCAAGAATATGTTTCCTTATGTTTGTTATTAGTTCTTATTTGAGTTTTGATTACATCCTTTCATTCATAGACCTTAAAGATTTTACATTTTTGCTTTATTTTCAATTTTGGTGAATGATGATTCGGGTCTGGATATCCGAAAATCGAAATCGAGTGGATGTTTTTGACAAAAATATTCAAAATCTTGGATCTAAATGTTCAAATGAATTGGTCGATGTCATTAAGTTGGACTTGATTAAGTTCAAAAATGTGAAATTGGTTGTTTTAAATCAAATTTGTTTCAAATGTGTGGCCATAATTTCATGAGGATTCTTTAAGGTCATTAATATGGACTTGATCGGGGTTATATGTGTAAAATATTTCAAGTTAAACATTGTTGATAATAAAAAGCGTATAAGTAATTAACTTATACGGCTTATAAGTCTAACAGACTTACACAACATAAAATTCAACTACTTATACGGCTTATAAGTCTAACATACTTATAAGACGTATAAGTCAACTACTTATATGAGCGTATAAGTCAACTGTTATACGCTAAAGTTTAGTTTTTCCAACTTATATGTCTTCTGAAGAACATACACGCTACTCATTATCATAATCATTTGTTTGTATAGCATGATTGTATTTGATATCTGTGATTTCTTGAGCTCGATCTGCACACCATTTGAATTTGCAAAGATATAAATTTGATCTTTAGAGGTATATCTGAGTATGATTATGAGTGATGAACAGTACCGTATCGTTTTGGTTTTAATTGAGCTTGGTTTTGAACTATGGACATCAAGTATTTGCTCGTAAATATTTATCAATGTTGTTCCGAACCCAAGGGTCTATGTTGATTTGATTATCTTTGTTTAATCTGTCCAGATTGATCCTGACCTAGTTTCAACGCATAAGGTTTTGAACTTATACAGCGTATAATTCTCCTTGACTTATACGGCTAAGCTTTAAAGTCTCATACGTTGAATTCTTAATTGTCAACTTATTCGTTGACTGAGTTTACACGTTGAACACTTATGCGTTAATATATACTTATCCGTTGTCGGGCTTATACGTTGAAATAGTTATTCGGATACATTCTTATACGTTTGAGCTTACACACTGATCCTTATCTTCTTATACTTACACGTTGTAAACTACTTATGTGACAATCGTCAATTTCAGGTTAACTCCGTTAACGCAACTCCGTCAATTCAAACTTTAGATTTATTGAATCTATAACGCAAACTTCATTACATTTAAACTAGGGTTTAAATGACGCTTAATACTTACTACATGTGTAGTAGTCTTTCGGGATTTGCACCGAAACGCAAACGATTGATGAATAAATGAAACACACTAAAACACTAATGATGTGATAATTATGTGTTAGGATTATGTGTTATGTGATAATATTATTGTCATGTTAATTTAATGTGCAAGTTATGATAGAATGTTCTAGAAAAAGGAAATACTTAATGTTAACTTAAGGTGCAACTTATGATAGAATGTTCTAGAAAAAGTAATACTTAGGAGTTGAGGGGCCAAGGTGTAACATATTAGTCTATAAATACATGATAAACCTAAACCCTAACTCCCATCCCTTTTCCCTAACCCCAAATCGGCCAGCCATCCCCTCTCCCCTCTCCTTGTGATCGATCAATATACACACACACACACTCAAGATCTTTCAAGTTTGATTGAAGATTAAGGTGCTAGGAAGGTATAAACAACTATTCTATGCATCCTCTATGTTTAATTGTTAATTTTATTGGGTGTAATTGATATGCATGGATATTGTTTATGGAGTCTAGAGTGTTATGTGAATGCATGATAGTTCATAGATTGTTAAATTGTTGAGTTTGGATGCAAACAGTTTCTGGACAGATTGTGTTGTTGATGTTTGAATGACTGTAACGGGATGTTAAAGTGGAATTTGATTGAGATAATTGATATTAAAGTAAACTAGGTTGAGTATTATTTCTAAAGAATATAAATTTGTAATTTTTGGACGTGTGAAAGTTAACTTTTATGATTTTACAAAAACGTGGTGCAAAGCTGAATTGTTAGACCTGCTGTTAGGTTGTTTTGTAAATATTATATCTCATAATCTACGAGGCCAATTGGGTTGGTTCCACTTCTGGAAGTTGACTTATTGAGTTAGGAACCTAACCCAAGTGATCTTGCATTTATTGGATTTTTCGTTTAATGGGAATTGCAAATAAAATTGTGTTGCGCATGAATCTGACTGATATGAGTTTGCTGTAGTGTTTTGATCATTATGAGAAATCTATGTGAAATAAAAATAAAATAAAATATGTTCTGGAAACCTAAGACATGTATGCTTCAGTGATGATTTTTGGTGAATTAATTGAGATGTTATGATCAGTGAAATAGTACAATATTTCATGTAGAAATTCTGTCTCGATGAAATTAGTTGCTGATTGTTGTGAAATTGCATGAAATATGATAGTTGTTAATTGATTGTCATAAATTGACCAAGATGCCCTTGTGGGGAGTAATTGCTAATTAATTGTCGTATTTTGACTAAATTGCCCTTACGGGGAGTATTTGCTAGTGATGTACATTGTTTATACATGACACGAAAGTAATTGCTCACACACGTATTGTATCACAAGTGTACTTGTTTAAGTCACACACGATCCACAAAACGAAACACGACACATGTTATGTGCATAGGTATTATGTGCCGAGTCTAGAGACTCGTTAAACGTTCCGACACTTAGAAAATCTCTTTGTTAATTTAGAACGCTAGAGAGAGTTCTACGACGCGCATCACTTGGTGATCTAATTTGGGAAATTCTTCGCAAACAGTGAGTTTCGCTTTCCCCTCTTTAAACTGTTTTCAAACGCTTTTCACTTGGGGGAGATAACATACTCCACAACGCATTTAAGATTTTGTTATAAATTATATATCACTTGTAAAGGCTAAGTGGCAAACGAAACATTTGAAGTCCTACACATCGAACCGGTTAATATTTTGAATAGCGAGTCACTGTTGAGTAGTACTACTGGGTTTGACAAACCCCACCCAACGCTAAACTCGACTGGAGGTCGAGCGGGTGTAATTTTGGCTAACACGTACAATGGTCTGGAGGACCTGGTGACAAGGCACTTACTAAACGAGTCAGCTTCGGTGTCGAACACTTAGTAATACTTGTTGTATAGACTAGCTACCTATCGATATATAATTTGACATAACACTATCTGGTAATGCAAAACGCTTAAACGCCGTAACGTGGTTACGCAAAACGCTTAAACGCCGTAACGTGGTTACGCAAAACGCTTAAACGCCGTAACGTGGTTACGCAAAACGCTTAAACGCCGTAACGTGGTTACGCAAGACACTTAACGTAAAACGCTGAACGCAAACGCTAAACGATTTATTTTTATATAACTTGTGAACTCACCAACCTCGTGTTGACCCTTTTAGTATGTTATTCTCAGGTAGCCGAGGCGGGCGCGCGGTCTAGGAACATGCATTGTTTGAATCATCTTTATTTATACGGTTTACGCTTCCGCACTTATTTGCATTTAAACGTTTTTATGGTTTGATTATAACTAATGATTCCGATCCTGTTAGTTCACACCCTCTGACGGTAAAACTCCGTTAGTGGATTTTGAGGGTGTGACAACTTATACGTGTATACTTATCCGCTCATAGTCATATACGTGCATATACTTCAATTAGAAGTTTTTCAAACATTAATAAACTTTACTTACATGATAATTTGTTTGTTGTGTGTATGCAGATGGTAAAGGTAAAGGATTTTGGTACTAATCATAATATATGTGCTTTCTTTTATGGATCAGATGTCAAGATGGAACCATTTCATTTTATATTACCGTAGTTTGAAAGATCGAGGATCTTTAAAGCGATTATAGAAAACACTGTAATAATCAAGGATCTTGTTGAGGAGTTTTGGAAGAACGCAAAGTTAGAAGGAGAATGTATCAAGTCAATGGTGAAAAAGAAGGAGATTATCATTTCAGAACAAGTTTTAAGAGATGTGTTAGAATTGGGTGATAAATCTTCGGATCCTACTTCTCTGGACGAAAGAATGGTGAAAGGATGTTTATTGAGAATGGGCTACAAGAATGATTTGGACCGAGGATTCTTGAAAACTGGTTTGTCAAGGCCTTATAAGTTTTTGGTGGACGTGATTGTACAATTCTTTGGACATCGCAAAGGGGGATATGAAGAGATTCCCGATTATCACGTGTGCATGATAACAACTTTATGCTTGAACCTGAAATATAACTTTTCTTAAGTTATATTCTAGCATATGAAGCTATACTTTGATAACAAGTGGTTGATGTACCGTAGGTTTGTGTAGCTGATTAGTGATCATCAATTTCCAAATATTGACAACTCGGGTGAGGAGATGAAACTGGCACACATGTCTGTTACTGGCTGTGCTAATCTTAAATCTTACAAGAATAAAACTGAGGAAGAAATTCATAAGTTCTGAGCTTTATTTAGACATTCACTTAATCCTGATTATGTTGCACCGACAAATAATCAATGGAGGAGGGAGGAAAGTGATTCGGATAGAGAGAATGAGAATGCTAGGATGTAGAGTTATGAGCCTCTAGTGGAAGGTGGTTTGTGAAAGTTAAAATGTGTTATTAAAGTGGTTTGTGAAGGTGGTTTCTACGAAGCTGGAGGCTCATAGAAATAAAGAGGAAACGAAAACGTGTTATTATAGTTGAACCTATAACTCCTCATGCTCCTATTCCTACTCATGTTCCCGATTCTGCTCCTGTTCCTCGACAACAACCAATTATTGAACCAGTTGTTGATTCTGATGTTGATAAAGATGGAGAGGAAACTGAATCTGATCCAGAAGTGAAAAAGACTATATGGCGTGATCATCGTGCTATACTTGAATGGAAAAGGAACGACAGTCAAAGAAGAAATTTGATTATGCTGAGACATATGTTCCTGAAACTAGAAAGCCGAAAAAGAAACGAGTTAAGCATATGGTAAAAAGGTATGTGATTGATTCATGCTTAGAAGATGAACATGAGGATGTATTTGTTGAATATCAAGAGGTGAATGTCGAAAAGACTCCTAAGACATCAAAGGTTGATGAACCCTGAAAAGACTCCTGAATTTCTAGTGAATTTGGAGGATGCCACTGATCATTTGATGAAAACACCAATAGCTCAAAAGCTTGTTCCACGTTCTACCCCTACTGTTGAAGATTCTGTACAAAAGAAAACTTCTAAAGTTGATCTAAAAGTTTCACAACACTCTAGTGAAACTTATTCTAATGCTTATCTTATTTTGGATGGACCTACTAGAGTTGAATCTAATGAGTTGAAAGATAAGTTGGAGAATCAAGAGGTCAGGATAAGTAGTTTGACTGAAGAGAATGATATTTAAGGGTTGAGAATGTAGAGATGAAGAAACGATTGGATGAAAGTCAGAAGAAACGGAAAATAAATGATGATCTGTTGGTGGAACACATGAAATACTTTGTCATTATTGAAAGAAACTCGGAATCTGACTAAATTCAGAACTTGATAGAGCTTAAGCAAGTGAAACCGTTTTTGAAAGAGTATATGGTGGTGACATTTGGGTTACTAAAGCTACGTTTTGTGTTGCATATGATAGTGAAAAAGCAGCTGAAAAAGGAAAATCAAAGATAGAAGAGCCTATCATTGCTGATGATGTAGTTGATTGCTCTGTGCAGGCTGGTGGTTCTAGTGACATAGTGATATAGGTGGATGTACGTGTAATTGATCCAGTGGTTGAATCTATTGATCATGTTGAAGATAAAAAGGAAGATAAGGAAGAAGAGAAAGAAGATGAGGAGAAAGTTGATTTTAAAGATGCTGATGATGATTATGATGATCTAAATTATGGTGATACTCCACAAGGAGGTGCTGGTGTTTTATCTAGTAAGTCTGAAACGAAGATTAACACTATTGGTGGTGATGTTCAACATGATGAACCCCAACAGGTGTCAGAATCTAAAACTGCATCTTCCGATAAACCATTGGAGGAGCTGGAAGATTTAATTACGTCTAACTTTCATGTATCAAATATGGTTGATAATTTCGAAGAGGGGAGATTCCTATCGACAAATCTGAAGTGGCAATAATGTTAGATGTCTATGTCGAGGATTTAACATTTGATTTTGAGAAAGATAATCCTGAACCAGGAATTCATTAAGACTGGTTGAATACTGATATGGAATTTATTAATAAACCCGAAGATGTCAAGTATGTTGGTGAGAATGAAGAATTTGATGCTTTTGACGAGGTATTTGACGAAGAAATGGAGATGGAACAAAATCCGCATAAACAATCAAAAATTTTAGTAAAAATGAAATGAAGGATTGGTTTCCAGATCGAGTTGATGTTCCTAAACAAGTTTATCTTAATCCAGTGAAGTATTATCAGGAAACTCAAAAGGATGTTGCATTGAGGAAGAGTCTGAGTATTTATTATCTAAGTAAGATTCGAAAGATCGGGATATATAGACTATTTAGAGTACAATGCTTCAACAAATGGACTCCTTAGTTGCCTAAGGTGTTCAAGTCAAGAGATCCTAAAAATCAAATTCTAGGTCTTGTGAAGATAAAGACCTAGCAATATCCAAGGGGGAGTTTGTTAGAGCAATAATGTCTAATGCTAGGTCTTGTGAGCTGATTATGTCATATTTGTATTGTTAAGGGCTAAAAATTTCAATTTTGTAAATTTGTAAGGAACGTATAAGTCTGGTCCAACGTATAATACTTATACATGGCGTATAAGTCTTATACGCTGACATCAACTTATACGGTCCAATAGGTTAAGTATAAATAGGCTTAGTTTGTTATAATTTGTAACAGTTTCTGAAAATTCTGATCAGTTTATACTATCATTGTTATATGAATATATGAAACTTATGAGTGATTGTGTTGTTATTCCTTTATGATATAATTTTGCGATAACGTATAGTGTAGTATATAAATTCTATTCAATATGTATCATATCGTTTATACACGTACATGATGTTATGCATGATGAGGATCATGGACTTTCACCTTGATCTTTCAAAGAAAGGTAATATTACACGAAAAGGTTCCATTTTGTCATATGATCCATCCAAGAAATCACAGATATTGTGATCAGCATCAAAATATTTTATCTTTACTATCTGCACACACACATAAACAAAACATCATGTTAGAAAATTTTTAAATTAGAAATTCTAAGTATACTATGTCGTATAAGTATGTGTATGAACGTATATCTCTATGTAACGTGTAAGTATGAATACACGTATAAGTCAATATGAACGAATAAGAATCTCAACGTATAAGATCAAGTTAAAAAGTATAAGTATTTTACGACGTGGAAGTATCAACACGTGTAACTATTATTCTCACGTATAAGTCTTGCAACATGTAAATCAGTTTGGTAAAACGTATACGTTTATAAGAACTTATACGCCGTATAAATCCAGTAGACTTATACGAGGCAAAACACTTATGCATTCAGACCATAGGTCAAAACATAATTGAACAAAACAGACCATGATAATCAAACAAACATGGACACATGAGTTTGGGTAGTCAACGATAACTATTTAAAATCCAAAACCCTTTGTCCAAAGTTCAAAAACATATCAATTAAGTCCAAACATGTTTGGTACTGTTCATTGTATTTAACCAAACCAGATCCAACAAATGAAACTGCAATTTTACCTTAAAAACATCAAGTGGTGAGCGAATAAACCACAAGAAACAAAGATGTCAAACAATACGGAGGATATACGGTGAAAATCAGATTGTAATACCGACAATAGGTTATGAACTGATATCGTCGTATAAGTCCCAAGAATGTGTATGATGAATATGAAAAGTTCAGCGTATAACCTAAATAAATATAGTATGCACTTACACGCTAGTATAAGTATTTGTCTTATACGTCGTATAAGTCAGTTAGATTTATACGCCGTATAAGTTAAGTACTTATACGTTGAAGGTTTCAACTAATGTTTAAACTTGACAAATTTCACACTTACGATCCCAATCAAGTCCAAATTAATAACATTGATGAATCATTTTGAAATTTTGACCACAATTTTGAAACAATTTTAATTTAAACAACAGTTTTCACATTTTCGAACAAGATCAATTCCAAATTAATGACCTTGAACAATTTGTTTGACCTTTAAGTCCCAATTTTGCATATTTTTGTCAAAAACAACCACTCAATTCAGATTCTCGGATATCCAGACCCGATTAACCATTCACCAAAATATAAAATAAAACGGAAATGTAAAATCTTTTTGGTTAATGAACAAAAAGATGTAATCAAAACAAAAAAAATATATCAAAATAAGAACTAATTACAAACATAAAGAAACATATTTTTGTATATTGAGCAAGAAATCATATTGATCAAATCCGTTCTTCCATCACGGTTTTATATTTTGGCTTTATTATGTCTGATGTTAAGCCTATTCATTGGTATTCTTGTCCACTTAAACGTTTAAAACAAAAGATTCAAAGATATCAGTGATATGATTAGGGTTCAATTAAGAACAAAATATCAGATCATGATTAGATTCTAATATTGACTCAGGCTTGATTTGATTTTTATCATGTCATCCCAACTTGACTTAAACCTTAGAACCAGCTGATCAAAACATTTAGAAAATTTTAATTTGGCAATCATAGCAACAATTTTCCACAACAAGGCATACCCCCGTTATCAAGAAATACACTAAGTTTTTTTACCAAGGATGAGTATGCACGATTTCACCTGTCGACTTGCAAACATTGCATCGCCTGGTGTCCATTTCTTATTGGTATTAAAATGTGCGCATGGGAGGAACAATGTATGACCAACAGTGTGTTTTGATCAGGTCAGTAGTGAAAGTTGTACAAAAGTTCAAAGTGATCAAAGTTTAATGACTTTTTAGGGTTCGCTCTTTTGAGCACGATTTCAAATATTCTGCGAAATGAATACCCAGATGATAAACTACATAAAGACCTAAATGGCTCCAGAAACCTAGTGCATCCCATAATACAAGATTTAAGGCCATAAAACCATACACCATTGAAATGTAGGATGTGTACTAGAAGCTTGAAACACTTTATTAACACTTTATTTTTGGTGATCTGCTGAAACATAAGGCTTGAGTATGACAGGTTATTAATTGTATGCCATCATCACCAAGACTTTAGTGCTAGAATGCTAACCCATCTTTCAATTTAGCTAGTTAAGTTTATATCACTTATTCCCTTACTCGTTTGTTTTCAAAGCCTACCAATGCACCGACATTAATCAATAAACTTTTATACTTAATTTTTAACGGTACTTGGAGCAAGATGATCAATGTACCAGCATTTCCTTTTATGCTTCAAAACTCATTTTGAGGAGCATTTTCTTTTGTTTTTGGATTTTATAATTTTTCAAATAGTTTTAGATTTTATAATAATTCCAATGTTTTTGTATTTTATAATTTTTCAAATGTTTTTTTATTTTTCCCAAAACGATATCTCCCCCTAAAATCAAAAATTATTTAAAAGAAAAATATTTACAAAGAAATTTAACCTCGTGAACGGTTACTCAAAGGTCAGAATCCATAACCTCCGGATCACTCACTTTCCCATTACCCATGTTACTAATATCGTTAAGCCCGAACGAATACAAAAATCTGTTTTTATCGAAAGCTTTAGTATAATGATCAGCTTTTGGTTTTTCGGTGTGAATTTTGTCTACGGTAATCAATTTCTTCTGGTAACAATCACGGATGAAGTGATACCGTATGTCAATATGTTTAGTTTTAGAGTGACTTAGCGGGTTCTTATTTATGTGTATGGCAGCAGTGTTATCTACAAAAATAGGATTAGTAAGAAATTTCAAACTGTAGTAGAGCATCTGTTGTTGTATCCATAAAACCTGAGAATAGCAACTAGAATAAGATACATACTCGGCTTCACAGGTAGATAGCGACACAGTCGTCTGCTTCTTACACTGCCATGTCACAAACCTTATACCAAAGAATTGACAACCGGCGGTGGTAGATTTGGTATTCAGCTTGCAGCTACCATAGTCCAAATCAGAATACGGTATTCAGCTTGCAGCTACCATCGCCCGAATTAGAGTACGCTCTCAACTCAAATACATCGTCTCAATGATACCAAAGACTGACACCCGGACACACCTTTAGATACCGAAGTATCCGCTTCACTAACAATAAGTGAGAGACCCTTGGACTAGATTAATATCGAGCACACAAACACGTCGGATACATGATGTCTAGCCTTGAAGCGGTGAGGTACATGAGGAAACCAATCATAGAACGATAGAGTGTTTCATCAACCTTCTCCGCGGTGGGATCTGGCCAATTCAATGATTTAGAGGGATAGGAGTGCTGATCGGCGTTGGGTCAGCCATATTGAACTTTTCGAGGATATCCTTAACATACTTCGTCTAATGAATGAAGATATCATCATAAAGTTGTTCTATTTGCAAACCCAAGAAAAACGTCAATTCTCCCATAGCGCTCATTTCAAACTTTGACTTCATAACATCCTCAAATTCTTTGCATATAACATCGTTTGTCGACCCAAAATTGATATCGTCCACATAGACCTGGACTATCAGTAGATAACCATCTACTTCCTTAGTGAAGAGTGTCTAACAGGTGTTGAGACAATGTTTCATACCAAGCTCTTGGGGCATGATGTAATCCATATAGAGCTTTTTCGGGTAGGTACACCTTGTCTTTGTGAATTGGATTGACAAACCCCGGTGATTGTCCTGCAAAGACTTGTTCACACCAATTTTCCGTTAAGGAAAGCAGACTTAACATCTAACTGGTAGACCTTGAATCCTTTCCAAGATGCAAAGGCTAAGAACATGCTGATAGCTTCAAGTCTAGCAATGGGAGAATAGACTTCGTTGTAATCGATTCCTTCCTTTTGATTAAAACCAAGAACCACCAATCGAGCTTTTTTCTGAAAATTATACCATTCCGTCGCTTTTTCACTTGAAACCCCACTTGGTATTAATGCATCAATTGTTATCAGGTAGATTAACAAGTTTCCATACCCCAAGCTTTTCAAATTGTAACAATTATTCTTGCATCGCCTTAACCCAACTCTCTTCAGTCAATGCTTGTTTATATGTCTTCGGTTCAATTTGTGAAATGAAACGTTTGAATGAGAACCGGTTTTGAAGTGGAGCAACTTGAGTATAATAACAACTAAGACTTTGATCAATTTGACTTCGAGTACAAACTCCAGTATTAAGATCCCCAATAATATTCTCTTTTGGGTGATATGACATAGTACGAGGAATGACTTCATCCGAAACCACCACATCCGTTTGAAGATTTATGACATTCTCATCACTAACCACTGGTTGTACCGAGGACTCAATCACATCATTGTGATCTCCACCATCATCGTCAAAGGAGGGTGTAGCCGGCGTCTTATCAACTTGTTCATAAACATCAGATGTCGGATCATCATTAAAGATTGGAACATATTGTGTATTAATTTCTTCATGAAACCCTTCACCCAAGTAGTTGAAATAACAGTGTGGCCATTTCATTAGTGATTTCCTCTTCAGGAAATGAGAAACAACTCTACAAACTATCATAGTCAAACATCCATGAATCGCCCTTTTGTTGAATAGGAGTAACATATCTTTGACAGTCAACATGTTGTACTTGCATAATCCAGTTGATGATAGGTTAAAATACACGACACAAAGGACTAGCATAACCCATAAAGAAAGCTTCCACAACTAGCGCCAAATTTACCATCAGGATCAACGACTGTACACTGTGCTTCAAACTGCTCAAGCCACTTCAAATTCGGCTTTCGTCGATTAAGTAGCTCGAAACAGGTTTTTCCACACTTCTCTACTGTGAAAACATGGCTAAGAGTGTAACACGCTGAGGCAACAGCTTCTGACCAAAAACTAACAGGTAGTTTCGAATCAGCCAACATCGCCCTAGTCGTTTCAATCAATGTCATGTTCTTTCGTCCAGCAACTCCATTCTGTTGTGGTGTATAGGGAGAAATGAATTCATGAAGAATACCATGCTCATTACAGTATTGAAGCAGTCGGTTGTTCCTGAACTCGGTACCATGTCGCTTCTGATTCTTCGGATTGGCAGATTATATAACATCTCGAGCTTATTGAATAATATCATCAAGTTATCGAAGGTATCATCTTTTGATTCAAGAAACATCACCCACGAGAATCTTCATAAATCATTAGTGACCACCAAACGATAAATTCCACGGTGATACTTTTGACCGTCACGGAAACCAAGCAAATCCATGTGTAGCCTCTCAAAAGGTAAGTTGATTGAGTTGAGAAACTTCGTTTGGTGCGACTTCTTCTTTTGTTTACCCTTCTTACAACTCAAGCAAGCAGTACTCAAATGAAAACCCTTGATGTTTACCCCTTCAACCAGTTGGTTATGAAGAAGATAGTTCATCTTACGAACATTTATTTGACCCATTCGATGATGCCATACCACCGACTCCTTTTAAGATGCCTTGGTAAGCACTGTACAGTACCTTGAGTCGATGATGCAACACTAATGTTAAGAAAATAAAGATCATCTTACCTTGGTGCCTTCATCAATATCCATTCTTCTAGAATCTTGTACCAAGGCTTCAGAATCATACAATCTTGACTTGTAAAATGTGTTGAAAAACGTTTATCACAAATTTGGGAGATACTAAGCAAATTATTCTCCAGTTCAGTAATGTAATTCACATTATCAAACATCACTTTCCCGTTCGATTAACTACCCTCACCAACAATCTGTCCTCCATGATTTCCCGCAAACGCCACATAACCTCCTCAAATAGATTTAACATTCTTTAGCAAAGGAAGTGTTCTTGTCATGTGCCGAGAGGCTCCACTATCCATAATCCAACGTGAGTCATTGGATCTTGTAAGCCCCTACAAAAGTATGTGGTTAGTGAACCAAGGAAACCCAAGCCTTCTTGGTCTTGGGTTGTTTCAATTTATCATAGAAACAATAAAAACTATCATCCCCATAATCAGTCAAAGATTCAATCGATGAGCATGACTTAAACGAATTAGAAGAATCATATTTTAAAGGTTCAACTCCTTTATCTTTCTCAATTTTACAAGACTCAACTTTGTTCTCATTGGTTGAATTAACATGTTTATCTTTGATTTTACCCTTAACCAACCAATTCTGCCCAACAGTACTTGTTTTCTTCTAAAAACCATCATATTTCTTAACTTTTGAAGATCCACCTACTTCAAAAATCTTTTTGCCAACTTCCTTATCCGCACCCTTTTTAAAAATCTTGATGGGAAGATTGGTAGATCTTACTAATGAAACTTTAACATGTTGTTTTTTGTTCACCACATGTTTTCTTTCTTGAGAGAATCTTTTAGGACATGAATAAAATAAATGTCATTCTTCATTACAACAGAAACGTTTCCTCTTATCAACAAACTTGTTAACAGGATGAACATGATTCTCTTCTCTCTCTCTTTCAGCTTTGAGTCTATAAAACTCATCATTTAATTGCTTTGTAAAGATGGCCTCTTTCTCTTCTTCAAAGGTCTCACTTTTAACAAAAGCAATCTTTTGAAAACCCACATTTGGTTTTACAGACACTTTGTCTGTAACACCCCGTAACCGCAGCGGAAACGTACACGGGATGCAACAGACACATCTGATATCAACAGCATTGTTTATAAAGAAAACACCACTACATTAATTTAAACGTATTACATTGTTCTGAGTTTCATAACCATCTAAGCGTTATCACATAAGTGTTACCGATAATACATTATCATATTTAATGCAAAATATAGATCTCTAGGCTTCCACAAATAGCACACAGCATCGAACACATATCACTCATTCCGATTTGAGTGTACCTAGAAAGCATGTAAAGAAAACGGGTCAACTACGAATAGTTGGTGAGTTTCACTAATTTTAATAAATCATGACAAATCATTATAAAAATCATAAGTAAGTGATGTAATTATACTGAGTTCACAAGTGAAAACTCTATTAACCCCCAAAACATATCGATTAACCTCCGGGAACTCTGTTACCCCAGAATACTTCCAATAACCCCTGGGAACTCTGTTACCCCAGAAACACATTTAATAACCTCTGGGAACTCTGTTACCCCAGAAACACATTTAATAACCTCTGGGTACTCGGTTACCCCAGAACACTGTTTCGGGCCTTACAATATTAGCAACTCAGTTAATTACCATCTTAATACATTACCGTACGATTTCCGTACAATAACCATTATATAAATACATTCGTTTCCATGCGATTGGAATGTACTTAAAAACTTTGATAGAAACATGCTTTCCGCCCCGGGAAAATAATTAAAACAGTTCAGTAAAAGGGGCTCGTGAAAACTCACCTTGTTGGTGAGCAGAGGTGTAATACCGTGAACAGCTACCGGCCCGGATCTGTAATACGATCCCTAAGTCATTACTACACAATTTCTATTAATATAACTTAAATTCGTGTTAACCGGTACGTCCGGGGACACTGTTAACCCAGTACCGTACGCGATCCGGGGACGATGTTAACCCCGATACACTTCTCAGGACTTAGATTGTGATATCACTTAGAGTTCTTTAGTCAAAACTACCGATAGTTTGTTTTCTCGTTTTGCGTGCTTAGCACGGTTATTCGTCTTTATGTTTTCAAAAATGAGTTTGACCACATACGTCCCGAAAATAGTTATTATTGATATTTTCATTAAAGTGGTGAAATTAGGGCTCGGTTAGACACCCCGTTTGGCCGCGGGGCCCGTTTCCGCCTTTAATACACCGAAAACGGTTAAATCGGGTAAAATTACCCAAATCATCCGAATTATTTTCGAATGATTTATTTTTACTTGATTAACTTAGTTTCATGAAAATAATCCATTTTTAGGGTTTTTATGCACCACTCAGCTCGCTTAGGCGAACTTTGCCGGTTTACCCGTTTTAAGCTTTAAAAGTTTGTTTTTAAGTTCCATTTAGCACAAATAAATATCCGTTTAGTCTCGGACCTTGAAATTTTGTACAAACTATATTTTAATAGTAAGAAATTTTATAAAATTTTTCCAGAATTAATTTTTTATCTAAGATTTATTTAACCATTTTTATACGTCATTTAAACACCAAATATGTCGAAAATACCAAACGACCTTCGAAAAATCCCAAATTTTTCTGGGATGACCCCTGTCACCCACATAGTTCCCTGTAATTTTTCCATAACCAAAAACTTATTTTTCATGCCATTTTTACCAAAACCGAGCTAGAAATCCCTAGAACTCGTTTTACCGAAAAGCCTACTTAGACTTCTCCAATGAACCTGAAATTTTTTTGTGTGACTTTTTTATGTTTTAAAAACCTTATCTTAAATTTTCCAGAATTTTTCATGATGTTTAGCTATTTTTCACCATTTTTAGCCAAAACCGAGCATTAAATTTACCAAATATTCATCCTTTATCCAAAAATTACCAAAATTTCACAGATCTCATATTTTCACGTGTAGATCATCTCTGTGAAATTTCATGACCCAACTCTAAGCATACCACAATCTGTCCAAAATAACTAAAACACACGAAAACCGAACTATCTTGTGTTTTCTAGCGTTAGATCGCAAAGATCTTGGTTTCTAGCCTTTGCTAGCCACTAGATACAACACTTACAAGCACATCAACACCACACCAAGCAAGTTATACCCACAATCAAGCCATTTATTTCATGGTTTAGATTAAAACATCAAAACAAAGATTTTGACCGTAAAAATTCGTTTTTTACTCTTTTAGCTACTTTCTTGGACCAAGATCCTTTGTATAACTTGTATACATCCCTTGATCCTCCAAGAATCGGTTTCATCTCGGGTTTTCACCCATTTTTCATTTGAAACCTCATTTTCTCAAGATTATGGAATCAAAACTAAGAATCAACCATTAAAATCATGTTTATACCTTGAGTTCTTGCCTAAAAAGCTTGGGTTTTGGATGGATGATGAAGAGGTTGAGAGGATTTTGGGAGAAAGTTTGTGGAAAAAAGAAAAATGGATGTGTGTGTGTGACTAGCATGGACCGATCGGTCCATGTTAAGTGGGTGGGGGGGCCCACATCTCCAACCATGGCCACATATTCGGATTGCGTAATCCGGATAATGCTGTGGATAATCTGGTTCAGTTCGTTTTTTCGGTTAAACGTTTAATTCCGCTCAAAACGAGGCCAAAACGGTCGTTTTTTCGGCTTAAAAATGAAATTTATATAAAACTGATTTAAAAACTTTAAAAACTTAAACCATGACGTTTATTGACTTAACACATCGTATTGTCGGTAATTGTGCATCTTTTTCGGTTTGATCGATCGTCTCTTGCTTGGTTTGATGTTAAAGGTTTCGTTTATCGTACCGACGTACTAATAAATCGAAGTCCTTTTTCTGTGCTATAATTCACTTATCCCGAAGCTTTAATACTTCGTAAACATCACTAAACATTATATATTTTGTCTATAATGTAATTCCCGATTCGTTCGGGTTTCAATAACCGTTCATCGATTAATCGTAATTCCGATACGACTAGTTGTACATTTGAGTACAATTCGTACTGTGAATCTTATATACTCGTATAAACACATTATAATTCATATATTCAGTATTGAATAACACGTAAATAGTATATTCCGGCTAGGGTATACCTGAATTTGCCGGAATCGTTACATTCTCTCCCCGTTATAAAAATTTCGTCCTCGAAATTTTACGCGTCAACTACTTCCTTTTGAGGAAATAGGTGGGGGTATTTCTTCTGAAATTCGTCCTTTCGTTCCCATGTATATTCTAGGCCTCGTTGCGAATTCCATCTAACTTTGACCAACGAGATCTTACTGTGTCTAAGTTGCTTGATTTTCCCATCTACTATTTCTATGGGCTCCTCTACAATGTTGAGCTTATCATTTATTTGGACACCCTCTAAAGGTAACACCGATGTCTCATCCGACAGACACCTTTTCAAGTTTGACACGTGAAATACGTTGTGAACTGCACTCAGTTCATCAGGCAGTTCTAATCGGTATGCTACAGGACCGATTTTCGCAGTAATATTGAATGGTCCAATATATCTAGGGGCTAACTTCCCCGCCTTTCCAAATCTAACCACACCCTTCCACGGTGATACTTTCAAATACACTTTATCACCTTTCTCGAATGGTAACGGTTTTCTATGGGTATCGGCATAACTCTTCTGCCGATCCCGTGCGGCCTTCAGATTGTTCTTAATTTCAAGAATTTTGCTGGTCGTTTCCTGGACCAGATCTGATCTAATAACCTGTGTGTCGCCCACTTCAGTCCAGCAAAGTGGTGATCGGCACTTTCTTCCATATAATGCTTCATACGGTGCTGCTTTTATACTGCTATGGTAACTGTTATTATAGGAAAATTCAACGAGCGGGAGATGTTGATCCCAATTTCCCTTAAAATCCAGTACGCATGCACGAAGCAAATCCTCCAGGGTTTGAATGGTCCTCTCAGACTGACCGTCGGTCTGAGGGTGGTATGCTGTGCTTAAATTAATACGCGTTCACAGCGCTTCTTGAACAGCTTGCCAAAGCTTGGAGGTGAAATGGCTATCCCGATCAGAGATGATTGAGATGGGTATCCCATGACGAGACACAATTTCATTTATATAAATCTGCGCAAGTCTCTCAGTGTTATAATTATTTCTAATCGGGATAAAACGTGACGATTTGGTTAATCGATCCACGACTACCCAAATTGCATCATGTCCTCGGGACGTCTTGGGGAGATGTGTCACAAAATCCATCGTGATCTGCTCCCACTTCCATTCGGGAATTTCCGGTTGTTGTAACATTCCCGAAGGTTTCTGGTGCTCCGCCTTAACCCTCGCACACGTCGTATACTTTCCGACGTATGTGGCTATATCCTTTTTCATACCCGGCCACCAGTAGAACTCCTTCACATCCTTGTACATCTTATCCGAACCCGGATGTATATAATATTTTGATTTATGCGCTTCATCCATGATTAATTCACGAAGGTCATGGAGGGTCGGGATCCAAATCCGATTTTTGAAGTAGAGAACTTCGTCCACACGCGCTGTTCGAAATTCTTCTCGTTACCGTAAAGTCCCTCTTTTTCCAATTGTTCCTCTTTCAACGCCTCGCGTTGAGCGACTCGAATCAAATCCGAAAGGTTCGACTGGACTATCATCCCCAGCGCTCGCACTCGCAATGGCTTAACCCGATCCTTCCTACTCAAGGCATCGGCTACGACGTTAGCCTTGCCGGGGTGATAACGGATGTCACAGTCATAGTCGCTTAATAATTCGACCCATCTGCGTTGTCTCATATTCAGTTCTTTCTGATCGAATATGTGTTGCAAACTTTTATGATCGGTGAAGATGGTGCACTTTGTACCGTAGAGATAATGTCTCCAGATTTTAAGTGCGAAAATAACTGCTCCCAGTTCTAAGTCATGAGTAGTGTAATTTTTCTCGTGTACTTTTAACTGTCGGGAAGCATAGGCTATGACTTTATTATTCTGCATCAACACACATCCCAATCCTCTACGGGACGCGTCACAATACACGACAAAACCATCGTCTCCGTCGGGGAGACTTAAGATCGACGCTTGGCACAATCTTTGTTTTAGCGTTTGAAATGCCGCTTCCTGTTCTTCTCCCCAATCATACTTTCGATCCTTTTGAGTCAGGAGGGTTAAAGGTTGGGCGATGCTGGAAAAGTTCTCTATAAATCGACGATAGTATCCAGCTAAGCCTAAGAATTGGCGGATTTCCTTTAGCGATTTAGGCGCTTGCCAACTCTTAACTGCTTCAACTTTACTTGGATCAACGTGTATTCCTTGATGGTTTATAACGTGTCCAAGGAATTGCACTTCTTGTAACCAGAAGTTACACTTGGAGAATTTTGCAAACAACTTCTCCTGATTTAGAAGCTCTAAAATTAATCTCAAGTGTTGCTCGTGCTCTCCTTTACTCTTCGAGTAAATCAAAATATCGTCAATAAACACGATGACGAATTTATCGAGGTAGGGTTTACAGACTCGATTCATGAGATCCATGAATACTGCCGGCGCATTTGTTAGCCCGAAGGGCATAACTAAGAACTCGTAATGGCCGTAGCCAGTCGGAATGCGGTTTTTGGGATATCCTCCTCCTGGATTCTAACCTGATGGTATCCCGATTTAAGATCTATTTTTGAGAAGTAGCTCGCACCTTGTAGTTGGTCGAACAGATCATCGATTCGGGGGAGAGGATACCTATTTTTGATTGTCAACTTGTTCAACTCCCTGTAATCAATGCACATTCTAAGGCTCCCGTCCTTCTTTTTCACGAATAGTACCGGTGCACCCCACGGGGAATAACTAGGACGAATAAATCCTTTATCCAACAATTCTTGCAACTGGTTGGATAATTCTTGCATCTCAGATGGTGCAAGTCGGTAAGGTGCCTTAGCAACAGGGCCAGCTTGAGGTAACAAATCGATTCTGAATTCGATCTGTCGGGTTGGCGGTAATCCAGGAAGTTCCTCTGGGAAAACTTGTGGAAATTCGCGTACCACGGGAATATCGTACACCCGTTTTTCCTCAGAATCAGTGGCCGTCAGGCTCGCTAGATACGCCACACATCCCTGACGTATATATTTTAACACCTTGAGGTGGGATATAAATGGTATCATGGTGCCGGATTTTTCTCCATGCACTAATACCTCCTCGTCATCCGACACCCGGATCTTGACGATTTTCTTTTCACAGTTTATTTCTACCCTATTACGTGCTAACCAATCCATTCCCACTATCAAGTCAAAACTACCCAATTCTACCGGTAACAAGTCAATCAGAAAGGATTGTTCGTTCAGAATAAAAGGGCAATTCCGAACTATCTGATTAACTATCATGGTTTTACCGTTAGCGACTTCTACGGTGTAAGGTTCTATGGTTTCACCAATAGGAAGGTTTGCTATCGACAGGAATCTAACGGAGACAAAACTTCTATCGGCGCCTGTATCAAATAATACAGAAGCGTAATGATCAGAGACGAGGAATGTACCTGTCACTACGCTGGGGTCCTGGCGTGCCTCGTTCGCCCCCATCACGAATGCTCGGCCTCGCGCCGGATTGGACGACGATGCCTGACCCGAGGGTTGCCTCCCGTTTCCTCCCTGGTTCAGTTTCGGACAGTGTCTTTTAAAGTGATCCGTGCTGCCGCATTCATAGCAAGCACGGCTGGTGGTCACCATTTGGTTTCCTTGCGGGTTCTGCTGTCGGGCTGGTTGGGTCTTAAATGGCTGCGCACGGATAGGTTGCGGTTGTCGGTTCAGGTTGTTCAGATTTGTCTTACAATTTGGTGCGTAGTGTCCAATCCTGCCACACCGGTGGCACACCACCTCTTTACACACGCCACCATGGTGGTAACCACATTTCCCACACTTTGGAAACGTTCCCTTCTGTGGTTCTTGCCTGCCGCCCGAACTAGTCATGGCGTAGTTCTGGGCAGTGGGTCTAGCACGTTTACCTTGCTGCTTTTCCTGGGTCCTATGGTCATGTGAACTCCGCTTCCCCCCAGCGGACTCTCCTGCCACCTTTAGTGACCCGCTTCTTACGAAATCATACGTGACGATACCAGCTTGCGTCACCGCACCCTCATACGTCTGGTGTCCCCCAGAATTGACTATACTCCTTACTACTGGAGTTAGTCCCCAAATATAACGCTCCACCCTCTTCGACTCTGGGGTGACCAACCATGGTACCAATCGCGCCAACTCATTAAACCGGTTCGTATAACCCAAGTGGTCCGCCCCCTGCATCTCCAGATTCCACAATTCATTTTCTAATTTCTGCAATTCGTTTCTTGTGCAGAAATGTTCCAATACAAGAGCCTTGAGCTCTGTCCAGGTCATTCGGTTTGTCGTCGCCTGACCGCGAGTCTGCACTATCGTGTTCCACCGTGTCAAGGCATGGTCCGTGAATGTGCAGGCAGCATACTTAACAACACAATCCTCGGGGCAGTTGCTGATATTCACCACGGATTCTATTTTCTCGATCCATTTAACCAACCCATTTGGTCCTTCAGACCCGCTAAACTCTAGAGGTTTGCACAACATAAAGTCCTTGATCGAACATCCCCTGGATGCACGATTCGGTTCCGTACGGTTCGTCTCTACCGTAGGTATAGGGCCATTACTATCTGTAACGACCACCCTAGGCGGTGCGTCATTACTCGGAATCGTGTTATCGTTTTGTGGAGGATTAGCATTTTGTTCCCCGTTATTATTGTTGGTCGTTTGATTGCTCGGAGGGGTTGGATTGGTCGAATTGTTAATACTGGCGGCGATGCGCGATACTATATCCGGTATCGCCGCCTCCAACTGGCGAGCAATCAGACGACTCACGTCCACTTCCGACAATTGGGCTGAACGTTTTGGTGCCATTCTACACAACATCAAGAAATATATATAATCAATACAAGTTCCAATCATAAAACACAACAAACATTCCATTCATTAATAAACGTTAGTACATATTACACAAACATCCGTTCATATTACTTTCCCGTCACTATTACATTAGATAAGTTTTCCTACATAGGGCCTGTGTCGGCATCATCTCGACATAACCCGCAACGGGTCAGTGCTTGAATGATACCCAAAAGTATCTATATTGATATGCCCCAAAAGAGACCCACCCTAAGGGCCAGTGGTTTTATTATAACTAAACAAGATTCACTCCATGTTAGCATCACCACTAACTGCTTACACAGAGTATAAAAAAAAATGGTCCCTGTCTATCCCCAACCCAAAACAACTAAACACGGTGGTAAACCAACCCCACCAACATCGCCACCAACACCACCAACACGACCATCATAATCCGAACCCGCATCTCCATCCGGCCAAGCATCCATTGGGAGTATGAGCACTCCCTCTTCAGCTGGGCAATCGCATACTGATGGTCCAGTATGCAATCACCCAAGTACATCCTCCTCTGGACTCCCACCGTCAGGGCGGCGGAATGCTCGTTCACCTGTTCGGTGAGCACTCGGAGCCAGGCCGCCGCGTCCCGTTCCTGTCTCGGAAGACCCCACACAGGTGGAGTCGCAGGCTCGGGCTGAGAGCTGGAGGACTCGCCCCTGCGAGTAGCAGGTCTGGGTGGGGGCGAGATAGGTCGGACAGGTGGGATACTGATCCGCGCCGTGAGGCGGGGTCCGAATCCGGGGGGTGCAGGAGCGACCTGTGGTGCGGGTGGGGTCGGGGATCTGGCAATCCTAGCTGGGGAGGACTGGCCGGAACTCCTAAGGCTAGCCTCGGAAGGCTCGGTGCTAGATGCCACGAGTGGGCTCCCAGAGTCCCCGGAGCTGACCTCCTCCGGGTCCTCCTCAATCGACAAACTGGGGGTTCTTGACATTTTACCTGCACACAAGTTAACAAACATATAGTTCTTTCCATAGTGTAAATCATAATTAAATTAATATACACTTACTTATACAACTTGACCACATAACAATATTATCACATATTTGCACGTATGTTGCCAATTTTACCTATTAAAGTCCCCCGTGACTTTCTTTGAATTCCCTCGTGCAGACAAGTCTGTTATTATGTTCCGGACCATAATAACCCACTTGTCCATCCAAGTTTATCTCGATCTCGTCACAATATATTATTAGTTGATATTCAGATCCTATAATACTTGAGCTACTGGTTATATTTTAGGTATCTTTTAAAGACATCCTAATTCTTTATAACCAATGGCTCTGATACCAAGTTCTGTAACACCCCGTAACCGCAGCGGAAACGTACACGGAATGCAACAGACACATCTGATATCAACAGCATTGTTTATAAAGAAAACACCACTACATTAATTTAAACGTATTACATTGTTCTGAGTTTCATAACCATCTAAGCGTTATCACATAAGTGTTACCGATAATACATTATCATATTTAATGCAAAATATAGATCTCTAGGCTTCCACAAATAGCACACAGCATCGAACACATATCACTCATTCCGATTTGAGTGTACCTAGAAAGCATGTAAAGAAAACGGGTCAACTACGAATAGTTGGTGAGTTTCACTAATTTTAATAAATCATGACAAATCATTATAAAAATCATAAGTAAGTGATGTAATTATACTGAGTTCACAAGTGAAAACTCTATTAACCCCCAAAACATATCGATTAACCTCCGGGAACTCTGTTACCCCAGAATACTTCCAATAACCCCTGGGAACTCTGTTACCCCAGAAACACATTTAATAACCTCTGGGAACTCTGTTACCCCAGAAACACATTTAATAACCTCTGGGTACTCAGTTACCCCAGAACACTGTTTCGGGCCTTACAATATTAGCAACTCAGTTAATTACCATCTTAATACATTACCGTACGATTTCCGTACAATAACCATTATATAAATACATTCGTTTCCATGCGATTAGCATGTACTTAAACACTTTGATAGAAACATGCTTTCCGCCCCGGGAAAATAATTAAAACAGTTCAGTAAAAGGGGCTCGTGAAAACTCACCTTGTTGGTGAGCAGAGGTGTAATACCGTGAACAGCTACCGGCTTGGATCTGTAATACGATCCCTAAGTCATTACTACACAATTTCTATTAATATAACTTAAATTCGTGTTAACCGGTACGTCCGGGGACACTGTTAACCCAGTACCGTACGCGATCCGGGGACGATGTTAACCCCGATACACTTCTCAGGACTTAGATTGTGATATCACTTAGAGTTCTTTAGTCAAAACTACCGATAGTTTGTTTTCTCGTTTTGCGTGCTTAGCACGGTTATTCGTCTTTATGTTTCCAAAAATGAGTTTGACCACATACGTCCCGAAAATAGTCATTATTGATATTTTCATTAAAGTGGTGAAATTAGGGCTCGGTTAGACACCCCGTTTGGCCGCGGGGCCCGTTTCCGCCTTTAATACACCGGAAACGGTTAAATCGGGTAAAATTACCCAAATCATCCGAATTATTTTCGGATGATTTATTTTTACTTGATTAACTTAGTTTCATGAAATAATCCATTTTTAGGGTTTTTATGCACCAGTCAGCTCTCTTAGGCGAACTTTGCCGGTTTACCCGTTTTAAGCTTTAAAAGTTTGTTTTTAAGTTCCATTTAGCACAAATAAATACCCGTTTAGTCTCGGACCTTGAAATTTTGTACAAACCATATTTTGACAGTAAGGAATTTTATAAAATTTTTCCAGAATTAATTTTTATATTTAAGATTTATTTAACCATTTTTAAACGTCATTTAAACACCAAATATGTCGAAAATACCAAACGACCTTCGAAAAATCCCATATTTTTCTGGGATGACCCCTGTCACCCACATAGTTCCCTGTAATTTTTCCAGAACCAAAAACTTTATTTTTCATGCCATTTTTACCAAAACCGAGCTAGAAATCCCTAGAACTCGTTTTACCGAAAAGCCTACTTAGACTTCTCCAATGAACCTGAAATTTTTTGTGTGACTTTGTTATGTTATAAAAAGCTTATCTTAAATTTTCCAGAATTTTCCATGATGCTTACCTATTTTTCACCATTTTTAGCCAAAACCGAGCATTAAATTCACCAAATATTCATCCTTTATCCAAAAATTACCAAAATTATACAGATCTCATATTTTCACGTGTAGATCATCTTTGTGAAATTTCATGACCCAACTCTAAACCTACCACAATCTGTCCAAAATAACTAAATCACACGAAAACCGAACTATCTTGTGTTTTCTAGCGTTAGATCGCAAAGATCTTGGTTTCTAGCCTTTCCTAGCCACTAGATACAACACTTACAAGCACATCAACACCACACCAAGCAAGTTATACCCACAATCAAGCCATTTCTTTCATGGTTTTGATTAAAACATCAAAACAAAGATTTTGACCGTAAAAATTCGTTTTTGACTCTTTTAGCTACTTTCTTGGACCAAGATCATTTGTATAACTTGTATACATCCCTTGATCCTCCAAGAATCGGTTTCATCTCGGGTTTTCACCCATTTTTCATTTGAAACCTCATTTTCTCAAAATTATGGAATCAAAACTAAGAATCCACCATTAAAATCATGTTTATACCTTGAGTTCTTGCCTAAAAAGCTTGGGTTTTGGATGGATGATGAAGAGGTTGAGAGGATTTTGGGAGAAAGTTTGTGGAAAAAAGAAAAATGGATGTGTGTGTGACTAGCATGGACCGATCGGTCCATGTTAAGTGGGTGGAGGGCCCATATCTCCAACCATGGCCACATATTCGGATTGCGTAATCCGGATAATGTTGTGGATAATCTGGTTCAGTTCGTTTTTTCGGTTAAACGTTTAATTCCGCTCAAAACGAGGCCAAAACGGTCGTTTTTCGGCTTAAAAATGAAATTTAAATAAAACTGATTTAAAAACTTTAAAAACTTAAACCATGACGTTTATTGACTTAACACATCTTATTGTCGGTAATTGTGCATCTTTTTCGGTTTGATCGATCGTCTCTTGCTTGGTTTGATGTTAAAGGTTTCGTTTATCGTACCGACGTACTAATAAATCGAAGTCCTTTTTCTGTGCTATAATTCACTTATCCCGAAGCTTTAATACTTCGTAAACATCACTAAACATTATATATTTTGTCTATAATGTAATTCCCGATTCGTTCGGGTTTCAATAACCGTTCATCGATTAATCGTAATTCCGATACGACTAGTTGTACATTTGAGTACAATTCGTACTGTGAATCTTATATACTCGTATAAACACATTATAATTCATATATTCAGTATTGAATAACACGTAAATAGTATATTCCGGCTAGGGTATACCTGAATTTGCCGGAATCGTTACATTGTCTCCCTCTTTAACCTAATACCTTTTCTTTGGTAATAAAAACTGTATTTAGCAAATTTGGAGTTCTGATTACCAGTTTTAGTACTTGTTTGAATTTCGGATCTAGTTTAACATTTTTATTACCAGATTTATCACTTGTTTCAGATTTTATCTCAAAAATCACAAATTCAACTTTCTTACCCACTTCACTCTCAAATTTTGAAAGATTTAAATGGTTGCTCATCACATGAAAAAGATGATGAAACATCATGATGTGGTGAACCAGGTTGCTCACAACATTCATCGCCTTAAGAAACCCTTCAGGTTCTTTTGGAACATAAGAGCTCCAAATAGGTGGCGGTACAACATGATATTTCAGATCATCCTTTTTGTCCTCAACATAGTGCTTTGGAACAATGTGACCAAGGACATATGATGAGGCAGAGTAGCTTTTAAGTTTAGTGTCAACTCTTTCTGTTTCAATTTTAATTTATTGAAGTTCCCTTTTTAATTCCGCTTTCTCATCAACATGCCTATTGATAGCAATTTGTTTACCTTTAACTGTGTGAGTTAGCATAGAAATGGTTTTCCCAACTTGTAAGATTTTCACCCACAAGCTTTTCTCACATTTTGAAGTTTATTAAAAGCTTCTTTAATTCTTTTATAAACTTGAAACATGTTATTGTAATACATTTTAAGTGAGTTAATCGCAAAATCTTTTTCATCACAAGGTCACAATAACGTTTAACATTAGTAGAGAATATTACCCGTCCAGCCTTGAAAGCATGATTAGTAGACTCTACTTCAACATCTTCAATATCAACTATCGTTGGAACAGTTTCATCACACATTTCTTCAACCTTGTTGGTGCATGAAGTCAGTAGTTCAGTGTCTAGTGTCTGTAATCGAGTTTGTAATGTTTTGTATTTGATGTAAGCGAAGTTAGCTAACAAGTTCGCTGATATAGGCAAACTTGTTAGACAAGCGAAGTTAGGGACAACTTCACCTGATACAGGCGAACTTGAGAAGGTAGGCGAAGTTGTGGATAACTTCGCTTAACCTTATATCTTCGCTGAAACCCTACGAACAGTGACGGCAACTTCGCCTGATGAACACGATGAATATGCAGGTTAGATTTCTGGATTTTACGTGGTTTGTGAAGGTGTTATGGGTTGTTTATGATTGTAGGAGGTGAGTATAACACAAAAACTCAGAAAACTCGTCCCGCGAATAGTCGAACGGAACGATTTCTACACCCGCGTGATAATCCCGAACCACACAATCGAGCAAAAGCTCTGATACCAATTGTAGGTTCCCAGCCGGATCTACACGAGATATCTCGTTCTACGTAGGTGCGGAATCCCTACGTAAGACGTTACGAGCGTAGAAGACGATACGAGTTAACACAATCAAACACACGTTACAATAAACAAATACTCGTTATATTGCAACCTTAAACACATGATATCAATCACTGATTACAGGACTCTCTGACTCGTAAACTCGAATAATAAAACTTCTTATTGATTAAGCCGTAACCTAATCAATATATATCACGACAACTTCGCCAGGCATGTTCAGGCGAAGTTGTCCCTAACTTCGCTTGTCTAACAAGTTCGCCCATATCAGCGAACTTGTTAGCTAACTTCGCTTACATCAAATACAAAACATTACAAACTCGATTACAGACACTGGACACTGAACTACTATAGCGAGTCAGACTATGAAGAAGAAGTTCAACAGTTGATTCGCAGATCAAGAAGGGAACGGATAGGTGCAGGATCGAGAGCCGGTGAGAGCTCGAGGGTGGTGCGTTTCACCCCACCCGCACTGTCCGGTATGACAATGGTTCCCTCATCATTACAGGTTACAAGGCCAAGCGCCTCGGACATTCCCGTGGTGGCTACCTCATCCTCATTTGGCCTCCCACTCACTTCATTTCAGCTTTCGGCTCCGGAAATCGTATCGTTGCCACCTCCAACTCTTACTCCAACGGAGGTCGTGGCACATTTTATTGAGTCGACGGTTGTGGCCACTGCAGGGTTATCGGTGACGATACCACCTGCGTTTACGTCTATTTCTGATGTCCCGGTTATATCGGAAATCCCTTCTCAGTACACTCAAGATATATCACATCGGAGGTTTGATTTCGATGCAACCTTATCAGACTCAGAACGAATAGCAGCACTTGAACGGGTCGTGGCAGAGCAGTCAAGGATTAATCTTATCCAGACCCAGGCTATTCAACGCCTAGTTGTAGAGAATCAGATGCAGTCGTCCCTGCTGGTAGAACATGGAAAAATCATAGATGCTCTGAAGGAGTTCTTGGCATCTCAGGGGGGAGACGAGCTGTAAAGGCGATGAGTTGAGGACCAAGAGGAGAAATGATCGAGACGATGATCCCAATGCATCGAAAGGTGCAGGTGGTGAGTTGCCAAGAACTGTACAAGCTCTTGGGACTTCCACAACTCAGGGGGAGTCGACAACTGCAGCTAGTGGTGATGATGTGGTGGTAGTGGAGGTTGAGGAGATGGATGATGACTTTATGTGTGATGATGATGTATTACCGAGTGATAAGATAGAGAAGATTGGTGAACAGATTGTGATTGATGATGAGATAGAAGAGGGAGAGATAGTAGTAGAGAATGTAGAGCATGAGATTCCAGAAGTCGATAACGCAGATATGAGTAAAGAGATGGGAAATGATGAGACTGAATGGGAAGAGCAGCCTAGATGGAAAGAAGGCTATGCTCAGTGGTTCGTCAAAATGAAGAAACCAGCGGTCCCTACAATGTTTAAGAAGAGTTACAACATTAGAGGCTATGCTGAAGCGAGAAAGGGGATTATTTGCTGGATATACGATGAGCAATTGAGGCTTTTCGTGATTAAGAGATATGATGGTATTCAGTACTTCAAAAGAATGTTGATATCATTGAACACACTGCCAGAATGTGAAGTGAAAGACATAGCCAGAATGGGATTGATAAATCGAAGTGATGATAATATGGCTAGGGTCATCGGGAAGATAGTATGGAAGGAGAGTATAAAGGAAAAGAAGTTCGAGTTGCTGAAACCACAGAAGGGTAAACTTAACAAAGATAAAGATAGAGGGTTGAGAGCAGATGGCAAGCCTTGGATGATTATGAAGTATAAACTGATCCGGTGTTTGAAAGAAGTGCCGATGAAACAAATGCCTAAGGATGTGCTCAAAGAGTTGAAGTGGTGGTATGTAGATTGTGAGACAGCTGAAGCAGTGATGGAAGACGAAGATGAACAAGAGCTGCTGAGAGTCTATGATCCGATGCGTCTAGTGAACCTGTCTCGAGCTGATCTGCAGGTGCTGAATGAGAAGAAAATCTTTTATATTCCTGCTTGGAAAGACGAAACGAGGAAATATCAAAGAGTTGTGTCGGTATGTGTACGAGAAAGAGTGAATGCTTAAAGATGAAGATTCAAGATTGTTGAAGATTACAAGACGCGTGCTTGAAGATAAAGAGATGAAGCTACTGCCAAGGGGGAGTCTGTTGGTGCATGATGTCAGTAGTTCAGTGTCTAGTGTCTGTAATCGAGTTTGTAATGTTTTGTATTTGATGTAAGCGAAGTTAGCTAACAAGTTCGCTGATATAGGCGAACTTGTTAGACAAGCGAAGTTAGGGACAACTTCGCCTGAACATGCCAGGGGAAGTTGTCGTGATATATATTGATTAGGTTACGGCTTAATGAATAAGAAGTTTTATTATTCGAGTTTACGAGTCAGAGAGTCCTGTAATCAGTGATTGATATCACGTGTTTAAGGTTGCAATATAACGAGTATTTGTTTATTGTAACGTGTGTTCGATTGTGTTAACTCGTATCGTCTTCTACGCTCGTAACGTCTTACGTAGGGATTCCGCACCTACGTAGAACGAGATATCTCGTGTAGATCCGGCTGGGAACCTACAATTGGTATCAGAGCTTTTGCTCGATTGTGTGGTTCGGGATTATCACGCGGGTGTAGAAATCGTTCCGTTCGACTATTCGCGGGACGAGTTTTCTGAGTTTTTGTGTTATACTCACCTCCTACAATCATAAACAACCCATAACACCTTCACAAACATCGTAAAATCCAGAAATCTAACCTGCATATTTATCGTGTTCATCAGGCAAAGTTGCCGTCACTGTTCGTAGGGTTTCAGTGAAGATATAAGGTTAAGCGAAGTTATCCACAACTTCGCCTACCTTCTCAAGTTCGCCTGTATCAGCGAAGTTACCCACAACTTCGCCTACTTCACAAGTTCGCTTACCTTAAGCGAAGTTATCTACAACTTCGCCAAATCAGGCGAATTTAAAAAGAAAGCGAAGTTCAGAATCAGCGAAGTTCAGAGTTAAGCGAAGTTATCCACAACTTCGCCTACAGTACTGTTAAAAATAAAATTTTTATTTTTCGGGTTTCTGTGTGTTTCGTGAAAGATGTCTTCAATCAACATTACGGAACTAGTTAAGATGGAAGTGGAAGCGGGTTCGGCTACAAAGGCACCGAAGATGCTTAAGAAAACCGATTATGTAGCGTGGAAAGATCGTTTTGAACAATATGTCAAGTACCAAGATGCTAAGATGTGGGTATGCATACAAGATGGTTACATTCCACCTACTGCTGAGTATGAGGGTAGTGATCAGATAAAGAAATACAAAGAGATGGAAGAAGAAGAGAAGAAAATGTATGAGGCTGAAAGCAAAGCTCATGCTGCGATTACTATGGCTCTTCCACAAGAGATTCTACACACCTTCAGAAAGTATAAGACTGCTAGAGAGCTTTGGGAAGCTCTTGAAAACCGTTTTGAGGGTAATGTGGGAATTCGTGCTTCAAAGATTAAACTACTTAAAACCCAATTCTCGGTCTTCAAGTACTTGAAGAATGAATCACTTGATGATATCATCACTAGATATTATCATCTGATGACCGAACTCAACAATTATTCAATTGCTTACAAAGAAGATGAAATTGTTGAAAAGCTTCTTGATGCTCTCCCACCGAAATGGGAGATGTACACTGTGTTGATGAGAGAAGACA